>NC_139768.1:22425464-23068797 GCF_965231275.1 Zosterops lateralis
GTCTTTAGTCAGATTAGTTCTCATAGTATTAGAGCCATAAGAAATCTGTATTCTGTATTTTGAGACACCAAACCATGATCTGAGCACAAAAACACTATGAAAAAACCTCTTTCTCTAGGGGGGAAAAAAAGCCTGGAAAATATATTTAAGGAGTGGTAGCAGGGAATCTTTTAAGATTTTTTGGTTTACCTAGGAAAATAATTTTTACAAGGATCACTCTAAACTGAAACTGATTTATAGCAGAGTGAAATTACCAGATATCTGCACATACCATCCTTACTCAAAGGGATAAACACATCCAGTTATGCAGTCACAGTGCTCTAATTTATCAACATTTATTCCTTTAAAAAATCTAGGTGGATTCCAACTAACACAGTAGGAACAATTTAATTACATCTCAAGATAAAATTCCAGAAAGATTTTTACAAAGCATTAAAAAGTTGACATAATTCCAAGTGTCTGATCCCAGCTCCATATCCCAAGTATCTGCTACTAGTAGATTTCAGCTATCCAATCCTAAGGCATCACCAAAAAATCATGTCATTTCAGCCCAGATAAATGTTTACATAAACTTTATTCTCTTAATAACTTCCGTTCCAAAAGACTCAGATTTTTTTGGGCTCCTACACTAACATTAACATTTCTATTGGCATCTCTCAAGTTAAATAAGTCATCCCTAAATGCAATGTTCAAACAATGGCTTTAGGTTTATGCCAGTTCACATCTGAAAAGCACAGCTATAAAACATGAAGGACTCTGCCAATGCTGGAAGCCCTGGAATGTGATAACAAAGACAGCAATTGAATTAGAATAATAAACACTAACTGTGCACATTGCACCATGCACACTGCAATGAACTGTTCAGTTATTTAATACTAATAATACTGTACTGCATGTATTAAAGAAATAATCCAGTAGTCTTACCTTGAAGATCTACAGTGAATTACTGAGTATGGCCCACCTGGATCATGTTGTTGCTCAACACATTTATCAAAGCAGTGTTGATCTTGGACACTAATTGCATGACAGAACTGAGATGCTCCAGCCAGAAGCTGAAGGAGCAGTTACTGAAGGCCTAAATTATTCTCTACAACATAATGCAGAGATGCCCATATTTTTTTCAGGAAGAACTTCACTTGTGTATAAAATAATGAAATCAAGAACTTCAGACCTCCCAGGGAAGCAGAACACCCCACAAGAGAACGTGCTGTGGGGATGGCCAAGGATGCCATCTGCTACCCTGATGACTGACAACAGGAGACAAGGGGTAATGCTTGGTGGTGAGGTTTGCCCAGGGATTAGACAAAACATTCATATTTTTAATAGAAATGCAACTGCCAACAACAAAGGGGGAACACACCAGCCAGTCTCAAAAGCTACCTATGAATTCACCCATGCAGTCACCAGTAAATGCAGCCTCATGTGGGAGGTATCCAAGTTCTAATTCTCACTCCAAAACCTTGAGTGCTCCTGGATTGAGAAGCTTTGTTTTAAAATCAGCATTTGTGTGTATTTGTCGAAGCAAAGAAAACAAGAAATAACATATCGCCCAAAGCCTCATTTAATGCAGTGCAGTAACGTTTTCCTTAAAGAACCTGCAACAAGTACCACTTGGAAACCTGAAGACCCAAAACCTTAAAGCAGTATCATTTAGGTTTTCAGAATGTAAAATTCCATGATGCACTGACGGCTGCTAGATTATGCATATTGCCTAAGTCATCACTGATTTTAAATGAATCTGATTTTAAAAAAGCTTTTCTCACTGTGTCACAACGATAGGATATTGACAGCATCATTTTGACATTCCTTTGCTTTTTAGGACATGTTTTTACCGTATATACTCATCATCTGTTTATTTTTGGCTTCATTTTTCTAAATACTGAAGCTGCCCTATCAGTTTCACAGGCTTATAAATGTTATACATCAAAAATTAGTTTCACTTATTAAGGCAGGAAACGGCTTTAAGAACTCTGGGATCTGTGCCTCAAAGCAAAAGCTTTATCAGCAGGTTCCAGTCACTGCTTCTTGCAAAAGAAAATGGTGCCGATTAAAACCCCATACACCTGATTTCAAAAAGAACACCTAGCCACTGAACATTTCCCACATGGCTGCTAGGGGGGCTGCACCCCAAACACCACACAGCTGCTTCTCACACACTCCCTGTCCCCAGCCCTGTAACACCGCTCAAGAAAAATGAAAACTATACATAAAGAGATGAAGTGGAGATAAAGGAACAATAATTCATCCACTTATTACTCCAGACTTCAGAAGTGTACTCCAATACAGCCACAGTACAGTTCCATGCCTGACTTGCTCACAGAGCTGTGTTGCATTTGGAAGTTAGAGGGATACAAATAGCTACATAATTTAAAAATTACCTTACTTCTTAGAGGCATTGTATATTAAAATGGACATTTCTGTAAATTGCTAAGAGAAGAAAAGTACCAATTGAATGAGTACTATACAACATGAAAGCAATATTTTAACTGTACTTGTACCAACAATGACTGTTCAATCTCTTTCATAATCAAATACTCTTTTTATAGCTCTTCACTGAAACAGTCACTGTTAGAACAATTTCCTTAGAAAAAAGGTATTTTAAAAGATCCATTAAAAAAAAAAAAAAAGAGCTTCTGAAAATCACAAAATAAAAATGAACTTTGCAGTGAGCAATGGAGCACATCTTTACAAGAGCAGAGAACCCCAGTGAATTCTCATGGATTCTGCCTCGACAGAACTCCTCATGAGAGATCAAGCCAGTCATTTGAGTTTTCCTTCTTTCAACATACTATTTGTTCAGATAAACCCACTTAACCAAAACCAAGTCAAGGCTGTGAATACTAATAATGTTTCAAGCATTTTGTTTTCAGAATTACAACATGCTAATATTTGAAAGTCAACAATTTGGAGCTAATGTTCCACAAATAATAATACACTGCTGTAGCACCTGGGATATGCTAGATGTTGTATAATCCCATGGCTACCAAAATCAGATAACAGTTTATCATAAATATTACAAAACCTTAAAACTTCTAACATTAATTTGTTTTTATAGTCAAACAATTTGCACTAGAACCTCAGTATGTTTTATTGATTATAATACTCCAACCACTTTAGAGGAGATGGGATAATGACATTTGTGAAGGAGAACAGCAAGTGTTTTTCATGTTGTTTTATACATGAAAGGTAATAAAACAGTCAGAAGCTGGACAGACTTAAAGGGAACATCAGGACACATTCCTACCACTGTCAATAGCTGTTATCTTTGCAGACTGAAGTTTTGTGATCACTGGTGACAAGGCAGATAAGAGTCTAGTCATTAGAAACTGCCCTGAGTGACTAAATGGAGGAGTTTAATGATTTTGTAAGAACACTCACTGAGGAACAGTTACTTTTACCTAACCTCAGAGAACCTTAAGAACTGTATTTCCCACTTCAAAAGCAGTCTGTTTTTAAAGTCATCACAATATTGTAATACATTGCATTAGACAGATTTAAATCTGCATTTTTACATTAAAGCTTAGTTTAAAGCACTGTATTTAAGAAACATTTAAAATATTTGTATGAAAATGAGAAGCAGTCAAATTTTGTCTTTACTTTCCTAATCCTTTTCTAATACCTTTGAATTTTGCAAGCATATACAGTGGACAGAAAATTCCCATTACCTCTGTAAAGATGGAAGAATATGCAAGATAAAAGAATGAAAGCAAAAGTTACATAATTAGTTTTTAGTATAAATCAAGAAGCTTTATAGTTCAAATCATACTACTTAGATGACTTAAAAAAGATTGCTTCTCCACTCACTGAAATACTACTTTTTTTTTTTTTTCTTACTTGGCTTTGAAACTATTCAGCTATCTTCTCATCCTTGTTTTCTCCTCTGCATTTTCCCCCCTATGCACAACAACCACTGGGGAAAACAGCCTTTGTGGATTTTAGCTATTTTTACTTCAGCTGCTACCACCTACCCTACGTGCACAAATTGAACAATTTCTTAAATGAAGTTACCAGAGCTATCTGATAGATTCCTCACCAGTTTAAGGTATTCACTAAGCAGTAGATACAGATTTAAAAGCTCCCATTTTTGTGGCAGAGCACAGCTTTCATGAAATTACTCAGCTACACCAACTAAAAACACAACATCTTAAAAAACTATGTTACTCTGGACTTGTTTTTAGGACTTTTATCTCTTCTATGTTATTTATACACTGAACAATCATGACAAGAAAAAAAATATCCAACACAATTCCAAGGCTACAGCAGTAGTACAGAGACACAACCCATTCTTCTTCATCATTCTTCCAGCCATCAATTCTTGACCACATGAATACACAGAAAAACAGGTACTGGCACACAACTTGGGGTTCTCATACGCCCTTATTTGCTCTAACCTTGCTAAATCTCTACCTGTCTTCAGGTTTCCCAAGCTTATGGGTGAGGTAATGCAAAAAGAATTATGAGGCACAGGGAACTGAGAGGAAAGGAACATCCTACTCCTGTCCTCTCGGCTTGCAACATGGAGAAAAATCAAAAGCTCAACACAGAAGTCCAGATACCAACTCCTCTGAGTTGTGGAGTGAGCAGCAAGGCTCTAAAGCAAGGTCAGTTGGGACAGTTCATGGCTGTATTTTCAATCTTAAACACAGTTAGAGCTGTCCAAGCATTGCTAGATCAGCAGCAAAGTCCTTCAATCACTGACAGGAATGTGCTCAGGAAACAGGAAAGATGCTGCAAACAATCCCCAATGCTGTTTTAGTCATGACACTTAGTCCATGTGCAAAACTAAATGACCCTTCAGTTTTTGTTAACAGCCCACTTACCTCACGAATGGCTAATCTGTCACTCAGCTCCTCAGCCTTGGCAATGTCACCTTCAGCCACACACTTCTCTATGCTCAGTTCAAGGCCAGACTAGGGAAAAAAAAAAAGGTAAATACCTTTAGAACAAAAAGAACATATTTAAAATGAGTACCTTTTTTCTAAAAATATTTCTTCCATAAAATTCTTTAAGACACTGCATAAACCTGTAATTTCTGTGTACCACAAATCACTCTGTCTGTGTATTGTAATGGACAGTATAATTAAGAATTCACTGAGAGGCTGCCTGAGCACAAATCATTGCATTAGTTCCACCTTATGTGCAGGATAATACTATAGGTTAAAAAAATTACACGGGCTAGTTTATGCCTGTCACAATAAAATTTCATCTGAAGATCTGGCTTATCTCTTCCATCCCTGGAGCTTTCTAAACAAAATGTGAAATATATGTGTCAGGTAACATGAAGAATGGCAATTACCACTGTATCGTTACAGTTCTAAGATCTTATCTTTACCCAAAAAACAGAGTTCTGGCACAAAGCCACTCCACTGTGCTAATAAATTAAAAATTCTAGCAGCCCTATGGAAAACAATGAAAAAATTTCAGGATTTAAAGGTTGTTTTCTTATTTTCAGCGCTAAACATACCTTGTTTAATGGCAACACTTACAAAACAATTACAAAACTTAACAATAAAAAATAACTGTTTCCTGGAAATTATATTTGTAAACTTCTGATGGAATACAGAAGGGTAGCACTGACTTCAGAATTTCTCAAAAAAATCTCACTCTTATAACAAAAGACAATTTACAGCCTCACTGGTTTTAAATATTAGTGAAGCTAAAGAAAATACATTTGACAGTTCCATAACATACAGTTTTTTAAGAGATAAAAGTGAAAAAGCTAATGGAATTCTTGAGAAACAGTGATCTGCAAACATTTCACTTGAATTATTTCAGGTGGTAGATAAAAAAAAAAAAGCACAATTGGAAGTTGCAGTGATGGCAAATTCTGTTGAGATGCCTTTTCTGAAAATAACGAGATGTATCTTCTACTAGTGATAATATCCCTGAAATGACACTGAAGCCATCTGCATTTTAACACTTTGGGCCTCATTCCAGATCTATCCTGAGCACTTTAATGACAACTAAACAGCCACCAAAAGTAAGAAGCAAACAAATCTTCATGACCTGCATGTAGAAACTTACTTTAAAAGAATGAAAAATACAAAAATTATCATAAACTGAACATAGAACTTACAGACAACTTTATAAGAAATACTACAAAAGCAACAGTGTTACCAGAAACTCACAATATAGTGAGATTTTTATCTTACCCATCATGTGTGCCAATTATTTCAGATATGACTAGTTACACCGTAATGTTTATGAACAGACTGTGTTATGAATCCAGCCAAAATGTATGCTAGGTTTGCCCCTTAATTCTTGTAGTCACTGAAGGATTTATGTGACACATTTTAAAGTTAAAACACGATGAAGTAAAACAAAAGGAAAAGCCAAACAAGGCATTATGAAGTGTTCTGTCTCTCACAATAGGAGAAAACAAACCCAGACAGGAAAGAAGTCTGGATACTGTCTTAAAAGAAAGCACAGCAACCATTCAAGGACATTTATTTAAAAAGTTCACAAAATCATCCTTCCTCAGAGTGACTGTATCCTTTACTCTCAAACAGCCCCAGTTCCATTCCTATCTCAGTTAAGGACAAGTTCTTTTACTGCCAAATACAAGCTGACGCTGCCTTTGTAATAACAGTCACCTTTTGTGGAGCCCTGCTGTCCACAGGTGATTCAAATCTATCATTGATGCCAAAGTACTGTGTAAGTTCTTTCCATTTGTCTTCATTTTCCAACTGCTGACTACTAAAAACAAACAAACAAACAAACAAGTCATTACTATAACCACTTCCCTTTCCACAACCTGTAATATCCTTTTCAAAGCTAAAAATAAACTCTTCCATTTGGCAGACATGATCTTTTCACCCATTCAGTTTTTAAATTAAATGAAATTAATTATTCCTTCCCCTTTGTAAGTGTAATTTCACTATTTTGAAAGCAAGCTGACAGAATCATAAAACTATTTAGGTTGAAAAAGTTCTTTAAGATCCAGTCTAACCATAAACCTAACACTGCCAAGGAGGAAAAAGAAGGGAAGGAGCAGGCTGAACAGGAGCTTGTATGAAGGAAGTAGGAAGAACATTAGGTCTATTAAAAGTTACATTAAATAATACATTTGATTTTTAAGATCAAGCAATAACACATCATCAATCAATCACTGGTACAAATTCAACCTGCCCAACAAAGACACTGAACAAACTTAGAAGATATTTTACACAGTGCTTAAAGCCAGACTTTGGCTATGAATGTGGTCAAGCTTATTACAAGTTCTGCCTGCTACTAACAGACCTCAGGTAATCCCATTGACCTGGTTATACCTCTTAGCCACTTCATCGGTCTGTCTGGGTTTTGCTAAGGGGAAAAAGAAAGAAAAAAAAAAATCCAACATTACACAGTGATACCCCACAGCATCCAATGAAGTTAACACAGCTCTAATTGGTTACATTTCCTTTGAAAGATCAACACACTGGGATTTTTACCCAATGATCATGTGGATTTAAACCACTCAGCTCTAAGAAACTCCTGCAATATCTGTGAAGTTTTAACCAGAATGTGCAAAGGTAAGTTTTACAGAACAACTGAAATACATTTAACCATTATAAATCAGTATTAACTAAGTTCTGCCTCATTTTTAAGAAAAGGACAAATATATTACTTGCACTCTATTTGGCAATCTACAACCTCACTAAAGCCTTGCAAGTGATGTATACAAGCAGAAAAATAAAACCCTAGATAACAGCTAGAATATAATACTTCATTTTAACAGAAACAAACAACACATGGAAAAAAACCCTCAAAAACACCAACCCCACAAAAAAGCATGCATTGATACTAATTCAATTTGAAAAGAATAAATTCTGTTAATCATAAAAAACCCCACCTTTTCGGCGGCGCTTTCTTTTTCGGCATCTGTTTTCCTCTTTTACTTGCATTTTCATTTCACGGTGTTTCTTCTGAAGCTCCACAAATTTCTATGAAAAAGTAAGTTAGTATTTTTAATTTTTACCCCATTTTTAGTAAATTAAATTTAATTATCCTTGATAATTAAATGTGATAGATAGATAGATAGATAACACAGTGCCTTGTGTTATCTATCACATCCCAGTTTATAAATCCACACCATGCAACTCTGATGGTGTTAAACCAGAATTGGGGCTAATCTTTCATCACCTCTCTCTGACTTTCTGCCCTCTCTACATCCCAGGACTGTTCAGATCTGACAGTTCTCTCATGGGATGTGACACAGAACAAACACTTTTGCTTGCTGTGCACTCCTCAGCTGTACCATGTATTTTTATTGCCTAGCTGGTAGTTTGTAACCCACAAATTAGTGACAGCAAGGTCCTTGCACAGCAGGCTACCTACAAGGATTGAGGGGGGAAGGAGGGCAACTATTTTTTGCCAATTCTCATTTTGAATCCAAAAAAACCCTAAAACACACTGTTTATTAAGGGTTTTTTGTCTTCCCCAGTCTTTACATGCAACTGCAAAACCAGGAGGTTATAATGAACTCTTGAGCCTGAAAGTTTGCAATTAACCCCTAGAGCAAGCAGCAGGGCACAGCTCCCCTTCCCAGCTATGCAGCACCCCTACAGAGGCTGAAACACTGAGCTGTAAATCCTTACCAATGCAAAATGCACCAACCAAGCAGCTCAGAGCCCAAAAATCACAAGTTGTATGCAACTGTATGGTTATGACAACTCCTGGCTTTGCTTTCAATCACCACCAAACGATCACCTTATCACTTCCTTCCTAATTTCCTGTCCACCTTGCTTTAAACAATCTAAGGTGTGCATATTCAGATCATACTTTATCTAATTTCAGATCTGTATATTGGCTATTCAACACTGAATTATTTTAATCTAAAAATCAGCCATTTGAGTACACTGCATTATGCTCATTTGGAGACCTGTAATGATACATACATTCCAGATATTTACAGAAACTCCAGGAGGGCACGTTTGATATTCACTTTCTCCATCTGTTCCTGGTACAATAGGTTCACTGCTGGCACTTCCTTCCTGTCCAGTCCCCTGATCTCTTTCAGTATCTTCTTTTGCATCTTGCTTTGAACAGCAATCAGGTGATTCGTCTTCATCATCAGAACTTAGATCAACATCACTTTCATTCAGTCCTGGAGGTAAGAGCCCACTCCACATCTTCCAGTTTAAGTAAGTCCAAACTATTTCAAGTCAGTGCAAAGACACCAGGTTACCCATCATCCCAACACAAAAACAACCTGCAGAAGAGAGAAACAGAAACAGCAAAACACATCATCAGAAATATTTGTGCTTCTCTTACATAACTATCATTACACGTTTTAGACTAGCGCATTATAAAGACCCTAATACTTACTATTTCAGAAAGAAGACAACTTGATTACAGAGGCTGAGACCACTGGCTCTTTTTTCCCCACTCCTTGTCCTTTAAAGTTGTGCCCCTATGCGTTTGTTTACCGCTCCTTTCAGTTTAGGGGTGACGCTGTAGCAAACGCCTCCCGCGCCTCCACAGGGGCACCGAGGACAGCACACCCACCTCCCTTCGCCGCCGGCCGCCTCAGGGAAGAGCCCGTCCGGGGAGGCCGCGGAAGCGCGGGGGGCCCGCTCCGGAGGCGGCGACGCGAAGAGAAACGCGGCTCAAGGCCGGCCTAGGGGAAGGCAGCCGGCTCTGGCCGTGCAGGAGGCAGTGCCCGCGGAGGGCCCGCAGTGCCGACGGCGCTGCCGGAGCGCTGCCGGAGCCCCCCCGGTGCCGCCGCCCGGCCCCGCGCCCGCCGCCCGCGGCCGTGTTTACCTGGCCGCCATCTTGGCACCGCCGGAACACCCCGAGCGCGGATTGGGCGGGGCGGCGCAGCCAATCCGCGGGCGCGGCGGTCGCCATGGCAGCGGGGCGGGGCCGCGTGTCCCGGGGCGGGGCGGGCGCGGCTGAGGGGACAGCGAGTGCTGACCAGGAGTTGTCAGTCACAGAATCATTTAGGTTGGAAAAGGCCTCCGAGATCGCCAACTCCAACTTATGACCCAACGGCACTGCGTCAGCCAGACCATGACGCTGGGTGCTACATGCAGTCTTTCCTTGAGCATCTCCAGGGCCGGTGACTCTACCACCTCCCTGGGCAGCCCATTCCAATGTTTAGTTACCCTTTCAGTGAAAAAATTACTCCTAATGTCCAACTTCAGTCTCAACTGATGCAATAGAAGGCCATTCCCTTTCATCTTATCTCTCATTCCCTGGGAGCAGAGCCCGACACCAGTCTGGCTCCAGCCTCCTGCGGGGAGCTGTGGAGAGTGATAAGGTCTCCTCTTGAACCTCTTTTTCTCCAGACTAAACACCCCCAGCTCCTTCAGATGCTCCTCATCAGACTTGAGCTTGTTTCAGGAGAAGGACAAGCATCAAGTTGTAGGGCAATCCTTGCTGCCATAAAGGAATGTGGCATCTCTTCCAACAGTAAGCCTTGTAGTTAAGCCACACCAAAACGTTTATGCTGGGATAGAATGACAAGGGTCATACTCTTCAAGAACTGAAAAATCCTTCCAAATTTCCCAGCAGTGCCTTGGATTCATGTGGTAAAGAGAAAACCACAAAAATGCAAAGTCTGTGCAGAGCAAAGGACTTGTTCATCTGGTAGATTCTGTTACACCTTGTCTGTTCAGCTTTCATAGGTGAGGCAGACGACACAAGTATTTAGGAGCAGCCTGAATGTGATTCAGCAAGAACATCTTGCATAGAAGGAGCAACAGGAAGGGAGGCACAAGGAAAAGATGAAGGTGACATCACTAACACTGAAATATGTCTGAAAGACAGGAGGTTTCCCATCTTCCAAATAATTTGTGAGATGATGTACTTTTGAGTGGCAGGTTGAAAATTGTATCTCATTATGATAATGAGACTTTTGGGAAAGGGATTGCTGATCCCAAACCACAACATGACCCAGCTGTGGACAAACAAGAGGGGAATGAGAAAATGACAAGTGTTATGAAGACAGATAATCAGAAATATGGTTTTGAATAGGGATTTCTTGGTTGATCCCAGCGTCTGGGATTGGCTGTGCATGAAAGGAAAAACTTGCCTTTCTCATGGACATAAATCAGATCTTCAGATTGTTTTCCTTTTTATGCCATAATTTTACATCCTCAGATTCATTTCTAAAATCAATTAATTCCGTAAGTAATCACTTTTTCATGAACTACATGTAAATTTCACACTCAGCTTGCTAACTAGATTTTCCTCTCATCTGGGAAATCAATTTTTAAGAGAGTTATTTTATTTACATTGAATAATTGGCGTATTTGGTACACAGATAACTGGTAATTAATAACTGTATTGATACTGGATATTCACTGCCATTTGTTCTAGCAAGTTGCTAGACCATTAGGCTGCATGATATTTTCTTAATGTGACCAAATTTGAACACACTCAAAAAATTAAAAGGTGTGTGACATCTTTATGACCTGTACATTATATGTTTAGTAGGGATACATTTTCAGAAGGCAATTTTAATTTCATTATACAGTTTGTGTCCAAACATCGTGCTCCTTATTTAGTATCCACAACCAATTTGTAGCAAGAATGACACTGGCGGTGCACGCAAATGAAGTACTTTAATATCCACATTAATTGCATTTTATAATTACAAATTAAATGTACTTGTCATTTTAAAAGCCACATTTTCAGGGTACTCTCCAGTCCACCCACAAAAAAATTTTGACTTCTCACAGGCTCTTCCATAGGAAAAATGGTGGCAAGAGCTGCTGCCGGACTTTGATCAGTCCAGAAGTATTTGTATTCACAAAGTCAGTGCTTGATGAAACTACAAAAGAGCTTGTTGGCTACTTATCAGAATTTGCAACTTACTGCTGGGTTTTTGTGTTGAAATAATGTATAAAGTCTTTTTATCTGCAGAAGGAAACAGAAGGCAGCATAACCTTGTGACCAACCCTGATGTCCCTACATCAAATTTGTGAGGGCTGCTATTGTGGCCAGCACTTGATTCAGTGTCGAATTTTTCTGATGGCAATTTTCTGTTCCCCGTTGAGCAAATATTCAAATAATCTGATTTATTTCCTTTTGGTCAACTGATCTAATTTCCTTTCTCACTTGAATTCCTGTCCTGGAGACCTGCCAAACAATGACTCTCATGAATGAAACGAGTCATGCCTTTGAGATTCCTGTGGAACATCAAACTGGCACAACACAGTAATTACAGCTTAGCTACTTCTGATGCTGTTATTAAAAATGACTTGAACTTTAGAAAGAAGGACTACTGCAATTAAGTGTAACATCAAGTTTAATTTGAATCTTCCAGGATCTCTATGATTTGTCAGGTTCTAGGCAATTTTCTCTTTATCTCTTCCTTTACCTGCTGTTAGATATTAACAGCTGTGATAGTGTACTTTCTGATAGTGTATTTTCTCAGATGTATTCTGGGTTCTTTTTGAAACTCTCTTAATGGGTACCAGTCAGAGAAGTGATCAGAGTTGTCAGGTCCCAGAAAAGCTGCTGTCTGTGCCAGGTCCCCATGACAGGTTCTCACAGTGCAATTCACATTTTCAGGCCAGCTATAGAACACACTAAAGGCCTGAGCTAGTTCCTTGGATATAGGTTTGAAAACATGTTTAGCTAATCACAAATACTCCTGTACATGCTTGTTTCCACAAAATGTATACAGTTTCCTAGTGCAGAAATGAAATCTACTCCAATGTAAATTTTGCATTATTATTTCATTTTTAGCATTAAATAAGGACATGATAAACTTTTTCTTAAGCAGAGAAATATGCCACATTCTATCCTTTTGAAATGGTGTTTTCAAACTGTGTCAAAATGATCAAGAAATGGATTCTTCTTTAAACATAATAGGAAGGCCTTATTGTATTAGCAGATTACAGTCATTGTGTCAGTATACTATCTACCTTGTATTCATTTTTGCTAACATAATGAGAAATTTTTCTAGCATGGGTATATTTTAATACAATAAAATAGTGTTGGAAAGGAAAATTAGTATGATTTTGAAAAGAGATGTAAAGACAATAAAATAGCCTCTGAGTTTCCTTTCCTAAACTTTTAATTTGTTGCTAACTTAAAAGGTACTTTTTATCAATCCTTTGAAATAGTTAGAGTCAAGTGAACATTTAAAGTCAGTTAAAAGGTTTACAGATGGCTTTTTTCTACATACTCTGCTATATAAGATCTAAGCAAGTCTACCAGATATTTCTAAATTTTCTTATTTTAGAGAAGTACATAACTGATTAATGTAGCATCAAAGCCCTGAGCTATAATGAGAAATTTTTCGTGGCACCATTTACAATGTTCTTCTCCTCTGAGGTTTGCATTTTGATGAAAATTCTGACCATAGAATCAGAAAGAAATGTCTGTGGTTTTAAACATCAGCAGCCCATGAACAAGTTGCTTTGTCTGCTGTTTAAAAAGGCATTTCGAAAGCACTATCACACTGTGAGTATTCAGGGAGAAAGTAAGACCGGTTCAAAATTCCAGATTGAAGCTTGGAAGATCTGTACTCAGTTCCTATTCTTGCCACAGGCTCCCTGTGAGGAATGAACAAAGTGTTTTCAACTTTAGTGCCTCACAGGTGGAAGAGTTTCCATCACCCCTGTCTTTCGTGAGCACAAAACTCTGAAGGTTTTGAGCCCATTTGGCGTCCAGGGCATCAACAGATACTGGCCAGGGCAGCAATGGATTTCAGAAGGTCAAACCAAGGAACAATTGCACAAATTTTTCTTACAGTGTATGTCTGACAGAAAAGCGTAAGTGCTTCAAGGTGCTGCTGATCTGGGTTCTCTAGAACAAGATTTTTGCCTAAGTGAGCTGTTGTAGATGTGGCCATACCAACCTTAACCTGACTCGACTGGATCCCAGCAAGGGCAGGCAGTGAGGGTGTGAAGTTCATTTCTCATTGTGACATATCATTTATTCATCCCTTTGGAGTTCCCTTGGGGTGTGGAGACAGTTGTGTTTTCTGACCCCTCTGCTGCTGCATTTGTTATTTTGAGTGCAGGATATGTTTTATGGAACCTGAAGTCATGTAATTCACTGCAATGTGAGGTTCTTCACCTAGTGTTGGACAATTTTCATTGATCCAAATCTATCAATCCCAATTTTGTTGTAATTAATACAAAATCTTTATGCTGGATTCAGATCTTGGATACATTTCTCTGGAATGGAAGAGAAACACCTTTCTGCCATATCACCAAATGGAGTAGTACCTGACTTTTTTTACACAAGAAGAGTTAGAAAGCAGTTTTCTTAACCTCTCTGAGAGTTCTGCTTTGTGTATTAATGGATGTTGTTTAGAAGTACAATAGGGAGTCTTACAGCTCATGTGGCACTCAGATACGGAGCTAGGGCAAGGTACTTAACCTCTCCTTGGTTTAGTTTGTGAAACAAACAACACTATTTTAACTACTTTTCAAGGATATTAGATAAAATTAATTAGTTTTGTATTTGTACTGCAATAAAGGTCTATATAATTGGAAAGTCTTATAAGAATCTCAATCGTTTTATTTTTGTGTTGATTTAACTTTGAAGGGCTGGTTTTGTTACTTTGTACTGTATTTGAAGTGTGCTATTGTTTCATTTTTATAAATAACAGCTGATTTTTCAAGCTCCTGTAACGAATCTATTGAGTCTCTGTGTATGCCAATGCCCTCTACTGGTTCGAAACACAATCGCTCAACAGAGGGTATTGCTGTTCTCCTTTATTGACAAAACTGTAATATTGAAATTATTTTCCTTTTGAGAGCAGTAGAATTTTGGTTGTGTAGCCAGGCTCTGTGAAGTGCAGGAAGCTGCACCATGGGCAAGCTGACACCTGGGTGACTCCTGTGCTACACGAGTGATTCTGTGCCAGTTTCTTCATTGCCTTCTGTGTTTTTGTTTTGCTGGATTTGCTGTTCTTGCCGTGAAGGCTCATAGGTAGCAATCCTGAAAGGGAGGAAGACACACACCTGAGGCTGGCTCAGTCCAGAGCTGCTGTGTAGATGTTCCCTCAACACAATGGCCACCACTCTGAGGAGCCTCTCTGCTCTTCAGCCTGGTCCAGGGCCTTCCAAAAGTGTGGGGCAGTTGTGTTGACAGGCTGTGATATAAACAACCCTCGAGGCACAGGAGCTGCAGAGGTAATGAAGTGCCTTGAGGAACAAGTCTTAACTATCAAGGGATGGATCCACTCCCCCCTGCCACAAACCAGGGGTCACGTGGCTGAGGAATGTGTATCCACAGATAGTGCTACCTTCAGAGAACTCTACTTACAGGTAAGTAACTCTTCTTTAAAGGAGGTATCTTTGTGTGGCAGACTGTTTATGGGAGCAATTTGAATTGAACTTTAAATGAAAAAGGCATATCTCTGTAAGTGGTAATAATTTTAGTCATCTCGCTGTGGCTAGGGGTTGTGGAATTCATTAGCACAGATTAACATATAAAGTGGGTGAGATATCTAATAGCAAACGTAGAGGTTTAGGGACCTTAATTCATCACTGAATGAACAGCGTGTACAGTATTAGGGACTATGAAATTTTTAATTTACACAAAGTGTCCAAGAATATAGGGAATAAATTTAAACCCAAAACAGATAATGGAGCTGTGCCCTGCCTAGCTGGCAAGTTGAATTGTTTTTACACTGAGTGAAGAAAGCTAATTATCCCAAGCACAAGGAGACTGCTAAAAATAATAAGATTATAAAGAATAATTTGCTGATATAATTACAACAAAATTGGGTACACACAATCGTCAGATACATGTATTGCTTGACCTGGGCGAGAAAGTGAAATAAATCCTTCCTCTATAGCCTTCGTAAATTTGTTTTTATCATCTCCAAGTGGTGTTTGCACAGGCAGCACAATTTGCATGTGTAATGTGGCTGTACAAATTGACAACAAGTAAATTATTCAAGGAAATAGGCTGGTCGTGGGTCTGAACTATCTCGCAAAGCCTATTCATTTTGAAGAATCACTGAGACGTGAAGCTCATACATCAACCATTTTCTGACAATCCTCAGACTTATTGTCTCCTAAAATGTCATTATGGCTATTATTTATGAAGCTAATTCATTTATTAATATATATTTAACTCTGACTTGTCATGCACCTTAGCAGGCATTCTGTGCACTGCATATTTTTGAATAGATGAAAGAGTTTTGCATGCTTTAATGATTACTGTAAGCTGCTATAGATTTATAGAATGCAGCTTTATTATCTGCTTGCATTAATACCTTTTTGTAACTTTTTTTTCCTTAAGGCCATCAAATATAAATGGCAAATGACATATCCAAAAGATTGTATAAAAAAAGAGATTTTCTCAGAGTTTGTTGAATTTTAGAATAAAATGAAGTAGCTAACTGTTAAGGCCTAACTCGTTTCTAAGAATCTATAATAATTATGTTGATGTTTTTTGTATTTTGCTGAAAAAATATGGAATAAACTATATAAATTTAGATGTTTACTGTATTTTTCTCTTTGAGGACAAGTGGCCATCTTTTGATTGTACCAATAGAGGGAGTAGAGTTTGAAGGGGGGAAAATGTGGCAGATGGAAAATAGATCTGTTTTGCTATGGTATATATGTAATATAGATAACTTCCCTCATATAGACCAGTCCTTAGGAAATGAACAGCACAGAGAGTATGGATTATGAGGTTGCCTATGGTTCTTGGATTTTTCATCTCCATTCAGTTATCTTTAGGGCACATTAAAAGACACAGGGGTCACAGTAACCCTTTCCTGACACCTACACCGTGTCAAGAAACTAAAAATTGCAGTCTGCTATGAGAAATACATTTGAAATACATTGAGAAATACATTTACAGTTCTAAATTTTATTAAACACACAGAATTCAGATCAAACTTGTAATTATGGCAACAAACTGGCTAATTTAAATGCACAGTTATTATGACTGTATGGTCCATTTGACTATTTTCAAAGGACCTATGATCACAGTTGGAGGTTACTGGCCTGATCTGGAAGCTGTAAGCTCCTGCTTGTGATGCTGATGTCACCCACATGTTTGATGGGTCACCTGGTCCTGCTCCCTCAGTGTTTGTTCCCACCTGTAAGATGAGGACCAGAAGTTTGCCTTGTTTCCTGATGCCACAAAGGAAGAACACGTAGAAATAAAAGAACTCTCTGGGTAGAGTTGTCCTTTAGTATTAAAATGAGGAATTGTCATGTTTTTCACCTGCTCCCAGGATGTTCCAGGTAGTAAAAGCTATGGGATTGAGTTACACCATGAAATGGGCAGTCTATGACCAAGGAGGAATTTCATTCTTTATCATTACCTTTCCATCTTACAGGGCTGGGTTCTTCATGGCCAGAGCTATTTCACCTTAAACAGAAGAGCAAAAGAAAGTTTTCAATTTCAAGACAAGGTTTCTTTGCAAAACAGAGGATTACCAAGCCTTTAGGTAGCATGAAGGTCTTTTAAAGTTCATTTTGTAGTGGTAAATACTATAGATCTTCATATTGGAAAACCTACTACTTTGAATTTTTCAACTTCTTTAGAATGTGAATAAGAACACAAAAAGTTATATAAGAGAAAACTTAAATGACTGAAATAAGGGCACCCTGAAAATCCAACTCAATCCAGACAAGGGCAAAGAAAATAGTCATGTGGTTCTGAGTATGTGTGGTGAATGAATAAGGCTTTTTCATGTCTGGAAGTCAGTAATAATAACTTTCTGTGCTTTGGAAATAGAAGCTTATGTTTTCTAAAGCATTCTGGTACTTGAAATTTCAGGTGCCTGCCTTGAGACATCTTAGAAAGTAAGCCCAGATTGTAGAATACTTTTTTTAAAAACAGAACCTTATCAGGCAATCTTAATTTGCCCTATGGTAACTCCAAATGGTTTGAAGTTGAAAAATACCCCCAAATTATTGAGCATTTGTAGTTTAAATATGTTTTGCCACTTCAGAAACTTCCAGTATAAATATTGGTTGTTCTTCCAGTCAGATATCAGTCATTCAGTAATCAATGCTTTTATCATTTTTTGGATCTTGATGGCCAGTTTCAACTAAAAGAAGAGATTCACAAGCTCTCTGAAGGCTTGTTGACTGCAGCCACTTAAAGACAGAGACTGAAGTTAATGCTACCACTGAATCAGCGTGGAAAGCTGATTTCTAGCATATTTTGTGTTTATATTTAATAAGAATATTTAAATAATCCCAAAATAGCATGTTAAAGAAGAAAATTCATTGAGCATTTCCTTGTTATATCACAACTTTAGAGACTTCCCACTTACATTTTTACAAAAAAAAAAAAAAAAAAAAAAAAAAGACATTGACTGAATTGTTTGAATTCTTTAAAAAAAGCTTTTATGTTTTTTCATCCAACAAGAGATTACAGACTTCTGCAAAGACCTGGTATGGCACATCAAACTAGTTCATGCCATTGCTCTTTATGGTAGTGGAGCTATTTATTTTCTTTTTGGGAGATCGAAATTCCACCTGCTACATAAGATATTAATTCATCTTTATTCAGTAACCTGTAAATTCAGAGTGTAGAGAAGGTGCAAATCTGCTTGATAGTTCTGGACAAAATTTTTTCAGCTGTGATTTTCTGAGTGGCTCAGCTGTAGAGCCTCAGAATGATGTGCAAAGAAAGTGCCCCATCAGACTGCCTGTGCAGCTCTTGCTGCTGCTCCTGATGACACTAATCCATATTCCACTTCTAAGTTGGCTGCTTCTCAGGGAAACGCTGCTGCTTCAACATCTTTTACTGCTGATCCTGTTTTACATTCCTACGAATCCTCGTATCCTCTTTTATAACCAGGCAAAGTAAACACCGTTTATTGTTTCATAAAACACCATTTGTGAACCACACAATCATTGGGTATTCCAGCTGCAATGCCTTGTGTGCTGTGTTTTAGTCTATCCTGTGATAGTCCTTGTTGGCTACCAGTGTGTCAGGCTGTATGGACAGCCTGAGTGACCAGTTTGAGATTCTTCCAAAGTGTCAGGTCTCTGTAGCTGCAATAATCAACTCACTTTACTGTCTCAGTGTGTCAGGAACATGCCAGCTGATACCCAGGGGACTGCCTGGAGCTGGCTGCTGCTAATCCCTTCAAAGGGGGCACATCCAGAAAGGACATGGAGTGAGCAGCTTCCAGATGCTACAGTCACAACTAGGCTACCTATCCCTGCCACAAAACTGCTTTCCTTTTAATTATACCAATAGGTATTTTGGGGAAAAAAAAAGTTTGAACTCTTATATTGGAAAAAACAAACAAAAAAAACAACAAAGGAAAACATAACCCAGGCTTTTTCATTGTGTATTATCCTTCCTTCTGATGCAGTCACCCAATCAAACATCATTATTCATTGTGCAGCTAAAGGATGCTAACTATCAAGATACCTTGGGAATGCAATAAGAGCAGGGTTGTAAACCCCAGGGCTTGATCCAGATCAAATTCCAAGTTCAATGATTATATTTGCCCCCTAGACTGATAACCAATTCTTCGCTTTAGTTTTAAACATTTACACAGTATTGCCAAGTGCTGACAGCTTCAGAAATAGCAGTTGCATATCAACAGTGGATGTTGACGTGCCATATTGTTAATTATATTTGCAAAGCATGTTGGGATTCTTTGGGATGGATAGAAGAGTCACTGGAAAGGGTAAGGTAATTGGTGTGTGTATTTGGGGGGATGAAAGGGTCCTGAACACACATTGTTAAGTGACTGCTGTTTAATTTCTTTTAATATCTTAAATGGTCTTTGATTAGAAATAAACATGTCAGGAAAAATTATTAGTTTAAATAAAGAAAGGAATTAATGGCTGTAAATGAACACACATTTTGGAAAATGTTTCTTCTTAATTCTACATAAGACAGGTCATAATAATTTAGCACATTTAACCATGGGTTTATTGTGCCTCATCATTTTTCAAGAGTAAGTTTCCAAAATTCCAAAAGCTTTAGGGTTGGAATGTTGTTTAAAAATTGAATGTGATGCTTACAATAAATGGAATCCTATTCTTTTCTCATTAGGCATTGTCTCGTCTACTTGCAGTTTACACAGAGCTGGATTCCAAGAGAAGGATATAGTTTAAGCGATGGAGACATCATCTACACAATCTCTTATCTTTTAACAGCATGTCATTTATGTTGTAAGAACCCAGCATATTTTCTTCATCCTTTTTCTTTTCTTCAAAACTGCATAGTATTGCTGTGCTGCTTCCTTTTTTTTTTTTTTTTTTTTTTTTCTGGGAAACTATATGCTTTGATAAGGGCTCACTTAAATCAGTGCTGAGCATTTTAGGTTCTAAATTTAGAGTTCTTAATTAGTGTTCCTTCTCTAAATTCTTCATATATTTAATTTCATCTAGTTCAAAGTGTCAGAAAGCCTCAGCACATATATTCTATATACTGAACTGTGTGTAAACAGCAGAAGTCTATCTGATATGGATTTCTGAGTGGTTTGGGTGTTTTTTTTTTAAGGTTTGCACCTTTTTTTACTGCACAGTTTTATTATGGGTAGCCACTAGTAAGACTGATTCCTGTAGCCTGTCTTTTGCTGTAGGAATGAAAACCAGGCTGGTTTGTATCAGGCCCTTGATGAAACTAAGAAATACTAAATCAGGCTGGCCTTACTGTTTAGGTTCCAAAATTGAATCCAATGAAGTCAAGAGTCCCAAAGAATGGAATCCTCTTTTGAGGTCCAGGCACCACTTGGAAAATAGAATAGTGTTTTCTAAGAGTGCTTTGAATTTCTTCATTAATTGGTTGCTGCATTTTGCAGATGGTTGGATCAGCAGTGGGATCTGTGCAGCTGTGTGTGGTTGGCACACAGGTGTGTAATTTCTGCATTTGTGAGTTAACCATCAGCAAGGAATAGATTTTAGCAGCAGTGGGAAAGGAAGGAGTTGAGTGCAAGGTTAACCTTGCTGTTCACACTTCTACACAGCCAGTGTCAAATTCTGTTTTGTATTGGAAAGCTCAATTGCCTCCCCTATGGTGCTTTCATGCATTCAAATTGCCAACTTCTTAACAGTAAAGAGTTCTTAAAATATTTAGCGTTTATGAGAGTGCAGAGTAATACAGTGTGTTTTGGAAGTGACTGAAACATGCTGTACATGAATCATGAAGTGGAGGGGGACAGTGAACTCCTATAATACTTGTTTACATTGTGTTGGGTAGTGACAGGTTTTTGTATAATCATGTATCAATCTGACTATCTTCAAAACATAAATGGGTTTTTACAAATTTTTTTTAATTACCTTTATATTCTTTATATTTTCTCCTTTGACACTCCTATTAGGGAAACACCTCAAAAGCACAAATTGCCTGAAGTTTTCCCATTTCTTGTATAGCAACAAGGTAAGTACCAAAGAAGTACTATGAAGCAGTCCTCTCAAGTTTTCTCTTCAAACTTATAAGAAATATAAACAAAAAGTGATGATAGAGGGAAAACCAATTACTTGTGCAAAACTCCATGCATTGGAATGAAAGAAATTGTCCACAGCAGTCACTTTTGGAAGCCATCTGTGCTATATTTTGTCTTCCTGAAAGTTAGGAATATACTTGAGATTGAAATTTGAAAAAAGCATGCTAAAATAGAGATGGATTAGGGAGAAATGATACATTTATTAGTCACCTTTAGTGAATAATCCACTCCCCTTTCCCATATACTTGGTTTCCACTGATTCACATAGAAAATGTTCAGAGATGGTTGTTAAGCTCAATCTGCCCCATACATTATTACTGCAGGACTCTGCTATTTGGTGTACTAATCTCAATAATATGTATGTATGTATTTTCTTAAACTTCTAGAGTCATGTTTCTAAGCATTTGAAGCATAGATCCTATAGGATTACCTAAATCTGACATTTATCTGGGTAAAAGCTAACATATAAAGCGTCATAGCTAATCACATGTTTTTTATACTTTCCCTTGGAAAAGAAAGAGTTCTGGAAGTGACACACTAACAAATAATACATAATCTGTACACGTGGAGTAATCTTTACTGCTTTGTTACTTCTTAAAAATGCGACATGCACCACTCACAAATGCAGCTTGTTATCTTCATAGTTGAGAATCATGATATTTATTTTAAGTAGCACAATAAGTAAATCATCACTGAAAATTTGGATTGGGAGAAATTAGCCAATTGGGATTCCACAGCATGCTGTTATTTTTTTAGTCATGTAACTTTAAAGTACAAATCAATGGCAAAACTTTGTTTCCTCCCATACCCATATGGAAAGAAAATATGTAATCACGAGATAACGTGAGATTTCAAAACACCAGAAGTCTTATTTTGCACACTTTCATAAAATCTATGGTCTAGAAGGAACTTTTTAAGTTCATCTAGTCTATCTTACACAACCCAAAGAGAGTTTAACTCTGTCATCTTTATCTTACTCTACTCACTGTTTTTAAAAGTCAAAAGCTTTCCCTAAATACTTAACAGATGTCATTTGGACTGATGGTTGAACCTATTCTCCTTTCTAACCAAACCCTACACATAAACCATTCTCTAACTTCCCTGTTCACAAGACAAAATCCCACAAATGTATCAAGAAATATGTTTGCTTCTTGTACTTAATATAAGATGTCATGAAATGCCCTGTGCAAAGTTTGACTGAAAAAAATAAAACCATAAACAGACATGATAAAAAGCAAAGTCTATTACTTCCCCTATTTCTGTGCTATGAGACTATAGAATAATAAATGGAGCATTGTGTCAGACACAATCCAGTATGTATTCTAGTCAGATATATGTTCAAGCGTGGCAAGACAATCTAGCTTCCTAAAAGAGTGTTAAAATTAACCCTACCTTGCTTGTGCCCAAAGAAGCCCAACTACATGTGCTATTAGTGTATAGCTATCACAAAAATAAATTAGCCAGTCTACATTTTCAGGTTAATCTTCAATTTCATAATTGAATCAGTAATTACTATAAGTTAATATAATTAGGTGCTAACACTTAATTGAGAATTATTTATTCAAGAATCTTCACTATTGTAACATTTTTTATAGCTCTAAATTATTCTGAGTAATGGACTGCATCAAATAAGCTTAGCCAGGAACTGAATGGACATTACTTGGAATCTTGCATTCAGCTTTTCTGAACTACTTTCTATCACTAAGGTTTTTGTGGAAACAGAAGTAGAAACAGTGGTTTTGGCAGTCCTTCTAATTCTACCCATGGCTGAAGTGCCGCCTGAACATTTTTAAGGGATCGAGCCAAATTATATTGGAGAGAGCCCTGCTGTGTCCAGTAGTTGCTGATGAACATCCCAAGAGGACACTTTAAGTCTCTCAGAATGTGGCTTGCAAACCCTCATCAGGATCTGGTGATTGCATGTGTGTCTTTACCTTTAGCCTCTCATGGATTCAATAATGTGTTTGCTTCACAAAAAATGAGCCATTATATCATAATATGTAGATGCTATGGCTAATAAACCTGAATACACAGTGATGCAGTTTAAATATCATCTCAAAGATCAGTGAGATTTTCTCTGAGAGTTTTTCTTTTATTTGGATTAAATTAACCCGTGCCAGTAATTTAGTGAAGATAACACCAGTTAAACTCTGCGGCTTCATCTTTGGTATCTATCCTTGAGTCAAGGTTCACTTTTTCTCTACCATATGATTTGAACAAATTGCATTTCTTCTATGTACTTGGATTTGCCTGAGTTTGTCTCATCCTTCTCTTTGACTGCTGCACCTGGTGACTCATTCCATTGTTGGCCAAAACATAAATCAATGTGTATCACTTGTGAGGTCTATCAGGGGAGTTTGGGCTTGAGTGTGAGCATGAGTCTGGAGCTAACATGACAATAGATTAAGAGAATATGTCTAACTCTGGTATATAATACTCAATATGCAAAATTAAAGCAATATGGAATAATTGACTTTTTACCTGAGTCCTACTATAAATTGCAAATCAGGAAGTGTGCAATTCAGAAGGCAACTTATATGTTATATGCAAATCTCGCTTTGCTGATTCAGTGTATTGCAAACCAAGATGTGTCTTGGTGAGCAGATCACAGTGGTTTCATTTGCTGGTTCAGCAGAGAAAAACTGCATTTTTCAAAATGGTGTGAGATTGTTAAGCTGACTCCCAGGGAAGTCAGTGTTGGTTGTGCTCTTACATGTCTGTTTCCCACTTTATAAAGTAACAATGAAGGGCAGTAGGTTCAACAGAACTTCAGAATTACTTTGATAAATTTGTCAGAGGGAAGAAATATTAAAATATGTGTACTGTCTGTTTGCCTTTTTTCTTGAAATATAAATTAATTATGACTATATAAAAACCTTTTACCATAGCTAATTAATCAGAATCTCCTAATAAACTATGTGTCGACAGCACTGTATATCTAATTAACTTTTTCACTTCAGAATTGTGCAGTTGAATAATGAAGAAAACATTACCTGATGAATTCTTTTATTTTATGATGATATCTCTAGAGACAGAAAAGACAGAGCAGCTTAAATGCCATCTTAAATTACATCTTGGCCTTGGCAAGCTTTCAGCTGGTTTTGATTTGCATGGAAACCATTTTTGTAAGACTCATATTCTCTGAAAAACAGAACTTAAAGCTATAACTAGAATAAATTATCTATAGCTATTTAGGGCTCTATTAAACCTAGATGCTAGGCACACTTTTCACATGCAGAATGCAATGGAACAGCTTTTAATACCCTGTCAACCTGTTCTGTGAAAAGTCGATTGGGCAGGGAAGGTTTGATTTGGCTGGTTTTATTAAAATATCTTTCCTCTCCTTACACCATCATGAACCACTCAGCCTAATTTAAACCAGGCAAATTCACCAATCTGTCTTGCATGTCTTTAGAAACAGCTTTTATTTTTTAAAGTGATGATATCTACCCATAACTGTTGGCGTGCAAGCTCAAGACACAGTTATTCATGCACTGCTGATAGGGAATTGTTCTTTCTATGATACACCAATATAAGAAAGCACAATGATGGATTAACTGCATCCGTGCCTGTCTTTTGATTGCATCATCCTCTCTGCAGCCAGTTGACTTATCCCCGGGACACAGGGGAAGGGTCAAATCAAATCCCCTTAGACTCTTGTTAGTCAACCTTTTAAGTTTGTTATGCTTTCATAATTTAGAATATGTCCACCTGCAGTATTGCTGTGGAATGAAAGTCTCATCACACCACACAGGATCTCATCAGAAGACCTCCTGGTACAGTAAAATTATGATCCAATGAAGTCTTAATAATTATTTACATCAGAGTTTAATATGATCTGTCTGTCAGTGCTTATTTACTGTGGTGCAGACCAGCTAAACCAAGGAAATTTCTTTGGGTGTTTAGTCATGAGAAAAAGTTATAGATATCTTAAAAGCAAATGCTCATAATACTTGCACTACATACTTCAAAAACTTAAAAAGAGAGTTGTTTTTTATTTCATCTGCTGTGCTTCCTGGAAATATTGATCTAGATCATGTTGTCAAATGTGCTTTAAAAGTAGGAATGTCTTGTCTAAGCATTGGATTTCCATCTGCCAAGTCTTTTCTCTATGGATCCTTACAAAGTTATCAGGAAAAGTTGCAATAATACAAAATGGTTTTTTCTTGTGGTGCACAGAGGAAAAATAACTCTGAGACAAGACTAATCCTAGCTGAAATACTGACACTCAAGGATATGTAGAGATGTGAAAAACTATTGCAACTTAGTAGAGATAATCATATATCTTTTATACATCCTAATATAAGCAATCTGAAAATGCGTACCTTAAGTTCAGATTTAGAGCATGTTAGAGAGTCATCCAGTCTGACCTCCATGGTTAATGAATTCCATGAGGAGCGAGCAAACACTAAAAATGCCCTGTAGCTCAATGTCTTCAGCCAAAAAGAACTAATCCAATTGACTGAGACCAAAGAAAACGACTGGGGATGTATGGTTCCAGAATGTCTCTGAGGTATTCAAACCCAAGTCAATTTAAGGACTTGTAAGTTAATAACTAGGACTTTACACATAATCCTGTACTTTACAGGTAGCCAGAGAAGGTTTTTTACAACCAGGGTAATGTGATTTTCATGCATGGTGTCAGTCAAAATTTCAGCAGCTGAGTTCCAGACTAACTGAAGTTTCTTCACCAGTGCAATAGTGAGGCTGACAAAATGCCGACATGGAATTGCATTATCAAGTTCTAGAGTGGGCACAGCCATGCAAACCTGAATCAGCAAGGGCAGGTACCAGGGGGATTTCTCTGTGTTTTAAAACAGAAGGAAATCAACCTACCAGTAGCTAACTCAATATGAATACTAGAATATACAACAGCCTCAATTATTGCCTGCTATTATGTCATTAAGTTTCACCAATCAAATATGTTAAACCAGTGCCTTTTGAACCTTGAATTATAAAAGTTGGGAGTCTATATTAGAACTAGTCACATTTTTATTACATATGTGTTAGCTGTAGCAGACATTGAGAGAGGGTGTATTGAGAGAGAGGGTGGGAAATGGTTTTCTGACAGAAAAAATGTCAGTGATAAAGGGTTGCTTTTTCCTTTTCATGTTCAAAAAAGTTAAACTGTTATTTCCAGACACTTGATTCCTGCTTTAGAATTGACTGAGTGAAGGATATCGTTTTCATCTTCAGTGGTTGTTGTTGTAATGATGAGCTGTTTGTACCTTAAAAGATGATAAATAGATACATAGACATTTAAGCATAGAGCCACCTGAGTTCATCTTTAAACTTGCCTCGGCAGATGAAACTTGCTTTTCAATAGCTCTCCTCAGATATATTGCTGAAAGTTAAGATACGAGAATCAATCATTAGGGATGAAAGCGCTGGGTATTTATCGGAGAAAGGGTTATTAAAAGAAGATCAGCAATGGTTTTACCAAGAATAAATCCTGTCAGACAGAATATGACCGAGTTCTTTGAAGGAATGACAAAAGAAATAAATGATGGGAACGTGGTGGACATAATTTATGTAGACTTCAGTCAGGGGTGTAGCCAGCAATTTGAAGTTTGTACACATCCTGGCTGATCCCTTGCCCCCTGCCTGCAGTATCCCCATAATCTCACACAGCAGACAGGCCATTGCGTATGATCACTAATGCAGCAGGCACACAGAGATGTAGATTTGTATCAAAGCTGTGCTTTCAGATCCCAGGAAAAAAAAAAAAAAAAAACTGGCCCCAGGAAAAAAAAACAGATTGTATTTTGCACGTGCTGCTTAAAATGACAGTTTTAGAAAATGTCTTTAGTAAGACAAAATCAGAAACACAGGTATCAACATTATAAAGGCAGAATGGCCTAGGTCAATTAGAAATGTATTTTTGTTGGACATGTAATAATATTTATTCTGATGTTTTTCCTCTCTTTTTTGCAGACTGAAAATCAAATATTGATTTGGAAAATTTATAATTTTTTCCTGAGTTTTTATGAGTTTAGTAACTCTCCCCTCTAGTTCCTGCTTCCAACACCAGGTCCATATCACAGTTCCCTGTTTCCAAAGGTCTCCTCCACTATGATTACATCATCTTATGTAAAATGTAAATGTTTTCACCGTTTTGCAGGTATTTCTAATACAATGAGTCAGAAAATCCTCTGACAGTTTTTGTTCTGCCTTCCCTGAAAATCTGAATGGGAATTATGCAGAATTTCAGCCACCATCCCTATGCTATATTCTAAAGCAATTTCCATATCACATCCATATGTGGGAACCTATATGGTGGTTACTTTCTTGTAACCCTTTCTGAATGCATTGAGAAGAGTCTACTCTTCTTCCACTTATCTCATATAATCTGATGTATTACTGGATGTTATTACCTTTGATACTGTCATGCTCCTAACTCATATTATTTCTATTCTCCTGCATGTAATTAACTAGACATCATTCTTCCATATTTACCTACATCTTAAAATTACGCTTTGTCTTACATTTTCTCACAATTCCTCTGGCTAACTTGTCTTTTAATTACTATTTCTTCATAATAATAATAATGTTTCAGCTAAGCTTGAAATAAATCTATGGCTTTGAAGAGCTACACGTGTACAATTTGAATTAGGTTTCAGATCTGAACTTTACAGGTGAACTACACTGGGTTACCGAGTCCTGAAAATTTGCATCTGTGTTCCAATTTATAGTTCATCTTCATTTCTGAATAATGTATATATTAGGCTCTTACTGTTTCTTTACAGAATTATCTGGAACTGAAGTGAAGGAGGACGTATTTTTTGAAGCTGGATATAGATTTTGAAAATGTAAACCATGTACTGCTTCCTAATCTTGTACTACTAAGATTCTGCCATACGGAATAACATTGAATGTAATACAGAATACACTGGGTGATTTTGGTAACACGCGTTTTGCAGAAGGTCCAGTAATTTTGCCCTCACATGTCCAAACCTGTATATTTTTGACCACAAATGACCTGTGTTCTTGGGATTTTTCAACCTAATTTGAACCTAACATGTCAAGTACTTTACTTGCAAGATGTTTTTTCCCCGCTCTAACATTCACATTGCTTTTAGCTTTTGTCTGGGTCTTCAATCCCTGCAAAAAACTGTTTTCACTCCTCAGTATTTTGATACAGGAAAGATTGGAATGACAGAAGGAAAGTCTGCCATAAAAATCATTGCTTTTGCTTTTTGTAGCATCATATCTGTTTGTTTCCTACATTGCTACTAATGCTCACCACTAGACAGCCAGGGAGATTTGTTCAAGTAAGCATGTAATCACATCCTCTAAGAAGTGGTGAACCAGATTACCACAAGGCGTGCAAATGTTTGACAGATTATTACTAGCTGTGTGCTTGCTCACAGGAGTCAGGCCAAGCTCTTCTCTTCCCTTTGCTGAGTGCTTTAAATACTGGCTGAATTTGGGTCTGATTGTACAGGCTCCCCACAATGGCAGTGCAGTGATATGTAGTGGTCTCTCCACCTGAATTCAAACATCAAATGCTCTGAGTGTTTGCCTTGAATGGCAGCAGCTGGGATTTTGTTCTGTGTTCATCCTTCTACCAGTGTGTCATTGTCAAAGCAGAGCATACTTCTCAACCTCAAACAGTGTGAGTCTTGTGGAAAAAAAATAAAAAAAATCAAGCAGCGAGATATGTGAAATTCTCATTGAATTAATGGGCTCCTTTGATTTTTTGCCCAAGAGAATACAAAATTCAAAAAAATTTTAAGCCAAAAAAATCTGGCGTCTCCTGGGTAAAATGTGAGAGTTGAGAAGTATGACATAAGCATTAGTAGCCTTTGTGCCTCTTGATAGCTCTGCTGAATCTCCCAAGACTCTAAAAGTTGATTTGTCAGCTTAACATTAGCTTCAGCCTTAGCTGCAGCAGTGGCTGTTGTTTCACCTTTATCAGCAGAAATGGTACAGCTACTGGAGGGACTGATGTGGTAAATCTTTTTGTGACACCATTTTGTTTTTGCCACTATCTCTAATTGGTTTGCTCGTGCACTCTGCATCCCTAGCTAGATAGGCTGAAAGCTTCATCACACTTTAATTAGAAAAGAGCTATTTTAAAGTTACAGAGTTGACTAATTTTATTCATCAAGTCTCTAAGGGTCACATTTTCAAACTGGACCACTAAAAATGCCATTGGTGATATTTTGCAGAGGCTGAATTCACAATACTGCATTATAAGCATCATAATTTGACACACTCACAAAAATTAATGTAGGTCTGCAGCTACAAGCAAAACAGGCTTTTGTGTATAAAAAGTTAACTGACAGCTTCCATCTATTTGACCAAGTCTGAATGCCCAATATTGAGTGGTTTGATATAAAGTCACTTTGGCATGACTCCCTGTTTCTTCTTTTTACTCCTATTTCCTAGTCACTGAAATTAATATATTGGTTTGCAAAATAAGGTAGATAAACATACTAGAAGTACATGTGGCCTCATAGGGATCCAGAGGATTTCTAGGACAGCCTTAGAATAGCTGGTGGAAAGTTCAAAACTGATGGCGCTGCACTTTCTAAGTGTCCACCTCCTCATCTCTGAGCCAGGGTGTGGGAGGGAGAAACAGACAAAGATCAGGGCCATCACTTGAGGTGAACCACACACTCTGTGCAGGGAAATGTCCTGCAGTGACTTGTGAGACTACACAACAGTCACTGCAATCTCTCACCTGCAAATCCCTCCCTGGCTTCACTGTAGTCAGAAACAGTTCTTACTACAGCAGAATCCAGTTGTTCACTGTTCTGAAGGTATTATACCTTCAGACAGTCTCCAGGACAGCCTTTATGTGAGAAGGGATTTTCAGTTTGGTCAAACATATTGGGATTTTTATTGTTCTGGGTCCTGATGATAGAGACTCTAATGCAGCCTGTTGCTTCTGTGTTTAGCTTAATTTTTTCTGCCAAATAAAATCCAGATAGGTGGTAGGTCACAAACAGCCACACCCCAAATAAAAAATACATCTTGCTTATGCAGATACACTGAATATTTTCTTCCCAGTGCATTTGTCTTTTTTTCAGGTACTATAATAAAGCCAAACTGGACAGCCTATAATCCAGTTTTGAAGATAAACCAGTCAGCCCAGGGCTGGTGTAAGGTAGTAGGAATCCACTGCTGTTTCCATGCTGGAAACAGTGAGAGTTCTGTGATCTACCTGCAACAAGAGGAGGCAGCTCTTTATTAGTACTTTTGTGTTTGTACAGAACTGCTACATTAAATTGCCCTTTGATTTCTAAAGCCTTCAATTTGTTTGTTACTCCAGCACAAAGAAATTTCTTAAGCAACAGTTAACATAATCTCTTTTCCTTATTATGGTTTTAGATGTTATCTCAGTATCTTTCTTCATGTACAACGATAGAGAGAGTGGAGCAAGAAATCTATCCTCACTTGATAATCATCAGAGAGGGATTCACCTTGATTAAATGCAGTTATGCTACATCATATTACTCATCTCTCACTGTAGGCTTCGTGTTAACAGAATATGGGGCTTCATGATGTAGTCAAGCAATTTGGATGGCACTTACTGCTTTTTGTGTCTTTGTTTTGTTGTTGTGAAGGTGTGTCTGCTTTTTCTCTAAAACCCCTAATTTCTGCTTGTATTTTTTTCCTCCATTATTTCCCTGTCCCTAAGCTCAGAAGAAAGTATTTTGCGAAGTACAGCTGAAGGTGCATTTTTGCTGTCTCCTGTTATGCTGGAATATTTGTTACATGCACAAAAAAAGATCTGCAGCTTATAGTAAGGTAGGGTTTTGGTACATTTGGCATTCTGCATTTCCAACAGTGATTCTGATGGTATGTGCTGAAATATGTGCTGAAACACTGAAATTTTGGGACAAAATTACATCTTTTAATCTCATTTCAAATGTGTAATGCAGGTGGATATGTGCTGTTGCATCTAGTTTCCTTTCTTTTGTACTATTTTATTTATTTATGGTGGGCAGCAAAATTAAACTGGATGGTCATTGCAGGGTCATTGGAAACACTGCCATGCTGATGTGGTTTTGCACCTTCTTGCCATTCAGCCACCTGTAAACCAATTTAATTTCTGGATCTCAGTTTGTGTGTGTGGGTGGAGAAACTGGCTGAAAACAGAAATATCTACCATACTTAAGTTTTGATGTATCTTGGTTCATTGTATCACACTGATTTTTCAGTTTAATATGAATAATATAAATAATATATAAATATTAAAATGTTTCATTTTAGTTTGTTACACCAAACATATGTTTTCCATGGTGTAGTTTGAACTGTTTTTCTTCATGATACACTGCAGCGACTTATGGGAAATATAATTCAGATGTTTTCAATTAATCAGTTTCAGTTTCATTTTAAAACAAAAGCAAACCCCAAACCTCCTCCCATTATTTCAAAGGGAGTTCCTGCCTGGCAGATATGTTCAGATTTTACAAGAAGACCATAATGTTTTGATTCTTATAACAAAAGCATTATTTTTCCTGGAAACAACATTTTATAAAAAATTCTCACCCAGCTGTAGTGAGATGCTTTCATGATTACACCCTTGCAGAGAGAGTGAAACATGAATGGCAGTTGTTTGTCCTGGAATCTTTTCCAGTGTCTCCTACGTCTACTTCCTGCTGTGTATTTAGGTTCTCATTTTCTTCCGAGTTTCTGAGGGCTCTTCCTTTGTGTCCTTGTTCTTTCAGGAAGTTTTATGCAATGAGCAGATTGGGCTGCTGGGAATGTCAGACTGGAGAGTACTAATATGTCATGCAGACAGCTCCATTAATAATCATGTGGTTATTCCATATCCATATCCATTCGTATTTCACAAAGGTGAGGAAAATTGTTCAGTTTGGGGCCAGTTTGAAAGAGGCAAATGAGTCTGTGACAGGACACCTCTGTCTGCCAAAAAGCCAGCCGTAGTGAAGGCTTGGACGATGCTCAAAGGAAAATCAAAACCAAAACAGGATTATACAGACCTTCCCAGCCTCTGAAATGGGTTTGATCTATACATCACAGAACACAGGTTTCTCTGTTTCTTCTGTGAAGATCTCTACGTGACAACTTCCTTAGTGATTCTGGAACCTAAGTAGTGTTGGGCCATGGCAATGTATTACTTAAAACTCAATTATTTGGAAAAAAAACGTGAATTGATCAATAAACAGACACCATCTATTTATTCTGTGTATGTAGGACTCTTCTTTCACTTTCTGATATCTACTTATAGCAGGTAATTAAAGTGTCTTTAAATGGTTAAAAGAAAGCTGTGTTCAATTTTCTGTGACTGAGGGCTGACTAGATTGGCTTGAAGCTCGCATTGTTTACATTTTTGTGGACAGTAAAGACAGATTACAAATTAGCTTACTTTATTTTACCAGCCTCTTAGAATCAAGGTATTGATGTAGAGGAACAGGCACCCAAATTTGCATTTATAGCTAATTGCAAAGTATATCTTTCAGTAATCAGTCCTGTGCATTTTGTGTTGGATGTCTTGGGTTCTACCTCCAGCATGTTCCAATGTCCTCAAAATAAATGTCAAAGTAATCAAAGGTCATAAAGCAGTTTAGAAACCTAAACATCTCAGAAAATCTCAGACTCATTTTGGAGTCTTAGATGAGAATGCTCCATAAATGTAGCTGCCAAATATTATCCTAAGAGTAGAGTAAAGTAAAGTTTGCATTCTGAGATGTATGTGCTTCCTTATTAGTGTCAGCACAGCCACTACAGCAACAGCACCTGGCCTGGGGCTGCTGTCTGCTCCCATTTCCAGCACAGCAATGGTTCAGGGCTCCTGAACTTCCATCAGCTGAGCCATCACAGATGTATGGCAACACACAGGCCACTGCTGAGGTGCTCTTTTCAAGGCATATTTACAGGTTTTCAGTATTACTGATGGAAGAATAAAAGCTAATTTTGAATATTTTATTATGGTTTGTGGTTTTTTGGTCATATACACTTGGTGCAATATTAAACTTGCATGTATGTATGTGTGTATGCATCCATGCATAGATGCATATTTATCTTGTATTAAATACTGGAGACATACCTGACATGGAAATTGTGGCAATGTGTATTAAATAAACACCGAAATTTCTGGAGGTTAAATTGAATAGATTATAACAAAATAATCAATGTCCCCATCTTGCACTTCTTTTGTAGCCCTTTACTGTCCTGGGTTATACTCATAGAGTAGGATTTGAAGCCTCCACCCTTGTATTTCTGAACAATATTTTCTGTTTTCCCTTTCAAATCCAGTCTTCCTTACACACCCTGTAGAAACAGTATATATGAAACAAATTAAGAAGCGGGGGGGGGGGAAGCTATCTTAAAAAAATTTCTTGCTAATGAAATTTAGTCTTTTGTATCAGAGTCAGACCAAGAGCCTTTTGAGTATCAATAACACATCTTGAACTGGTTCTAATTTCCACTACAATTATCTGTAGATCTGTAGAATGGATCTGAATTCACTTTGACTGAATGTGGCCAAGTGTTGTCGTGTTGTTGCTGTGGTTTCCTGTATTGGAACATTCCCTCCTTGCTCTCCTCCCTGCCATGCAGGGCAGCACCTTCTATTCCTATGGCAGTGACATGATCAGAAAGCAAAAAGCAATCCATATTGTGGATGATGTGAAACACAGCTCTGCACAATGTATTTGGATAGCCGTTGATTTCTGAGGTTTGGAGATAATTCTTCACTAAAATTCAGTAACTGGAAAAAAAAATTTCTTCTTCCACATGAGGGGAAAAAAAGACTAGTATTTTTTTAGCAGGAAAAGAATTTTTATTAGGATCTGATTTTTGTATTTTATAAATACAACTGCATCTGCTTAAGAAAGAAATATTAGCAATTTTTATCCGTAATAAAAATGCTAAAAAAATATTTTTTCTCATCCTGTCTTTTAGCTTTCTTTGAAGTCACAATATTAAACCTCCTTAAAAATATTTATGTGTATTTAGTTAACAAAAGCTCCTGTAAGTTGAATCCATGCTGGCAAAAGGTTCAGGTAAGCTCTCTATATAAGCTTACAGACAATTGTGTAAATCTTCAGCCATTAAAGAGAAAGGAGAAAAAAGCCATCCTCATTACACTGCTGTCATTTACTCTTCATCTCCTGTCCTCTTTAGCAGCATTAAGATGGGATGTAAATTTGCCAGTTAATGCTGTTAGAAAATGGATGGTTCAAGAAGGGCAGGAATTAGAGATCAGTATTAGGTGCAGATAAGCTCCTTTTCCTCCGCAGTGGCGGCTGTTTAACATTCATGGGAAAATCATCATCAAACAGCGTTATCACAGCTCTGTTGATGGCTGAGGAACTTCATCACTATGATAATTTTTTTTTTTTTTATAGCTGTGAGCCAAAAAGCTCCCTTTTATTTCTGCTGTCTATAACTGCGATAGAAGCTTGTTTGTATGGGTAGGGTATTGCAAACTCTTAGCTCTTCAGCCAGGTTTGATTTCTTTCCACCATCGCTCCCCCACTCAACCCCTTGTGTACATTGCACTAAATAGTAATGCTGATAAAAAAAAAAAAAAAAAAGAAAAAGAATGCTCAAACAATCCTTCACAGAATAACTGATATTTTTACGATCAGTAATTCAAAGTTGGACAACTGATGCCATTCTGTAATGAAACTGTCATCCATTTTGTGGTGAGTTAAGGGTAGAGACCATAAAGCAAACATCCAGGGATGAAGTGGATATCTGACGCCATGTGAACTTGACCACGAGGTGCATCAAGGATCACAACATGGCTAAGAGCTACTTTGTTTTGCTTTCTTTTCGTCATCAGGTGAAAAGGTTCATAGCCTGTTACATCTTTTTATCCCCTCCAACCTGAGAAAGGGACTGTACTTATCTGTATTTTCTTGGATTTCTTTTAACTTAAAGTTATGAGAGTTCATCTGTAGGTATTTTGCCACAACATGCAATGTCCAGTTTTGAATTCATCAAATTTGTGTAAGGACTCACCTCTAAATGGTATTTCTACCCCATGTTCAGCCATCTTCAAAGGTATCTGAGATGTAGATCATGGTTCTTTGCCTCATACTAGTGAGGGGGGAAGATACACGGTTCCAGACTGTATGCATTCTCCAGGGGAGATAAGGTGCTATTCAAGGAATTTTTTTAATTTATTAATGTTCTCAGCTAATGCTTCTTTGCAGCTTTGACCTCATTTTTTGTAGTTTATCTGCTCCAAATGACATTTCTCATTTTGAATATAGCTGGAAAACATTGTGCTAAACAGCAATTTTGTAGCCTCCACAGCACCACCTGATAATTTTGGTATTTCCACTTTGAATTCAGTATTGATTTGATTACTTAGGTAATTTACTTTTGACACAAGCTCATCCCTTGTCTTTTCCTGAGCAGGGAGTTCCAATCCTGAGATGTTGTTCTCAATTATGTTTGGAGTTTAGAGATAAGGACTTTTGTCTACTTGAGACTCTGCTTGGGCCACCAAACTCATTTCCCATAGGAAGAGGGTTTGAATCCAGTCAGGAACCTAAAGGTGGAAGGCCAGTGCTTTATAATTTAAATATTAACGTAAGTTTAAAGTAGATATTTTGTGGTTGGGGAAATAATAGAGTTATTTTGAATGAAAATTGTAGGAACTGTTGCCTAAAGAAGGGGCCCAAGAGACTCCCAAGGCTCTTGACTTCCAAAAGTCCCAGTTGCCTCCAGAGTGACCCCTGCCTCTGGAAAAGGCTGCCAGGCTCCTCCTCAGCTTGACTGGCATCACTGGGAATGGTGACAGGAGAGCCTTCCTGGGCTGCTGCCCTGCTCTCCCCAGTGTTGTCACCAAGCTGCTGCCAGAGACCAAGGAGACCAAAGCGAACGTTCCTTTGCTGAGCTTCAAGTCAAGGGAGCTCCCAGCCATGGCCAGAATGGGGTAGTGCCCCCAACTATTATTGTACTTTTGCATGAAATCATTGTCATCAGTGGTTCAATCGTTCTTCATGGCAAAGCAAGCATGTACTCAAATAAAAAGGTATTCCAGTCCAGATTGCTGCTGGGTGAGAAGCTGCCAGCTCCTGTGGGAATGCAGCTAAGGCATCTGTACTCTTGCTGTGTGACAACCTTAAAGACTGAAGATGGGTTAATTTTTCTTCAGACAGAAAGTTTGTTTCTTCTTCTGAGTTTCTGCAAGAAATAGTCACAGTATAACCAAGATGGTTTTCAGGAACCATCAAAGGCTTTGAAAAAATGGAGGACTTGTGATGTTTGGATTTGAGGCGGTTGGTTTTTTCAGTAGGGTATTAATAATTATTATGGAAAAATTGTAAGTACCAAGTAGGGTCTGTTTCAGACCTGTTCTGCCACCATCACATGCTTCTCCTCCTTAGTTCTTGCTTTTCTAAGCAGGTAAGCCCATCTAGTTTCATCAGCAAGTACTGTTGAAGAAATTATTTTCTTAATTTTTGTTCTACTGAACTAGATAAGATTTTGTATTGCAGTAGCTGTCTAACTTCCTCTCTATGTTCAAAGGGAGGCAGCTTGTGTTTCCATAACATTGACCTTAAGATACTGTAGGACTGTTACAAAGACATTTGAATGTTTCCTTGCCTTTTCCAAACTGCATGAGGCCTCTGAAATGTGCAAACATATTGGGCTGTTTCAGTGTTGCTCCAGGTTGGCTTCATGACCCATTTAAATTATATTCACTTTTTTCCTACAACATGATAGTTTCTTGTATGGTTCATTTTAAAATAACTTGACTACAAAAAAAAAAAAAAAAAAAAAAAAAAAAAAAAAAAAAAAAAAAAGGGAATGCCTTGGGTTCACAAGAACAAAAGACAGTGATTGTAATTTGCCTCTGCCCTTTAGCAAAGCAATCAGCAATTTTCTAGTATTTTACAGTCATCCATCTAACTATCTGTTCATCTTGTAATACCCTTACTTTTTTTATTGGAAATATTCAAATTTATTAACCTTTTAGTAACTGGCAACCACTAAAATGCTGTATTGTATTAATGAAGAGGAAACTCATCTGTGCAAACCTTTGTGTGCTAATTTATTGGTTTACTCCCCTTTTTTTATAGGCAAAAGTTGTCCAGATATTGCCATTGGCATCTGCTACCTGTACTGCCTTGACTTCCACCTGGGCAGGGTGGTAGGAAGGAACATTATTCTCATTAAGAAGGATATTTCACAGCAGTACAATGAGGCACAAGACAGTTGGTGTTGGCTCACTGGAGCCCATTAGAATGTGGAAAAATTGGAGGATCTTTGGTTGAGGCAAGGCTGTGTGCTACTCATGTACAGATTTTTTATTTAAGGATTCTTTGTCAAGAAATAATAGAGAGAATATTTATGGGTATTTATTCACATAAATGGACTCTATTGTTGGTAAGAAAGGCATTTTTAAAAAATTACAATTCATCATTCAATATTTTCTGAAGTATCATGCAAAGATATCTGATCAGGCTCTGCATGACCTAACTCAGATCCTGACACCAAAGCACCTACATCACCACAGTGCTCAGCTGAGGAGCCCTGGGCAAGCTCAGGATTGCAAGGTTGTACAGAGATAACCAACAGTCCTAGCCTTGATGGCTGAGGAAATCTGGCACTTCTGATGTGAAAAGGAAGGTGCTTTGAGCCTCAGCTGTTTGTTCCCACATACTGCAAACCCACTGACTGCTCTTGGCTATATCTTGAAAATTTGCAGTGCAGATTCAAAAGTGGGCCCAGACTGCATCAGAAAGATTGATTTGAATAAGGCTGAGCTCCTAGTTATAGAAATTATAAAACTAGGCACAGATCAGATGGTTGTAGAGGACAGAACTGTAAGACTTTGGGGTTGGATGGTTACTGAGAATACAAACCACCCTTGGGTGGAAACTGTAGGACTGTTCTGACTAAGAACATTCTAAGTACTGAACACAAATGGCAGCAGCAAACTCATCTGCATTCAAGGAAAGTGAACCTAATCAAATTATGTTCAATTTTGATCTCAAATCTTCCATTGATATTTTTGTTATTCTCTGCCCAGGGAATCTGCTCAGATGCTTTTCTGGGCAGCAATTTCTAGGGTTTAAGCTCACCCGAGCTGCTATTGCCCATTGCTGATATTTAGAGATTCTGCAGTGTCCAGAACTGTGAGTCTCTTCTTGCCCCAGTCATTTTCCAGGCATAGACTCACCTTCTTCCAGCCATGATTCTTTATCAGGGGAGTTTACATTTGCTAATCTCTGTGGCTAGAATTCGTGCTGCACACCTGTGGACTTGTGTGTGTTTGTTCATGCCTCACTTATGCACGAGAGCTGGAAAGATGCAAACAAGTAATTGCACAGCACTGCTGAGCTTTGTGCTCTGATACCTCTGGCTACCTCGGCCCCTGTATTCTGCAGGGACAGGGACCACGTGTCATCTCCTCTCAGGGACTTCTGAATATACCAGGACAACCAGAAACTAAGCAAGTTTTGGACATTTATCTGTAACCTTTAATAATTTGCTATGCATATCCACTCATTCCTTTGTTATATTATCAATATTCTGCAGTGCCACTGGTTTTAATAAGAAGCCTTTTCACTGGTTTTCTTTGTTCTAGTCATCTAATCTCCTAATGGAAGTTTCTAATTAAATTCCTACAGCCATTTTCAAACTGTGTTTTGAATAACAAAGTCTTGCAAATGCTCAAAGTGTATCTCTTCTCCTGGCTTGGATGCTCTACCTTCCAGATAGCTGTGGAGAAGTGATGCAGGTCACTGTGGAGAAATGTTGCTGAGAACCTCTCTCAGCTGAATGAGAGGGATGTAAATTATACTTTTCCTATGCAGGAAATAATGTAGAAGGTCTCACTCACAGTTTTAATGAATTTTGAACTGATGACAAAGAAAAACTAGGTATTCATGAAACAACCAGCATTTTCCTGGTGGACCTGGTGCTCCACAGAAGCTGAGAAACCAGGATCACCAGTGAAATTTATTACTTCTCTATCCAAACCCCTCTCATTTGGGTTTGAACTTTATGCACTGGGTGCAGCCAAGGGTTGAATTACTGTCATTCATATCTCATCAGCATTCTTCAGCTCCTTCTGCAGCAGAGAGGAGAAAAGTGTAAAGAAAAAGAAATGTCAGAATCAGCTCATAAATATGGTGATTATGATAAATATGAAAGACTATGTTTGTCTAATTGATCCTTCTTTTATTAATCCCAGGAAATATTGCTACTGGCATGTGCTGCCATTTCCAGCTGGGTCAGCAGAAGTACTGAGAGAAATGTTTCTGGCAAAAGGTATTTCTTGGTGCCCTTTCTGCACATGATTCAGCACACAGGAATTTCTGCATACAGACCTGCTCATCCTCTGCTGTGCATCCTTGACTGCACACTTGATGTGAAAGCCTCAGCCAAAGCTGCCACTTTCTCCCCTTTCTCTAAAGCACTGTTGCATTCCTGTTTCTCCTGCACACCTGCAGAGGATATTGTTTTGGCCAGAATAAGATGAGCCCAGGTGGTAACATAATGCACATTGCATCTAGGTTTAACAGCTGTTGCACAAAGGGCTTATGAGTTTTAATCAGTTTTATACAAGTTTTTATGCACTCTGGTTTTCTACTTTTTTATTATTATTATTTTAATTCTGTTTAATAGTGTGGACAAAGAGCAGGAATAGATTTATTTAGAGGTAGTTCTGATTTGTTATCAGGGGGCTGCTCACAGAGGGTCTGTGTTTCAGAAGTGTTTATTCCCTTTTGCAAAAGCATATATGCATAAATAAAAAGGTCTGTACATTTTACAGATGTATAAATTTGGCTTTTCTATGTTATAATAATACCCAAGTTGTCTGTGTTCAGTCTTACCTGACTGTCATAAAGCATGGATTCCATGCACAGTTGACTTTAGGGACTGAATAGGTTTGATTCAAAACATTTCTGCCTTTCCCCTGTCTATGGGATGTCTCATTTACAGACTGGCTTCAGATTTGATACTCCTGGTGCTTTATTGCAAGCATAGAGCAATTTTTAGGTTGCAATTAGATCTCACATAAAATAAGGAAAGGCCTTTGAAATTCCCTATATGAACAGTGCTCAGTACTCAGAAATGTCAACATTTCTGCTTCCTAAACATTCACCACAGAGACTTGTGACCAACATGACACCCTAGCACCTGTGCTTTTAATGTCTTTGTTTAATCATGTTTTTAAATGTTTAACAGGGAGTTTTGTGATCTACTAGAAACATAACTTACAGGAAAACTATTCAGAAAAGTTTATTAATCTGATGGTCTTTTAAATTCTATTTAGTTCCATTGACAGTACACTTTACCTTCACCTGAAAAAAAACCTGTTTATTCTAAACATTTTTTCTGAGCTTGGAAATTTTATTCCCATTCTAGGAGAAAACTTTGAAATTGCAACATTCTTTTAAAAGTGAAAACAGACAGAAAAGCTGCCAATTTTCCAGTATGTTTGTGAATAAATTCCCTTACCTTTTTCCCCAAATAAAAGACTGGTTATCTCCGTGGAGGAGACTCTCCAGTACAGAAACCCGAATGCCTTATCAGAGATGTAGATTTCAGGACAGACAGTACATTGCCTGTAAACTTGCAGCTCAGATGACAGATGGAAGCCTGATAAAGTGAGTGTGCTGATCACTGCACAGAGATTAGACTCTCTAATTTGCATCTTGTCTTCCAATAATGTTTGCTCTGTTTTTGACTTCGAACGTACCTGAGCTTTAAACACAGGCATTTGCATCCTGAGCTGATTTAAACATTATTTTTTCAAGTGAAGAATATTTCTGTTTAGCTGGGTTTTAGTTCTGCATCTAACAAAATACAAACAGTTTGAGGAAGGTGTGTCAGCATCTCTGCTCCCTCAGAATTCACCCCAGGGGCTTTGTCTGGCCCTGCACCCTAAGCAGCCAAGCTTCTGAGTTTTTTGTGCTTAGCAAAGTGTCTCACGTATCTCTTTGAGAATTCCACTCTGAACTGTACTGACATACACTCTGCAGTGTATGTCTGAGAAACATCTCCTCTTCCCCAAAGTGCTGGGGCATTTTCTAGCTGGATAAGCCTGTTCCCCTTGAGAGACAGACAGGAGGGAGCTCAGGGTCCTTCTTGAGGGCCAAACTCCCCAGGCACTGTGGAGGTGGGTTGACATTAGCTAGCCTGCACAAATATTTACTTGCATCTTTGCCACTTTCAGATTCTGTCTCTCTTGTTTACTCTCCTCTATCCCTGCCTATCATGTTTCTTTCCTGGCTGTTGCCATTAGCATGTAATCTTTCTGTTCTGTGCCCTAAACTAAAGTGTGTTTGTCGGTCATTATCTGAAAGGCTCTTTATTAATAGGCAAAAATAACAGTTCTGGTGCCTAATGCACGTAACTCTAGTGTCAGTACTGTGCTTCTGAGGTGCCCAAATGCTCTTCCTGCTGGGCATTGCAAGGCCAGTGTGCTGCTGGCCTCAGGCTATAAACTTCATTTTATCCATTCAGTATGTAAAGATTTGTAGAGATTTGAAGAGAGGAGGCTGAAGGAGGGACAGCAATGAAAAGCTGGATCTCCTTACCTTCTCATCATTTTCACTGGAGTACTGTGAAATTCCACAGGGTAGGAGATGTTATTTAGCAGGTATGAATGACAGTGGGTGTTTGTGGTGTTGTACATGTCAACAGAATATGGCCTGAAATGCTTAAAAATTGCTCTGGGATGGTAAAAGTGGGATATGCTCTTTAAACAAGCTTCTGTAAATTTGAGTAAGATCATGTCAAGAAGCTTGAATATATTCCCACTCATCTTGAATAGAAAAGGTTTCATTTCAAGCAGTTCTGTTTTCTTGTGAAATTTCCAGACATTCACCATCCATGGGACAGAGACCCTGTCCCTCTAAGGAGGACACCAGAGAAAACTGGTTTCAGGTAACTGATAACAGAATCACAGGATCATCAGGGCTGGAAGAGACTTCCAAGATCATTGAGTCCAGCTGGAAACCCAGAACCATGATAATCACCCCTAAACCATGTCCCCCAGAATCCTAAAATCTTCCTTTGGATTTTAGCATCCATTTCTAACCATGCCTTTTGGAAAGGGTGGAAAAATGCCCATGAACAGCAGCTCAAGGAGGAAGCAGTTTTACCACCCTTACCTTGGGGTTCTGGATAGTCCAGTGTCTTCTGAGCTATTGAGTACTTTCCTATGCACTGTGGGGAAAAAAGTTTTGATGCTCATGCAGCGTCTCCAGCACTAAACACAGCTCAAACCTTAAGCCTTTTTTTTTCTTTTTAAGTAGCGATTAATGAGAATCATGATCTAAAAATTAAAATGGTAATGAGCTTTTAGCATAATGAAAAGAGCTTGTACAGGCAAGAAAAAGCATTTGTGGGTCTCTGAGTCACATTACTCCCCAAACACAAAAGCAGATGTTAGCCTTGGCTGGAATGAGGCATATTGACTTGTTTCATTTTGCCCCTCATGTCACACAGAAAGAGGATGCTCTCGTGTCTCCAGCCCCATATTCTAGTGTTTTTATCCACAGCTTTATTAATTTTGGGCTGAGAAATCATTATATTCATTTTGAATTGATGATATTTTCCTATGTTTGCACATCCTTATTATCTTTCCATCAAATCATAGACTGGTTTTGGTTGGAAGAGACCTTGAAGTTCATCCAGTTCCTATCCTCTGTCACAAGCAGGGACATTTTCCACTGGAAGGTGGAAGGTACATTTCAAAATGTACCAGTACAGAGTGATGTACAGTCAATGATTTAGGGGGTCAAATAAATAGCTAAGGCAGTTCAAATCTGTAGAAAATAATGTCATTGTTATGTGCCACAAATTACACCTGGAGTAATTCAGGTGTGATTTAACAAAATTGCTCCAAATGAAAAATAAGTACAAGTATATTATCTTGATCTTTCTCTCAGTGAGTCCAAACAAGAGAAATACCATTTTGAGGAGAGAATGCAACTGATTTTTTTGATGAGGAACTTGGTTTCTTTTCTTTGGATAAATATGTAACATTTTGCAAGTATTATAAGTGTCCACATATAACAATGAAGCTTCTCTCTGCGGCAAAGACACCTAAGAACATACAAGAGTTTGGAAGAACATACAAAAACATACAAGTTTTAAGCTTGACCTGATAAACAACTCCTTAATATTATAGCTAGAGTTTGCTCCTCAGTGTTGGCTGAATTGATGAGTTGAATAGATGTCCAGGGTTTTTTTTTCATCTGAATTGAGAGTGTATTTCATTTGTGGGGGAAAAAAGGAAAAAAATCATCATTGAGAAGAAGAGACTTTGTTTTTGAAATAATTTTCTTTCTTTTAACATTTACAGAACATTCATCTATTTGAAGTCTGGCTCCCAAATATAACAGGTTTTATCTCAGAGGCATGAAAAAATGTGGTAAATTAAAAAAAAAAGAAAAAGAAAAAAACACATAAAGACTGAACAAGCAAAACAAAATATATTTTAAACTGTTTCCAAGTGTTTTGAGTTGTTTAGGCATAGGCGGTACCTACATTTGGGGTCTCATGGAGTGTTAGGATATTTACTGGATATTTTTTCTTTTTCTCTGAATCTGTTCTATGAGCATAATTTGAACCTACCTCATTAAACAAACATATATTCTCACAAACAATCCTTTTGCATTTCATGGCAGCAGCTTATCATTCTTCATATTTTTTGGCTCACTACTCTATTGACTTCTTAAAAACTTGGAAAAGTTTGAAAAATAAAAAGTCTTGCTCTCACCAAACAACTTTGAGAAACTCTGTGTGAGTTTTCAAAAGTGTTAGTATAAAGAAAACACCCAATTTGCATGCTGTGTCTGAAGGATTTGTGAGGTTAATTTCCTTGTTCAGCTTTGAAAATCCTGCCTCGAAGACTCCATCTCACAATTCAGTGTGGAGAAGGGGAAGGTCACAGATTGCCACGTTGTCCTGGGTTGCAGTGTAGGATATACACAAAGTATTTATTCTATCACCATCTTCATGAACTGTTGAAACCAGGTGGGGCAGTGTTTTCCCAAGTCCCCTGCCTCTTCTGCTAATGGCCTTTGGGGGTGTCTTCTGCTACTGGCCCATCAACGCCTTGCCCAGGACTCACAGGTAACTCCCTCCAGGGGTTATCTCTGTTTAATGGGCCATCAAGGACCCACTTCACAACTCCTCATCCCATTGTGAGATGCTCTGCCCAGGGGGAGGAGCCAAGCATTCTCACCTGGATATAATCTGGGATTTGGGACAGTACAAGCAGCCCTTACCCACTGGATTCCCAGAGGACCAGAGCTACCAGACCTTTCTACAGGATCACTGCTTCAGGAAGAGCACCTCACCTGGACTGCTTCCACCATCCTGCTCAGGTTGTGTTCTGACTCTGTCAGTGGTCCTTTGTGTTATTGCATTTATTTTATTTTATTTTTACCTTTTTACCTTTCTTCTTATTAAATTATATCTCTGACTTGGAGCCTCTCATTCGTTTTGCTTTCAAACCACAACACACGTCCAGGACACAGATGGCACCTGTGTCACCAGGGCACTCTGGTTCCCTGTGATGGCTGTGGGAGCAGATCTTGCTGTATCACGCTGTTCCTGACCCCCCTCAGCAGGCAGCTGGGAGATTTAACAGTTCAAAAGGGAATTTTGCTCCTAAACCCTTGACTGAGACTCATCACCTAATGAATGTGGGGCTTTATCCTCCCTATCTATCACAACTGTGAATGCACTTATGAATATCTAATTTTTGACAAAGTGGACATGGCTCTCCTGCCAACCCACAGGTGCATGCTATGTCTGTAACTTTTGTATTTTTTGGTCTATCTAATGAGTAAAAGACAGTGACCCTCAGAGGGCAGCCCGTACTGCAGACCTGCCTGTGTGAGGCTACTTGTGCAAATGAGGTTTTCAGGAAGGGGAAGGGGGGGTAAACACCAACTCTTCCAAACGGCTTCAGAAAAGAGATACAGTGCACCACATGATGTAACAGAGCTCTGGCTTTTCACTTGGGGAGACAGACATTAAGGTGCATTAGTACTATCATTTGTATGTCTGTAAATATCAATATAGTATGTTATTTGGCATTCACGCTGACACAATGAAGGACGAGGACTATCCTTTTCAGGAAATTTCACAGAGCCATTCACAAACAAAAGCTCCGTAATTTAATCTTTCAAAAGCTCAATAATGCTAAGTTCAAAATTGCAGGTTTTAAACTAATGTACCTGATAAGTAATGATGACAGAATTTAAAAGGTCCATTATTTGGTAATCTAATATTCCCAATCCCAGTTATCTGTCAAAGAGAATACTCTCCCTTAAACAGCGCTAATGCGTTCACATCTACATTAATCTCTCAGGGAGAAAAGAAGCATTCTTTAGGGGCTTTATCTGCTCCCAAATGTCTGACTCCAGGAGGAGCCATTTCGCAGCGCTGCCGGGGCCGTGTAAATGACTCCGCTGTCTTTGTGCGATGGGTGCGATTTCTGACGGCCGCGCACGGCCCGGGGCCCGCCAGGCGCTGCTCCTGTACACGGCTCCTCTGCCGCATCCCTCCCGCCCCCAAAACAAACACCGCGCCCGGGCCTCTGCTCCCCACCGGCTTTTCTTGCGCCGTGTGTTGCCTTGCTGTGCAGCACAACTCTGCTTTTCTGTGGTCATCTCCCAGCCATACCCCAAAAGTCGCGGGCTAGTATCAGTTTGATGGGATTCACAAGGGGACAGCTGGAAAGGGCTGCTCCTCTCCTTTCTGGGGAGTGAGATGTGGCCATACACACAAGAGATGGGATCACAGTACCACAACTGCCCACAGACTCTGAATTCATGCAGGGGTGCCATAGAGAAATGGAGTCATTCTGTGTTTTCCTTGGATTTGCAGCCGAGGCTCCTTCCTCTCAGCTCACCTCCTCTAGGAAATTTCTCAGCTCTTTAAATCTCATCACTAGAGAAGGTTTGGGCCTCAAGTAAGCCTGAGTCTGCCCTGCTCCATTCTAAATTCACAGACCCATAGAATGGTTTGGCTTGGGTTCCATAGAATGGAACCATCTGGTTCCACCCCCTGCCATGGGCAGGGATGGACCCACTAGACCAGGTTGCTCAGAGCCCCATCCAGCGTGGCCTTGAACATTCCAGGGGTGTGTTCCACAGGCATTCACAACATCTCTGGCCAACCTGTGCCAGTGCCCCACCACCCTCCTAGCAGAGAATTTCTTACTGACATTTAATCTAAATCTCTCCTCTTTAGGTTTAAAACAATTCCCCCCCGTCCTATCACTACCTAGATGTATAAAAAAGAATTCCTGTGTTCAGGCTGATGCAGGACTTTTCAAAGTGTGTGTGCAATAGAATAAAAGCAGTCACTACTTCAGGAACATTGTACTTTTTCCTGGCTGAATTTTTCAAACACTGAAGTAGAACATACGTAAGTACACACAGAATTCCTTGTGGTTTTTATGTCTTTTTCTGTCTTAATTTTCAGAACTTAAAGACACCACAAATTGACCCAAAAGGAAACTTTTCTAAATCATTACATGTATCAATATAAAAGCTTTATTTGCAACGCTGCCTGGAGCACTGAAACAACGTGATTTCTCTGTGAATCCTATGGAGAAGCATATAAATACACTTGGCATAGTGTTGTAAAGCAGTTCTGAAGGTGGTGTTAACTCAAAGGTTTTTTGTACAATTCAAAGAAAAGGAGAAATGGTCAGAATTGTGGTATTGTTGAGAAAATGTAGCTGTTTACCATGTCTGCAGGCTATTGGTTTGGGAAAGTAGTTGAGTGGAAATTACTTTTAAAAAAAAATCTTATCCTGAGTCAGGAAAGAAAGTCTCATGTTCACATGTGAAAGCAGCTCTGTTTAAATTTAGAGGGTGAAACAAAAGGTCCAGTTCAAGGTGTAGTAACTCTCCATGTGTAATGCACTTGTCCTATGAATAAAGAGGGAGTACATATTAAAAAATATTAAGTTGCATATTGAAATTACTAAGGAATCTGTCACATTCAATGTAATAAGCAGATGGATGGTTATAATCTGCCATGCATGGTTGCTTCAAAACAAGACCCCACCACTGCCCAGAGAGCAGAGTGCCTTCCCAGCTCCTGCTGGAAACTGAGAGCTGCCTTGCTGCTGCTGTGGGTGCTGCCCAGGAAAACTAGCTCCAGGAATCCAGTAAACATCAGTTGCCCAAAGAACAGGACTTACTTCAATTAGGAAAATCATCCCAATGGGGAAATTACCAGAGCCATTTCCAGGATGCGTGGAAGTTGTGGATATTTGCTAAATTTGCTGTGGAAAACAAATGCCTCCATACAGAAAGTGAGCCACATATCCAACCCCTGGCTCGAGAGAAGAAGCAGTTATCAGGCAGCTCCAGGAGAGCTCTTCACCAAGTATTTAAATCTGCATTCACATTTCAGTGTTTTGTTGAATGATGGCAAGGGCAGCAGGATATTGGCGTGACATGTGTAGCCCTTGTGGGAACAGTGAATTTATGCACGTCCATCCTTACCCCAGGTGTGACACCCAGCCTGCCAGCCCTGAGTCTGCTGTGGCTGAGGGGAGGGAGGCACAAACACAAACTGAAGAAATGTTTACTCTCTCCCCAGCAGCATTTTGCTCCTGCTTTTCCTCTATGGAAGCCTGCAGGGAAAGGTGGCCCCTTTTAATCCCATTTGGTACATTAGGTATTTATTTGGTGATGTTTTGAAAAGTTTTGAGGGATTGAATTACATTTTCTTGCAGCTGTATGACTCACAGCAATTCCCGTTTTCATTGGAGTCATCTCAGTGCCACAATTTACCTGGCAAGATCAAATCCTGTGTACTGAGCTGAGAGAAGATGCAGAATATTCTTTGTGTTTCTCTGTCTCACTCTGAGCCTTCAAAACCAGGGAATGCTCAGTTCCCATCTGATATATCTGATTGCCCAAGATAAATTGATCTTTATCTACAAAACGAGACCTTTCCTTCTGCTCCCATGAAAGCATCTTTCTGGATGATGTTTAAACAATTACATATTAAAGAACCTTTGCAATATCAATAATTAAAAGTAAATAGGTCAGAGAGTCCGTTAAGTGCTTTCTGTATTTCTAGATTGTGCCTTCTCAATTCCAAACAAGTTAACTAACAATTTCTGCCTTTAATATCTTCTGTAGTCAGATTTTCTTAGCTTTCATTGCTTCACTGCTCCTTTGGGTGCTTTTAAAAGCTCAATATATTTGTTTTGATTCATTCTTCTGTTAAATACCAGACTTTGCACAGTTTAGTTCAGCTAGCCATCAACTCAGGAATATGGACATTTTCAATTTTTTAGTCTGATCATTCTGTTCTTCTAACAGATAACAGTCAGTATTCACAACTCACTCAAAAATCTGTTCCAGGCCTGCCTTAAAAAGTCTGGATGTCTCCTCAGGTTTGTGGATTTCCCCCCCTCCTTTTTTTTTTTTTTTTTTTTCCCTCTGAATTTGCTCTACAGGTCTTTAGCTCCAGCTAGTGGCTTACTCCAAAATGCAAATTTTGTCCAGTGCCTTAGAAGAAAGGTGGAGTTTAGTCGTAATTCTTATAGTATTCTGAAGTGTCTGTTGAGAGGGAGAATTATTCAGAGGCATTAGTTCTTCCTGGCTAATTTGAGTTAACCCACAAAATCTTTAAAATGTAATGAACACACTCCTTTTTCCAATTGCAGGCTCCTGTGTTATCACATTGGGCCAAATTCTGCCCTCAAGTGTAGACTTGCATGGCTCCTCTGGACTTCAAAGAGACCAGCTGGTATATGTCTTAAAGCAAAAACCCAGATGTTTTATCAAATAAAAAGCTTTACCTCAGCTCCTACTTTGCACCCTTCTTGTTGAGAGTTGGTGTAGCTCCCGCACAATGTGCACAAACAAAACTAGAAAGCTTTATTTTTAAGTAGGGTTGGAGATTTGGGTCCACCTTTGGTGGGATTCCTTTTCTCCAAGGACTTTGTGAAGCACATGGATCTCTTCTGGCTCTGGAAGTCCCTTGCTCAGCCTGGATTGGTGCCAGAGGATTCCCTTGGTAAACTGTCCCCTGGAGGAGTACAAAAAAGGAAGCTTTTGGGGGTTCCACTGGGAAGAGGGGTTGGTGCCCCTGCTGAGGATCTCTCGTAGGTTGATTTGTGCTGAGGTTCTGCAGATGCAGCCGTGTCCTGCCTTGGTAAATCTGACCTTGCAGCCACAGGCAGGGAGTGCTTGAGAGAAAATGAACTCTGGTGTGGAGGGGTGCAGGTTGTTTCCATATGAGGAGAGAAATATTTTTTTCCCAGGGACAAATGATTGTGTCCTAATTCAGTTAATTCACACAACCTGCCCTAATCCTCAGAATGTAATGTTTAGAGGGTAAAAAACAAAATGCGATTTAAATTCATAGAAACTCTCACATCACTTTCTCCTCAGGTTTCAACTGCAAGTTTCATTGAAAGCATAGATAAAATAAGTATAATTTAAAACTCTTTTCTTTCCCTCAGCCCCCACCCCAAGAAGCACATATATCCATACTCTGGGATAAAAGCACATGGGCAGACACAAGTCAAGCTTTGTTGTGTGGCTCTCAGCGTTGGCACCAATACAGATATGGCTGCCTTGGCAGCACTAGAGGAAACCCATTTGAATTCTACAATCCTCTTGTTTAAACCCGAAGACTCAAATGTCTGTTGTTTGTTCAAAGACTTTTATTGTTTCCATTTCATTACTTGGTGAACTGGATACTGGGACAGGTGTGTCTGCAGTCTGTTCATATTGACTGTCCATCTGAGATACCAGATAACATGATAATGCATTCCTGGGTTTCACAAACTTTGTCACTTCTGCCATAAAACCCTGGCACCCAGTGTAAATAAATATATCTAGAATATACTAAATTCAATCCAGGTCTCTCTCCAAGGGCAGTAATCTGTTCCTGAAGGCCTAACCTCCCTCATCAGCCAGAAATTCTGCTAGTTCTACTCTATTGATTCAATGCTTTTCTGAAGGTGAGAAAAGCTCCACAGTACATTAAGAGATTTTATGTCAACATCTCAAATGTAGCTTTTGCCACAGCTGAAGCAAACTAAATAACATCTCTACTATGCAACACCAAGAATACCTGTGCCTGCCCTGATATAGATACAGCTGTATCTCTGCTTTGTCTGTTAATAAATCTAGGCACAAACTCATGTAGACATACCATTTATGTGTGGGAATATATATTTATATAAAAAATTATGCATCTGCACACAGTCTTCCGCCAATTTTTCATTTCCTTATCTCTCACAGATATTTTCATTTAATTCCAATATATCAGAGAGTGACAGAACAAGTAGAATTGTTAAGTGCTTCCTAAGGTTCTGTTGTCAGTATTATACCAAGGCAAAAAAATAACATTAGTGCTGTAATTTTCTACCAAGTGCATCAACAACACACTTGGGACACACGCAGAAGTCTATTGATCCACTAGGCCAGGGACCTGAAAATATTTGAAATTGTTCTTTAGAAAAATAAAATAACCTACACTCTTTTTGAATTACTGTGGTCTTTCAAAGTCCATATAAAGTATTACGCAAGGAGACAAAGCTATTTTACCAGGCAGGCAGATATTCCAAATTACTGGTTCTTAACAAGCATGGTAATACATCAGTCAAAAGCAATAAATTTAAACTTAATGAAATCTCAATTTGCCTACAGTGCATTTCACTTTGACATTTTCTACATTGCCACGGTGCTTTGATAAAGTTTTTTAAAATGCAAAGAAAGTGTCTGTAAGGCTAAAGAGCAGACTTGGTGCCATTGTGCCCAGTGGAACATTACAGTACTTAAGTTCCATCACTATATGCCCTGTGGCAGACTAAGCCTGAGTGCTAACATAGGTTCAGTTTTCATTATCATCATGTGATTATCCATTTTACTGCATTTAACTGATAATACAACTACCAGCTCACCTTAAAAGAATTAGCTTGGAGGTTTCATTGCTTTCCAAATGGAATTCATTTGACAAACAAATGACAATTAGCCCAGTCTCCCTGTTCTGTGTCAGGATGGTTTTTGATTGAACCTAGACCAATTTACAATTTTTAAATGAGTTTAGACATTTACATTTAAAATGTCTAGAGGAAATTAGCCTTGGGACATCTAACAGCCAAAATGCTTTTTGAAGTTGATTATTATTTGATCTAGTACCCTCTACCTGTACATTTTGTTCTGACTTCAAAGTTTTGGAATGAAAATGCCACCTACACCTCAAAGCACAGGGAAAAACTTAAAAGCAGTTTTACTCATTATGTTATGCAAAGAAACCTATATTTTAATATTCGTTTAATATGGTTAGTTAGCTTTAATGACACCAGTTTGACAGTGTCATAGTTTTCGAATATAAGACATTGATTGAAGTTTCCTGTGCTTGCTGGCGTTTTTTTTGTAGAACGAAAGAATATCTTTTGAAGGTGAGATTCATATGCCCCACACTGCCATTCTACCACAGATAGAAGTGTAATCATTTACAGATGAATGCATGTTTTTTGTACAGAGCCAGAAATATGTTGTCATTTCTATATTATTCTGCGTATCAAAATCTTCATTGATTTTTGTTTTCCTGCATACCAAATCTGTCCAGCTATATTCATATTGATCTCAAAGCAGGAGGAACTCCTTATGAAAAAAGGGTTGTCGATAATTCCATTATAAATATGCAGGCCCAGATAACATAGCCATGAAAATTGGGCTGAAATTAGGCACATGGTATCTCAGCCTTGAGGTAATTTGGATCATACTATTTTTATTTTGTATTATTAATTTATGCAATTTTTGTAAAGTTAGAAGGCTGTGCATTTGGCCACTGCAAAATTATGAGCATAAAAATAAGTGCTGTTGCTTTTCTGGGTTCTGAGTCTTTAAAGCTCCACCCAATGCCTATGGGAATCTTACAACTTTCAGAAATAGATCTGCTTTATTTTAACAAAATCCCTATTTGCCTTGCAAGCAGTAGTGATCACTTGGGAAGTATTTTTAAAAAAACATTTAATTACTTTTTTATATATATGGGCAGACAAAATTACCACAAAGTAAGGTTTTCTATCATGGATAAGCATGATTTTCTTCCTACAAGCCCTGCTTAAGAGGGGCTTAGGCTTCTGAGGCCTTAAGTGTCCAAACAGAGCTGGAAGCAATTGAGATTTTGGAAGAGACTGGGTTGGAAACCTAGGTCTGAACCAGCACTCCTGTTTGCTCATGCCATGGTTGTTTACAGAATCAAAGGAACCCAATCCTGAGGTGTGAAACAATCTTGCATCGTCATCATCATGGCACCATTGCCTAACTTTCATGTGATGCCAACTCTTGTGGGTGTCTGTGTGATCTCAGTTGCCACTGTTCAAAAAATTCTGCTTCACTACCTGCACAGAACACTGATTTTTGCCTGTCCTCAGCTAAAAATGTCTAGGCTCAACTGGGATCCATAGGTTTGGTGCTTCTCCATGTTTGTCATCTGAGAGAAGTGACCCAGTAGCTCTAAATATCAAAGCAGGCCTGTACAAATGTAGTGGGGACTGTTGATTTTCAAGGGAACAAGATGATGATGATGATAATACCCTAATTTTGCCCTCTTAGGTCAGCCTCCCCAAAATAAGGCGATACGATCGCTTTCTTTGACAGTCAAGGCAAAATGTCCTTCCCTCTTGGCACAGGGAAGAATTTAAGATAAATTCATGTATCTTTTGTCAGCTCTGGAGCTTATTGGTTTTGTGTATTCCCTCCACAAGGCACATAATTCTGCTTCTGCTTTGGATGTGAAGTCTAAGTGCCTTGCTTAGACTTCCAAATTTTGCTGTGAACGCTCAGAGATTATAAAGTCTCAGACAATCTGGGTAAGCAAAGATCTACTGAGGCTTAAGTCTCAGTGTTCCATGAGGTATTTCTTGAAGAGGACAAAATCTTTGGCCTGAGACATTTCCTTGAATGAAGATTCTCAGAAATGGGGAGAATGTAAATAAAATAATGACCTGGGAAGAACCTTTGGACAAACTGTGTTTGGCCTGCAACGATGGGGGCTTGAAAATATGAGCAAATTTCAGTCAAAAATGTATCATTACAATCAGCTCAAAGTGATGCTGCCACAATCTTTCAGAAATAGTTATTAATATATTTTCTGTGCCTGGTATACTCTAAAATATGTACAAGTGTGCTAAAAACATTTCAGGTGTACTTGTTGCAAAAACAAGCACCCCAGGGATGGAGGTCAGAGACAGCTTTCCTGTGAAATCTTTAACTATTAAATTCAAAATCTAAAGTTTTCTATGGCCTAAAAAACAAGTTTTTAAAAGTAGATACGAAAACTCTCAAGTAGGGAAGTGTGAATGTCTATAAGCAGGGGTGAAAGTGCAGTGAGTGGACTGAAGACACTATAAAATCAGATTGACTGATTCCTCCAGTATCATCATTTAGAAAAATAATGGCTTTGCATTCCAATTAAGAGAACAACAGCTGGGTATCTCACTTGGGAAACTTTTTCATGTAGTACATGCAATGAATGCTCACAAATTTCAACAATTTCTTCTCACTAACTCCGGGAATTTAAATCTTGGTTTTGGTTCTGATGAAAATGTAGATGTAGGGGATGTCATGAGTGGCAGTGTTCCTTTTCTGGAAGGTACAGGATGCAGCAACCTGAGCATGAAATGCTCTGTGTCTTCAGGGACTCCTGCTCTCACTACTCACCCATGTGATACAGGTATTTGGAGCATGAAGAAATGAAACAGGGGAGAGGCTGAAGATATTTAGATCTAAACACGCTGCCACAGAAAGAAAAGGAAGTATTTTTAGAGGAGAAAAAAAAAATGGTGGAGGTCCAAAGCATGGAGCTCATTGACTTCCACACTCAGGGTCACCTTTCTCCAACTCCCTGTATCAGCCTGACCTTATCCACGAGCACACAACTCTCAGAGAGAGAGAGGGAAAGAGCAGGATGACAGTATTTCTAGAAAAAGTTGGGTTTCATTTATTATTTATAAATTTCATTTTGTACATATCTTTAGGGACATTAAGAGATTAGTAGTCATGCAGTTTGTTCTGAGCATTAATGCTAATCCTTAAAGATAGGTGAAGGGTAATTTCATTAGTTTTTATAAAGGTTTGGAATAAAACTAACCATTCAGTCAACAGTTTGAAAGGAGACATTTAGCACTATGCTCTCTGCTCTCCCAGCAGGCTCTGCCTCTCACAGGAACGTGTCAGCACAGACTGGCATCTCAGCAATGAGGGTACATTTCTCAGATGTTCTTTTATGTAAAATAGGTGGGTTCCTCTTTCCTAAATATGTCATATAAAATCATTGTCTCTGGCATGACATACAGTAGTTCAGGAAGGGAAGCTAATCTAGGAAATAAAGGGATACAGACTATTGATGCCAAAATCAGCAATTACATTGTATGAGATCTCATGAATAATTCCTGAGCTGTGGTTTAACATTAATCTGAGTGTTTAGTACAAAGCTGGGCCGACACCAATAAAATGCTGACTGATTTGTTTTAAAATAGTGCTCCTTCAGGCTTCACTACACTGCTTTGAAATGAATGCTTTTAGGTAATACCTCAACCTTGCCTCTGTAAAGCACAGACAGATGTACTCATGTGACTGCACGCTCAAACTTTACCATTATTCTTTTTCCCCTTAATTTTGGGCTGAAACCTTTTTTCCAAGTGCAGTATTTAATACTAGCCATGACTTAGTTAAGTGGACTTCATAACACAGAGGTTTTCCTCCCAGGAAAATCTTATCAACACAAGACTCTGTCATACTGGATGGTTATGTTTTCTACCTGTGTGTGGCTCAGGTTGGTGCAAAGGGGAGGAGGCCATGAGCGGTGAAGCAAACAGGAGATTACCAACCAAACCTCAGGAGAGTTTGGTCTGCTACAATTGCTTCTGCATCATTAAATAGTGACTGTTTTCAATGAACATCAAAGGACAATAAAGAGCAGGTGAGTGAAACAGTGGTGACCATCTCAGGACACACCATCCATGTGTTCTGAAGCACTTCTACCCATGCCCAGGGAATGCTGGAAGCATTTCCCATCTCATTCACAGCTCCTGGCTCTGTAATGATGGCTTTGCCACTCCACAAGGGTAAAACACGGGATCTGTTCATTTCATTCATTAGCATTGCATGTCTGTTCAATAGAAACCCTCACCCTGGGGTTCACACAAACCCCTCATGTGCTCTTTTGGGGAGATTACAAGAAAATATCCAAGCAAGGCTATCATTTCTGTGATCTGACTTCTCTTTCAGTTCTGCTCTCTGAGGAGCATTTCCAGTCATGAAGCTCCTCACTGTGGAATCACCAGATCAGCACAGTGAATGAAATGGAGAGTAATAACAAGATGGGCTGCAGTATGCTGAGCTGAAAAGGTAATTTTTTACAAATGCCCCAATGAATGCTCACACATTACAATGTCTCATATCATCTGGAACTTAAAATATAACCCAGTGCAAATGGTAAACCAACTTTGACTTGACTGGACCATGAAAATGGTCTTCACAAAGGGAATTTCCAACTGAAATGCAACCTCCAGTGCTGTGCACCATCAGGTGTTGGTGTGTTGTCTACTTTTTCTTCTAACTCTCAGTTTGCTCAAGCATAAATAACAGTAAGGAATAAGATCTTTGTCTGAATGTCTTGTTTCTTCTTTATATATTTGTTTATAAAATTGCCTGGACATGACCAAGTACCCTGGAACTGACAGTGTGTGGAAGTATTAATTCAGTCTCCCCATTCCTAATATCAATATTTACATACTATGCACAGCAGTTTGCATCTCTATTGATATACAAACCTATTCTGGCTTGTCTGATCACCACAGCAGGAGGAAAGGACAATAAAATGTAGCAGGAATATGAAACAATCTGCCAGCTGAACAGCCAGGAGACTGAGGAGCTCTCTAAATGGGGTGGGAGAGGAACCATTTCCACTCAGTAGCTGTTGAGACGGAGTGTGAGGGAGGTGAAAGGTAATTCCATGAGCTGCCATCCTGTCTAGGAGAACATTTGCTTCCCTTCACCCTCAGAACAGAGTTTGCTCACTGTCCCACACTGTCTGCACAGGAATTATGGACTAACAGCTGAGGAGGATAAAGCTGCATTCCCAAAAAGAGATGAGTTTCTTGCTTTGCTCCTTTGAAGCTTTGTTTCCAGACTTACAACCCAGCTGCATTCCTGCCTTTTTGGCCTTACCCAGGGCTGAGGGGGGTGCTGAGGTGAGCTGACAGGCACACTGTGCTCTGCACATCCATTTCCAGCTTGCTCTGAGTGCCTCCTGCCCAGGAGCTCTCAGCACATGATGTTCACCAAGCTGAGTATTCCTCCAACAGAAAAGCATCTCCTTAGGGGCACTTGCCAGTACTTTTTTTATTGGCAAATGAGGGCTTGGAGAAGATACTTTAGCGGTGGACATATTTATGGTACAGAGGGGCTTGAAAATAATTACTCTTCTCGGGAATAATCTAAGTGGTGTTCATAGTGTTTTTTAAGGTCTTTTCAGAGCTGTTTAAAGGATTCCCTCCCAAGATACTGCTCTCTCTTATATAAATTTTCGTTACTATTATTATTTTCCCCATTCTTGACTCATGATATAAAGCAGCCTCGGACTGATCCAACTTTTTTATCTCTTGATAGAATCCCCTGGAGTTATGTTACATTAGAAGTGTCATAATAAAGAAAATCCCAAATCTATCACTTATTAGTGGCATGCCCTGGCATTTGGGAATATCCCAGCAATAATAATTACACCGTGTGATCCTCACAGATATGCAAGGACAGGCTACCTAATCCAGGAGAGGAAGGAGAAAAAAATACACTTGTCAATACTTAGAATTGAAATTCTTTATACATTTAAAGTGTGCAGTTGAAATATAGGTAGTTGAGTAAATGCCGTGACTGTTATCCAGGGAAAAGTTAAGCCATTAAAATTAATGAAAAAATGTATGTTTGTAGTTTGCAAAATGAAAGAATATATGGTGTTAGAAGAGGTTTTATCTTCTGTATATTTTTTAAAAATGTAATAAATACAAAGCAAATAGCATTGGTTTATCCAAGGGAATATTGAAATCCATTAGGAATGTACTTGGAGTAATCTGAATCAACAAGTCAGTATATTTCTTTCAAAACATAATATCGGCACTACATTGTGCAAGATGAAGGTTAGATTACATTTCTTGCCAGTGCAATAATTCCCACATCATAAATTCTGATGAAATTATATCAATATATATAAAGCAAATGGATGTCTGACCCACCGTGGCTCTCTGGTTCTCAGATGTAGAAGCTGACATACAAGTAAATCCCCAGCTGCTTTGTGCAAAACCATTACAACTGTGCCATTCCTGGGAACTGTTATTAGCTGTCCTGACCAGAAGCTGCTGCTGGAGCTTGTGGTTTCTGCTCTGAATATTAAACTTTGGCACACAAGAGTCCTTATTGTGGGGAGCACTTGGAAATGGTAATACTAAATTGCTTTATATTTGCAGGATTTGATTGCCTCAGATGATACCGGTCTAGCTGGTGGGCCTCTCTTACTGCTTGTATTTCCAGATTATAAGTCATTCCTCTGACAGGATATCTGCCATAACCAGTTCTCAGTTTCTGTAGTATCCTGCTTTATATTACACCTGGCAACTGGTTTTCTGGGCTGTGTGCTTTCTCCATGACTTTTAAGAATAAAGGCAAAAATTGAGTTTTTATATATATAAACATATATATCCTAATTTTTGCATCAACTGTCAGTGAGGATGTGAAGCAACAGGGGAGAGATTTGGAAAGAATGAATTCTGTCTTCCCAGTAATCTTCAATTTTAATAGCCATGCTATGATCCAGCTCCAGGATTAATGACTGAACTTGAGGATCCCTGTAAATGGCCAAAAATGCTCAGGTAAAACAAACCCAACATACTATTACGAGTGCCGCTCTTGACATATAAAGCCTTTTAGAAGAATAAAAACTTAGAGTTGATCTTCCAGGTCAGCTTGGGGTAAAAAGTTTGGACAGCGTTTGAAGTCTGTGGCAGAAAGAGTTGAGTTCATTTAGGAAAGTCTGTTAAAGCAGCATAACAATTTTCTCAGAAATAGGAAAATTATTAGAGTTATGCTTCTCTGATTCTTGAAGAATAGTCATGTTAAATTGGAAAAAATAGTCAAAAAAGAATTATTGTTCATGATATTGCAGTTAAAATATAGACTACTAACTATTAAATACGATTTCACAGTTTTTAATCATTGTTAGTGCAGAGTCTTGGGTAACTCTTTGCTGTCTCCTCATGCCTTTGTGAGATTGAGACCTCAATGATGTTTAACCCACTATCACATTAAAATGCCTCAATAGGTCTGTAAGAGTATACACAAGATTTTGAGACTTCATCAGTTTGCTTTTGAGTTTGTTTATTTTAAATGCTTTTTATTAACCTACCATTTCAGAGAATTTCAGGAAGTTCATGAATACCAGATTAGTGACTTATATCAGAAATATCCTGATTTCTTTTCAGGAAGTCAAAGTAGCAATGATATAATAGTTAAACAGAAAGGTATTTGAATGCACAGTAATCAAATAATGTGAAACACAAAGGTTTCAATGACATTTACGAAATTATTTCTTTCTCCAAACATTTTCAGAGAAAATGGAGTGGACTTTTTCAATTAAAAATGATTCAAAGAATATTTTTCGTTTTCAAGAGTTGTGTATGAAATTTGGAAAATATTTTAAAATTCTAAACAGAACTTTTAAACAAGAAAAACTGCAGGTGTTCTTTGAGAATTAAACCAAAAATTCCTTTAAGGAGAAAACACATTATTGTCAAAATTAAAATTTGAACAAAATCAAACATTGATTAGCCCTGCAAAATAAAGCATCAGTGTTTTCTACTTGGAAATAATAGTTTACTTTCAAGGAAAAAATTAAATGTATTTGAAATACACATTCAAATGCAGACACGGTAGGAATCTGACTCATCAGAGATTTCCCTGTGTGCTGATCCTGTGATGGAAAAAGTGAAGGGAGGAAAATCATTCATCCACACACCCCATAATTCAGTACACAAACCCCAGTACACTCTTCCCAAATCTCAGCAAAGATTTAACAGTGAAATACTGCAGCAGGGTCTCATGTTACCAGGATTTATTGTTTTCCAAAATACACTAAGGAGCATTGACTAGAATGCCAAGAAGTTCAATTAGAAATAAGAGAAAGAAAAGTACACCTGTTGGGTTTGAGGAAAAGAGTATTTGGGGATTCAGTTGGCTTCTCAGTGTGCTTCTGTCTTGGGGAATTCTGACATTCCTCCCTGCTCTTTAAGAGGTAATGTTGGCCCAAGGCAAGTCAATGTTATATTGATATCAGAGAGCTGGAGCTGGAGCTGACTTTGACAATAAAGGTCCAACTAAGCACAAGTGGTGTGTGGAGGAGGCAGCTTTCTCCTGAGCCAGGGCTGTCACCCACTTCTTTCCCCACAGTAATATGTGCCTGATGGTGCAGCCCTCACTGGTACAAATCTGCTCACAGGTCCAGGGTCATTCCATCAGTAAATGCTGTTTGCCTGAGCCCCAGCAGTGGCCAGCAAGGGCACTTTTCACCACAGGTTCATGCTGAAGCTCATTCCTGTGCAGCAGGTCAGGATTAGGCCCAGAGCTAATGCCAGCATCACTCTGGAGTCCCACAATGAGGGGCTGCAAGGGGCACAGACAGGAGAATACTCTTTGCCTAAAGTCAGGGCACTCTCCTCATCCAAATCCCAAAACATTGCATCAGTCAGGATATTGCCTGCCTTCCTTTCAAGTGGCCAGCACAAAACTCCCTGCTGGAATGGGCACTCCAGTCAAGCCCAACACTGGACTGGCAGAGTCAATTGATCAGCAAAGTTGCACCTGGCCCTCGCTTTGATTTGGGAGGAAGCTGGGATTTGCCTGTGTCATCCACCTGAGGATTTACATGCTGCAGCATCACTAACAGCTGTAAATAGAGACACAAATTTTCTTGTGGTGTGAGCATCATTATGTATCATGTGAGATGTGAATGCCATGCTATATTAGAGGAAGATTGCCTCGTTCATGAAAGAGGAAGGGACTGGGGCAGTGTAGAGCTAAAATTACTTGTGGCAATTTCTTATCCAAATTGAGATTTTCTCTAGACTCCATAAACCAGCTGCTTGCTTATTCCATCACTGCTGAAGATGTTAACTGTACAGCATAACAGCCTTATATAAATGCTGCTTATTTTCCAAAAGCTGAGCATACAATGGACAATGTGCAGGAGTGGTGGGGTTGGCTTCACTACTGCAGAAAATTTCCTGAATCAATTTCTGCTGACACAGATTTATGCATATGGCTGGTATATCAATTTATTTGGGATCCTTTCTGGATTCACGGGGCAATTATAAAAGATGCAGAGAAAGAATCTAGGTTATCTCAACAGTCAGGAAGAATAACACTGGATGTGATATTACAGCTAAATGTTACTGCAGCAGCTTCCTCTTTTTTTAGCAATTGTTCCCAAAGTTTTGCACTTAGGGAGGATGTGGGCTTCAAATAGGACAAATAAACAATATGTGCAGCTTCCCTACACATTTATTTGTGAGCTGTAAATCAGTCATTGGTGTGAAATCCCACCCCATTTGCCCAGAAAGCGTGAGACAATGTATGGAATTTTAAATTTTTTAGGAAAACATAAATTATGTGTTCCTCAAGGAAAACCAAAGTAAAAATGGACAGGGACTGTGCTGGTGCTGCAAAACAAAGAAAACAAAAGCTTGAATCCTTTTGGAGCTCATAACTAGTTTCAACTATTTGTTAATTGTTAGTTAGTCTGAAAACAGAACTAAAAACTATTTTAAAACCAGTTCAGGATTTTGCTCACAGGAGGTTTCTCACACAAGCTGATTTTCAGAGAGATAGATGGACATTCAGCATTTTCTCTGTCTCCTCAACACTCTCAAATCATCAACCATGAAACAGAAAAGGCTGTTTATATTTTTATGCCATTTTCTGAAGCTACTCAGATAAAAGGCTGCCTATATATTGAAGGTGTCTTTCTATGTAGATACACATGGCAGGAAATAAAATATACCCACTAAAAAGCCTCCTGCGTAGGCCTTGGTGGTATTTCTGTTCACCACCAGTTGTGGCTGTGGTAAGTTGTCACTAGGTAAGCTTGTAAAGCCTGCACTGCCTGTGACTTATTTTGTGATACATTTTTTAAAATGCACAGGATGGTGTTTTTCCAGACACCTTGGCAGTTTAGAGGAGTGGCAAATTTTGTCCTTTACATCTGGTTAAGTGGAAATAAAAAATGGTGTTTGTTGGCAACAACTAAAGGGCATGAAAATGTTCCTGTAACACAGGGCTTGCAGCAATTTAATAACAAACCTTGTGGAAGATGTTAATATTGCAGGAATTTAATTCTGTTTATCCGGGGCAGAATACGCATTAATTGCCTATTTAATCATGTTTATAATTAAACTCGTTATAACAATGATTCACGCATCAGCTTCTCTAATTACACAGGCAGGACAGCATTATTTCCTCCTTACTGTTCTCTCATTTAGGCTGGAGAGTCCTGGTGTCACCTACAGGCTGATACTTCCTATGAACGGGTGAGTATGGACAGGCAAAGCTGTTCCCCAAGGAGAGAGGCTCTGCTGTGGCTGCTCCACTTGTCTGTTTATTTAATTGGAAAAAAAAATAAAATTGTTCTGGTATTTACTGTTCCTGTTCCTTTAAAGCTTTTAGCCAGGTGTCACTGAATGTGACACAGCTCCTGACACCACAACTCATTCCCACTCTGCAGGATGATTGCTTTGGGATTCAGGCTGTGGGAAGGGGCAAGGGCTGGGGGCTGAGGGTGCCTGAGCATTATCAGTGACCTCTGCAGGCACAAGGTGAGCTTTTGGCTCAGAGTCTCACACCAGTGTCATGCTGGCGGCAGGCCCTCCTTGGCAAAGTGTCTGCAGCTCAGCACTGAGGGGACACCAAGAGGGTCCAGCACAATAATTTTTTTATTATTATTTTTAGATAGAATTACATTATTCATATCAACTAAGAGCATTTGGTCTTATTCCAGCTCCACTGTCAAGCATTTTGCAAATGAGTTCAGCATCATTATCCCCAATTTGCAAACGAGGAGGCTGAGGTTGAGACAGCAAATACACCTAGTCCAGAGTCAGACAATGGAAGGGCATTGAAAGTTGATTCCCTGAGATCCACCAGGTTCCTTATTCACTGAACAGCCCACTTGAAGCAAGGTTATCTTCTTCTTTTTTTATTCTTTTTTTTTTTTTTTTTTTAACAGATAAAATATTAAAGTGCAGTGCAGTGTAGCTCATTCTTTCACTGAGCACAAGAGGTTGAGTTCTTGCAATAGACAGTTTAAAATGTCTGGGGACATACATGCATACGTCTATATGGTTACAGACACATAGTTCCTTCTCCTCAATACTACTTGCACATTATAGTTAAAATTCTGGAAGATAAACTAGGAAAGCATATTTTCAGCAGTCTAACAGCCCTGTCATAAAAATTCACAGCAGGCTGAAAATAGCTCAGGAGCTAATTACTTTAAAACATTTTTTTTTCTGGAAAAATCTTGTTTTCCCCTTGAGGCAGCGAGTTGGAAAGTGTATCCTTGTTTAAGTCTCCACGCCTCCCTTCCCTCATCTGCTGTAACTGAAAAACAGCTCCCTTATTTAGTTAAAACAATTGCAGACAAATTGAATCTGTAATGAGGATCAATTACTATTGGTATCTTGGAATGTTTTTACATAATTAAGTTCTAGACTTTCCCAAGCAGGTCTGGCTGCATAGGAATTAGAGATGAGGATTTGAGTCATCACATGAGGCTGCTACAGTGCAGTGCAAAACCTGGAGCACTGGAAAAACTCTGGATGGTTTTTTTATTCCTCTGACTTACAGAAGTGCTCCAACTGTCTCCTGAAGATCTAGACCCTTGTTTGGGGGGCTGGATGAGTCCATCAATCAATGCTCCAAAATATTTTGATCTAGAAACCTGATTTTTCATTTAAGTCTTTAAGGAGAGTGGTTGCACAGCTTCAAACTCAGCAAGGTCATGAATGAAATTTCCATAGCAAGACTGAGAGATGTCTGTACCCATGCAATGCTATTGCAGCTTTTTATTGCCGCATCAGAGATGCAGCTAGAGGGGAATCCACTTCAATCCTCCTTACCCAGCTTTTTAAAGGTGCTTTCTCTCTAAGCTTGAATACAAGAAAACCATTTTTATCAGCTGATTTCCAGTGGGCTGGTGCTCCCTGACCTCAGCAAATGATCAGCACACCCTTTTAGAAAGCCTTCCCTAGAACAAAAGTCAGGGTTGGTTGCTTGTTCAGGAAATTAGCTCCTTTTTCAGCATGCTGGAAGAAAAGTGCTCAAAGATCAGAGAAGCAGGAAGCAGCATAATGGAATAGCATCTTAAAAATCCTTCTCTCCTGTGAAACCGGCTGAACACAGTCACACGCTCTATTTGTTGGGACCAAGTCACTGTTTGTCCTGCATTTGGCCCAGGAAACTCTCGGAGCATCATGCTGTTCTGCTATCTAGTGGCTACTCTTAAAAATACATCCAGTGCCACACAGTCTGAATAAAATTAATCCTGCTTTCCCCCTCCTCCTTTATCGTATAACTTGTTCAATTATATTGTCTTTTCTTGTCTCAATTCCTATCTACAATTATACCTCCCCAAAGCAGCTATTGTATAACCTGTGGGTCTTGGATTAAGTTCAGTTGTCTAGTTGACCCTCCTCCTGACCTTCACTTAATTAAATACAGGATTAAGCCCAAGACGTTTGCAACTCAAATCTCAGGTTAAAGCAGAGGGAGTTCAGAGCTCTGGCAATGAACTGTCTGATGTTCATGAATGAGCTCACCTGGCCTTGTAAAACAGCAGAAAGTGCCTGTTGCTTTGAAAGGGCAGCTGGTTTTAACTCTTTCGTGGTGAATCTCTCACTGACTGTGAATGGAGAAATGGAAGAATGAGAGAACAGCACAGGGTTGGACAGAGGCAGCTCCTTCCCCAGATCGTGGTAAAAATGGGACAGACAAAATCTCACCATCAGTTTTGGGAGAAGTTCAATGTCAGAGAGGCTGTTAAGGGCTCTGAGTGCTACCCCAGTGACCTGAGGAGGTTTTCAATAATTTTAATCAGCACATTGTTTTCCTCCTCCAGTTTTCTGCTGCCAGGTCTTGGGATCAGCCTCAGTAGATAATCAGCATTTCTTTGAAGCTTGCATGGAAGCATGGATTGTCTTTTTTACCATCAGAAACACAGACTAGTTAAAGCTAACATAAATCATAAATCAGCAAAAAAAGGGCACCTAATCATAAAAATTAGGTATATGTTCAACAATTCTCTCTTCTGTAAGCACAAGAATGAGTACTCGTCTCAAAAAAAATTATTTATGTTTAACCCTTGAAAGAGAGCATTCCTGTTTAACTGAAATAAAACAGAATAACAGCCCTGAGTGTGTTGGGACTCTGCATTTTTTTTTGAAGCACACATCATTCTGTGTCATCTCTGGGAGTATTAGGAGTTGCCTAGGTGAGAGCTGTGGGTGCAGGGACACGTTGGTACAGCTGAGTTTCCTAGAGCAGTTGCGTGCATATTCCCCAAAGCTTTCTTCCAGAACGTGAATTACCAGAACATGAGTTACCAAAATCGGTATCTCATCCTATATTTGTGTATTAAAAGGGAAGAGAAACAACCCCATGCTGGGCCAAATCTCCAGACAGTGTAAACCAAAGGATCAAACCTGATTTTCATTTAGCTGTTCTTCTAATCTGGGGCATTTGAAAACTGCCTGTTAAATTTTACAGAGCAAATCTAAAGCCTCACAATTAACAGGGATAATACAGATGTTATATTCTGTACATTTCCCATCATGTCTAGCCATAAATGGGAATTTTGAGGAAGAACATCAAGTTATTACTGTTAAGAGACTTTTTTGAGGGTTGACTGTATAGGATGCAGAACTTAATGGAGCTTTTAAGTGCACACAGGAAATCCTGCTGTGTTCGAATACTCAGAGCATGAGGATGTAATCTGGAAACAGTCAGGAAACAAGGCCCTAGACTACAAAAACTTCTGATTTAAGCAAGTGGGTAATTCTTATTGAAAATTGAACTTGCACTTAAACATTTTACACATTGGAGGATAAAGCATCTCTTTCTTTGCTATTGCAAGCAGAAATAAAGGGAGAAAGACTGAGGAAAAAATCAAAGGTTATTGGATAGAAGTGTGTTTAGTTTGCATCCTCCAACACCTGGCTGCAGACCATTTTTTCACAGTGTGAGACAAATGCTGAGCTTGTAAATTACAAATTCCCTAAAAAAATTCCATGTTTTTCTGCAAATCAGGCTGCAATCTCTTCACCATGAACCAAACCCAGCAGGCACAAGGCCCCAGGCATCAGCAGCACCTCTGAAGAGACTCAGTGAATGCACCAGCCAGTGAAAGAACAATTCCAAACACATTATTCAGGGTGTCTTGTATCATCTCTATAACGTGTATTGACATTTTCTTGCTGCTGTCTGCTTTGCAAATGTCATGTCACACAGGATAAAATGAAGAGCAGTACCAGAAAAACCACATAATCTGACTGGGTCAGGGACTGAGCTCCTGGGAAAGCCACAGGAGAACTCTGAGGCTGAACTTTGCCAGGTAATCAGCATTCAGGTACTCCAGGCTTTTAAAGCCATGGCATTAGTTGAAGAGCATTTGTCTAAGATGTCCGTTCACTGGTGACAAAGAGTTTGTTTGTTTTTAAAATCTGCTTTAAATCTAATGGGCCACTGAATCTCCCCAAACTCTATTTGACAGTATTATTTTTCCAGATTAATTTTTTTTTAAGAACAAAGGAGCTTGACACCCCATACAATGTGGAATAAAAACTTAGAAAATGAATAAAAAGCAACCCCGTGACTAATACATTCACTATGTGAAGGAGCAATGGCTTAGTGGATCTCCTATTTCATAGGCAAAAATGCAGAGATTGCCTCTTTTGTCAGTTCATAGATAAAATCCTATTCTTTGTAATCCCTGAAGAAACAAATCAAATAAGCTCTGGCTGAGCTAACCATTTTCAATCCATCAAAGCAATCAAATTCTGTTTACCTGAATCAGAATGATTTCTAAAATGTTATTAAAAAGTAAAATAGAGTTTAACTATTCCAAAAAACTGAAAATGATGTGCAAACACAAAAGGGATAAGATTTCAGTAATTATGTAGACACAAAGTCGGTGCCATCATTTGTACCACAATACAATGTAGCTATGGCATATAAAGATAAAGCTTCCTTTGTCTAACATTACTGCTGCAAGTGATGCATAAACATAATTAATGTAAGAAGTCTTCAAAGGGGCGAATATTCATTTAGTCAGTTAGTTTTATTGCTCTTTCAGGCAAACAAAAGTTTTATAATTTAATAAACCAATTAACTGATTATGTATTTCACCCAAAATATTTGTATATCACACATTACTATCATTTCACCAATTGCCATGGTCTTACACACAACAGAGCTAGCCTGTGGTGCTACAGTTAAAGCATTGCATTTAATGTTTTGCTTTGCCCATTATTCTGGAATGAATGCCATGAGAGGCTTCTGCCAAACCAAATTCCCTAAACTCAGTATCAGGGTTCATCCAGACCCTGTGCTGTAGTACTTCTGAAATAAAATCATTATGTTGGTCCTCTTTCACGATCCTTGAACTGATCTACAGGAAAAATAATTCTTTTGTTTGGCTTTTATTTCATACATACATTTAGGAGGGTTCATAGCTAGATTTTGCCTTCAGTCTACAATTCAAAAATAGCTTTGCTTCATTAGCTGCTGAGGTCTAATAGAGACTGTGACATCTGCCATTGCACTTCTGTGCTTTGTCAAAATACAGTCCTAAATTTGTCAAAGCTAGGACACAAAAATTATGTCCTTGTTCAGCGTGGAACCAAACCTCATCTGATAGTTATTTCATTGTGTAATGAGAGGCAGCATATGCCAGTGGTTAGCATGAGACTGAAAGTGGGAACTCAGCCATCTGTTTCCAGCAAAAGCAGTGCCTGCGTGTTTCTGGAAAAAATTCATCCCTCTTGTGCCTCAGTTTCTCAAGCAAAATTACAGATAAAATGTTCTGCACCTTCTTAGAACATGAGAGCCATTCCTTCTGCTCTGACACAGCCAATGAGGAGCAGAAAGGGCTCATGCACTAAATTATGTTCAGCCAAAGCAAATTCTGCCTCATGATGCAGCCCCACTCCCAGCCCCATGGAATGCTGGAGCCAATGGATGACCATCCATGGATGTTCAGTAGGCAGATTATTCAGGCAGTGAAACAGTCCTAGAGGTAATAATTTAATCCCTCCTTTTGAGCTCTGAAAATCAGCAGTGAGTTTTAGTTTGGAAACTTCTATTTTGTGAAGAAATAAAATTTTTAGAAAATTTGGAATCTGCAGTGCCTCCCTAGGCCCTCCCTGTATGAGTCAGAACCCATCACTGCCTCTGTTTCTTCTCAAACCTCCATTGTGTTTCAGTATGTCTGGAGGAACCAAGAGACACTTAGTCCAGCTGCACATTTTTTTCAATCCCCTTTTTCTGTGCTTGTGTGTTGTTTTTTAAAGAAAAAAATTACTATTTCTGCAATTATTGACAGTAAGAGCACAAAAAATTATTGTATCCACAAAAAAAGAAAAAAACCCAAAAACGCCCCCCCCCCCCAACTCTTGATACTTTGTCTTTGCAGCTGGTAGTTTAACTTTTACATTTTGCTTTCCCATGCAGCAAGGTGCTCAGCTGCATTGATAAATTTTAAGTAGTGAGGAATACACCAAGAATGTGCAGTGCTGTCCCTCTCATATACACGTGCACAACCACACACACACACACACACACACACAAAATACTCAGAACATTAAAGAAAGCTGTTAAGCTAATCTAGTGCATCTAAATGGGCAATATATATTGAATCCATGCTCCATTGATCATAATTATTGCGGTGCCCTTTATCAAGTAACCATCTTAAACCATTATTTAGAGATCATTTTGCTTTCCATTACTGTCACTATATTGCAGAATTTGCTAGGAATTGGCGGCTGTGTGATAGAGGGGTGTGCAGCTGTATTAGCCTGGAATCTGCTCCTGTTATCCAACAATGTTTCTAAAATGAGAGACTTAGTGCTGTTTTCACACAACTTTTGGACAGCCTTTAACTTCATTCTGGAGTGAAAAGTCACTCACATAAGCTTTGTTTGCCACGCAACTCCTTCTCACCCTGAATTCTTTGTATATTTGCTTTAAAATTAATTTGTCTTTTTTATGGAAGTCCAGCCTCTAAGCATTGAAAAGCATTTCTTGAAGTGTAACCGAGAGTTACTAAATGGCTGCACTACTGCTCTATGTGTTTGAAATGATTTATGAATGCCCACAAAATCATTATTACTCTTTAAGTTAAGTGAATGAGGGAAAGAGCAGTATTTTTTTTTTTTAGCTGGCCCTCTCAAACTGTGCATCACACAAACAATAACATCATTGCACAAAACTCGGCTTGGGAACAACTGAAGCTAAATTCAAAGTAAAGTATTTTCACAAGTACTCAGAAAACACCTGGCTTGTTTGCCTTGTAAGAAGATTAGAGGAACACAGTGAGAAAGAGGAAAACATGGTTCTTAATGAGACCAGCATCATTTTAGACTGAATCCCTATCCCAAGCCTCTCAAAGTAATGCACCTGGCATGTGCTGCATGCTGTGATATTAATAGATGTATCAGGAACACAGGTGTTTAAGCTGATATTTGCCAGTTTAACCAGGTGGTAAGGAGATTTTAATGTCTCACAAAAGTAAGAGGATGGAAAAACAGAAGTTTCAGACACTCATCATCAGTGTTAGACTATGAAATGGTACTAAACATGCTGGATATAACTAAATCAGCATTAATCTTCCACTTAGAGTGAGGTGTGCAGCATATTAAGAGATCAGTTCAACCCTTGATCAGAGTTTGTCCCAGGCCTTAAACACTGAACTGTGGGAGTCCTTATGAGCAGCCTGATACTCAGGAGCCCTTTGTATATCACAATCCAAGTGACCTCTGCAAAAAATCATGTAACCTTTCAAAGCTTTTTTTGCCTATCTGTAAAATGAAGATAATAACCCTTCCTAATCTCAGGACTTGTGAGACTTTAATTGATTATTAGCATTTGTATAATCATTTTGAGCTCCAGAGGATGCATATGCAGTGCATATGTAATGTAACAGGTAAACATCCTGCTCAGCCGTGGGGACAGTCATCAAATCTTATCTCACTGGGGCTTAAGGTCAAAGGCAGAGGGAAGGTACCTGAACCTGATAAGGGCTTAAGTGTTACAGGAGAGGTACTTATGTTCTGAAGAAGTCACCTCTATCACTTTCTTCTTGCCTCTAATCTGCTCTCAGATGCTGTGTCTGCTGCTATCAAGCTATGATCTCTCTCCTTCTCCATGCCTGAGGAAGAGCATATTGACTAAACTGGGTAGGCAAGCCAGGGGAGAAAATGCTTAGTGTCCTCATAGACAACAGCAGCTCTGAGTTTGCCTATTTCTTGTCTCTGTCAAATCTCTTCCAGTCTCCTTAGCCCATTAAAAGCCTTGGTGGAAGAAAGCAAAGAAATGAAATTAATTTGACAGACCAAACTCTAATATTGCTCAGAGAAATAAGTAAGCTGTTTCAGTGTTCAGACCATTTGTAGATATTGATGTACAACCAAATCTCTGACATAATTTCAAAGCTTTATTACTCTGCAGCCACTCTGGGTGTATGTTACACAGTAAAGTAATGGCATACCTGTGAGGAGGATAAAGTACCTTCTGGCTGTGCAAGGTTCTAACAGAGGTGTTTGGGTACTGACAGAACTATTTGCAGCATGGGATGCTCTACAACTGACATCTTGAGATCTGAAATATTTTTCCACTTGGTCTGGCTGTAGGAGTCGGTAGAGCAACCCCTAAGGACCTATGAAGGAGAAACTGGGAGTTCTGGGAGCAGGTGTAATTAAATCAAGTAGAACAGAGTCCATGTCAATGCAGGTTTCATGTACATTTTGTCACTACTTTCATGAATTTTGTTTTTTAACTCCATCTGAATCTGCAGTGTCTGTGATTATTTCTCAGCTGCAGTAGACTGGGAATCACCACACACTCATTGTGTCTGTATAGAGGAAAGGGAATATGGACCATTCAGAATGAATTGTTACCTGTGTGAGATGTAGCAAAACAAAGTTCACTGTCCCCTGAACAAGGCTAAAGGCCAGTGTTCAGACAAAGAAGAGCAGCTTTGATGGACCATTGGTCTCCTCTGTTACACTGCCCAGGACTTTGCATTTGTTGTGCTCTGAGGTTCAGAGCCTTCCACAATAATTCCTCCATAGGGACTGTGTCTGCAGCATCTCTGTCTCTTCAGAGCAAAATGTATCTTTGCCATGTGTGTGAGTGTGACTTTGCCCCAGATGGGGCCTGAGTTACCATCAATAACTTTCTCCTGAAAACTTTGCTGACAGAAAATTATTCAGAGATGTTTTGCTCAGTCATTTTCTCCACCATAATGGAGACCATAATGATCACCATTCATAATAGTGATTAGGAGTGTCAGGATATTCAGTCAGGAAAGAGCCTTAATTGATATAAGGACTCCTGTGAGGGAGTGTGCCTCGTTATGCAGCATAGTGCTAAATTCAACAATTTGTACCTCCCTAAGTTAGGCTAAGCTCTGCTAATTTTCTTCTGAATATAATGTAACATAGTTACCAGTTTTGCTGTTCAAAATCTTTCAAGTCAATTTCATCTTAATTGTCTTTAACGGTGTAAAATATGTTTGCCTTTCTTCTTCCATCCTTTAGAACAGAAATATCCTTGAAAATATCAAGGAGACAGAAAGGGCAAACCTTGCTCTGGCCTGCTGTGAATCTGCTGCTCTGTTTATTGGCTCTTCACCAAGTCAAGACATTCCAAGATACTCTGTAAACTGATTTGCAAACAAAACTACTCTGTCTTTGCCAGTGTTGCCTATTTTATGCAATCTTTAGAGGCCTTACTCATGGTCACATCCAGGTACCCTGTGTCTATAAAAGCATCACACCTCTAAACATAAAATATGAACTTGTTTGTGAAGAAACAACTCAGCTTCTTTACCCTACAAAGACTGGAAAAATCAGGGAATTTATGCAGTAGGGTGGAGAGAACCTGAAGAACAATCACGTTGACCTTGCAAATATGACTCAAAAAGTACCTTGGGTGCTGAGCAGACAACTTTGACTGTGTTTCCTTAAATTTCCTTGAGGTTAACAATAAAACTCAAATTAAGGTTTTTATTCTGCCCCAAGACTGGTGTTTGCAGATTGCTGTTTATCAGGTTACATCAACTCCTGCTCTACCACACCACACAGCAGATTCTGCAAGGTGTAGTGTTGATGGATGGGAACAGCCCCTTGAGGCTCAGCTCATGCGAGTCATTAAAGAAAGATTTATTTCTCCTTCACTTAACAGCAAAGGAGACTTCCCACATGTGATTTTAAAAGTGTTTACATTGAATATATTGACTAAGTTTGATTAAGTAAATGAAGTTGCATAATTAATACCATTAAGAAAGATTAATGATTTCTTGAACAGATAAAAAAAAAATCTGAAATAAAGTTACATATGTAAATTAAAAATAAAAGAATGCAGTCAGTATCACAGGTAAAGAAAAGTAAAAAACCCAGAGTGACTATATACACCCAAGCAAATACATAGCTTGTATTTTTAAATTTTTCTCCAAAGCTAAGCTGTTTCTTCTTGTCAAAGTATAAGTCAATTATACTGTAGCACAAAAAGAAATCTGCAGTATTTTACTGTCATTGTTGGTAATTTGTCCCTTAGGGTGTTAGTATTCATACATAATTGCATATTGTCTCTCTCTGTAACATTTTCTACTTTCTTTCTCTGTTAGAACAACATAAGAATTATTGCATCCATGGGTTTTAGCAAATTATCCAGCTAACTTGATTTACATTCTATTCATAAACAGAATTAGAGAAGGGAAAAATAAATTGGCTCTGTTTTTTTCCTTAGCTATCGTTTGGCCCTGAAAGATTAGAGTTTGTTCCTTTTTTTAAATTTTATTTTGTGTGAGCTTTCTTTAAAAATAAAAACAATACAACTGTCTGCAGACTTTATCTGGTCTTTTGAAAGAGAGTCACTTGGTGATAGCAATATTATCATTGACAATTGTGTTCCCCTATTTTGATTCTAAATACTGGAAATGGCAGTACCATGCCAAATTCCCATCCTCTTAAATATGGATACCCCGGTGAATGTGCTGTCCTAAGCTTTGGCATATTTCTCATCTGAACACAGTTCAGGATGGACAGAGCAGTGACCAGTGCCTGCCTTCAGGGCTGCTGGATCATAATTTAGGAGCACAGAGTCTATAAGTTTGATTCCTAGAGCTTCCAGACCTTGCAGTCACCAGTCACCAATACAGCATTTCTCTTAGTGAAATCTCCTGAGGACACTTAGATTATACAGGATAGTAAACATACAGGTTAATTGTGAAAACATGAAGAAGGGCCTTATCAAGTTCTTGAGGGTTAGGGCAAGAGAACTGACGTTGAAATTTGATGTAGGTAACTGCATTGTGATGAAAATGGAAAAATGCTAAATTGTGCATGTACTGAAATGGAGTCCTGTTTGTCTTTAAAGCATGAGGAACAGTATTAGGGCTATAGTGAATAATTTTGAAGAAATATCAGCTTAAAGCCGACCCCAGTCAAAATAATTAACTGGGTATTATGAGGAAAGAGAGAACCACACAGGAAATATAATCATGCTCCTATGTGGATTCAGAATGTACACAACAAGGTGTGTAGGTCTGGAGAAGGCCTCAGAATGATGACACAGACACAACTTTTCAGTGATTTCCATTTGAATGGATGATGAGCTCAGCCTGGAGAGGCTGCTCTGGTGTGTGACCTGTGTGGCCAAAGTGGTGACCTTGGCAGGTCTTCTGCCTGAACTGGAAACCTGGAAAGCTCAGGCAGCAGAGATTTGTGTGTGAACACGAACTGCAGAATAAGTGGAGACCCATTTGGCACCGTTGCTGCTGCTGAACTGACAGGCAGGAAAAAGAGGAGCCTGGCTGTAATTAACAAAGCAGCTTAACTACTAATACCTTGGTAATGTCCCTCGTATTGTAGATGAAAGGCTCAATTGGTAATTTGAAATGAGAACAAACACACTGAAAGGATGGTGGCTGTGAGAAAAAGGAGTACATGAAAACAGCAATTTATCCAAAACAGCAAGTTTTTGGATGTGTTTACAGGGTCTTCTGTGGATGCTGTAATCTGCTTTTGCAACTGCTTTTCACAGCCTAAAGCAGGTGAACTGAAGTTTTGCTTCAAGTCTTGCAAGTGCAAGTCTTGCTCAGCAGCTCCCAGAGCAGTCCAGACAGGATTTTACTATTATGGAAGCATCACAAAAAAGCCACACAAAACCCAACCAAACAAAAACCCAAACAAAACAAAACAAAACCCAACTAAACAAACAAAATGCTTTTTGAAAAAATTTTAGAGTATAAATCTGCATCAATCAGAGAAATTAATAAGAATACAATTCCTGTCTGGCAAAAGAAAAAAAAAAAAAACCAGCACGTTTTCAACAGGTAGTTGTACATGGAAAAAAATGCTTTTTCTAAACAGAAACCTCACACTCTAAGCAGGAAATAGTGTTTTTTTAGACACGGGGGATATCTATACAGAATCACTTTGCTTTACAGCATTGAAATTGTATTGTATTGGTATTTTAGACCCCACTACTTCTTACTGCATCATATTGCTGCAAAACAGGACGAGCAGATGAACCAAGCAGACTTAAGCACAGAAGGTACAGGATCCCATAGAAGACCCCTACTTTCCCAGTGGATCTGATATTCCAGAAGCCCAGTCCATCCCACTGTGTGATACAAAAGTCCCAGGCTGTGTCCTCACCCTGTTGGTCTGGCTGCCTGCACTGAGCCTTTCTTACAAGGCACTGACACTGGGCAGCAAAGTGATGACAGATCCCTGGGACCTCTTTGAGTGAGGTGAAGCAAAGCTGATGACATGATACATTTCCTTTTTCTGTTTGGTTGTCATCCTTTGAGCATGAGAACACTGGGGAATTCCCTTTACGAAAAATTGCTTTGTATTGAGAAAAAGAAATGTTTTCATGTGTCACAGATGTAACATTTGGGGGAAATACATCAATGTTCTAATAAACTCTACAGAATAGTAAGTGTGAACCCCACCTCATGGCCAGCACAGCCGTATCATTGTTATCAGAGGTAAATCAGAGAAATGTTTCCTGAGGTAGAAAAACCATGAATCTGAATCTGCCAGGTAATTCCTTCCCAGGTATCAATGAGAAATTATTTGTTAAAAAAGATTTTTTTTTCTTTTTTGCAATCCAGATGATGAATTTTCCAGCATTCCAATTCTGTCTGCCAGAGTTGCTGCTCTTGTGGCTTAGTGGCTCTTTGTATTCATTGCCCATACATCATGGGCTATGTTTGCTTAGCTCTCCTCCTCCTCTTCCATTTCTCATGAATAACAAAACCACAGGAATAGGCTGAATGTCTCTGGAATCATTCAGGTAGCAGATGAACTTTGAGTGTTGACTTTTTCACCCTCACAGGCATTGTCCATTTACTTTCTTCTTATATCCCTGCTCTAATTTGTACAAAGCTATTTGTGATTAGCTGGCATTTACAACCAGGTATTGATTTTTTTATTAATTTATAAACAGTTCAAACAAACAGTGGTAGTCAATTCTAGGAATAATCCCCCAGGAGGTTAGGAAAGATACAGACAAGTGCACAATCTAAAGGCATTGCACAGTGCATTAATGGGGTAAGATTGCAGATGTCTGTGTATACATCCACAATATCCCTTTGTCTACCTATTGAAGCTGGTAAATGTTAAAATGTTAAGGGAATACTTTCAGCAAATTTTATTTAGCATTTTAAATTATTCCACCTGATATAAAAACAGCATGGGTATTCTTAAAAGATGTGCTGGCAGCTGACAAGGGATTCCCTCTGAACTCAGGGATTTTTGAGGAAAGAGAGGCCTGTTGATCACACTGAACTCCAAATGCCAGAGGCAGAAACAGAACAGGTACTGCAGTGTCTTACCTCAGAAAAAGGAAGGTGCCAACTGGAGATGCCCCACACTGATTCAAGGCTGTTCAGGGACAGGATGGAACACACACCAGTCCAGTGCCACAGGGGTGGAGCTACAGCACACCTTCTGTGGGATACACACAGTGTGTGGCTGGGCAGGCTGCAGTAAAGAAAATATTTACATGCACATGTGTCTTTCTATAAAAACTCTAGAGGTATCACAAGATTTATTTTCCCAAGTGTCAAATTTCTCTTTTTTCTTTTTTTTTTTTTTTTTTTTTTTTTTTTTTTTTTTTTTTTTTTTTTTTTTTTTTTTGCATGTATTGAGAAGCATTCCCCAGAGTGTGGATGTGACATGTCTGCTTGGACAGTTTTCCAGCAGAATTAAACCTACAGAAATGGATGTTTTGATAACGTGAACGTTTCAGAGGAGAAATATTTCATTTTCCTTAAAAACACCCACATCTATTTTTGAATAATAGTAAGTGTTTCAGTGGTGTGTTAACCTGAGTGCTCTTGGGAGACCTTGTAGGAACATTTGACTTGAAATGAGGATCATTTCATGCCTCACTAAAAGGGGATCCTTCTGAATCCATAGATTCTGAATCCACAGATTCCAGCTGGCTGTGAAAGGAAAGCACCTCGTTATTCGTAGCCTTTGCCTACTGCCCTCTCCTGAAGGCTTGACACATTAAGTAAATTGAGAAAAAGTAGCAGTGTCTTATGCAATGCAATGTCCTGTGAATATAGGAGCAGAATGCTTGCAAATTGTGAAAATCATCTGAATTAAATAAAACCACCATCAGATAGTCTTCAGTGACGTGTTAGAGAATGTTATTAGTCAGAGTCCAGCAGTCGTCTGGTATTTAGAATCCTCTGGCATTTCAGTGACCTTTTATAAGGCAGATTGAACGGAACAATTAATTTATTTCATGACCATCCCATTGTATCCAAGATAAAAAATGTTAGTCAAAACCAGGTGTCCGGATCAGAGCCACGTATTGCATTTCAAAACCCATTGAGTGGAAGCTAATTTCAGCAATTTGCATGAGAGCCTTTTGCTATCACTTCTACCATAGTATCAGTGTCAGCTCAATTTTCAGAGCAGCTGTAGCTCAAACACTGACCTGCTGCCTATTACAGTAGTGTAATGAAGTGCAATGGACTCGTAATTATTCTGCATTACTGTAGATCAAGTAACATGCAGCTTTCAGTTATCACAATGGAATCCCAGTTCTTGCTCAAAATGAGAAAACTGACCATGAAGTTGATTTAAGGGTGTCATCAAAAATTACTTTCAGAGCCTGGAAATGTACTACTTATTTCCCAGATAGCATCTGACATTGCTGTGCAAATGTCCCAGAGTCACTGCATACTTGAATAAACTAGTTTCAAATAACTAAGCAAGGAGTTCTATCTGAGAGGCAGGAGTAAATTGAGATGGGATGTTCTTAAAATTTCTGGTAATGCAATTGCATTAGGCAAATTATTTCAATGTCTCTTTTCTAGCCCCATCTGTGAAACAGCCAAACAACTTATTCGTGAAATCACGGGGATTTTTTTTCTATTGCTGCATAAGAAATATTGAGCATTATGAATTTGACATAAAAGCGTGGCAAATCACTCACTGCCTGCCTGTACAAATGTGACCTCAGCCTGCCCAGATCGTATTTCTTCCAAAGAATGAGCCATGATTGTCATAACCTCTACATTCAGACCTACTCCTTCCCCAACACTCTTGATAGGACCATCTCAAACCCTTCTTTTAGCCCTGACTTTTGGAGGGTGAGAACTTTGGAGGCAACTCACAGGACAACAACAGGGAATACTGTGTGGGACAAGCAGGGGGACAACGGCTTCACAGTAATCAGGTTTTGTCACCCAGTACTGACACATTGCCTCAGCCTGAGAGGCCAACAGAGCTCCTCATAAGTAATTTGCATTTTTCTGTGTAGGCAACAGGCATGGAGTGCTTGGAATTGGGCTATTCACTTTTTATTTTCCAATTTCTTGCTTAGCTAACTATTACCAGTAGTTGCTTAGGAAGTTGTGTTGCTGAAGATAGAAGTAATTATTTCTATTTTTTAAGCAAATTCTCATAAAAGTGTCTTGGCACATCACCTTCAATGTCTGGCATAAAATTTTCGCTCTTCCCTGCCAGAGGTAGCAGGATATTGAAATATATGGAACATGCAGACTGGGAAGTCTAACTGTCAAAAACAGTCCATTGTGTCAGGGGGAAAAATCAAATAAAGTTATAAAAAGGTAAAATAATCCCTGCAGAGCAATTTGTTAGAACCTGGGTGGTTTGTTTGGGATTTTCTTTTCCTAGAGCGAGGAGAAAGGGAATGTGGCTTAGATTTTCACCTTCAGCCCACACAGAATTCACACACAGTAATTCAGTTCAGGTAAGATGCAGTACTGGGTGTCTGGATTAACACACTCCATTCTTTGGGACAGAGGAGGGGGCAGGGAGGGGAATGGGGTTGGAGAGGACAACAGGGTTTAGGGGAAGGTACAACAAGGCAGAAAACTCAGCAGAAAGTAAAGATTCACAGAATGGTTTGGGTTGGAAGGGACCTGGTCTACTTACAACACCCTGCCATGGGCATATTGCTTGTAAGAATCCAAATTCCATCTTCATTTAAACAAAGATATGGGTGACAGCATATCAGAAAAATGCCTTTCTCTTTCAAATATAGAAAATTAAGAGAGGAGCAGTTGATCTCCAGCATAACAGCAGCACATCACATTTAGGTAAGGGTTTCAGGCTGCCTGCAGAGCTCACATTTCCAAGGGATTATAAAATCTGAATTCCTGTTTTTTTAACCTAGCATGATCCTTCCCTGATCTGGCAGGTCCTGGTCATAGGTTGAGGAGAACCACAAAGAGCAGCAATGGGCCTGAACTCCAGGGGAAACCCTGTCTCAGGACAGTCTTTAAAGCATCAGTCTGTCTGTGTGTCTGTCTGCTCCTGGCTGTACTCCATGGTATCAACATGAAAGGGCAAACTGCAGCAGTTAACACCACTACTTACAAATAAAAATGGGGGGAAATACTTAAGTAATGCTAGAAAAAAATGGGAATGTGAGATTGCAAATCCATCCCGGACTGGAGGAGCTTTTTCTCCCTTTACATTCATCCTGTATAAATGATCACCAACAGAATGACTGGGATTTAGAGCAGATTTTAAAGAAGTATCTTCCTGATTTCTTGAAATGCAGGGTGGTTTATTTATACTGTTTTAAAACCTAAATCCTAATTCTAGATGTGACAATATTTCAGTCAAAGGCACATCAATATGACAAGGCTAATGTGTCCAACCAGAAGAATTTACATATGGAGAATTGACTATTTTCAGTAAACAACTCATTAACGAGCTGTCAAAACTTGGTTGTAGCAACTATTGCACAACTAGTCACAGTGAAATAATAATAAGCAGAAGAGAAAAGCTAATTTTGCACATTTCAGATAAAAGAAAAAAAAAATCATGTAAACTTTGTTACAAAGGCATATTTGACACCACTTAATATGTATTATTCACTGGTGCTAAATTACAATTCTAAATCAGGAGGGTAAGAAGGTGTTTTCCTGCATAAGATTTAGCTAAACCTCTAGAGTTTTTAATCTGTTTTCCTAACAAAGTTTACTCAGAAACATTGGCTCTGTTCTGACTGTCTGGAGACCTCGAGTCTCCCTGTGTAAACTGAAAGAGGCTCCCCATGCTGGTTCATGCTTTTATTATGGGAATCACACTAAATGTGATAATTTTAGAGAAGTGTGCATCCCTTGTTCCATCAACTCCTAATGGTGTTTCCCTGGCATCAGCAGAATACAAATTAAGAGCTTTGGTCTAACTTTGAGGACACTTACCACACACAGGAGTGGCCTCGCTGGGCCCCCAGCAGAAGATACACCTAAAATACGGCAAATTCCAATGGATGGTTTCATCTGCCCTCTTTGGGAGAAATATCTGAAACTTCTGCCTACATCTCCTCACAAACTGTGCTCTGAATATAAAAGCTGAGCGCCCAAAATCGAGCATCTGCCTTTATTTGCATGGCAAAGTTTCTGTTGGGCCATAAGGAGTCTGTCATGGGTAAATCTAGAGATTATGTCTCAGGAGGTTGTAGGCAGAGGCCAACTTCAGCAATGGTTGGGAGCTCCACATCACACAGAGAGCATGCGTGGGGATTTTGGGGGTTTTGAGAGAGAGGGCTGAAGGGGTGCTCTGACCTTCTAGTGCTCTGATGAAAGCCTCTTCACAGAACAGGTAGTTTAATTCAGCATCCATCTATATGGTATCAGGAAAGAGCATTTGAAAATGTAGGGATGCATATTCCTTCCTTTTTTTTGGTCACTCTCTCTATTTCTGTTGACTTGAATCTGCTAATTCCTATCTGCCAAAAATTTGGCTCATGGACAAGATGCATTTGAAATGTAAATCTCTGATGCAAATAACCAGAGATGATTGGGAATCTGTTATCAGGACAATAAATAAAATTTTTAAGAGTATTTTTTCCCCTAATAAAAATGCAGTTACTGCCAGGTCAGAATTTTCTATTGGAAAGGGGTTTCTTTTCACTGAATATTTGCAATTTCCACAGAAAAATGGAATTAACTGTTTCATTTGACTTGGAACATATTCTGAATCACAGATTCATGGGTTTGTTGGAGTTTGAAGGAACCTCTGGAGACATCTGGCCCAACTCCACTGCCAGCACAGGCTCACCTACAAAAGGACACATAGGATCATGTCCAGGTGGGATTATGTCCAGAAGGAGAGTCCACAGCCTCTCTGGGCAGCTGTTCCAGTACCCAGTCCCCCTCACAGTACAGAAGTTTTCCTTATGTTCAGATGGAACTCTCTGTGTCTCAAGTTGTGCTGTTGCCCCTCATTCTATCCCACTGAAGATGGTCTGGATGCCCATTCCTAAGATATTTGTGTGTATTGATGAGGTCCCTGCTCAGCTGTCTCCTCTCCAGGACCAACAGTCCCAGCTCCCTCAGCCATTCCTCGTGAGAGAGATGCTGCAGTCATTTCTCCATTTGTGCAGGAAGTCTGGGCTGCAGGGAAGGGCAGATCCCAGTCCCAGTGCAGCAGTGCCTGGCTCCCATCCGCTTCCCAGGAACGTGTTCCTGACGTGGGACATTTCAAGTTGTTTTATCAGAGACTGGAGTAAAAAAACCCCATCCCTTTCAAAAGAGCTGAAAGTTTCATTCTGTTAGAGGAACGCCCAAATGAATCTGGTTGTCATTTCCGAACTAGAATTAATGTGGAATTTCCATCCCACACACACAAAAAAAATCTGAATCTTACTTTTAATCCCATTTTAAATTGAGAGAAAGGGTGAAATACCAACATTTCTCCTGGGATAGAAATGCTATCCTCTGTAAACAATTTTGAATAGGACACTGTTTCAGTGGAGATCACATTCTCAAATGCATTATTTAGGGGCTTATGAGGGTATTAAACATCAAACTAAGTGTCTGTAAGGGTCTTTTCCTCACCTGAAGAATCCATGACTTTAGCATACACTAGCCTAAACTGGCAGAAGGTGAGAGAAATCAATATGACAGAAAAGAGTCAAATAGCAAGGCACCTGATAAATGTGAAATTAGCTCCCAAAAATTGTAAAGATCCAGCATGACACTAAATGCTTCATCTGATTGAGCAAACTGGCTGCAACTTTAATGCCGTGTCACTGTCTCCCTTCTCACTGCGTTGTACATTCCCCTCTAGTGGCTGGTAAAACATTTATGTCAGGAAATTCTTCCGAGAGCTAAAACCAAATTTGCAAAGGGAAATCAAGGGGAATTAGAGATGTAAATACTTCTAACAACCTAAGCAGGGGGTTCTTACCTCGTGCAGTGACAAAACTCACCCCTCCCTTGTGCTGTAGGCAGAGGTCAAATTGCTCTTTTGGCCTAAATAATGTTGATTACACATAGAAAACAAAGGCTCTGCTCCATGTTTGGTGCAGCTTGAGGGTGAGAGACAGAATTAGGGTGAAGAAGGAGCTGGAAATATTCTATGTTGTATAAGTTTACAAAGCGTTAACAATAGTTTTTTGGTCCGTGGGTTTTCTGTTTGGTTGGGTTTTTTTTAAATAGGGTTCAGTAGCTTTGTGGTAGCTGTTGTTCAGCTTCCATGGGAGTTTATGCATATGCACCTTTGTTTGCTTAGGTGCTCCGGGTTTGAATTCCATCTGTGTCTCCTGGATTTGGGGACTGGGGTCTGGAGTGTGTGTGTTTTCTGAGTGAAATTGCAGAGTGTTTGCTCTGAACACTCCCATTCCTCCTGTTGGCTGCTGTGGTGCACCTGCCCAAACCAGGGAGAGGAACAATCCCCGGGGGAAGTCACAAACCAACCAAGCTCCGTGGCTCTCCAGCTGCTGGCTGGAGAGAGGGACAGTGTGCAGGCAGTCTGTGGGATACCTCAGGAATCAATGATGGATTTTTTTGAAAAAGCACTGATCTCTGGATTAAGCCTGAACTTTGGATTTGCCCTCTGAACCACAATCTGGGCTGTGGGTGCAGGGGGCACCTGGGACACTCCCACTGCTCCCCTCTCAGCTCCAGCTCCACTGCCGCTGAAATTGCAACAGGCAACTTCCAACTGTACCGTTTCCTTGGCTACTCACAGCTTAAATTTACCAGGTTTTGCTGAAAAAATAAATATACTTCATTCTCAGCATGACTACAACCTGTGTTGGCACAGGACTGGCAGTGTTTTGGTGCCAGCAGCCAGCAGGTTAAGTGGCAAAGAAGGTTTGTGTAATTCCTCTTAGAGCAAGCAGAGTGAGCCAGGCTCATCAGCAGGAGGATGTCCCTACCACCTTCCAACTGTGTTTTCAAACAACATTTGGGAGTGATTTATGCTGCGTTGTGACACTGGTACCATCTGTTCATCATCATAAGTATGAATGAAGTGATAATGAAGAAAATGTTCTAAGCAGCTAACAAGATGATTACACTTTAATAACATAATTTTGGCATAATTTGGATCTTCAGCGATCTACAAACACTTCATTTCAAAATCTAAAGTTCTGGAGCCTTCCTGCAGCTACACAGAGCTCTTCTCTGACTTTTAATATCAGGGAAAACATAAAATTGATCTTGAAATGTGTCGGGGTCCTGTCTCACCTGTCTGCTGACTCACACTGTCTCCTACATGGCATCTGCTATTTCCAGACTCGTGATTTATTTCCTTTCCTGCTCCACCTCTGTTTGGAAACTTCTCAGAGCAGACTCAATATCTTCCCAGGGCAGGAACCATCTATTCCTATTCCTCCTGCCAGGGGCTTGCACCTGCTTCACTCACTGTTCTCTTTCAGGAAAACAACAGGAACTGTCCATTCTAAATTTTATCGGGGTACTTCAGTGTTTTTTCAGTGGAGAGTAAAGTGGAAGTCCAGAGAAAGCACCAAAAAGTGGTGACTTTGCATTAAATTCTGTGACATTTCAGAAGAACAAAAGAAAGGAGATATTGTTGTTAAATTGTAAAAAAAAAAATTTAGATTTTTGTTTAAAAACTTCTTATTTCAAAATGAAAAAAATAAAACTCATTGCTTTAAAGGTGGGTTTTCCAAGGATGGAAATGCATATTTTTCTTCTTGGATTAACAGAAATGTCTCAGTTCAGTGAACAAATGTAGAACTTCAACTTTTCTTCTTTGTTGTTCCAGGAGGGAATATCCTGGTCATCCACAGCAGCACTAGGTCCTGCAGCACTGGGGAGAGAGGTTATTTTTAAGAGCCCTACTTTTCCAAGCAGACCTGTGAGACAAGTTTGAAGTTTCCTTCATGATGCTGGGTCACCATAACTGTCCCCTCTTTGTGGCCCTTCCATCAGATACTTCAGACAGACTCACTTCCAATGTCTCCTGGAGCCATTCAGGTGCTTTCTCCAAATCCATCTCCTACATTAGGGGGATGGCCAGAGTAAAACACTGAGAGAAACATTTTGGGATGCATAGACTGGAAGCTTGTGGACAGAACAGGTAACCTATAACCAGAGGATGATTTTGTCTTTGTATGCTCAGCCTGTGGCAGGTAAGGGCCCAGAGCTGCAGCTTTGCACAGGGCTTTTGCTCCTGCTGTCAGTTGTCAGTGACTGGGTGACTGGACCAGATCTCTGTGATGGTCCAATTGCTCATTGCAGTGAACCCTGAGTGTCCCCCCAAGCCTCCACATTGTGGTGTGATGGTGATGCAACTGTGTGAGCAAATGTGCTCCACAGATTTTAGGCCAAAAAACCACCCAACAACACATTCCTAGGAACTCTTGAGCCGATTTCTTACGCCTGCAACAGCATTTCTTTGTTATTCAAGTAAAAATGCTGTCTAAATAGATTGCTTTTCTTCTGGGATATTTTTCTGGGGTAATCTTTTAACATCTGTATAACATCTTGCTACCAGTCTGATATAGGACCTTGCTAGAGGGAAAAATACTGTTTGTTGGGTTGGTAATACAGCAGCAGAGCTGCCATCCAAGCTGATCTATTGTTCAGTTAGACTCCACTTAGCTGAGGGTATGGTCAGAGGGACAAGAAATTAGAAGCATAAAGCAGATTTTTATGTTGCCATTTTTCTTTCTTGTATTTTCATCTTTCTATCAGTCTTTTCAAACTGAATATGCCAAAGAGCAGGGAAGAACCCACACGAGAAGGGGTGGTGCTGAATGGGGCTTGTGTAACCCTCTGGCTGTAGTTGATGAGAGGATTCATGCATATTGTACATGACTCATGGAACAGCTATTCCTGCACCAGGTGGTTAAAACTCATCAGTGATGGGTTTACAAGAAACTCCTCCTTAATCTTTCACACCACACATGTGGATCAATGGATCTGCAAGAAGAATCATGATTCTTGTTTACATTATTTCATGGATTCTGGCACCGCTGAAAACAATTTTATCCCTTCTTTGGGCAAAAGCATTTCAGAAGACTACCAGAGTCTGCTCCCATTTATCTTCTGAGCTGGAGAACTGCACACAGGATGTCCCTTCAGCCCAGAGGAGTCCGAGTGCTCAGTGCTCTTGACGCTTTCTGCCTCCACCCATCTGGGACCAGGAGAGCCAGGGAATGACACTGAAGCTGTGCCCTACCCAGCCTGTCCTGGGAAATTCCATACAAGGAGGCTGTGCTGTTTTCCACTTGCTTAAGGCCACTACCACAGTCACAATGTAAAAAAAATATATATATACATGTGTAGATCAAAATCTAGAAAAAAATGTAGGTGACATCCAAGGAAAGGCTGAGGTTCCTGTGTGGAGGCACAGGGTCATAGACACAATCCATTTCCCAGGAAAGGAATGGCATGAAGAGGTATTAGAAAATACTCCTCAGTAATTTAAAGAAGCAGAAAAAGAAATTAATAAGAACCTACCACCTGAAAGAACTCTGTAAGACATAACAAACATGCTTATGTTGGTGGTGTACAAATATCTGTCCTAATTTATTTTTAATCATTAGAAGGAAAAGGGGGAGAAAAGGAATAACCGTCTTTGCCAAGTGTTCAGTGATTCTCATAGACCTGATTCCCAGCTGCACCTATCTCATTATCACTCTTGTGAGTATAACACTTCTCTGCAAATGCTCCAGCCACTTAGATTTTTGAAGAGGATTTTTCAGCAAGGATAGAATGTGATAAGTGGAATTTAAACAAGGACTTAATCAACTGCTTTATATTAGATAACAATATAAGCAAAGTGTGTCTTCCACACAGAAACCCTCAGGAAGTATCTGTGGAAAAGAAAACACCACAAGATCGCTCCTTTTACAGCCACTCCATTAAATATTTCTCTTCTGGATGGTGGGTTTGTGTCCTCCATGCCCATAATGGGCAGTCAGGACATGTTGGTAGGACAGCTCATGGGTAGGGAATTCACACTGGGTGAGGATTCATCTGCTCATAGCTATTGACTAAATTTCTGTGAGAATGAGAAAAGAGAGTCTGGGAAAGACAAAACAACTTTGATTAATTTTGTAAATGTTATTAATATTTTATTAATTTCTAAGAAGATTGTCTCAGGGAAACTGTCATTCTACTACACTGTTAAGTATGCCCTGAGGCCATAGAGACAATATGGAACAAATCTCTGTATTCAGCTTCCCCTGTCCTAATGGCCATGGGCCTCAGGAAAGAGTTGGAGAAAGAAATCTGCGCAGGTGGAGCTACCAAAGATATCAGTGAGAAAAAAGCTAGCTTTTAAAATTATATTTTCAGATCAGAAATAGGAGATGATCCTCACATTGGGTGAGGAACAGAAAAATAGAGACAGAATTTTTATTTTAATTATTCATCTTACTTAATCTGAGAATTTAAGTTGATCCTCATTTTACAGAAGCTTGTGGAATCCCTAATTTGAGATAAGGTCTGAGTGGGGATCAGAGACCCCAAGCTGAGAAGAGGGCTGATGGAAATTTAAGCTGACAGAAGTATAAAAAGAAACAAATGGGCTTTGCCATTCAGAGAATGTAAGCAAAGACCACAGCTCTGGAGGAAAACAAGACAAAGTCATAGTAAAACAATTCAGAAACCACAGACTCCACTTCGGGAAATGCAGAGGCAAAGGTGAAGCTCCAAGAGAAGATGGAGTGAAACTAAAGTTTGTTTTCCAGGGGCATCCTGAAAGCGTGCACAGACAAGCACAAAACAGCCACATTCTGGAATTTTTGTCCTTTTGTCTGTGTAAGAAGCTAAATCCTGACTTCAGATATAAAATAAAAAACCTAAGTATATATAATTTGTACAGATGAGAAGAATTTGTTGGAAATTTTAAAGAGACAGCTACATACAGTGATGGAATATTACACTGAGCTCTTTTCACTTGTGATTCCAACACTGCTGCACAAGCTCAGTGCTCAGGAGGACTGGAGCCGCGCTAAAGATTCTGAAAAATAAATTTAGAAATGTTGCAAACAGGAATGTAGACCTTTGTTAGAAGCAGCGGGGAATTTCTGAGTTAGATATGGAGAGAAGGAGCCTTTCAGCTGCAAGGTTCTTGGAGATGTGAAATAGAGCAGGATATGACAAGTAAAACACACAAGTCCCTTTGAAGATTTGTGAGACAGGGCAGCCCAACTCAGACTGATCAAGACATTTTGCTATGCATGGTATATGGTCACTTCTCTATAATATTTCCTTATTATGAATAAGACCTAAGTCAAATTAGCCTTTTATGAGATTTAGGGTGGAAAATGTCACTTGCTGTAACATTGTAGCAGAAACTAAATGTAAAATTTAGCTGGTGAGCAGCCTGTGGGAAACTACAGACCAAACATTCCCTCTCCATCACAAGGACCTTGTCTTTGGAGCATGTGGAGCAACCTGCTCTTCTATCAGGGATGTTTCAGTGCAGTAGCCCAGGTTTTCCTGCATATCTGTGTGAGAGTGTGGCAACTCAACCTCCTTCCCCTGGAGACCCAGAGTGGATGTGTCACTCTCCCTTTGAGCACACATTACCAGTGGTCTCCTCACACCCAGGACCGGGCCTAAATTCCACCTTTCTGCCACTCTTGTCTCCCCCACAGGCAGCATTTGCATTTGTGGAGCAGTAACAGCTGTCAGCCACTGATGGCCCCATCCCAAGTCTGATCCAGGTCTATGGTTTCAGAGCTCCATGCACACTTGCCATATGGACAACCCTGCAGTAACGTGTCTCCTAGACTATCGTGGGCTGGAACTGGAAGTTCATATGGAAATATTTTTTTTGTGTGTGTGTGTGCTGGTTTTGCCAAACGTCCTGTTTTAATTATTCATCTCGCCTCATGAATAAATGAAAAGGGGAAACATCAAAAGTCGCCAAATACTCTGTGCTGGTCACAAACATTGAAGGTTTCTTTTTAATGTACAATCAGAAAGTTGGATTAAGATTCACTCCTTTGATATGCAGCTGATTATTTTTTTTAATATATAAAAAAAAGGGAGAAATTCCTGTTTCCTGCAATTAACTGTATTTTTTTTGAAGCGCAACAGGCATAGAGAAATCACATATCAGTGGCGACTCCTTTCAAAGAAAACAATTAGCATCCATATCAAAAAGCTAATTCAGAGAAATTAAAAGAACACATACATCAGTAAAATATAATATTTCCTCTTTAGCACATCTCATTGTGTACAATGTGTCACTGTAAAATTGTTAGGCTTGGAGATAATGAAGAGTGACAGTTGAAGGGTTCAGGGCTTCATATAAGACTTTTGGGTATGTAAAGATTTTAATTGCACATAATTATGAATGTGCAAGTGGAACGATTTAATTTTTTAGCTTTCATGCTATTAGAAGGCTAATAGAACCAATATCAAACTGAGTTAGTTACAGCAGAATTACTAGATGAAGCTATTTTTTCATTCAGCAATTTAAATTCAATCAAAACAAAAAAAAAATTAAAATAGCTCATATGTTTCTCTCTTATTTTACATTTATATAGTAGTAGCAAGATAAGTGGTGTGTGCTTTATTAACAGAGAGGAAGAAAATAGTTCTTATAAGATTAAAATATCCTGGAATAATAGCAATGGATAGTGGGGAAGCACAGAAGAAAAGGGGCAGCTATAAAGGGTGCAGTTACAGTAATAAAGCAGTCTGTTAAGTTTGAGACTGACTGTTGTCGAAGGCAACTCTATATTCTTGCTATAAACACATAATTATACTGTCTCCTCACCTTAGACAGAAATGCTTCTGCCAATAACGAGGAGTGAGCTCTTTTTGCTGTCTCGGTGAGGTTTTCAACTGCTGAAAACACAAAAACTGCAGGACAAAATTCTGCCAAATAAGCCAGAAAGATGCCTGAACTGGGCCTTGACTCCATGAATCAATAACAGTTCTCACTTTGGCAGTGTAAATAGGGACTATATGGCAGGGAATGTTGTCTCCCAGCATCCTGGATGACTGTGAGCACTACCACAGCTTCCAGGAAGGCTCAGGCTGGGATAAAACAAGGTTTCCAGCACAGCCCATCTTCTGCAGAGTTCAGAACTCCCCATCCAGTATCATTCGCCATCCTTCCCCCTAGCTGAGCACCCATCCCTCTCCTGCATCTTCCCCCCTTTCTCTCCACAACATCCCACTTCCAGGTTCCCCCTCTGACTCCTCTGGCCACACTTCTGTGGGCATTTCCCTTAATCTGCCCAAATTCAGGCTCTCTCTGCCACCTCCTAACGAGTGAATGCTGCTGCTGAGGGGGCTGGAGCTGCACCCCTGCTCCAGCCTGGAGCTCTCCCCTGTGCAGCTGTCACACAGCCTGCCCAGCCAGGGGACACAGGGCAGGAGGAGCAGCTCTCAGCAAAGAGGAGGGAGAGGAAATAGTGTCCAGACACTCTGCATTTTCTCTGTCATTACCAGATGTTTCAGCGCTCACACCGCTTTTGCATTCCCTGTATCGTCCCTTACAGCAGGGCTGGAAAATGATTTTCTATCTTCTGCTAAACCCCATTTAGGTCCATCTTTCAACAGTAATTAGAAGTCTGTTGGTGTTAGGATCTCTTTGCAGATCTTGGACCTTTTCAATTAATTTTAATCAGGTTCATTAGCACTTTTTTTAATGTGTAAGAAATGGGCAAATACATAACTGAAGAGCCACTTACCTTTTAATGAAGGTAACAAATATGCAATTAAAAAAGCTCTGTCTTTCAGCAACTTTGCAGCAAATTAACTTGTTTTGTCATTATTGTGCATGTAGAATGTCACTTACTCTGGAGTTTTGACATAAAATTTTTATCACTGGCAGAATTAGTGAGTAACATTAAGAACTAGGAAATTACAATTAGTTCATGAATTAGGTGGGATATACAATGTGTTAATTATTGAGGGACCAAACTTCATGCAATTAAAATTTAAAATCAAGATAAGAATAATGTATTATTAGGCATCTGAGTATTTAATGAAGTTGTGAATGATTACCAAATTTTATAAATTAATTCTAAGGTTCCTTGACTATTCTTAGAAAATTTTGTGCCGTGGGACTTATAACAGGCTGCAGTTGTTTGTGAATAGAATAATAAAATGAAACTCAGAAATGCTATAAGAATCTTTGCTTTTTGTCAATTCTATGTGGGTCTGTGAAGATGCTTAATAAATGTCTTGTCTCTAAAAAATACTATACCAATGCTTCTTCACCAAGAGTTTCAAATATAAATTTCACACAAAACTGCCATATCCAAACATTTTTCATCTGCTCATCAGGAAGCTGTTGGAAGTTCACCCTTCATTGTAAGTTATCTTGAAATCAAGGGGCTCCTTCCCAGGCAGGCCATGCATAGTGTAAATACAAAATAAATGCAAAAAGCAGCAGGCTGACTCCTGAGAATCCCAGCAATGAATGGCACAAACCTCTGCCCCACTGCTACTGACAAACTGGGGCTGAGGAGCAAAGCAGACCCTGGAGCATCCCAAGGAACCAATGCCATCGTCTCCCTGGCTTTGTGGTGTAACCCCTAGCAGTGGCCCCATCCTCATGGCTCCACCAAGGCTCTCATTCTGGCTGTGGGTGTCACTCCTGGTGACACACTCCTGGTGTGGGGTAATGCAGTGTGGGTGCTGATTCTGCATGCAGCCCACAAAAGAGGCTCTGTGTAAACTATCTTATTTATTTCACTATCCTTCTCCCATTCACCAGGCAAATTATCACATGTGTATTTAGTTTCAATAAGATAAAAAATTGCCTAATAAAATATTTACTCAGCCTTTGTCCCTGCAAGTGTAAACTCATGTAATTACAGAGCACTCCAGAACCTGTGGCTATAAATCTCTAGAAATAAAATCCTCAGCACATTGACAGAATAAGGCTCCCATTTACTGTGAAAATGGGAAGCTAGTCCATGCCAAGCTGCTAGATTAACTTAATGTGCTCTGATTCATGCTCCTTCTCTCTCTTCAGCCTTCAGGGAAGGATGTTTATCTCTTCCTACTGCCTAGAGATGGCTGTCATTACCTTTCCTTCTTAGGCTGGAGAAGTGATGATCCCATCCTTTTCTCTGAAATCATTGTCTCTCTACCCAATATTGGCTCGTGGTGCTGGCAGTCAGTAGCACCTGGGATGTGTTGCTCAGAAAGGCTGATGTGTATGGATATCGTTGGAAAATTCAAAGTATCCCAGTAAAGAGATGGCTTTATCTCAACTATTAACAAGAAGCTGGTAGATATTAAGGTGCCCTGGCCTGATCATCTTGGCACAGGACATGCTGCCAGCACAGACATGGTGTGACCAAGCTACTCTGTCCAGGAAAACATTCCCAAAGGGATTGGGAACCTGTGCCCAAGGAGGCTGCATGCAAAAGGCAAATGCTCAGCCATGATCTGTTTGTTATATGGGCAGGGAAGAAAAGGCACTATTATTCCTTATTTTCAATAATGTTTCAGTTGTGAGGCTTTAGCTTGGAGGGATCAGAGAAGGAGGGAGCACGAGGAATATAACAACCTCTTTTGTACCTGTCACTTTAATGTATGCCTGCTCTCACTTTGGCACAGCACCAGGGCCTTTGAAACACAGGAGAGTGGTAAGGAGTATATTTTGAAGGAACTTTTAATTAAGTCTTCCCTTGGGCTACTGAACAGAAAAAGGTGGGAGTGCCTGTGGCTATTTTTAAAGGGTTCCTCTACAAAGGCAATTTTTTTCTCAGGCTATCACAAGTCTAGGATTGGCAGATTAAAAAAAAAGAAACCCAAACAGGTAACTTCTCTAACTCAGCAGGTAACCTAACACACCAGTCCCTGAAAAAACACAGCAATGCAGGCTTTCACTTCCCCAACTAATTACTTGAATAAAACACTGCTTGGACTCAAACCAGGTATCAACATTGCATTCAGCATTGTCAACTCCAACCACAGCAGCCAGCTAACACCAAATAGGGGAAAGTAGAGAGCAAAGAAGGAAAATGTTCTTTCCTGCTGGTGCTGTAGGGGATCAGGGTGACCCTCAGAAAACCCTTCACAGAAATGGGGGAGCAACTCAGTCCTTCAGGAAGTCCTGGCCAAAGGTCTCCCTCTGACATCCAGGGGAATCTTCCTGATGGAAAAAGCCTGGTTGCTTTTTCTTCTTATCTGGGCAGACCACCCTAAAACACAGGCTTTCTTTTGCCAGTATATTTTCTGTTTGAAAGCATTTCATTGATGAAAAATCACTAATGAGATCTGCTAGAAGCTCCTGCAGAAGGTGACCCAAGGTAAGAATAGCTGGAAGGGGTAGGAGGGAGGAATTTCTTCAGTTAAAAACAAAAGTCAAGCACCACCCAAGCTCCACAGTCATATTTATGGAAAGGAGGTTCCCGTATCACCCCAGGTGTTCACGTGGAACTTTGTGTGAACCACTGAGCTTAATCTCAGAAACCAGTTCACCCCAGGAGTCTGCAGTGCCAGTTTTGCAGTGGTGCATGCTGACATGAAACACATCCCACATATGCAACAGAGCCGGCCTGAAATGAGCTCAGGCTGACCTGAGCACTCACTCTGGTGATGGAAATTCTCCATTTCCAGCCCAGAAGGATGACCAGGAATGGCAGCTTAGCACTTACAGTTTGCAATGACAGCAGGCAGTGTCCTTCTTCTCCAGGACAGATCTACCCAGGTAAGATGGCTCTGCTAAAATAAGCTTTTTTCCTTTATCTGGTATGAGCTGGCCCAGGAAAGAGCAGGGAGCAATCTGGAAGTGGTGAGTGACCAAACTGAATGCAAACCTTACACCATCCACTTCTGGGGACCGTCACAAAGCTTCACCATGAGGCTGAAAATGGGAACTGGGATTTTAATTTCCCTTTCCTAAGTCAAACATCATTTATGGAACCAAGGGCTACTTCCCTCTGGATTTCCCAAAATTTTATGCTGATTGAAGACAAGATAAAAAATCTTGTGTCTCAGTCTTAGATCTCCTTCATACCTCTTTCATCCATTTCTCCTTCACTTCCTCTCCATCTTGGTGCCAAACAAAAACTGTCTCCTTCTACCTAGCTGGCAAGACAGAATTGCACTCCGGAGAGTTCAGCCTTCAAAACCAGAACAAACCTGTTTCCTATGGCCTGGCCCTCCTATTCCCAGAGTCTCCAATTGCAAATGATGTTTTTGTTGCAACCAGTGTTGTTCCAGGTTCCAGCACCCCTGAGGGGTAAGAGCCCTGTCCTTGGGGCTGCCACATGCACACATGCATCCACTGCTTTAAAAAAGGATCATAGCAGCCTAAAATAAGTGACTGAAGGTCTGATTTTGTTCCCATTTCTGCCCAGTCATAATAAAAAGCAAACATCCCCTTTGGGAAGTTAGATTCACGAAGCAAATTTAATTTCAAGAAAGGCCAGCTTCAAATTCACCCAGGCAGCATTAATGCTTCCATCAGATGCCACCCTGTGGCTGTAAAACACCTTTTCCAGCTGGTGTCCAGAGGAAGAGCTCCATTGCCCCTGGAATTGCCCCGTCCCAGGGCTGTGAGGCAGGACACGGGCAGTGGAGGGGATCCCGTGCCTGGGCCAGGTGTGTCCTGGCCCCCAGGATGTGCGTGCGAGGGTGTGACGCCACTGCCGTGACGTCTGGAACGTTCCTGCCTTGGGAAAAGAGCGCTGGCTGCCGCCCAGGGATCTTTAATAGAGACCGAACATGGATGTGGGGATGCTTGTGTGTAATTACACACAACGTATAGGGCCATTTACCATATGGGAGCAGTTGGAGCCCTTTGATCCTTCTCGCCATAAAACTGGGCTGGAGGGGCCTGGCGTGGGGGAGTGGGGTCACAGAGGGGCTCACTGTCGTTCCAGTGAAGGCCAGGGCTGTGCCTGTATTTTCTCATTTTCCATCAGTGTTCAGGAAAGAGATTTGCCAGCACAGCTGGAAGAAAGCAGGAGCTGGTGTCCTCTGGAGCCCAGCTTGGGGGCCTTTGTGGGCAAACCAGAGAGCTGCCCTGATGAGGTTTGCTGGGGCCAGCAGCTCAGTTCCTCTAGGAGTGACTCCCTTCCCTGCATCCCCCAGTTCTGGGGAAGGCACCCCTCATTCACAACACAGCTCAGAGTGGGGATCCCTGGCTGAGAAATGTCCATGGTGCAGGGTTTTCTTGTGCCTAGGGTGGTAATGCCTGAAAATGGGGGGAAGCCCACTTGTACCCCAGACCCTCTGCCAGCCAGGATGTCAAGTGCCAGCACAGGAAGCAGGGCAGCTGCACTATAAGTCTCCAACATCTTTTTGGGAAGGTCTCATCTTGCCCCTACACTCCTTCCTGATTGTCATCTGCTTCACCTGCACCCATGATCCTGGTGGAGGCATTTGCAGGGCAGGACTAGGAAGGAACTGCTCATAGATTTGAATGGGGCTTTATCATAGCAATGCCTATCATTTTGTTCTTTCCACAGTTCCCTGACTGCATGATGCCAAAACTACTTCAAGAAAAGGAATTACATACTACAAATGCTACACAGACTTAGTTATTTCTTGTCTTTTTCAATTCCAAAAAAATTCCCCAATACCTCACTTTGCAATGACAGCTGAGAGTTTAGTTTTATTTTCCATAGTCTGGAGGGCATCAAGTTGTTATTCCCCAGCCTGAGTTTATTTCTGACTCTGCCACTGAGGTGTGAGTAACCCTGACCAGACCACTTGGCCCCTCTGACCCAGTTTCTTCTTTTTTCTTTTATTTTCCTGCACTATAAAGTCCTTGAGAGAAGAGCTGGTTGTTAGTTTGCATTTGTGGGGTTTGTCATGCAGTGAGGGAGAGGGCAGGACCAAAGCAAAAGCACTGAGGAAGGCCTGCCAACAGCATGATATAAACAATCAACTGAGTGTGTTGCTGAAGACAAGGGGGTTTAATTGCATGATTTGTCTGTCCCCTTAGCTCACCAGCTAAACCTAAACCTGAGCCTCTGGATAGTCCACATCTGGGCTTGCCCTGAAAACTGCTCCAGACCTCATGGCAGCCCTGCCATGCCCCTGCCATCTGCAGCTGGACTCTGGGGACCTGCAGGGACATCACAGCATCATAAATCCTCATGCTCAGAGGCTTTCCTCCATCTTACAGGCTGCTGACAAGCATTTGCTTGCAGAGGAAAATCCAGCAAAGGAATGCTGGTGAAGGGCAAGGGTGTCTTTGTGCAATTTTCTCACCCACACTCATCTGTGCAGTCCTGCTGAAGCTGAGGGAGATGCCTGGGTACAGAACCACCTGCCTCAGCACCCAAATGTTTCAAGGAATTTTGCACACATGGGTCCTTGCTGGTGAATCTCCCTGGAACCATTTTTCCTTCTCTCCCTATTGCTAAAACATGAGAAAAGACATCACCTCTCCCTGCACACAGGGGTGTCAACCCAACTACCCCCCCAGTAAATCCTCACCACCCAACAGATACTTGTAAACTCCTTCCATCCATCCTACATAGACAGTGCTGCTTGATTTAAATTTTTCCCATTTCTCAATCTTCTTTTCTGGTTTTTTTTTCCAGGCTATTTGAGCCACAAAACTGGCCAACAGACACAGCTGGGAAACACACTGCAGCACAAAGGAAAAATAATAAAGGCTGGGAGAAGTTCTTTTCCCCTCTACAGAGCTGTAATTGGGTCTTCTCTTTTTTTTTTTTTTTTTTTTTTAAGCTCAGTTGGGGTATGAACTCCTTAATCTTAGTTTGACTTATGGGAAAGGGAGGGCATTAGCATATTTATAAAAATTTACCTAGTTCTGAAACTGTAGACATGCTTCACCTTATAATTTCATGATTAGTGTCATTTCATCATGGGGGAAAAGCTACTTTTTCTATCCAGCGGCACAAAACGAATACAAATCAAACACATGCTTTCTGGAATTATTCACACAATGTTTTCAAAAATCGACACAGTTCAATAGTTGAGCAATAAATTTTCTTACTAATGAGACACTAAAAAATGTTTTTGATGTTACGCCCAGGGAGAACTAGTTATTGCAGATTTATAGGCAATCTGTGCAAAGACTGTCCTTTGCTTCCAATGAGTTTCTAATTTTGATTTGATGATATCCAGCTGTGGAGATTTGGCCATGATATTATATAACTTGTGATATCACATCTATACAGTATTTTGTTCCCCCTCAATGGCTGGCCTTTTCACACATGACCTGGACTGCAGCATCCCATGCTTTCCTTGTGCAGACAGCCATGGCATGTGGTGTTTATGGATCCCTTTAAGGAGTGTGTGCAGTTACAGTACATGCATCTTGTAACTCTCTGAAATACAGGAGGCTAATTTAAATTTTGATGGAAATGCAGCCTTTCCTTTCAGCTCCTCCTGCTCTCTCCATGGCTGAGAGCTCAGAGCAGGTCGGGGTGTGGGCAGTCATGCTCCGGAAGGCCTTGCAGACAGTACTTTGTGGTTCCTTTTGTTCCAAGAATTCCTTCCAGCATTTGGCTGGAGCCAAGCCAGCCGGGCTTGTCCAAGCCAGGGGAAGCCACCACCCCAAGGACTGAAGTCACCACAACCCACCCCCACACACAGAGAGGTTGGAACAGCCAGGGAAGGGCAGTCACTGACCTCTTGTGACACAACAAGAAGCCCGAGAGGGAGGGTTTCCCAATGCAGGCCCAGAATATTTTCAAAGCAGAGTACTCAGTGAAAGCAAGCACCTATTCATTTCCTGGAAGTAACCACAGCAGAGGTTTATTCCCCAGACCCTGCTGAAGATGAACTCAGGCCTGCCCTGGGGACATTCTTTAATCCAAAACAAACCAAGCCGTGCCTGTACGGATACTGCTGGCAGGCCCCCTCCCTAGGAAATGAGGGAATGCGGTATCTCTCGAGGGGTAATAACAAGGCTCCTTGCCTGGATACAAGAACGATGAGTGCTCCAGAGGTGCCGATGATTAAGGCCAGCGTTTGGGCCTCTTGGAAAAAGTGGTCTCCGAGACAAAGCAGCCACAAGCCAGTTCTCTCCACCACTAGCCCGCCTTCTGCCCACATGGCTGCCATGTGGGGAGGCCACGGAGAGCCCGGGCCAGCATTCCTGGCAGGAGGAGCCTGCTCCAGCTGGGCCTGAGCACGCAGGCCTGCCCCTGAGAGACCTGCGGGCCACACGGCACAGCCCGGCTGCTGCCAGGACAGCCACGGGTAACCCAGGACATTGGGGCACTGCTGTGGGGTCTGTCACACCAGGACAGCCACGGATAACCCAGGACATTGGGGCTCTGCTGTGGGGTTTGTCACACCAGGACAGCCCCAGGTAACCCAGCACATCTGGGGCTCTGCTGTGGGGTTTTACATATGAGGACAACCCGGAGATGGCCCAGCACCTCAAGAGCTCTGCTGTGCGGTTTTTCATGCCAGGACAACACACAGGTAGCCCAGCACATCAGGAGTACTTTTGTGGCGTTTTTCATGTGAGGACAACCTGCAGGTAGCCCAGCACATCGGGGCACTGCTGTGGGGTTTTGCACTCTTTTTTAGGATGTCTGCAACTTGACCGCACTGCCAGTAACTCGCAGGCTGGGCTCCTGGTGGAAGACAATAGGGCAGTGGTGGGTTATGAGGAATGGCTGCAAACACAAAGGCTACAGGGCAGCTTTTTTGCCTAAACAAACTTTTCCAGCTCAGAAAGTATGATGAAGAGATTGTGGCCACCCTAAATAGTATCAAATTAATTGATAACTCACAAACACTTTGGTCTTATTCTGAAGGGCTGCAGGAATCAAACCTGTGGCAGGGACAGCAAATGGCAGGCGCTCCCCTGGGAATCAGGCAAAAGCCATCCCCTCATCCCTCACATGTCATGCATATGCATATTTCCACATAAATCATGGGTCTGAGCAACATAGAAGCACTAAACAAAGTTAAAAGTTCACAGAAACACATTCAGAATGACATCTTATTCTCAGCTTTCAGTAAGCGCATTATATTGAAGAGCTGCCATTCTTTTTTTTCTTTATAAACCCGGGGTTTTGGTCCCCTCCTCCTCGCATGCACCTTCTCGTCACATCTCTATCTCCAAATTCACTTCTGATGCAAATTATTTCAATGGCACTTCAGAAACATACACAGAAAATGCAGCCAGATGTCTTCCTTGGATTTCAAGAAGGCAGAGAAGTGTCAGAATTAAATCTGGATAGCTGTGATGTTGCCAAAAATAGTTTCTGCACTCACCCTGTGTCTGTGAAGATGGATCCCAAGGCCAAACACAGAAATTAGCTTCCATATCAACATTTTACTGTCACTTTCATCGCCACGCCAATAGATTAGTTAAAATAACATCGTTTACTGGCATGGAGTGTTATTGCAAACAGATGTCATCATTAGGACGAGTTCTACTATTTCATCCAGGAATTTATTCATGGAAATTTTGATTTTTCTCATTGAAATAAGAAACAGTTTTCAATCTTTGAATCTTTCATCCCTGAAAACCACTTTAGGATGGGTTGTTGGGGTTTTTGTGTTGTTTCCCTCTCCCATAAAGAAGAAGTCAGCATTTTGCTTGACATGGCATAATTTTGGTGGTTATTCTCAGTTAGTTAAAAGTTTTCCTACAGTGAAAGGCAAATGTTAGTTGGAAAAACACCTATGATCAGCTGTAATTTCCTGTATATCTTTCATAATTTTATCTAATTGCATTCTGTTTCCTTCAACTCTTCTTCATCTGGAGTTGAATAATTCTAGTATCAAATGTATTTGTTTTTCCACAGTCATTGAGTCATCTTCTCTGTGTTATTCAGATAAAGCTGGACATTTATTTGTAATGTTTGGGGTCTGATATCTTCTTTTTTTATGAAGGGAGTCTGCATGGATAATGGATACACATTTGACTTCATTCATTAAAAAGGAACATTCATGAAACAGTGCAATGTAATGAGATCAGCCACCAGAACTCAGCAGCTCAGGAGGGGTAAAACAAGACTGGACCAGGCAGAAATCTGAAATCTCAGTCCTGCTGGAATGAGAGGAAGGGTTTTGGTTGACTTCAGCAAGGATTCTAGGATTTCATCCTGAGAATTTAATAGTACTGCAGTTCTGAGTAAGTTCAAGCAGAAATGCATGCTCACTGGCATGGAATAAGGTTTCAGTCCTACAGAAACAAAAGCCTATGCATTTAAGTAAAAGAATTTTGAGCCCCTGAATTTTATTTATTTAATCTGATTACAACATATTAAATATTAAAAACTACATTGTACTAGATTCTGTGTACCTCTGAGAAATAACCACAAAAATCACCCAACACACAAAAAATGCAATAGTGGCCAATGTGTATTCTTATTCAGTCTGCTCCAGAGGAGAGAGCAACAAATCAGGTCGTGTTTGGCACCTAGTTTTGTGTAATATGTTGACTCATTTGCTGCTCTCTGGATCTTTGTATTCCTTACACCATGACTAATAAGTTGTGCATAACTTCTGTATGAAACTTGCAGTGTCCTCATTGCAAGAGCCCTAGGGCCAAGATGGAAATCCCCAACACCCCAACACAGCCCTGGCCTCTCTGCTCCTGCTCATATCAATGAAAAAACTCCTTTAGATCTCAGTAACAGAGGGTCAGTCACCAAAAACAAAATCCTTTGAAGAAAAAACCTACTACAATCTATTTTTAAAGGCCAAAATCTTCTTGAGTTCTCTTATAATATGTGAGAATGGACACTGGCAAGAAAAGGCATCTTTGTAATGTAAGATAGATGTTTAACTTGGGAAAAAATGGGGAGAACTTCTATTAATAGCCCTAGAGTGCACACAAAGTCAGCTTGACTCCTGGAAAATCCAAGCAGATCTTGGAGCACTTACAAAGAGCCTGGAGCAGGTGCAGGTGATGCCGGAGCAGCTAGGCAGCACGGAGCAACAAATCCCCACCCCACTGGGGCTGACAGGCACCCAGGTGCCCTGGAAAACACTGAACTAAATCAGCCTGACTGCAAAGACAGAATGGTTGGAGTCTGAAGCAACCTCCGGAAATCACCTGGTCCAACCCCCCTGCTAAAGCAGGTCCAGCTAGAGCTGGTGCCACAGGATTGCCTCCAGGTGGCTTGTGAGTATCTGCAGGGAAGGAGACTCCACGGCCTCTCTGGGCAGACTGTTCTAGTGCTCAGTCACCCACACAGTAAAGAAGCTTTTCCTCATATTCAGGTGAAACTTCCTGTTTCACTTTGTGCTAGTATCTTTTCCAGGATAAACAGCTTCAGCTCCCTCAGCTTTTCCCTGTAAGAGATGCTCCAGTCCCCACATCCTCCTCTGGACTCTGCTCAGTCCTTTGTCTGCTCACTGCCACCAACCTTCTCCTCCTTTTTCCAGCACAGGGTGTCGTCACAGCACTGCAGCTTTCTGGAATAGCCAGAACAGGCTGTGGAACAGCATTTGCCTTCTATCCTCACTCACAGCCCTGTGCTGAGTTGCTTAAATGTGTAAAAATCTTGATCCTGCATCTCCTGTGAGTGCCTACAGGGACCACCGCTGTGTCTCATTACGCTGAGCTGGGAAAAGAGCAGGAGTTAGTTACTGACGGCAGAGCAGCCCCCAGAAACTCTAGCTGGAATTTCTATCTTCTTCTGCATTTGCCTTTACTGTAATTATGTTTCAGAATAATTTCTATGTCAATCTCCCACTTCCAAATATAAATGTCACTTCTCTTGCCCGGATTCAAAACAAACTGTCAGTGTGAAATAGCTTCTAACACGTTAATAATGAAATACCGTTTTACCCCCACTGAGAATAAAATGCTAGGACTAATCATACCATTCTAAAGGGCTTATAAATCAATAAACCAAGAGGCAGTGAATGAACAAAATGCTGATTGAAATCATAAGCACATCAAGTATCTGCAGATAATCAGTGTCACATGTTTGAAATAAAAATAATAAAAAAAAGAAATAGTTTTCCCTAAACATGTGGATACACACAGTGCCTTGCTAGATTTTATTCTCACAGTGTAGTTTGATTACCTCACCAAGGTAGATGAAAGCACAACTGACTGGTAGAAAACAAGGGCAGCAGATCACTTTGTGATGTGACATTCAAAACCCAAGTGGTACAACCTCATAATAAACTGTTCCAATAGCTGGGACTTTTCATGTGTCTCTTTCCTCCCTTTGCTGCTGGGATGCCAGCTGGCAGCCCTGAGCTGGGAGCAGCTCTGGTGCAGTTTCTCAGGTCAGGGCTGTGTGAGAGAGCCAATATCACAGCTACCAGCTAGCCCACATGCCTGTCTGGGCTCACAGGGCGGGAACTGCTGGAACCTGTCACGCCTCAGACCCCGCTGCCCTCTACCCCAGTCCACACTGCAGCCTGGGCAGCTCAGGGCTCTACCTCTCCTTCCCACCTGCAAAGTGTCCAACAGAGTTTCCCATGCCTTTCTCTCCCTGAAGCACCTGTTTTGTGCCCTTTGATCCCATGGAAATTTTGGGCAGCAGCTCCACAGGGATGGTCACCTCTGGTATCTTGTATAACACATTAGTTCAAAGTTGGCTGTTTTGGTGTCTTAGCTGGATAAACAACACACCTGAAAATCCTCCTGAGGCTAAGGAAGATTTGTAAGTTTGGTGGTGGGGAGAGCTTTTCTCAGATTCTTGGTATTATCTTTAGTGATTCACATGACTACAGCTAAAGAATTCCTTCCCCTTTTGGGGGTGTCTGTGAAGCTCTGATATAAAAAATGTTGTCAAGCTTTAGTTTCTAAGGATTTCCAAAATGTTGGCACCATGGAGGTGTCCAAGCACCTCAGTTTGGACCCAGGAGATCTGGCAACACAATCCAGTGCTTGCAGGTGTAGCACCTCCTGTGAAAGACCATCCTGAAGAAAGAAACAGCCCTTTGTAGACTGACACTTGATCACCAAACCCACAGCTGCTCTCCCTGCATTTATCACCCAAACCCTGTCCCTTTTGTCCCTGGAAAGGAGCCTGTGAGAAATCTCAGGTACTTTAGAAGTGGCACACTGCCATTTTTAGCAAACAAACCTTTCAAAAATAAAGGCTGGCACTCAATGTACAGAGAAATGTTAGATGCAAAACACCAACAGATCAGCTCCTCGATTTTATGGAAACTGGTGACAGCAATTTCCTGTGTGAGAATAAGAATGGTTCTTATTTACAGTCAACTCTAAATTATTTCCTCATATACTTTATTGAATCTTTCTTAAAGAAAGATTCTGTAATGCTCATTGAATCTATTTCAAGAAAAAAGTTTACATAATGCATCAAGAATCATCTATAAATTCTTCCTCTGAATTCTGATACAACTTATTGAATAAAATACAGTAGAAATTAAGATGCTGGGAATTCATGACAGAGTTTTTAATTATAAATCTCAGAGTAAATTAGCATGAGATTCTCTTGCTAAAGAATTGTAAATTAAGTTAATGGATATTGAGATTAAGTATTTTTAAAATTTGTTTTGCAATACTTGATGTTAATAGAAACTTATGTTGTGTATTAGTCCAAGTGCCTTTAAAGACTTTTAGAGTCATTATTCAACGATGGATGCATGTTTTTAAAAGTTTGCATTTCTGCATAGGTAAATGGATTAATTGAGAGAGGATCATGAAAAGCTTTGCAAATGTGTGTTGATGAACCTCTTAATAAAACATCACAGAAAATGTTTTATTCACACAAGATAGGTAGGCTCACCCCTTTTTAATATTCAGCAAAGCTAAAATATTCCTGTGAATTGGCATCGAGGCATCATGATCTTCAAGTGATATGGGATAGGAGCTTCTTTTAATAAAACCTTCTGGGGAAACACACCACATCAGTGTTTAAAGTGTTTATCTTGTGTCACACATGTTATTCAAATTGTGTCACTGAAACGCAGCTGCCATTTGAAACATTTCTCTCAAAGTGAGAGTAGCTCTTCATAAGTGAGGTATCTCTTAATAGATGCTTTAAAAACACAGTGGAAGATTCTCAGCATGGAGCTCTTTTCATCCTTTGCAAGATGACAAGTTTATTCATCTCTTACCTCCTCCCTATTTTTTTCCACAGGGGTGATGAACCTACAACTCTCAGTCCATGTCTTGTATCCAATGTACACTTGTTGGACCCAGTGAGCAGGGAAGCAGAGCTTTGCTGCATCCTGCAGCATTATGGAATTCAGGCACCAATCTTCCAAAAAGTATTCAGAAGCTCTACCCCTGCTGGAATTCAGTGCCTGGGAGGTGGATATTTCAGTAAGACCAAGAAGCTGAACCATGGATTTTTAGATGTGTTGCCTCCAGTTATACCAAAGCTCTTGAACCCCAGCTCTGCACCATTCTACAGCTTGTCACTCCAGGTCTGTCCTTATTCCTCACCATGGCTTTCTGTCATTGGAGGCTCTAATTCTTTTGGGATCTCAACTGGAAATTTTGTGTGCCTGTGTTTGCATGCACAGAGGCAACCGAGGGCTCAGAGAACATCACAGGGCACCTGGACAATGTATGTAACTCACTAACAACAGAGCACTAAGAGGAAAATACTTTATACCCTGGGAAAAAAAAAAAATAAAAAAAAATAAAAAAAAAAAAAAAAAAAAAAAAAAAAAAAAAAAAAAAAAAGTTGCCATTACCTTGCACATAACCTTGCAAAGTTTCTCCTACCTGCCCTTCTTCACAGTGCACCCAAATTGTCACATTACTGTCTTCAAGACCCTGGGGAATGCCAGCAAAATCCCTACTGGAAGACACTCTGCAGGGCCATCAGTCACATCTAAAGTACTCAAATGTTAGGAAATGTCAGGATTTAAGCTGCTGAGAAAACCTTATCTCTGCCCTTTTGTGTGTTTGTGCTGTATAGGATAAAGCACTACTCCAGTGAGTAACGCCAGAGATCCTTACCTCCCTGTAGCAACACGAGTGAATTGGGTCACTAATTCAAATGTTTCAAACATATCTACTGTCCCTTCAATAAATATTTAACATCTGCTTAATCACTGGCCCCTTCTGAAACCACTTTGCAAATTTTTGAGACATACTTCAAAGAAGAAAAAAATTATTAAGTAACCTGGCTGGCAATAGCATTTTTTCGTGGAATAGAGCATTCCCTCTGTCCCCGGGCCACGGAGCATCTCGTAGGAATGGAAGGTAAATAAAGCCTGGCTTTGATGTAGTTTCTCCATTCTGTAGCTTCCACTGACACCTGCTGGAGGCAGGCGACATCGTTTTGAGTTCTGTCTCCAGACCGTGGGAGGGCTGGGCACTTCTGTGTCCAGCTCTGGGGCACCACGCACGGGAAGGATATGGAGGTGCTGGAGGGCGTCCAGAGGAGGTCACAAAGGTGTTCAGAGGGCAGGAGCACCTCTGCTATGGAGACAGCCTGGGAGAGCTGGGTTTTTTCAGCCTGGAGAACACTCCAGGGAGACCTGGGAGCCCCTTCCTGTGCCTAAACAGGTAGACAGCTGGAGAGGGACTTTGTACAAGGGCCTGGAGTGATGGGAGAAGGGAGAACAGCTTTTAACTGACAGAGAGTGGGTTTAGATTAGACATTACTAAGAATTTCTTCCCTGAGAGCGCGGTGAGGCCCTGGCACAGGTTGCCCACAGAAGTGTAGGTGTCCCATCCCTGGAAATGTTCAAGGCCAGGTTGGACAAGGCTTAGAGCGACTTGGGATAGTGCAAAGTGTCTCTGCCTATAGCAAGAGGTTGAAACTAGATGATCTTTAAGGTCCCTCCTAACTCTTTTCGTGCTGGAAACTTCAGCAGGCTTCTGATGAACATCTGAAGCAATATAGGGAATTACAGGGGGGAAAAAAGCCAACAAAAAAATCCCACAAACAAATAAATAAGCAAACAAACAAACACACTTCCCTCCACCCCTCCCCTAAAATATAGGCACAGTCCTGGAACTTTGAAAACTAGAGAATGTATGACAATTTTTACAGTAGGTTGTTTATGTTGGTGTGAAGTGTTCTTGCTCTGCCGAGCCAGGGAGCAGAGCCAGTCTGATAGACCTGAGCCTTTTCTTCACTCCCAGATTAACATCATAGTTTGTGCTTTTGTAAACACTGAGAGCTGTGTGAAACTGAAAATGCCTTTCCAGGGTTATCTCACAGCTTCTATCTAACTCATAGCAGTAGATTTTCACCGAAGTCTCAAGACTAGTGAAAAAATTAGTGGTCTATACAAAATTTAGAGTGCTGCCCAATAGGGGCCATCTAAGGTGAGGGTGGGTTTTTTTTTTCCAGGTAGGAACGGAAGGGGGGTTGAATTTTTGACTTCGCACCTTTTCAAGTTCATGTAAAGCTTTCATTACCTCGTCGCTCCGGTGACCTTGGTCGCATCCAGGAGGTGGCAGTGGAGGAGCATCCCTGGTTCCGCAAACGCGGGGCTCAGGGCTCACGGTTCGGGAGCCAGGCTTGGGGCAGCTCCGCGGGGCTTTGGATACGTTTGCCGGGTCCTGAACGATGGAACAAACCGTGCCTGGATTGTCCCCACCCTCGGGCTCAGGGGAAAAGCTGTACCAGAGAGAGAAACGCAGCTGAGGGGTTCTGATGTGTCCCCTACGGAGTGTGTCTTACTTTCTGCTAAAGACAGCAGGATCAGGCTGATGCCTTTTCATAAATAAACACTAAACCCCCCTCCTATTTCATGTGTTTGAAGGATAGTTGGGTTTGCTTTAATTATCTATATAGTAGTGCTCAAATGGTAGTTTCTCTCTAAAAAAATCCCTTTAAAAGGAAGAAAAAGACAGGGAATTGGTATGAAAATCTTACAAAATCATTGACTCAATTTAAATGTAGAAAAGAAGGAAAAATATTTTGTGGGTAAGTGAGCAGTGTGAAGTAGGGAAGAACTTTTAGACTCCAGCTGTTTTTTTGAGCAGCACAGAGACACTGACACCTTCTCTTCTCAGCACATCACAATTAAAAAACAAGAGCTGGGGATGATTTTGAAATATGAGGAAAAGTTCTTCAATTTAAATACAGAGAATTTGCCTACAGAATGCAGTGAGTAAATGAGGCTTCTGTCACAAGTATCAAAGAACAGCAGGAGCAAGCAGTCAAAATTTTAAAAAGTGAAGAGACAGAAAAGGCTTTTACAAATGATATCAGGACTTGCAAGAAACGATTCTTAATTTACATTGAAAAATAAAGGGAAAAAGACCACAAAGGTTATTGGTTCATCAGCAAATTAAAAGGAGGGGTCGTCAGCAAATAAAAAAACAAATCCGGGAAGGCCAAAGTTCTCTGTGTCTTTTTTTGTGTTTCTAAGGGGAAAGACCAAGTGCAAAGGCTTCAAGCAGCAGCAGCAGAGCAGGAGGAAATCCACATGGAAATGCACAGGAAGGCAACAGCACACTCAGAGAACCGGAAAGTTTCACACTGCCTGAGCCTGATGCATTTCATCCCAAAACACTGCAGAAGAATATGACAGAATTAATGTCAGAACCACTTGGGGTTATCTTAGGGAAGTCATGGGGTGTAAATAAGCATCAGAAGACTGGAAAGGAGCAAAGATATTCAGTTTCTAAGAATGGAAGGAAAAGATTAATCAGGGATTTGTCTATCAGTCAGCTTACCTTCAAATGCTAGAAAAATCTTGAAAAGCACAAAATCTTTGTGAGCAGTGCAAGAAAACAAGGCAATGAGGAAAGTCAAAATGGATTTTTCAACTGCAAATCCTCTCGCAGCAAACTCATCTCTTTTTATGAATGGGCCCTGGGCCTGGATCAAGAGGAAACAATAAACACCGTCTAAAGTCACAGAATGAGTTTGATACTTTCTCATTCAAAAGGGAGAAAAGTGGGTTCTACATCACACTCTGACATGGCACAGGCCTGAAAGGCTGAATAAACATGCTGGACTAATGAAATTGTAGCAATTTTCCTGCAATGCAGGACACTCTCTTCTGAACAAAAGCCATGAGATTTGCTTGTAAATGGAGTGACATCCATTCAGCACAACACTCAAACACACCTTTGAGCCAGAGCATGATGATCCATTTCCTAATGCCCTGTCCCCTCACAGAGAAATTAAATGAAATGTTCTGTGGGAGCCAACTCTGCTGGAAGGGATGGTGATAAAGAAAGGATCTGCCTCCACTAATGGCCCTGAGTCACTTCCCAAGAGCTGAAATCACTAAGTGATCATCATTAATTAAGGGGCATGACACATTCTAAAATTCCTTTTCCTATAACAGGCCAGTATTGAACCTTCCCTCTGAGCTGCACATGAAGCCAGTGCAGCATTGGTTCAGCACTTTCACAAACCTTTTAGCATGGGCACAAAAACCCCAGAACTTTCTGCCATAGCTTATGAGAGGCAATCTTCACTAGCTAACATCGCTGAATTTTAACATCATTTGCTCTTATCTAGTTACATAGCAACACAAGCTTAGCAAAAGCATCAACTATCGCAAACAATGTAACCTGTTATTTACTACAGAAATAATAAATAAATGCTAGCACCAAATCACAGCCTATGTGAATGCAATTCCTGTCTGTGCTGGCAGATCTGGGTTACATTTCTGAAAATGTATTAGAAATAAATCACTAAAAATATCCAAATGAAGTGTAGTAAATATGAATCCATCAAGTGTGAAGGGAAAACAAACACTGCCCTGAAGTCTCAGTGTGTCCTGCTGGTGAAAAGCAATGAGTTGATAGAGCTACCTTCTTCCTCCTCTGCTGTAAATATTACATTAATTGGTTCTGCTTGGTGATGTACAAGGGAATTTGCAATAAAAGCAGATGAAAAGAGCCGGGAGAACAGGGAGAAAACAGCTTTGGAGAGCAGTGGGCAGACTGGATGTGCTGCTGGGAAACACCAGAGGGTGCCTTTTGCTGGTGTGTGCTGGTGGGAACCAGTGTGGTACTCCTGTTTTCCCCATGGTGAGGCTGGTTGGTGTGGAGCAGGCTGCATCCTAATGTCCTGCACAAACACAAACCCCATTGTAGAATACGGAAGTCCTGTTTTGTTTATGGCTGCAGCCCATTGGTAGGGGCAGTTTTGATTGGGTTTTTTATTTGTTTGTTTGTTTTGTTTTGGGGGTTTCACATTTTCTTCCTGGTAGGGTAAATATGCAGGATAAAAGTGAGCTTTATGGGTTTGTGCTGTCCTGATTTGCACAGTTCTATTTTGTGTCTAAGATAGCAAGCAGGGGTCTGCTGGACAAGCACAGATTTCTTTGGGAAGGAGTGCTCCTAGGTGTGCAGGAAGAGGGAGTTGGGGAAAAATACAAAAACTTACGATCTCTTAGAAGCTCAGCAGACAAAATGGTTTAAAGCAATAGCAGTAAAATTTCTGAGTGCTGGCAGAGATTTGCATGGTGTGGGCAATGGGTTCCTCAAAGATGTGTGATTGCATCCAAAGGGTGAGGCAGACTTCAGTGGGGAGTGCTGGCAGGGAGGGAACTGCAGCATGGCTGGAAAGTCACACAACAGCATCAGAGTTCACATTCTCTGTCCCAGGCTTCCCAGGCCAGCAGCATTGCTGCACCAGTGTTTGGTGCTGAGGCACTGAGGGGTTTAGAATTAGGAGCTGTCCTGAATTGTCCTTCCTGGCCTAACATGTCCCCCTTCTGCAGGTGTGGACCGTGCTGGGGTGGGACTCTGAGCTGTGCTGATGGTTGCAGACCTCAGAGCTGCTCTGTGCTGCCTGGTTGCAGCCCGAGCAGCCTTGCTGTAGAGCTGGCACCAAGCCACAGTGCAGTCACAAGTGTCACAGCAAACACCTCTGTGTGTTCCCTGTGCCCTCTCTCTCTGGTACATTCTCTTCTGCAGATTCTGAGTTTTACTTAACATAAATCCTATAGGATTTTACTTCTAGCTGTCCTTTTGACGGTAATGGACCATTGACTAACTGGAGATAAAACTGAAAGTGTAAATCCCACTCCTTTAGCGAATTAGAAAGTAGGTTTAGGATGCAGACCATGAAAGGAAAGAGTTCACTGTAATCTCAGACAAGACCTTATTAACTTTCCCTGCCTGGCATCCCCACCTGTGCCAGGTGAGGAGCAAGAAAGCACAAGTTGGGCTTTATGCTGCAGAAATGTTTGCATCTGCCAAGGGAAATCCTTTAGTCCTGATGTTTGAGCTTGTTTGCCATGATCTTCCCTGTAAGACTGGGAGTCTAGGCTGCTAAGGAGTTATCTCCAGAAACTGATGGAACTCTGACTGGAAGTTGGGTGTTTTTATCTTTTTTGAGACAGGATGAGATGAGAAGAGCCAGAGCTTTGCTCATGTCAGAGGTGAGGGAGGAAAAAGCACAAGGTGTCTCTGCCCCAGGAGAGTGCCCAGACTGCTCCCAGCCAGGCAGTGGGTTGAGATGATGAGGCAGCTCTGCAGGTTGGTGTGTACCAAGTCCAGTTCCCAGTCCTTTCCCTGGGGTCTCCAGTAATGTAGAAGGGCTCTGCTCTGTGTCTGTGGGAGTGACTTTGCTGATGACTCCCTTCACTAGACCTGGAGGTCAGCACCTACTGATTAAAAAAGTTAATTACCTTCCTCTTGTAGGAATGACTCTATTTTCAAGGTCTCCCAGGCCATTAATCAAGCATCTTCTTTTGAAAGCAGTTTTAATTAAAACTAAGTCATCACTGGAGCCAGGGTGGCCAAGTCAGAGGGGGATGTCTTCAGAGACCTCACTACCTCACTGGGCTCTGCTGTGGTGCATGGAGTTGTTCATGTTTATGCAGCCCCCATCCCCCAGCCTTCCCCCCACTCCTGGTGGGCTATGAGTATTCTTTTTTAAATGTCAAGCTAAATATTTTAAACATTGTTTAAAATCTACTAATTTTAGGCAAATCTTCAGAAGAGTTCTGTCATCTCTTGATGCTGAGCATGTCTGCAGCAGCCCCCACTGCTGTGCTTTGGGGTCAGACTCAAAGAGTCGAGTGAAAGACTTAAAATGTCAAAGTTTGTGCTCAAAGTTAGATATTTTGTCTTTGGTTTAGTATCTTTGCAAGATCATTTACTCCTTTTATTACCAAGTCTCTCAGGTCCCGCTGGTCGTGTCCAGGAGGTGGCAGTGGAAGAGCATCCATCACTGCACAAACACGAGGCTGAGAGCTCACGGTTCTCCAAGGGCACAATCAAGGACTGCTGTACATCTCAGCACAGCAAGCAGCTGCAGTTTGGGGTGCTTTAAGAGGCACCTCCTATCTGTGATGTCCCAAGTGCCAGAATCTGACTCCATAGTTAATAACCTGGAAAGGTGTAAGGAAACTTCTTCATTTGAAAGCCAGATGCAGAAAAGCTCTTCTGAGTGTGTAATTGCAAATAATTGGATTTCAAGACAGTTTTAATCATTTTAATTACTCAAATGACTAAAACATCTGCATATCAAATCCACTGCAACTGACTAAAAACCATACAGGATTCTCATGGTGAAGCAAACTAAACACAATTGTGCCAACATCATGTTCTAAGTTCATATTTTTTAATGAGTCTATAGCCCCCTTTTTAACTGCCCTCATGCTGGGATAACTGCCTCCATGGAAGTGCACAAGGAGGTGTTAAAGAACTGGAAAGTTTCACACTACCTGAGCCTGATGCATTTCATCCCAAAACACTGCAGAAGAATATGACAGAATGTCAGAACCACTTGGGGTGGACTTAGGAAAGTCATGGGGTGTAAATAAGCATCAGAAGACTGGAAAGGAGCAAAGATATTCAGTTTCTAAGAATGGAAGGAAAAGACTAATCAGCTTACCTTCAAATGCCAGAAAAATCTTGAAAAGTACAAAATCTTTGAGAGCAATGAAAGAAAACAAGGCAATGAGAAAGAGTCAAATGGATTTTTCAACTGCAAATGCTCTCAGAACAAACTCAATTCTCTTTACAAATGGGCTCTGGGCCTGGATTGACAGGAAATAACAAACACCATCTAAAGTCACAGAATGATCTTTGATACCTTCTCATTCAAAAGGGAGAAAAGTAATTAGTATAGATTTGTCTCCTTGCTCAGGCAGATCCCAGGTTTGTAAACAGAGGACACACGACACAGTCTGAAGCTTATGTGATCATCATATGCCTGTTTTAGGTGGCCAGGGCAAGAGGAAATAGATAAGATAATATCAGCACTAGCAAGAGACCACTTGGAACAAAAACAGGGATAATAAATCCATGGGAATGATATCTGAAACTTTTTAGAAATAAATAACCAACTGTGGGCAGCATTTTAGGACTCTGAGAGAAGTGGGAGGTTTAGATTAAGTGGAATGTCAAATTCTTCATGCACCCAGAAATATTTTTTTATCATTTTTCATTAATTCTTTTCTGTAATTATTTTCCCAAGAAATTAGGAAAGACTTTTTTACTCTGTTTAATAGTATCAGACACTTACTTTAATCATAGCCTTGCATATGTGGACTCTACCTGGCTCCGTGTAATTGCATCTCCTGATGACACAGCCTTGGGAAGCTTGTTGTTTAATAAGCTGAACCCTCTGTAAAATGCTCCCGCCCAGCCCAGCCTGCAGCAACACTGTCAGTGTTTGGCAGGGGGGTCCTGTGTGTGTTTAAAGGCTCTGCCTGCTGAGCTGGGAGGAAATCGAAGGTGGAGGAAGGACACCATGGTCACCAGAGGGTGAATTCTGTTGGGAAATGGGATGTCAGGGTTGCTGGGGGTAGGGAAAACAGGTTTTGTTTCTCTAATGAAGAAAGAATTAGTGAGAAAACAGCTGACTAGCAGGTTTCTAGGAAACAAGGAGTAATTTACAAGAATACTTTGGTGAATAAAGACCCAGCCACTTTATCAAATGTGTTAATGCTGAAGAAAAAATGATATTAATTTCTTGTGAAGAGATGGTGCTTGATAAACCTACCAGCTCCAATTCAGAGTTTAGTTTTAGCTCTGTATTAGAATGACAGTTACATGTACTTGTGCTCTGTCTCATGGTTTGTGCCACGTGGACTCCAATCTCCCTGAGATGTTTGGAGGAGATATCTCAGATCTGGGATTATTTCTCTTACTGGAAACTGTATAAAATGTGGGGAGGGAGGAACTGCTGCATCCTGAGAGCTTCTGATCTAGAGAGGGAAACAGAACAAAGTTTTCCTAATTCCCAAAAGGGAACTTGGGGATATTGTATAACAGGAAACAGGTTGGAACTTCCCTTGTATTCTATTTTCCCTCTGCTAATGTAGTTTAATGTGTAGGGCTTGACATTTTGCAATTATTTTTAAATAAGTGAATTGTGAAACTCAGTGTAGCTCCACATTATCTTTTATCCACCTCATATAGTCTCAATATTTGAATATAAACGCCTTCAGATTTAGAAAGCTGTACTGACACCCTTCATTTAGTTTTCATTCACAGCTGTTAAAAATTTTAAAACTATTCTTGTGTCAATCCAGCCTTCTCCAAACCCACCTTCCACCCCTGTTTTTAAATACCTCATGTTAGAACTGGAAGAGAAAGTGCTTGCCTAATTATCTCTATTTCCAGCACTGTAAATTAAGCTGTTTGTTGAACATCATGTTGCAGATTCAGCTTGTCCAGCTAAATCATTTTAGCACTAAAAATCCTGTGCATTTTCCTCTTGCCCTCAAATCTTTTGTGCTTTTCTGTTCATTCAGCAAACCCATAATGGTTTAGAAAGCTACCAAATATTCCACTTGGACATACCTTCTTCAATGTTGAACAAACAGTAGAACATCTTCTACCCCTCTAAAAAGTGACCTAATCCCCAGGAATCAAGGCATTTTAAGAACTGTTTAATTTTTTTTTAATGTGGATTCATTCTTTTATGGAAGGAATGGGTTGGGGGTTTGGGGTTAGTTGCTTGAGGTTTTTGTAGATAATAAATTTCACGTGTATGGAGAAGATACATGTTGAGGCTGCTGGTTACTGTACCACTTCTGGAAAGCTCAACTAAACCCTTAGATCAGATTTAAACTTTGTTACAGTGAGTTAATACAGGGGAGCATAGACAGCATCCCAAGGCACCTGTTTTTCCAGTGCTCTAAGAGAGGTTTCACCCAAAATGTTGAATGCAGATGTGTAGAACAAGCTCCTGTCTGGCCTGAAGTAGCTCACAGCCCCTGCTGAGGGTGCAAAGGGAAGATGTGACTTCAAATCCTGCATCTCTGAGCTTGGGTGCCTCATAATGAACTGAAGGGAGATGTCTCTGCATGAAAAACAATAGCCTGAAATTCAAGAGCTTTTCCTTAAAATATGTGGGGAGAGAGAGGAGGTGAGTCTTCTCAGTCAATAGTTGAAAGACAACTTTTCAATGTTCTGATGCCTTTAGCCAAGCAATGATTTCAGGATCTGGGCAGTCTGGCATTTAATCCTCACTTCTTTTTTGTCCTTCTCCCATCCTTACATTTTCGGGTATTACAGACATTTAGGCAGCATTTACAGGTGGGTGGTGCCATTCCAAACTAATTCATGGGAATAGTTTCTTCATTTAGCAATAAACAAAGAATGTTAAGAACTGTGAAATAATGCAAAGCTTGTCAGACACTGTTACAAGGTTTTTTGGGAGTCAGAACTGTTTGGAACAATGCTTTCCACAATGTCTTAAAAGCAAAGAAACCTATATTTTTGTCACTACAGCAAAACACAGGTCTTCAAAATCTTTCCTGTACTTTGTATGTGTTGTTGTCAGAACTCTGACAGGTAATGATTTGCATTTCCTCTGTCCTCAGTCTGTGACAATTTTCCAAGAGGAGGTAGTATCAAAGCAATCTAGAATTAGCTGTGACGAGTGACAATTGCATGGGTGGCACAAAAGGTTTTTACAAATACACATTATTTTATACAACAGGCATAAATACATGTTTTAATGAAGAAGTGATTCACAATGATAGTATTATTGACTTGTTAAGATTAAACAGGTCTGTCATATGCTCTCTAGTGCTTCAGATAGTTTCAAATTTATTTTTATTTTTTAAATCTATGCATATTAACAACATATGTTGAATTCTAAAATGATCCAATAATGGAGGGAAAATCATTCCAAAGCTGAGTGATAATTTTGTCATGTTAATGATTTTAAATACTTTGTATGTATTATGTATTGGTTATTTAGCTCATAGCTAGCTCTTGCATGTGAGAGTTTAATTTTCTACATCTTACTTCCTCCAGAGTTTCTTCCAGTTGCTGAGGAGTGGGTTGGTTGAACACTTGCCTTGGAACTCCATCCCTAACCTTTCAATTATTTTTATTTAAAAATCCTTGCACAACTGCATCTGCCCTCAACTCCTCTGCCTCTGGACTGTACAGAAATGGGATGTGGACCTCACCCTAATGTTCCTGCTTTTGCCTGGCTTGCCCCTGCTGCACTGAGGGGCTGAGGGGAGGGAAGAAAGATGCCACAAAGCAAATACACTGAGCTGACATGCCACAAGTGAGGGACCACAGTCTCAAGAAGGCTTGAGTGGCTCCTACATTGGTACAGGAACAGCCTCTGGGTGGTTACAGATATACCCTTTGGCTGGTTATTGTTATCTTGAAGTCCAGAAATATCTTCTTTTTTCTTTCTTTCTTGCCCTGCCTCCATGAGCCAAAGATGGGGTTGGCTCACAGCACAGTCTGTTCCTTCTCCTTCCCACTCCCAAACACAGCAGGTCACAAACTCGAGCTGCGGGTGGTGGCAGCCTGGGACAGTGCACCACGGCTCCCCTGTAGTTTGCTCTCACATTTTCACCTGTCTTGTGGGTGTGATGGAGCAAACAAACACATCTCCCCGTGGCTGAGAAGCTCTGGAAAGAGAGACAACGCCTCGAGCTGATCAGCCTCCCTCGAGCACAGCTTCCTTGAGCTGAGCATGTCACCTTCCTGGTGATGCTTCTGGGGAGAACCTGAGCTCCACTGGGTGATCCTCAGCCCCACACCCAGCACAGTTTCTCACAAACCACAGCTTTAAAACCACTCCTTCTGCCATAAGCCACAAGCTGCCTTTCCAGCAGGTTATCTGGAAACCCAGAACTGTGCTCAGAGGGAGAGGCAGATCCCATATCCCTGCTGGAAAGCCACAAGCTTCTCTTTGCAGTCCTCCTGCTGCTGTTTGTCTCCAATGCCTCATGGAAATGTAGAAATTGTAGGAAATGTAGGTGTAGAGATTTTTGCCATCATCTCCTTCTGGATATTCCCTGCAGAAATTTAAAAAAGAAACAAAACCCACAGGGAAATTACAATGTGGTAATTAACATAAACAAGATGCAAAGGATGGAGAGCCCAGTCAGCTGCAAATAGATAGCAGTGATCCCAAATTGATTTCCAATGGGCTGGAGACATGAATTGGGGAGCTCTTGAGTGTGTGCTTTATTAATTATATAGATTATTAGCTTCATTAACTTAATTTGACAAAGCAGCTGTAGAAAGGGAAAGTCAACCCCATCTGCTTCTTGGTGAAAAGAGTAAATTTATAGATCCTAAAGGGACTTAACTCCCAATGAGATATATTTGAGCTTCATACCCTTAACCTTTCACTTTTTGCCCTGTGGGGAGGCTGCCTGACTATCAAGGATTTAGTCCTGAATCATTTAGGTTGGCAAACACCTCTATGATCATCAAGTTCAACTGTTAACTCAGCACTACCAAGCCCACCACTAAACCATGTCCCCAGGTGCCACATCTGCACATCTTTTAAGTCACTCCAAGGATGGTGAGTCCACCACTGCCCTGGGCAGCCTGTTCCAATGCCTGACCAGCCATTTGGTGAAGGAATTTTTCCTAATATCCAATCCTTGTGTAATCCTGTGTGGGTTCCTAAAAGAGAGAGAACTTTGATGTCTTTTTCTTCCCCAGGGAGAAATGAGAAAATGCCAATATTCTTAATTTCAGGTGGCAAGAACCTTGAGGCTCCTGCTTCCACTGAGTAGCTGATCAATGGCTTCAATAGTCTGGAGGAGAGTTGGGAGAGCAGGAAGCAGAGAAACAAATAATACAAAATTTTATTGAAATTAGCCTGGGGAAGCCATCTGGTTATGTCATTACACAGTAAGGATAGACTTCAAACCTGCTCTTGAGACAGGGATTGGGATAATGATTTCCAAAGGAAGAATCCCATTAATATAGGATGGATACCTCAGATGCATCTGTGGCTCCTTTCTGGGACTTTCAGTGAAGCATCTTGTTGCTGTGGAGGGAAATCAGGTACAAAGGATCAGAGTTAGTGAGGGCTGTGACCCAAAATGAGGTCACTGAGCATGGGGAGAGGTATTTACTTGAGGTAAACACAAAAGCCAGAGCTCCAAGTGTCAGGCCAGGTCAGCTGCTGATCCACACAGCAAATGGTTCAGTTGAGAGCCTGTGTATCTTGCAGAAAGAGAAGAAAAGAGGATATTCTTCATTTTAGAAAGCCTTTTACCCTTCATAAAGCTCTCATTCTCTGTATTCTTTCCATGAGGCAGAAATGTCTGCTTTGACCCTTGAGCAACTTTTCCTCCAGGGTAAGGGGAAGGAATGTGATTATTTTTTCTGAGAAAAGAAAAAGATAGTGAACAGTGAGAGGGGAGGGCTGAAGGTAAAAGTTTGTACTACATTTCTTCATGCAGAAATGGCCAATATGGCAGTGACTTTACCACCAGCATGTTGTTTTCATCCCTACTCTCTTCTCATCTGGTGGGGGGATTGATTGATGTATTGTACTGGTTTTGCACTTCTTTATCCCCAGCTGCAGGTGCACCATTTTCAGCTTCTATCACCTTAGACAACTAATTATAACTCACCATTGACACCTCAAAAAGAAAAAATTGCTCAATTAAGACTGTAGAAAGCACCTGTTGTTCAGCAGGTATGAAAAGCACCAGCTTTCCCCAGTCCATCTACCAGCTGTGAAACACTCACCCTACTCCTGTGAGTCACGACCTTACGGCAGGAGCTGCTTTTGCCCACCCAGATAATAATAAAATATTTGCACCATTGTCATTCCCCAGCAATGGTACAAATATAACTCTGAGTCTTCTTCAGCCAAGAACAAGGAAAATTTATTTAAAGCAATACATTGCACAGACAAGTTGGTGTTTGGTGGCTGTTCTGAGTAGATATCCCTGAGGTGGGGAAAGACCAACTCTACTTGACCCTAACTGAGGTTTTATTGTTTTCCTTTGGCTGCCTGATCTCAACTTTAGTGAGCTTTGGTCACTTCCTAACCTAATTCCTGACCAAACACTGACTTACTTTTCTATGTGTTTCATGAGTACATTGCCTTTTAATGCCAGCCCCACTCTTGACCACAGGGAGTAGTTTGTGTTTGATGAAGAACTAGTGCAGTTGATAGGTTTATCAAGTTTTGAACTGAGCTAACTCTACAAAATAAAAAAATGCCATGATTTCTAAAGGTGCAATTAAAAAATATACCACCAAAAATGCCTCAGTGATGAGCCCTGGTCCTTCCAAGAACCACAGCAGTTCCCTGGAGAAGAGATTAGCAAGCAGATTTCACATGACAGCTTTCAATATATTTATCTGCATGACTGGACTACAGAAGCTCATCAACTTGCCTCTAAATTTTTTTGTTGTTTATTGCTCTGGATATCAGCAAAACAATAATTAAATTGAGCAGAGATTCTTGGGGCTCAGTTAACAGAATTGAGGCTCAGTGAGGCTCATGAGGCTCTGCCCTATAGAAGCCCTAGACCTCAAGCTCAGGACTGGACCTTCTTTGTGCAAGGAAAGCCTGGAAAAATTGGCATCACAGGACCACTGAGGTGAACCAAGTGGGCTGTGGAGGAGAGAGGAGCTTCAGGAGCCCACAGGTGGGGAATGTAGATAATTTCTGGGTGCATCTGAAAATCTACTTATGAGGAGGGTCTGAAACAAGGGCAGGCTCTGAGCTTTCTGCTGCAAATTCACATCCTCGCAGAATGAAGGCATGTTCAGGTTAAACCAGCACTTAGATGAGGGTGCCAGCTGTGCTGGGCATCTCCAGGAGCTGCCAGACCTTGGCACTGCTCTAACAACAGCTCCAGAGGCAGCTGGAAGTGAGATATTCCCAATGCATCTGTCACTGTGGGAATAATCTGTGCACTGAACAGCTCTTCATTTCTGTCTCAAGGAAAACCAAATGAAGAGAGAAATCCTTGTTTGCTTTATGCAGCTCTCTGCAGTCACCATCCCCAGTCATTATCGTTCAAGAGAACATGAATAAATCAAACTGCAGGGATGGCAAGTGAGGGAATAAATGTGATGTGTAAGAAGAAAAAGATCCCAGGACTGCTGTGGTTAAGAAAGCCTGGGAAGACTCCACTTGGGTTTTGGATCCCTCTGGGTGACAGTACTGTCTGTTTTTAGCTCAGGAGGTTGTGGACCTTAACTAACTCAATGTTAGTTAACCTTTACAAACTTATTCTGTGGAATTTACTTAATTCCACAGAAGAAAAATCTCTAAAAATGAGGAATTTTTGTTATTTGAAGCTGCTTTTTGCACTGTTGTTTTAGTGCTCTCTTGGTGTCCTGCTCTGTGTACTCTTTTAAAGAGTCCTGAAAATGAGGTTGAAGAGTTTTTAAAATTAGGTTGGTTTGTTTGGAAGTGGGCTTTTTGCCTTTTCAACTTGACCAGTTATTCCAGTAACTTACTATATTGAGCTTCAAGGCAAAACCATTTCCTGAAATTCAGCAAAAGCAAAACATTCTTTAGAAGGTCACTCAAATCTTTAAACTGAGGTAAGCAAGGCAGCCACACATAATCACAGAGTGAATGCAAGTAATGCCCAATTTAAATGGACCTTCTTCATTCAGTGCCTCTGTAATCAGCTTTTAATGTCCTCATTACCAGCAGTAGAACAACTTGAAATTGCAGGAAGCTCATGAAATAGGATTTCAAATGTTTTCTCAACACTTTTCCTAGGGTGTGCACATGGATCTGGGGGATTTTTTTATCAGATTAATTTTACTCAAACACGATGAGCAAAATGATTTTCACAGATTCACAGTAGAATTACATTTACAAACTAAAGCAACTATCCTCTCTCTTCCCCCTCCCTTCATGTCCATTTTCATTGTCCCCAGCAGAGATCTCTCTGGCCCTGTGCAGGCAGGGTCAGAGGGATGCCCTTGCTGACCATGGCCAAAACTGCCCCTGGATTGTGCTGCTTTTTGGCTGATGTCAGTTCAGTACCAGGAAGTTTCTCATGCTATCCCATCCAGCTGAGCAGGCTGGAAGAAACCTCTCAGAATCAATATCTGTCGTCAGAATTTTGTCCTGTACACTTGACTGTTATACCAGATATTTTCAGGGAGGAAGAAACTAGAAACCATTAGGTTGATTATAGCTTCTAACTCCTTTTGAAAGGTGAATGTCAAAGGCAATTTTTTCTTCCTAAAACACTTCTCCACAGCAGAGTGCCTGTCCCTCCTCTGTGTTTGGCAGCTCTTTCTTTGACTGGCCATGCAATGGCTCGATATCCACAGCCCCTTCAGCCTTCTGTCTCTTAGGGCACCTCCAGAAGGGCAGTGCCAAAACTTCTGGCTCTCTCTGGAGATCAAAGTTGATGGCAGCATTGCCATATGTCAAAATCAGTTTCTCAAGGGATGAATGGACTTCATCTGAGCACTGACAAGGCTGTAAGGACAATGCTGCTGACTTGCAGCAGGGTGAGTGAGTTGGGGCTACATCAGGCAATGACCCTAACCCAAAAAGGACTATGGGAATGCTGTGAGTCCTCTACCCTAGCACCTGTGCTAAGGAATGGACTCCGGGCAGACACACAGATTTAATTTTTACCCATTAAAAACATTCAGTCCTTGAGATATTTAGGGTTCATATTCATCCTTGCTTCTCTTTGACCCCAAAACCCCTCTCTGTACTGACAGTAATATCCAAAACAGATAGGAAGGATCCCTGTATCTTATTGTGCTAACATCTCCTTGGTTTCTAACTCCAATCAAAGAAATAAAGATATTTGAGAGGGATGACATCTGCCTGTCATTCTCCATTAGAAGTGGAGGTGGTAGGGAATATGCACATGGGATTTGTGTTGTTATAATTGAGCCCTAAGGGCAAATGCCAGGAATGAGGACTAATTAAAAGTTGAAAAGACTTACAATGTTAATGTACAAAGGATGTGCACTCCCACCAGCTCTCGTTTACAGCACCACACTGGCCATAATGCAGTTTGTAGCAGGTCCAATTTTCTTCTTCCTCCAGGCAAACATTTTTTTCAGCTCTCCCCTGAAGCTGTCATGGAGCCAGGCATAGAGGAAGGCATTGGTGCAAGCAGACATCATTGCAAACCAGTGGCACAGCAGCTGGATGAAGTTGAAGTACTGCTTGTCAATCAGGCTGATGTCGATGTCCTTTATCATGTTGAAGATGTGCAGGGGCAGCCAGCAGACTCCAAAAGCTGCCACCACCAAGACCAGCAAGCGAAAAGTCTTCCTCCTCCTGGCACGGTCCCACTCAGCTTGGCCCTGGGTGACATTGCCTGGGACCACACGGTTCTTCAGCTTGACTGAGATCCTCAGGTAGGACAGGGAGATGACAGCCAAAGGCAGTACATAGGTGATGATGAGGGTGCTGTAGGCATAAGCCAAGCGATCTCTTTTCATGTGGAACCAAAACTCCTCACAGATGGAGAAGTCCAGCTCCGGGAATTCTGCATGGTAGGTGTGGACCAAGGCTGGGGCAGCCAAAGTGCAGCTCAGCAGCCAGATAGCAGCCAGGATGTAAGCACAGACAGGGATGGTGAGCCTCCTGCGGAAGGGGTACACTGTGGCACAGTACCTGTCCACAGCTATGACAGTCAGGGTGAAGACAGACACAAACACCGTCACAGGCTGCATCAGGAAAACAAAGTAGCACATGAAGCGCCCATAAACCCATCCCCGGGGCTCAAAAGCATAGGCCAGGGTCAGGGGCACACAGGTTGCACACATGAGCATGTCCGAGAAAGCCAGATTGCCTACCAGAAAGTTGGTGACATTGTGCATTTTTTTTGTCTTGCAGATGACATAAATGAGGAGGTAATTCCCAATGACACCAATAAAAACCACCAGCGAGTAGCAGGGGATGATGAGTGGCTTGAAGGACTGAACAAACTGGAGCCCTGAGAATAAATTGCTGGTGTTGCTGTGGATTGCAGAGAGGAAGCTTTGGGAGGTTAAATTGTCCGAATTCATCATTTTCCTCCTTTTGTTGTCTGCCCTCAGCTGAGTGAAGTAGTTAGCACTGTGCTGCTCCCCTACTCAATCAGTGGGGATAATGAATGGATTACTGCCTGTCCAGAGGTTACCACATGGATTGTAAACAAGCAGCCGTAAATGTAAAAGGTGAACTTGTAATCCTCGAGAGGCAGCTTTCAGCAGTTCCTAAGAAAAATCAAATACAACCCATTTCAATTTAAGTCCTCCTGTATTTACTATTAAATCTAGCTTTTGACAGCATGCCACTTAATAAACATTTAATGCAGTCAGTACTTACTGCTGTGGGTTTTTAATCCCATATGATTTTCCTGTGGATGCCAAGTGCCCTAGATGTCTGTCTTCTGCAAATCCAGGACCGTGTCTGTGTGTGTGTGTCAGAGAGAGAGAGAGAGAGAATATATGAGTGAGAAAGAGGGCGATGCGCATTTACAAGCTAAGTGGAGATCACTGTTTTTAAACAGTCCTCACTACTAGGTTGTGGCAGATTTGTGTTTAAGCTTTTATCCCCATTGGCTGCCCTGGGTATTACGTTGCTCTTTGTGTGTTTTTTTTTACTGATAGTAATTAGTTCTAGAACATCCTTTCAAAAATTCCCATCTCCTTCCAGTGCATCTATAATTGCCCCTCACAGCTAAAAATCAATTTACTTTCATTAACATGAGTCTGCACAGTGTCTAATCCTAGATTCGCTTTGCCAGAGCCCCTAGAGTGTCCAAAAATACTACCTGTAATTTTGTTGCTATAATGTGATTGTAAAATAGAATTTTAATCACACGCTGAAGGCAAATAAATGTTTATGCCACTAGAGGGTCTCAGCTATGTACCTGTGAATGAAGTTAGGATTAGAAATGTGCATTTAGCTTGTAGCACAAAGCATTTTATTTTACTTAAATTTATTTTTCACTTCTGCTACAATGTTTGCTCACCCACTATGACTATTTTGAGTAGGATTTACACATCTTTAAAAGTAAACAAACACGTGTGAGCATCTCAAAGGAAATATTAGCATCCAAATAGGCTAGATGTAAGGGTCTACCTGCAGAGAACTTCAGCAAACTGCTACTAATATTGCAGATACACAACAATATTTTGGGTGTTTCTTCATTTCTGTGTTAGATTTGTTAACCTTTTCTGTACCAGAAAACAAGTGCTAACTGGTCTGTAAAACAATCTATAGTTGTTTTGCTTGGTTCAGACATTAGAAAGCAAAAAAAAAAAAAAAAAAAAAAAAAAAAAAAAAAAAAAAAAGGATAAGTGCTTACAGAACATTTAAATAGACACCCCCACCCAGCTCTTGTCTATTGTTTTGGTTCTCCCTTAACTCTTCTCCATGTCAACCCAGGACCAGGACCTCATCTAGTGAAAAACAGTGAAAATCCACAGCATCCATTTGTACCAGCTAGAGAAACTAAAAAAAAAAAATCCATGGAGCAGCCTAACTTCTGAATCTAACTTCAGAGCAGAGAATATTGTTAGGTTCTGCAAGGCACTCAGGAGATTTAGACATAATTTTAAATCAGAGTTTATGTCCTTGTCAGTCAGACTAAGGAAATATTAACCTATTATTTTCTAGGAGGGTATGGACAGAACCATACCCTTTTTATTTAATGTCATTTGACATAAATCAGAAGTTAAATAGACTTCATTTTTGTCCTACTCCTTTCTCTAATCCTAAAATAGAAGCTAATCTTGTGTAGCCTTGTTCTGACCAGAGACACTCTGCTTGTGAAGGATGGGAAATTCAAACATGGCAAGTGCTGGCTCTGTGCTGCTGCATCCAGGGCTGGATTATGGCATGGACTGGAATGTGGCTGTAATTCCAGTCTGAGGGGAGAATGAGCATGTAGCCCTATTGCTCAGGAATGTCATCCTTCACTTCATGGCTATAGTCACCTACCCAGACCCAGACTAAAAATGGGATGTTATAGCCCACTTCAGAGTCCAATTTCACTTCTCTGAACTCTATGGCACCCAGAGGAATATGGTACCTGTTTATCTCTACACACCCAAGAACAGAATAGGAGAGGGACCTGAGGGCAGAGCTTGCAAAGAGGAAAGGAAACGGGAAATTCCTACTGCTGTCACCACCCAGTGCAAACACACTGCTTGGTGATAAGCAGCATGATGCACAATTCCTCAAACTCATAAATTCAGTTGCTCTATTTAATGTGGGAGAAAAGCATGGCCTGGTTGAGAGTGGAATTGCAGTGCATGGCCTCTCATAGAAGCCAAACACAGAAAAATGAAGAGGGGCATATGTAAAAGGCCACTTTATGTTACCCACATCCTACTGGAGTGACAAGGTTGTGTGAGGAAAGAAGCCTCACAATATTACCATTGCAAACAAAATAATTGAAAACTTCATTTTTAACTAAGTGAATTTTTTGTTTCATTCCCAAGAGCTGCATAGTGGATCCCATAAACATCCTCATTGTATTACCTATGAGAAAAAGGTTTATTCTTTGCTATGTGAGAAAAATCAAACACAGTATCATCTCAAGAAGCCTTCAAGGTCACCTTAACACTCAGGTTACAAAACTAAGCTTATGTATTCTTTTATTTCGAGCTGTACCAAAGAATCTTCCTGCATTTTCTCTTGCCTTTAAACTTATTTTCCTCACCTCTGAAAGCAGTAACCGGTACACCTTCTGTTTGAAGGCTCCCACCTATTTCTCTTAGTGATTTTCTGTTTGTTTTGGCTTCAGGCAGAAAATGTCTTCTGTTCAGCTGTATGCCACAGCCAAGGTCTGCAAAGATAATATTTAATATGGGCTTCAACAGAAAAAATATTCCAGCAATTTATCCCAAGGAAATAATCTTTTCTCCTTCTAAAACTACAAATATTAATTTTGTTCAGAATTTCCAAGGCTATCTGACAGAGTCCTTCCTGAATGGACTATAAGTCCTTTTCACATGCAGAATTTCCTCATTAAAAGAGAAAAGGTCACAGAAACTGCATTACCATCATATTAGAACTATTTTGACATTCCAAGTGTAAAAGGGTGTCACACACCGGAATGATTATGAGTGTCTGGTTGAAACCCTGGTCTTCCTTGAGCCAACAACAATATTATATTTAGAGCCAGACAAACACTTCACAGAAATGTTTCACAGCTGAGCTTTCACAATTTCTTATGCTAACCTGTCCAGCTCTGCACAGAAATTCTGAGTGCAAACATTGGAAGTTGCTTTTAGGCTTTACAGACCAAAACATTTTCTTCTGTCATTAAAGTCTTGCAGTTTCTGCTGTTACTTTTCTATGTTCCTGTTTATTTGTTGTTTTTGTTTTGTTTTGTTTTGTTTTTCACATACCACAACTTTTTTTTTTTTTTTTTGTATCACAGAGCTACTTTAAAAATTCTTTCACATTCTTCCAGATATGTTCTGTGCAGAACAGATCAGGTAGTTCTTCCAGAGCCTGTAATAAAACCAGATGATTTGTATATTTTGAATTATGTCAGGCTAGGGGTTCCTTTACCAAATTCTTATTTTGGCCAGTCAGGGAACAAAATTTTATTTCACAAAACAATTTCAAGTCAGGACAACTTGTCCCTCCCCCATCTGAGCATATAAATGCATCCTGTCTCTCCCTGCTGTGGACTGAGACATCACAGTCCCTAAACTCTAAGAACCATGTTTACAACTAAGTGGAGTTTTTATGTTTGTCATTTTGGAGGGAAGGGGAGTCTTTGGTGGCTAGGAGTTTTTTTGGTTGTTGCTGCAGCTTTTCTCAAATTCAAGGCATCAAACTTTGATAAACACAGGATTTAGATTAAAATAATTCACTATAGAAGAAAAAGAGCAGGTAAAGCAGAGGTCTTGTAGTCTGATAGCAGTTTTATAGTAGGTTTTAGACTAGGTTTAAGGATAGAATAAATCATACAAGAGAGAGAGTAGACAGAGTAGGATACCAAAGGAAGATTTTGTGAAATTAAGTTTGAACACCTGAGGGAGACTAGAAGGAAACTTGTCATAAAAGACAAAATCAAGGTCACCACAATAAGAATTTTCACTGTGGCTTAGGACAAAGCAAATTGTGTCATGGGTCTATAAAGGAACAGGCAGTGCATTTGAAATGCAAACAAAAGAAAATCTGTGAGAGCTCTGTGAGAGCTCGCAGGCTGAATTTGCCTCTACTTTCTTATAACCTCGAGACAATTTTCTTGCTCTAAGTGTCTATTCACCAGAGCAGAATTGTACTGTGTTCTTTAAAAGCACTGGGGAGGATGGTAAACTCCCGGGCAGAAAAACACATATTTAGAGAAAGGAACAAGGCCAATGAAAGAAAATACTCACTTAGGGCAAATTTAGGATGGAAAGTAGAACACTTCTAGGTTGGAGGGCAACAAATTGTCCCCTGTAATTGCTTGCCTTTTGAACAACCAGTGTATTATGGGGGATAAAAACATCCATGTGGACTGATTTCTTGTGTGGGGCATAGATTTCAGGAGGTTCCTTTCCATCATTCATCAACAAAGCCTTTGGACTGTACTCACTCTTATTGAAAATAACTCCACTATCAGCTTTTTCAGCACTATTCTCATTGATAATAGGAAGATAGAATTCAAAAGATAGAGTTAAAATTCATATGCCTGCACACCCACACACATAGGCACAGCTCACACTGAGTCTTGATATGTTTCTAGTATTCTTTGTCATTTTTCAATGGGGAGATTGTTGCCTGTGAAGATCTACTAGAACAGCACATAAATATTTGCCAGACAAACTTTTCCTGTTGCTGGTCTTGGCACCTGCTCAGAGCAGCTGATTTACAAAGCAGGGAGAAAGGCAGGGTCAGCACAGACCCTCTGTAAAATCATTTCAGCCACAAGGCACTTCAGTCAGTGCAATCACTGATTCTTCTTTCTCTGAGCTGCCTTCCTGAAAAATTGCTGCCGAGAGACTTGATACAAGCAGTCCTGATCCCCCACGTCCCCAGCCCCTTAATATCTTCTTTCTCAGCCAAACCCATTCAGGAATTAATGACCAAGAAAAAGGATTTTTTTTTAATGTTGGGTTTTAGTGTGCAGTTCTGAAGGATTTTTTTTTTTTCTCTGTGTGTGTTGTTGTTAGGGGGGGTTGGTATTTTTTTCATTTCTAAGTAAGTACAGGAGACATAGGTTGAACATTAGGACAACTAAAGAGGTATTTGTGTTTAATATGTTGCTTGAGTACGCTAAAGTAGAATTCTGCTGAAAGATAAGGTCTGGCTAACAAGTCCGACCATCTCTGAGTTGACTGGACAGACAGCAATAGAATTTCAGATTTTTACTACAGATTCTTCTGTAAACTCACGACTGAAACGGACCCTTATCATGTTACAGTAAGAGACAGCTGCTGTCTTCAGCATTCCCATGGACAGGACTAGGAAACAAACAAATGAACAGGCAAATCCCTGGGGCAAAATCTTTAGGAATTTCAGAGCTAGAAGTTTTCTTCTTCATTTATAACTGTTATTTTAGGCAATACTGCTGACACACGGTGGTAAAATGCACTTATTTGTTTTTCTAGCTCAGTCAGAACTCACCTGGGAAAAGGTATCTGAATGTCTCTGATCTGAAGGTTGTTACAAGGAAGGATAAAAATGGAAAAGTATGCAGGCAGATTTGCATACCCAGCAGATCCAACAATTCCTACTGCTCCAGAAAAACTGGTGTTTCTTCTCTGCTCACAGGTCCTGAAGGGATGCAGAGTGCAATAAAAATATGCGCCCTGAGCCAGAGCAGACTGTGGGAATTGGCTGCCACAAACATGTGCAAGTTGAGTGCTGAGCCCTGGAGAAATTCCCTGTTCCAGCTGTTCCCTGCAGCCCTGAAGAGCCAGGAGTCAGGGCCTCTGCACACCCCAGGTCCTGCAGGCACTTCAGCCTGGGGCAGCAGAGGGTGCCGAGAAAACCCAACAGCTGAGGCTTGACGGGACAAAATTCTGTCCTGCCCATGACAGGGAGAAACAGTGCACCTCTGCAGCACCGTGGGTGTGAGCGGAGAGGGCTTTGGGCACCCTTCAGGAGGTTTCCCGGCGCCGGCAGCACCGGGGACAGCGGGGATGTGCAGCACCCTGGACAGCGGCTGCTCCGGGACCACGGACAGCGGTACCCTGAGCACCACGGAGAGCTCCCCGGCAGAGCCACCGCTTCACCCCGGGGTGGGCTTGTGTGCCCCTAAATGTGACAAGGCAGGACAGTCCAGAGTCCCCCCGAAAGGCAAGGGCAGCGCTCTCAGAGCCACCCCTGTGCCTGGGCATTCTCCCAACAACTACAAAGTGTACTTTTCCCATTAAAATCCTCTATGTGGAATCTGTGAAAAAATGTCAGACCAGAAGTTGTACTGAACTCTGCCCCCAATGAGGATCTCTCCCCAAGAGCTAAGGAAGGGCAAAAGCATTTCCTGCCTTCTGAACGTCGTCGTTTATCCACAGCAACTAAGCCCCAGGCAGCCATTGGCTCCCTTCCACCTGATGGGACAGTGGGAGAACCAGAAGAGTAAAAGTGAGAAAACTCATGGGTTGGGACAATGACAGCTTAATAACTGAAGTGAAAGCTGTGTGCACAAGCAAAGCAGAACAAGGAATTCACTCGCTGTTTGCCATGGGCAAGCAGGTGTTCAGTCATCTCCAGGAAAGCTGGGCTCCGTCACATGCAGTGGCCCCATGGGGAGACCAATTCCATCACTTCAAACATCCATCCCTTCCTTTTTTCCCAGCTTCACATGCTGAGCATGACACCATATAATGGGGAACACCCCTGTGGACAGTTGGGGTCAGATGTTCCAAATGTGTCCCCCCAACTGCTTGTGAACCCCCAGCCCCCTGACTGGTGGGTTGAGGTGGGGAGCAAAAAAGGCTTTGACTCTGTGCTGCTCAGCAGTAATAAAAACCTCTCATTTTATCAACAATGTTTTCAGTTCAAATCCCACACACAGCCCTGTATCAGCTACTGTGAAGAAAATCAACTCTATCCCAGCAAAACCCAGCACACTGCGCTATCCCAAAGTTCCCATTTATGCTGGTGATGGGTAAAGGACAGAAGAGATCAACAGCTACCTGACGTTCTTTATCAACCATGTTGCCATAAGCAAACTTCCTGATTTCATGGAACAATGACTTCAATTAATATTTGTCAAACAGAAAGGAAAATAACCCAGAGGACCAACATCATTCCAGCTGCCCTTAGTTGTTTATAAATAGCAATAAAATCCAACTTCCATTTAATTAACTATTCCACTAACAACAATCTGCCCAGGAGCTTTAAAGGCTCTTAATACTAAAGGTTTGTCTGGAGGACTGTCATCTAGTTTGATTATATTTTGCATAATAACATTATGTAGAGATAAGAACACTGTTTAGAACTGAGTTGTTCTGCTCTCTCATGCAAATTCCAAGTTCCTGTTTGAAGAAAAAAAAAAAAAATAAAAAAATAAAAAAAGAAAGAGGATAAGAGAGATAGGACTTTTATAACCTACATCATCAGGAAAAACCAAAACTTAACAGAACTTCTAATGAAGCCTTATGCATGTTTTCAGTACAGTTACATTAGCAACAAGGAAGGAGCATTTTAAACAATTTTTTTTTTTTAATAGCATCTTCAGAGCCAGGCTGGCTTATGATCATCTTCCATAAAAATGTATAGATCTATATTTGGTCATTATTCCCTCACTCTGTGTGTGTACGTGCATTGATCCCTTCTACCTACACTTCAACACTTGGGTTTATTCTCTTTCTTTGTCTGCATTTCTCTTCTATAGTAGAATTTGGTTGTTTATTTTTCTCTGCTCACAGTAGCCATTAAAAGCATTTACAACAGATGAGTAAAATAAGTCAAAAAGGATAAATGTGGAAGAAATTAGAGGAGCATAGAAGACGAATGATTGCTTTGTAACTCCTACTTCCATGACCTGCCCCTGCACACCACTTCTGCTGTTTATTCTTTCATGTTATTCTGTTACATGTAGCTGGTTAAAAATGGCAATATTACTGACTAAAGATTCTCTTCCTGTGAAAATCAGTGTGAATTTTGCTGCAGATTCAACATTTTCCAGTTTCTCCCCTGCCCTTTTCTTTAACATATTTGCTTTAGAATGTTTCTCTCCAGCTCTGTCAGCTTCCCACCTCTTTTTGTCTAACACAAGAAGTTTGAAACCATGAAGACCATCAGATTTCCTTTACTGTGGCTCCTTCTGTCTCACCTCTGTCAGCCCCTCCTTTGGATACTCTTCCACTCTTTAATGAGTCTTACCAAGAAGGAATCCAGCCCCATCTGCAGCATTCCTCTGCTCATATTTGTAAGTCCTGTTATTCCCCATGGATACTCTCCCATTACCTGATTGCTCTTAGATTAAGAGTTTAATCTCATAGTAGCTTTCCCCTAACATTTTTCTTTAAGAATTGTTTTGTTTATTTTGTGACAGTATTTATGATGGGAGAATTGTTCTTATCCATGGACTCTGTCAACTACATGAGCAGCACTGAGAGCCACGGGTTAGCTTTAATTTTATGAACACTCTTGTTTCAACTGAATGCACTGGTTGAACTCCCATCAGTTAGAAGACTTCAACTTGCAGTTGCTACTAAAAATATCTATCCCTAATGTACCCATTTTTCCACAGGTATTTTTATTCCGAGGAACAAATTTGTTTGACTTTGCAAGAGTTCTAGATGTCTGTTATCCATGGTCACTCACTTCAGGGCTGGATGTGACCACCCTCTGTTGATGATGAATTATAGTGAAACCATACTCATCAAACAAAGAAGCTGGCAGTCTTAACCTGGAAAACTTTTTTTTTTTGCCAAAATCTTGCACTTTTAAGCACTGTAATGTCAAAATAAGTAATGGATGAGAACTTGGCTGAAATCTGTGAGGTCCAGCATGCCCCAGGTGTTTACAATTCTTACATCACTTTACATATATTTTGTTTCATCATGGCAGCAAAATAAATCTTTCCTATTAAGAAACATAAGTGTTGTTCCAGTGGTAGTGAATAATGTGAGCCATATCCTAATTAGAGCAATCTAAAAAGCCCTATCAAAGTGAGCTGATACATATTATATACTCATTTATTATTTTAACCCTATTGCTCAAGCAGTTCTCCAGGTGTTCAGAGGGACTTTCAATTGAACAAGGCAAGACCTGCCCAAACAGAAGACAACTTAATCACTGCAAATGTAACAAGCCCAGAAGCTTGGAGCATTTTAAACATGATAAAGAACAGGTCTTTCTGACACCAAGCAAAGATCACTGTCAACTCCACACCAGGGAGGATGACTCTGAGGCTGGGTAATTTTTACCCTGGAGCAGGATGGATATTCCTGGTAGAACTGACAGGGGAATCTAGATCTGCTGATATCATATATAGGCAAACCAGCTTTCTCTACTACTATGTGAGGTGTCATCACTCAGGAGGAATAAGAAGACAATAATTTCTAATTAACCATTCTCCCTTTCTCCTCTTTCTTTTCCAACATTCTAAAGCCAGATTTGAGCAGACATAATCAAAATACACAGCTCTAGGCAACAAAATGCTCCAAAGCCTCTTCTGAAGATGCCCACAATATTGTACTTTCAAAAAGGCCAAAACTCTTTTCTATATTAGTAATGGTTCCTATTTTTGTTTTCATAGGAAAAAGAGCTTTTAAGCCTGGTTAGAGTTTTACTCAGCAATAGAATTATACAATATTCTGTCTAATAAAAAATGAGGTAGGAAAAAAGCCCCACTGAATTCTTGCCTCTCAATTACCCTTTCTGAGCACCAAAATACTATTCCCATTCTTTTGAAAGCTTGGAGAGAAGTGGTGGACCTAAAAAACAGTAAAGAAAGTATTGCTGATAGGGGGTGATTATATAAGATGTCTATTTAAAAGCTCAGAAGGACTGAAGTGCCTGTATTTATTTAAGCTTTTCTTTCTTTGTTGTTGTTCCCATTGATTATTTTAATTGAAAAATACATGAGAGCTTCTAGAATATTCAGGAAAACATGCCATCAAATGGTAACTTTTTTTTCATTCTGTTGAATCTTGAAGAAAGAGCAGCAGTTTGATTCCATGTCAAGGGAAGTGAAATACTTGGAGGAGCTGTGGGATGACACTGCCACTGACATAGGGGTTCTTTGCAAGGCCATAGATCACAACCTTCAAACAGAGTGAAAGGGCTACTCCTTGCAGCCAGATCTCAAGCCAGAAGAAATAAAGTGAAGTAGTGGACCAATAAATCAATGATCACACCAGCTGTTCCTAGCGTGCAGGTCTCATTTTTCAGGGTAGAGTTTGTAAAATCTCAACCTTTGTTCTAATTTATAGTGAAAATTAAGAGCTTTGAAATTATTCTTAAACCATTTCTTTTCCAGTTCCCCTGAAGCACATCACCTCATAAAGCTTCAGTGAAGTCAACAGCTTAAAGGAATGTGTTTCAAATCTCTTCATTTGTATCCTTGGGAAAATGGAGCTGCCATGAGTCTGGAGTATGAGTATCTGGGGTGTATTCCTCAGCCAATACCTCTCGGCATCTCAGACTCAAGATCCTATTTTAGTCTGAAAACTCCATCTTTGCCATGGTTGCAATAATAACCCCTTGAATTCTGGCTTTAAATATTCAAGGCTGTAATTCCCCTTCACATGACCTCTGAACCAAACCTACACAGCCCTGGGTTCACACCTCGCCTCATGACAGAAAGTTTTAACAAATTGCAATGAAACCTCAATAGCTGAAAGCAAGACAAAGGCATCTTTTAATCGTCAAATTAGCTGGAGGGAAGAGCTGGAACTGCTTTCAGTCAGGAAAGAAGGGGAAATCATTAAAGGAAATCATCCCCTTTTCTTTCTCCAAGTAATTAGAAGAACCATCTGTATGTTCATTTCACTACAGTGAAGGGTGTGGATTAGCATTTCAGAGAGATTTGAGTTCAACCAGCAATACTTTGATGTGCTAAAGTGAATGATGGTAAAATTTCTAAGGCTTTCAATTTTATACAAGTTAAAAAGGGTACACATGTCACTTTCCAGTCACTCTCTTTAAATGTCTATTCAGCAGAGCCAAATTTACATTCAGAGAATTTTCCTTTTATCTCTAAAAGCATATTTGAAAAAATAATATGTTCTCATTAAAAGAAATGTATTGTTTATAGAATGCCCAGCTATAACCCTGTGGATCTGTAGACTATGCAGCATGCACTGCCAGAATAAAGTGAAAGTTGTACAAAAGGCTGATAAAAAAGAATCCAGATGTAAATAAACTAAATAAACCTTTTAGTTATAACTGCTTTTACTCAGTAGGAAATGTAACCTTTCAAATATTTCTTTGGTGATTTACTAAGGTATAATGAAATTTAAGACACAAAATCATAAATAATTAAAGCACACTGAAAAGTGAAAATTAAGAACTACAGGCCTAGTTTCACATATAAAACAGCAATCTCTAGCGTGGGACCAGCTCTGGTTAATCTGGAGGCAAATCTTTCCCATTATTAGTTCTCCAAGTACTATAGAAATCTGCACTTGACCTGAGGCAGAATGGAAATTATAAGATAATATAACAGACTCTACAGACCTTATAGATAAAAGACCATGGGATGTCTAAATCATTCAGTCAAGACCTCTCCATGACTGAAATTAAGTCCTATGGATAAGTGAAGCTGAATTCAGTTATCCCAAGATCCTTTGTCACCACCCAGTTCTCTTAATATACTTGTTCATGTCATTACACAAATTTCTGTCTGTTTATTTACCAAGAAATTGTAAACTCCAGCTCCAGCAAGGTTAAAATCACCCTCTCAGAGCCCAAATCTTTCCTCATCATCCACCATAATAACTAACTTAAACTAACTTTCAGTTAACTGAAAGTAAAAATGCACACTTGAGGAAAAAAGAGCTTTGAGACTTGGCCAGATCTTTGTATTTCCCACCCACATCAAGAAAATAGCATCTTTTTCCTTGAAATAAAATGAAATTTCCAAGTAAAATCAATACTCTAGATCTGGGCATTGCAAAACACTAACAGCTCTCACCATTTCTTACAGAAATAATTAGGGAGGGGTCTCAATCCCCCATTACTCAATCCCCATTACCCCAAATCTCTGCAATACCTTTGCTTCATAAATGAAAACAGAATATGGAGAATGTTTGTTCAAATGGCAGCAGTTCAAAACATGAAGAATGACAAGGGAAGAAAGAAATTGCTTATTTTGCTGCATTAATTTTGTAGAAGAGCTGATGTCATGGTGTCATTTTACCACCATGTTGAGGAGTCTTGTTCTTGAGTTCTACAGGCCAAGGATTCTACCAAGACAATATTAAAGTGAGGTGGCTATTGATTAATTCAATTTCAATTAAATGGTACATTGCGGCTTATCAGCCTGATTGAATTTGAACACAAACATATTCCCAAAAAGAAATTATAATCTATAATTCTTCTCAGTGTTTATGAGTCATAATAAGAGAGTTTTCTGCTAAAACAGGTGGCAAATAATAGATTATGATATTCTATGGTGGACGTTCACAGGGACTGAATTTATTCCAGTGAAATATATCTCCCTGGGGTCTGTCAAGTGTGACACTGAGAGAATGTAGTTAAAAAGCAGCAAAATTCATCTGTTGAAGGGTTTTCAACCCAAATTTATCAGTCCCATATCAAACAGAGTTTTGTTAGTTCTGGGGTTTTTTGTTGTTCTGTTAAAAGTAATTTCTTTAAAACTTAATAGGTTTTAGGATTATATTATCTGAATAACACACTTGATTCGATTTCTCAGACACTCTTTAACTCACTTGTTACTGTACAGCATATAATTTCATCCTCAAAAGGGCTGAGAAGGTCAAGTCTGAATGAGCAGAGTACAATAATTCAGTATAGCCACAGTGCCTGCCCCCACAAAACACCCCATTACCAACAGAGCAGTTTCCCTTCTGTCCCATTTCTCTCTGAAGTTAATGCTGCTTGACTAGGATGAATCACTGTAGACAATGCCCCATTATCAGCAAAGATAGTCTATAATTCATAATAAAGCAATTTTTGACCCACTTGAAATGCTTTTTTGCACTCAGTTATTCTTTCTTTTTTTCCCCACGTTCAGCATGAGTTGCCTCTATCCAGTCTAGCAGCCTAGTTGCTGTACACACACTTATTTCACGTCACTGAAATGACACAGTGAGGCTACCTAGGCTACAAAGGCTACCAAAATGCTGCAGAAGCAGTGAGGAAGAAGCATGACTAGCAAAGAGATCACAAGGGCAGAGACCAGCTGAAAAACATGAAATCATGCTTCATGTCAATGGGGCTTGGAGGAGACATTCACCAGCATTTGCTCATTTGTTAAATGTGAAAGGGGAGCCAAGCTCTGAGAGCCTGAAATGCAAAGGCTGAGATGGCTACACGTCTCTGCCATGGGAAAAGGCACATCTCAGCTGGGTGAGTGATTTGCATGCACCAGGTTGTCAAGTATCAAACACCCTGTCCATGAAAAGAAGAGAGAGGTCTGGAAGGCTCTGCAGAGAACCTTTGGTGCAAAGGAGGGGGCAGAGGAAGGCGTGTAGGTTCCCTTACTTTTCACTATACCAGACTGATAGAGTCTTCCAAGCCATTTACCAGGGCCACAGCCCTGCTGTTTATAGCCACCATCACCCCTGAGAGCACAGCTGGAAACAGCCTGAATCAGCTGCCACAAAGGGCTGCAGTTCAGTGGCTCCCAGAGTCTGAACGTGTGGTAATTATACAACTGGGGAGTCTAAAATTGCTCAGCTGGAAGCACAAGACATTAACTCCAGCCAAAGAAAGAGTTATCCTGCTGTAAGACCCGTGAGGGGAGGCTCAGGCTGCTTGTAGGGTATTTCTGACACCAGGCAGGCACACTGTGGTCTGCACTGTCCCCACACATGGTGAGGTGTTTGGGGTCTTCCTTTTTAGTGATCTTCTGTCATTTAAACAACTTAGGGTCCTCATCATCCCGGACATCTACTAAGCTTGTTCCATAAAATACAGGAATACCAAATCCTGGCCACATAGATATCTTAGATTTCTCACACCACAGCAGCTGTCTCAAAAATCATTTCCTTTATGACCTTCTCACCACATTGTTCTCGGCTCCCCATTAAAACCACCAGCTGGTGAGGACTCCCTGGCACTGGGAATCTCTCATAGTAAAGTTAATATTAGTGATGGAGATGAAAAGACACTGAATAACAAACTCTGTTGTAGAACTCATTTGTTAACCAGATGTTTGCCAGGTTTTCTAAACCTGAAGTAACATAATCCGCCACAGGAACTGCCTTCAACTCCAACACACAAACAGCTGCTGAATTTTACAAGTCTGTAGAAGTTTGGTGTTGAAAACTTGATATTTCTGCCTAAAATTATGATGCCTAATTATTTTCTACAGATATCTATTTATACACAGTTGATACACATACAGAATTATAATATACACACACTTTGAAAATATGAAAAAATACAAGTAGCTAAAATATAAGTGAAATAGGTAATTTTGGTGGCAAAGAGGCTCAGCGATGAGTCAAAAAAGGTCTATGAGAAGGAACATGAAAAATAATGCAGTTAATGAAATATATAAATTATTATTCATATGCTATATATAAAGCATGACTCATACATGCTTTCAATACTTCCGTAATTTGAGCTCATGTCTCATTAGGAAAATGATTCAGGTATATAAATGAGACTTCAAAGATTTAAATATGAGAGGAGAGAAACAGTCCCATAACTGTACGTTGAAGAGACAAATTGTGATTATCAAATGAGGTGTGGCAAGGTAATGACAAGCCAACACTGACCAAACTTTCCTGTTCTTTCTTCTTAATAACATTGTGATTTTTGGAGTCACAAGCTTCTGATTAAATTAATTGAAATTTTGTAATAGAAGAATTGCAGCACTAGGCTAATGTATCCAGCAGCATATCTCTGGTATGACTTCTGGGAGAAGGAAAAGGGAAGAGAAACAGGATGTGTTGAAACTTTCCCTGTGAAAACCTTCCTGGAATGTTGATTGCCTCTGAGGCAATGGTTTAATCCAGAGAGATTTGTTCCATGGGTTTTATTTATTCTCTGGGTTTTATTCATCTATATCCAAAACAAACTACCAAAAACATGCCATGTTCTCACTATGCAGCTTTGGGGTTTAGGCTGACCACCTGAATGATAAAGTTATGGTTTGCTTCCTAGTTTCTGCTACCTGAAGTTCTACCAGATAGTTTCCTTGCTACACTGAACCCGGAAAGTTATCCACTAGGCAATAGGCTTAAAACATAGCACTTTTTTGGCAGGCATCCTGTCTGAATTCCTGCCTTTTTTCACCTACAGAAAAAGCCCCTCCCAAAAAAAATCATTCTTGAGTACTGCTAAAGATGCAGCTTGAACTTTCAAACAGGAGAGTACAGACCTATATACCATTTCTGCAGAATTAGAATAAAATATTGTTTTGATGTTAAAAATAGATCAGTGTAACAGATATTATATGAAATACAGATATCTAGTCATTAAATTTTAATAAGATTTTGTTCTCCATTCCTTCCTCAGAAATTTTCTCCTGCTTTCATTAGTTAATTCGTTCTGCCTGAAGCAGTAAGCTTGTGATGCTTAAGAAAAAACAGAAAACTAGTAGCTCAAGAGACCCTCAGAAGCTTTGATCATTTGTTCACTCATGCTAACCTACAAATCTTGCCTTTTTTCACTTTGAAAATTCTTGCTATAAATTCCTGTAGGACCCTCAGACTCTGCTGCTGCTGGGGTCCTTTCAGGTGAATTTCTCATAAACACTTCCAGTCTCAGGTTGTGTAGAGTTCTCCAAAGCAGCTGAATGCCACGAAATAAACATATTAACCAGAGAGTCAGAGCTTCTCCAAACATTAAGATACCAAAGATGTGAATAAGCTCAGCAAATTTTGACTTGTAATTTCACTCCCTCTGCAAAAACCAGTAGAAGGCAGCCCTGAAACCACATTGAGCCGGACAGTTATTCACCAGTGTTAGCACTGTAATAAATTACCATGAGGCTCATCCAAAATCAATGACGGTGTCCATTTCTTCATAAAATGATCACTTATCATTTGTCCTCCAGTAACTTTGTTAAGTTGTGGTTTAATAATTAAAAGTATCTTGCATCTATTATTCATCTGAAAAAGATCAGATGCTAAATATCAGATGAAAAGAAACTTAATATTTTTGAAAACTCCAGGCATATGATCTGGAAACAATATTGATTTAGTTAGCCTGGTTAGTGCTAATAGCAGTAAATACTACTGGGAAAACACAAAAGAAGTTTTAAAAAATTTCTTCCTTCTCCAAGTAATAAACTGCATCATTGATCTTTTTGTTCAAGAGCTATCTACACAAGATTCACACATTTCCCAGCAGAGCCACTGCTTTCAAATTAGGCAATTTATTGGAACTTAAACTAATTTGTAATTTAAAACTATTCATAACAGCATTAGGATTATTTTATTTACTGGATGACTGGAAAGTTAATATTGCAACCGTGAGTTTCTCAACTTAAACTGTTTCCAGAATAATAATCACACTGTAAAAGCCTGAATATAACTGCCTTAAAATATGTGTTAGTAAAATTCACAACCCCAGACAGGGGCACACTCTCCAACATCACTGTTAGAGAAGATTTATTTGTGATATCAGTCTATTAAAACATCAGATTGTGGCCAAAGGAGGGGAGCAGCAGTAGGAGTCAGAAATTCCTGTGCTGTCCTTGTTATAGCTTTGCTTGAACCTCAAGAGGGAAAGTTGTCTTTTAAGGTCTTTTAAACATGCAGAATGCTTCAGGCACTTACCCCTGCAACCATTAATCACAGAATATTCTATTCTGAAGTACTAAAAGAACAAGGATTTATTAGTGCTTTATTCTGAGGATGTACAGGAGTGACTTTGCTTGGGAAGCTGGCACTCCAGATCCTCTCATAAACCTACCCAAACAGCATGTGAACTTTAAAAAATGTGTGCATTACTAAAGGCTACATATTTTGAACTTCCCAGACCTGCCAGTGGAGAGGAATTTGACTGACTCGCATTTGAATTCTGAATCTTTGAAAATTGCCTTCAAGGTGATTTGGTTGAAACCTTGGTTTCAATCCCCTTGCCAGCTCATGGTGACTGCATGACATATGTATAGTTGATAGTATAGTGGAATAATGGTTTATTGAAAGGGTCTTAAAGATCACCTCATTGCAACCCCCTGCCATGGACAGGAACCAGACACATTTTCCACCTGACCAGGTTGATCCAACTTGGTGTCAGACATTCCCATCCTTAAATCCTCTCAGCTCTGGTCCTGTGCACAACTCTGTTAGAAGCAGGGGAGACTTTTTTTTTGTGATATTATGATCATGTCCACACCCAAATTTCCAAAAGCCTGTGGTGAGCTAACCATCCAAGCAGTTGTAATGTCACAGCTGCCATTAGAGTTCAGAAGTTGTTTTCCTTGGAAATGCAGAACTCCTCTAAGTAGCAGATCCAGCTGATGTAGCTCCCAGTTACAGCAATATTCCTGCCCCTCAGGTCAGCTGCTGGAAGTGTTTGGGCAGCTGCCCAGTGAGCTGGGTTGGGCAACTGGTCTCATTTAAAAATAACTGTGAAAAACAAAATTATTAACAAGTAGGGTTGGTTCACAGGCTGTTCTCAAACCACTGCATCTCTGACTCACTACAGAGTCCCAGGGGTTGGAGGTGGACAACCTGTGACCCTGACACCATCTCTGGTGCCTTTCTGATAGTGACAAAAAACATGTAGGTGTCTGTGAAACCACAAAAATCCCACAGCTCTGGTCAAGGTCTCCAGACTGAAATTCAGAGGATTCTATTAACAGCTCACTTGTTCCCAGGAAGAGCTTATTTAACCAGATTATTTGTCCTCACTGCCCACATTTCAATGTTCACATATTTATCTTTTCCCTGCACGTATTCTATCGCTACCCAATGGGTCCAGCTAATTTTTGCAACATCCCACATGCACACGTATTTTTCAGTAAGTGGCAGCCAGATCCACATGACTCATCCACAGAAATTATCTTTTTCTACAAAGCTCCAATGGGTACAAAATTCAAGCCATCTCCTGACAACCAGCCCCGTTGCTGAGTCCCTCTGGTAAGTGGTTGCTGCAGTCATACATGTGGCAATTAGTGGTGATGGAGAAAGAGCCTTTTATGCACAATTCCCAGCTGTGAGCAGAGTGACTCTGGCTCTTGGCTGAGCTTATTGACACTCTGTTTGTTCCCCCCTCCACACATGGGAGTGGAGAAGAAGATGAGGTCTGTGTTAAAAATTCAGCACTGGCACAGTGCTGTTTTCAGCAGAGATTCAGATTTCAGCAATATTCATCCGGTTCCACGTGACTAAATCACAGTATAGGTAAATAAATATGATCTTAAAAGCTTCCCAGAGGAAGCAGTCTGAGAAATAGAGGCAATACAGGACTACTAGGTCTGCAGGGAGTAAAGTTCTGCCTGTTTATGAGACAACTAAGAAGCAGAAAAACCTTTTTTGTGTGTGCATGACACACAATAATTTCTAATTCTTCTTTCTCCCCCTGTCTTCTCAGCTCATCACACCCAAAAATAAGGAAGGTTTTTCAGACCCTTTTGTCAGACAAAAAATATTTGTTTTTTCTCCAAGGCATTGTCTACACCAAGGCTGTGCAGGACAGCAGGAGCTGGATATAATTGCAGAGGGAATAATCAACCATGCAGAGTTGCTGTCCTCCCACTGGTCATGGGCACACTGAGCCATGCTGGGCTCAGCACCAACCAGACTCTGCACCCACCTGTGATCAATGCAAAGGTGCTTCCACAAAGGCTGATGGGACACCCCACAATTTGCAGAGAATCAGCACAAACAGATATCGAAGATCACATAGCAGTGTCCCATTGAAAAAGTCTTGTCCCATAGGGTAGGAATCAGATTTACCAATGTACTGCCCTGAACAATCAATAGAAATCCTTTGAACAGTTTGATCTGAAGTTCAATGTTTGAATGGATGATTTATTTTTTTAGTACTTTATACATTAGCCTGTCATCACTATTTCTTTTAAACCCTGGCTGCTCTGTATGTACCCATCAGCTTTAACGGGTACAATCAGGTATAAAAAGGATGTTCATTTCCACAAAAATATGGCTAAGTATTTAAAGTGTCCTTGAGTAAAATTAATAAAAACAAATAGAGAAGTAAATAATAAGAGGGAGTGAATTACACTGAAAACCATTTGCACTTCTTTAAAAATATAATCCTATTGACGTCCATAGAAATTAAATCAAATGGAGAACACTGAAATGAAAATTACCCTTTCATCTACACAAATTATTGGAAAGTAGTTAGAGTAGGTGATTGTTATGCAAATGTAGATCCAATGCAATGACAAGGCCTGGGAGTATTTTCCAAGAAGGCATGTTAACTCTTTCTAACACATTATATCTGCTTTGTCCAGAAGCCTTTGAGTCTGGATTTTCTAATCCTGCCCATGTGCTTTGTCTTGAACAGAAATATTTACAGTTATGAGCCTTCACACACAAATGCATTTGTTGTTTTTCATGAGTCACAAATGTGGTCGATGAAGAAATGGGTGTTAATGTATATAAGCTTTTGTAAAGCATTTAATGTACTGGCATATGGCACTTGGATTAAAAGAACCACAATATGCACAAAAAGAGTATACACAAAAGCAATATATTGTAGAAAGTGAGCTCAAATGTAGATGATATTTACTTGAGAGAATAAGAGGTTATCACACCATCTCCGGGGAAAGGTTTATTCACTTGTTTTATAAAATGTGCAGAAGCCGCAAGGGGTAGGTTTGTACCAACAGAGCAGCAGAGAGACAGAAAAGTTGATACCCCTGACTACCCCAGGCTTCCTACAGCTTTGGCTGAGAGTGTGGGGGCAGAAATAGCCACAGATCCCAAATTACCACTTGTCAAACACAAAGCTGTCTCGTGGACCACCTTTAACTTTGTGGTGTGAATAAGTAGCACTTGGAGGAAGCTGAGAGAGAGAGAACTGCCTCACAGTCACCAGGCAAGGCTGTCTGCATGCACAGCTACCACAGAGCAGCCAGAGAAGGCTCTGGTGGCCTCCAGCTGGTGCAGGTCTAACATGAGCCTCCGGTGTCAAAGCAGAGGATTATCATGCTGAGGGAGAGGAACGTTTGGTGGCAAATGATCCAACCTCAGCAGCAGCAGCAGAGCCACAGCTCAGTTTAGTGACAGCTCCATGGGTGCTGTTGATGGATAAGCTGCAGTCCTTGACACCAATGTTTTCCCACTGTCCTCATTTACTGTGTGGCCCCACTGCTCAGACCTAAACCATCCCAATTTATTGGGGTGCACAATCAGCCTTCCCAGAGTTCCCCTCTCCCTCAAATAGCCAGAAAAACCCTGTTACACCAGGCTGTTGGCTGTGCCTGCCCCACTCCTGACATTTATAGCACCATGGTTGGATATTTTTGGGGCTGTTTAACCTGTCTCAGTTTCTCCATACCCTCTAAAAAGTGCCAGAAAACCAAATACTCTGCAGCTGCTTTCCCCAGAATTCACTGTTATCAGGAAAGACTCAAAGGACCTCAATATGAGTGCATGCAAGGGGAGGTTAAAAGGTGAAGATGTTCTAATTCATGCAGACATGATGAGAACATCTGGTAATGGAGGGACTATTAATCAGCAAAAGGCATAATGAGAGCTAAAGGCCAAAGCTGGAGCTAGATGAATTGAAGCTAAAAATCAGGCACAAAACATCAGCTATGAAGTTCTTTGGGCATTGGAGAAATTTTCTGAGAATATGGGGGGTTTTGTTGCTCAAAGTCTTCATAAAGGTTACAAGACTTAAGGTCTCTGACACACTCCTATGGAAGTGAGGGGAGTATAAATTCATGTGGGCATTAAGAGTTAAACCCTGCATCACTGTCTGATGCACATGCCCTTCTTCCTTGCCTGGGATTTGATTATGCATCTTGCTAAAGAATTTTTACTTCTATTTAAAGCCATGGGTAGAGATGCTCATGAGCCACATGCTACATCCCTGGGTTACAAGCACACAAATTTCAGATTGAACATGGAATAAATGGATCTGTGATGACAAAAGCTTAGAAGTGAGATTAATTTAAACTACAGGGACAGCAGCTGAGCATTTCCTAAACAAAAGACTCTTGGAACAAATATTGACACTTTTAGAAGCTAGACAGAAGGAATTCAAGAACACTGAGTGTGTTCACTGTACTTTCTAAAAGCATGCCTCACTCTTCGTGCTATTTTAATCAGGCAGAAATACACAGGATTAAGACACACTTCTCCCACCAGACTGTCTCTTCTCCATGTGCCTCTGCTTCTGCTCCATCTGTAACTTTCCCCAGCATAAAGAAAAGTTGCCACACAGCAGAGGGATTATGCAGATTTTATTTTAAGGTGAGGGAAAAGCAAGAATTTTAGCTCCATATGAGCTAAATAAGGGACTTGCTCCCACATTGAGGGATAATCATGGAAATGCTCCTGCTGGTGACAGCACACTCTGTATCTGACTTGTGCTTCTGTACATTTTTTTTTGTTACCAATGCAACATACCTCCAGCAGCAATGAAAATTACACAAATTCTGTTTAGCCCTCCAGTTTGGTTTGTGGTTTTTTTCGGCATCTGTTGTTGAAAAAACAGGTGATTTTTCCTACCCACTGAATTTACTTCTTGAATGTTATCCCTGAGGTGAGTTAGAACTGTGTGAAAGCCTTAAATAGATCCATAGCTGGCCAAAACAAAGCAAAAAAAAAGCTCTGTAACATAAAACATGTGCAATGTTTTTATTAGTATTACAAAATAATTTTTGCTTTCTGTCTATCGCATACCTACTCAAATCCCAGCACCTGAATCTTCCCAAAGGGGTCCATGGCATACAAGAATACCCATTTCCAAAGCATGCCTTTGGCTGGGTAAGGAACAGCACTGAAACCCCTTGAGCCCACAAAGCTGGGTCTCTCAAGTGTCTGCTCAAATCTCCCCCCTCCTCTCCTGAAGCCACAGCCCTGCACATTTTTGCTTTCCCAGTGCTGGCATCTGCCTCTTTGCAGTTCATGTAAGTGGTGTTGCAGCTCAATGCACTGCCAGGCAGGATGGTTCTTCCTGCTCTCTCCATAAATAGACAGTTTAGAGGTAGGAAATAAAAAAATCCACTAAAAACTTGACCTAGGATGAACTTCATGAGAAAGAAAAAAAAAAAAAAAAAAAAAAAAAAAAAAAAAAAAAGTGTTGTTGATTAGAGTAAAAGAAAAAAAAATTACAAAAATTTCATTCTGAGGTGTGCTTTGCCCATCTGGGGCAGCTTCAGGTTTTCATCCAACATCACAATATAGCACGCCAGTGTGAAAAGCCAAGGTTGCTTTTTGAAGAAAAAACCACAGCAACATGAAAATTAACTATGTGGACAACTTTGGAGTGATGCTTTTTCAAAATGCTGAGGAAAGGCATTAACATTCCTTCTCCTTCTCTTCTCCTCTGGCAGAATCTATTCCCGAAGTTCAATTGAAATTCACAAGTAATTTCTCTCCTCCCCATGTTCTCAAGGAACCCTTCAGCTCACAAAACAGACTTGAGAGACTTTAAGTACATAGGAGTTACTACTGTTCAGAGGCAAAATAATATAAACAGGAAGAAGTTACAAAAAAAGAAGGAAAATTACTTTTCCCATGGTCAGGTAATCATAGGAAAAGGGGGAGTGTTTTTAAACTAAAAGAGAAGAGATTTAGATCAGATGTTGAGAAGAAATTCTTTACTCAGAGGAAAGCGAGGCACTGGGACAGGTTGCCCAGGGAAACTAGGGATGCCTCATCCCTGGAAGTGTTCCAGACCAGGTTGGATGGGGCTTGGAGCAACTTGGGATAGTGGAAAGAGTCCCTGCCCATGTGATGGGGTGGAATATGATGGCCTTTAAGATTCTGTGATGACTAGGATCTCCTCAATGTAATAGTCCAAATAAAAGCCCAAATAAAAAAAAAAAAAATTTAAAAAAAAAAAAAAAAAAAAAAAAAAAAATAATCAGGTATTCTCCTGATGGGATTTGAGCCCTCAGCCAGGGGTGTCCAACAGTGTTTTTTTCAGATGGTCTCATGGAACAAAGGATTAGGATGGAGCATCCTCTCCTTTTCCCATTCCTCCCTGCATTTTTTTTTCAGTGTTACAAAAGAAAGGACATCTGTAGCACCAGAATAGGGGTGATGGAGGGAAACGGCTCCTTAGTCCTCACAGCTACACCTCCTCACTCTCCTGGCAAGCTCCTCTCCAGATGATGGCCATCAGGATCAGGTACACTCTGTGCCCATCCATATAAATAGATCCACTGCCCATAAGGAGCAAATCATGCTCACACAGGAGCTGGGACACCGAGTTTAATCTCCGAGTTCATGTTCCTCAATTAACTTCAATATTCCCTGGGGTTGTCATGCCAACAGACCCACGGCGCCGGTGGGATAATGACTCTGTTCCTCTGGGCAGCAACTGCTCCTCCTCATGATAACCAAACTCCAGGGCAGTCCCTGCCTGCTGCACCCTGGCACAGCCTTGCTGAGGGCAGCAGAGCTGGGCTGAGGCTCTCCTGTTTGCATTTCTGTGCCTGCAGTTCACGGGCTGCACCCTCACACAGCTGCCAAGGGTTTCACTGGTGAGCAGATCCCTCTCATCACAAGCCCTCAGCTCAAACAGGTCACTGCAAGCCTCTGGAAGGAACAAGGAAATCATACCAGCAGTGCCAAGTAAGAGTCTTGCCTTGTAATGCCTTATAGTCACCTGCAAAAAAATTGATATTTTCAATCAACGAGCACAGCAAACTCTGAAATTAACTGGGTTCATTGTGTCCAGGCTGCTGCTCATCTCAGAAGGTGGCAATGCTGCCCAGACCACATTGCATGACTAAAGCAGCAGCTGGGCTACCTTGGGGCTTGCAGTGCCCAGTGCCAAGTGGCAAACACAAGCAGCAAAAAGCCCAGCTGTCCTCTAATCACTGATTGATAGTTTTATTTCATGAAAGAGACTAAATCAAATTCTCTTCCAGGTAAGTCCAACTGACATGGCAAGAAGTGATCCTGGAGAGGGCTTTGGACTGCTAGAGAATTAAGAAGTGCTTGTTGACATTTTTTCAGAGAAATGTTGACAGAAATCTGGGCTCTCACCTAAACAGAAATTGTAGTACAAAGTATCTGTAGTCTATAGAAATTTGTATTCTGACTAAAAGATGAAAGCCACAAAAATCTGAAATATTCTTCCAGGTTACTTCCTGGCAGTTTAATTTTAGGACTTGAAGGGAAATCTAAGGTACTTCCCCCAGCTAATTAATAGAGCCCCCTTCAATAAGAGGGCTCTATTAATTCAGTTAAATATTCAGAGCATGCACAATTTCTGTCCATGTCCCTCTTCCAGAGGCTCTGGTTCAAATTCAACAGCTTCAACAGGAGCCTCTCCAACTTGCAATTGAATAAGCCTGGTGATAATTTAGTGATAGCATGGTCCTGTCCTTCAGCAGGGATGAAGGCGCAGCAATGAGACCTGAAATAATGGCTGTGCTTTGGTGGTTTGGTGTCCAGACCTTGCACAAGTTAAAAAGGGAAGCCACAGTGGCATTAGGGGAACACCACAGTGGGCAAGAGCAGACTGGATACTGGTTGTCCTGCTCCTCCTCCAGTCCTCTGACCTGGTAGTTTTCTACTCTGATAGTTGAACACAGTGTTACTCAGGAATTCAACTTTAATCAAGGTTGTCTAATATAGAATCCCATCTGCAAATAATCCCAATGGTAAATAATTTGTGGTATAAAGAATTATTCTAATTATTTTGTAACAAAGTAAAGAATACAGTGAATTTGGGAAAATGTTTGTTTTGTCAACATTTGGCTACTATGACAAGATTTCAGAGGAAAAGTTGTGAAAATCCTTCATTGTTTCAACTGTAATCCAGTTCCATAAATCATTTGCAAAGAAGCACCTGGGTCTACCCCACCACCTGGGTTTCTAACCTGTGGAACAATTACAAAATAAATCCCCCAGGCTGGATTAATTAAAATCTGGCTGGAATAACCTGGTGTTTTCCAAGATTATGAGAGAAAGAAGTGTAATAGAGAAACTGTTCATCAGCAAAATTACAACAGCAGGCCAATTTTCCTTTTGAATGTATATCAGCACTGCTGGCCTTTGTCAGACAGACTGCAAAGAGTGAGTGGAGACTCTTTTTAAATGTGCTCGTTTCCACTGGCAACCAATGGAGCAAAAGGACAATCAGATTTAATCAATTGATCTCAATGTGCCACGTTCAAAGTAGTTTTCTTTAAATGATTCAAGAGACAAAAGGAGGGTGAGAAAAGTCAAGCAATAAATTGTAATGGTTCTTATTAACTGCTATGAATCAATTGTTTCATAGTTTAATTTTGTTAGGAACTTCTGAGCTTTTCATATTTTCATCAGATAAAACCTTTTTATCCCAAGCAAAACTACAAAACTTAAATGTCAGCTCCAATCCCTTTGTTTGGATGCTGATTTTTTCAACTCCATTTTCCCTGGAACTGCAAATAATCAAAATACCTTTTTCCTATCTAAAATGCCATCTGCATTTTTCTTAAATAACTCTCTTTACGTGAAACTTCTATATTTTTTACGCTGCTGCCGAAACGACGTAAAAAACCTTCCACCCAAACTGGAAATGCAACGAGCCTGGATGACATTTGCAAAGAACTCCTCCTCAGAACAGTTTTCCACCTAACCTTTAATAAGTGCATTTTCCATATATTTATTAATGTCAGCAGCAGAAGAACACAGTGTTCTGGAATGAAATATTTACGGAATTTCCGTGTCTTTGTTGCGTAGGACTCCTGGTTCCAAGAACCATTCAGAGGCTTTTAAACTGTTCACCATGTCACTCCTGTCAAGTGGCACTTGTCAAGTGCTGAGCTCTCTGCCTTTTTTTTTTCCAGTGCATTAATGTGCACTGACATAGTTTTTTCTTGAAATTTAAAGGCACTTGCAACAGCACCAGAGAACACATCGTCCTCACAGACCTTACATTACTCTTGCCTGATTTAATTTTTAAACAGATCTAAATCTTTGTATGTCCTGTTCAGACTCCTCAGCTTCCAGTTCAGCATGTTCAGGGCAGCTCCTGACTCACAGCCAGTGTGGAACCAAGCCTCTTATTCTCTTTTCCATGCTGCTTTCCTATCTGTATTTCTCCACCCTGTATTAACCCTCATGTTCTTAGTTAATTTTACCTATTTATTAGCAAATGAGCACACATGTAGTGGTCTTTCTCTCTGCAGGAGTTGTAACATGCTCCGATGCCCTGATGTCCCAGTAGCACATTTTTTGTGAGTGTGGTATTTCTCCAGGGTATTTTAGCCCATTCCTGGGGTAAAATCACAGTGAGTGATTTTATGAGGAATGTCAGTAGAAAAGGAGAACCTTGCACTTACATCCTGTAAGTTTGTTTGTTTTACTTGCTTCCCTCTGATTTCCCCTGTTACTTTCTTAACCCATTTTTTTTTTCTGTTTTCTTCCCTGATTCCTTTCAAGTTGTTCCACAAATGCACATTTCAATAGCCTAACACTCTGTTTTTTCATAGCTCTCAGAGGGAAAGAACATAAAGCAAACAAAACACTTGCTCTTTGATGAGAGAAAAGTTTGTCTCATGTTTTCCAAGCCACCACCTTGTGATGAGATTTCACGAGCTGGGAATTTGACATGATAGCCTAAAGTGAGAGTAGGATGTGCACTGCCAGCCCACACTGTTCTCAGAGCCTGCAAACCAGTTCCAGTTCCTCTTTGAAACAGATCTGTTGTTTCAAGTGTTTGTCAATATTCATAGCCTTTTCTCAGCGGTTGCACAATTCTTCACTTTTAATGAGGAGGTTGAAACGTTGGTAAACAGGTTGAGGAAGGTGTAAGATAATAAAAAGGTCAGACTGAACAAAGATTGCACTATATTAAGGAGGAATGTAAAATTATTCTTCGTGATTTTTTCAGTAAAAAACAATGGACCAATCCAAATTTCTGCATTCTCAGGAAAGACAGTAATTCTCTGCTGGACTGTGGGTGAGATATGGTGCTGATACACATGAAAAGCAGGTCAGGAAAACATTAAATGTATTGCAAAGTGCTGATCAAAACATCCTTTCAAACATTCACTGCTGGTAAGACAGCAAGAACAGGAGATCAAAGTTCAAGCAGGTTTTTAATTAGATGCCTTGCTTACTGTGGTATGTCAGACACATGGTAAGAAGAAACTTTTCCCATCTGCAGCCATGCTCTAGACAGCACTTTATCTGCTCTTGCATGTTACAAGTTGGCCTGATGCAGAGAAAGCTGACACAAATATAAGTATGTAACAGCACAGAGGCACTTAGGATCCTAACACTGCCTTTCCCCACACTGGGCACAGCCAGGCTCTGATCCCAGGCTGAGCTCACCCACCTTTAGGAGACAACAACATTTGTTTTGGATCCTGACAAAGCACAGCTCCCAGGTTCACTGTGGTTTGCCACAAAGTAAACAAGCCCAAAGGTGAAAATAGAGGTGTTAGAGCTGGACCTCAAGGAACAGGACCAGGACGTGCAAGGCCACAGGACTGGCAAGAAGCTGCTCTAGCAATAAGGTTTCATATCCTGCTTTCTTCTCTCATACTAATTAATTTTTCACTCTGGGGAGGAAGGAGGACTATTCATTTTCTAAGATTAAGCAACAGATCAATAAGGGGAAACTATGATTCATTCAATACTTGACGACAGATTAAATAAAAAGCATCATTCTGGGTCTGCTCTAAAGTAAAAAAAAATTAAAAGATAAAAGTAGATGTCTAGGGAGATATAAAATCACAGCAGTTTTCCTCCCTTTCCTCCTTTTCTGTCTCATTAAAACAGAAATTACAAATGGTTTTATTATCCTGTGTTCCACAGACAAGCATCATGATGGTGAACAGTAAAGCCATTATTTTTAATGAAATTCATACAACTCTAAGAATACAAATGTAAAAGTGAAACAAACAAAACTTTTGGGAGAAGATTGCTGTATTTTAAGTAAGCCTCAAAACATTGCTGTCTGAGTCACTGAACTGAGATTTAGCAGAGAAGGAAGGCAGCACTCCAAAGTATTTTACAGCTCTGCCTTTTGCAGTCCATAAGCCAGATCTGCTGTTCTTCTCATCTGTTGTCCTTCAGCCAACTCTGTTGCTAAATCCACTACACAACAATTTGTCAGGGACTTGAAGTTATTGCAGCTTTTCCATGCTTGTTGGAGAGATTATCAAACAGATATTCTGTCAAACTGCTGACTGCTCAGAGTTTTGGGCTAACAGTGAACAAGTAACCTTTTCTGGAAACATTTGTGGCTTGATGAGGTAAATGCCATATCAAGTAGGGGTCTGTCTACTGGTTTGGAGGTGATCTGCTCAGCTAGAGGAGGCCATGGATTTTCCATCTCGAAACTCAGGAGATTGCTACACAACTACTCTTGATCTTCTCAACTCCACACAACTCACATGCACAGGACAGAGCAGATTGAAAGAGAAATATGACAGTGAATATCTCTGAATTATAATAATTAGGCTCCAACTGTTTTCATTATCCTCTGATGGGGATAGAAACCAAACACACTCAATTCCAAACATAATGAAAGGCATTCTTCTTGTTCATGGCAATGACTTTTGAAATGTATCTTGCATGGGGTATAGAAATATTAAAAATGTGCCTGCTTGCTTCTGTGAAGAGCCAAGTATTGTGCAACACAATATTGAATTTCAGTAATTAATTACATGCTGCCAAACTCAGCTGTGGTGTTCCTGAAATGCTAGCAGTTGTTTCAGCTAGTCTCTATGGCTCTGCCTCAAAGCCCTTTAAAATGGATCAAAATCTCTCCATTGACTTCAAGTGGTCTTAGAGCTGATCCTCACTGTCAGGGAGGCTGCTGGAAAAAAAACCAAAACCAAAAAGGGACTAAGAGTCTAGTCTTATTCACAGAGGAACAGAAACGAGAGCTTTGGAGTACAACATTCAGTAAAGTGTCAGTTAAAAATATAAGAAGGTACTACTACTGCTGCTAAGAGAGAAAATACATGCAAAAATCATCTCTGGACCTTGAAGCAGTCTGAGTAACTTCTGTTAGCTTTGCTGTCCAAAGCCAGCTGGAATTGAAAAACTGGAAATGTGTTCTCTTTTCCCTGCAACTGAAGTAAAATAATGTCTCATCAGAATGTCCTGCAGGTGGTAGATTTCTTTTGAACAGTAATTTCAGGAGAGAACTGAAATAGTTAGATTAAAAAAAAAAAAAAAAGTTACTTTGGTGCTTTATGGGAATGGAAGCTTGGTTTCTTTACACTTTACACAGAAAAAGCAGCAGCCAGACCTGGAAAAATCTGCAGTTAAACAAACGTGATACTGGTGATGTAACCAGACCTGGAGAACCAGGAAAAAACTATGGGAGTAAAGGAATCTCAGGGAAAAAAATATCAACCGATCAATCAAACAAACAAACCAAACCAAACTAAACCAAACTAAACAAAAAACAAACCAAACAAAAAACACAAACAAAATAAACCTCCCCAAAAAACCCAAAAAAACCAAAAACCAAACCAAACCAACCAACCAAAAAAAAAAAAAAAAAAAGGAACCAAAGAAGAAACACAGTGGAACTAACAGTCCTGGAAACTGCAGGGGAATTGTGTCTGTGAGACAGCCTGCTTTGGAAAGCAGCTGCTGAATACCTTGAGGAAAAACCAAACCCTCATTCTAACAAGCAATCTTGTATAAAAGACACACTAGTTCACTTTTAATGGTAGTGTTAATGTTAGACTTTAAATGTGTGACTTGGGTTCCATTAACAGATATCCAAGTACCTGAGCAAACTCATCCAAGCTGCAGGATCCCCCTGTTACAATCAGCATGTGCTGCTGTGTGGCTCAAGAGCTGCACACATCTCTTGAACCTGTGAATCCGTGTCCAGCTGAGCATGAAGGAATGCTGCAGCTCAGTGAATCCTGCCTGGGAGAGCAACTTTGGGCAATTCATAGAAGATTTTGTTTTCTGCAACTTTTTGTCTATGGAAGTCAATTCAGCCCTCCTTAACAGAGTGAAAATAGCTGTGGAGAAAGAGAAATGAAGCAGGACTGGCACTTGGTAGGAATTCCAGAAAAAAACAATTCAGGGAATGAAGGAGCTTTTTCTGCTGTATCCACAACTGAGGCAAAAAGAAGCCAACAGCAGAAAGGATTCCTGGAATCTGAGGAGAAGTCATATGAATAAATAATGTGTGATTTCTGACTCCTTGGAGCCCGGAGACTTGTGGCCAAGAATCTTTCTGAATAAGCAAGAAAATATTCACATCATTGTTTTGATTAAGATGTGAATGGCTGGATTTTGAATACTGCAAAAAGCTCAGAGGTTTGTTGCCTCTACTGGCACAAATCTGTGTTGAATGTCCATGGTCCAAGCTCTGAGAATGGGTGCAAAAATTGCAGGGGTCTCCCCACAGAGCAGGGTGAGGCTTTCTTTGGAGGATGAGGGATCACTGGACCAGAAGACCCCTTATCCTTGAAGAGGTGCAAGAAGTGACACCTGCAAGGAGATTGAGAAGCTGAAGAGGTGCTGCTGAAATTATTTAAAACTATAATAGACTGTATAATATATAGTCTATATAATAGAGCAGGGAGAACTTTCCTGAGTACTGATCTTACTTGTGGCTTTATGACAAAATATACCAAAGTGATAGAACATGGTAGAAAACTCAGGGAAAGGATAGAGCACGACCGTGATTTTGAGTGCAGGAGCAGTAATTGATTGTGCCTCTTGGATTGATTAAACATCACCACCTTGTTAGTACCTGAACAAGCAGAAAGAAAAAAAAAAATATATATATATATATAGTTTCACATTATGTACACTTGTACAGCAGCTGTCTCACACCAGCACACCTGGGAACAGACATGCCTCACTGAGACTGTTAATCTCTGTATCTGCTGCCTGAGATGTTAAAACTGTCCTGGTGGATCAGGTGGCTGAGTCAATCTAAATGATTGAAGCTGCCAATTGAATGCCATAAATCTGTAAAATAATACTCCTTGAGGTTGGAGTTTATCAGCTTCCAGGTTTGCCTGAGCTGGGAGCAGCCTCTCACACCATCAAACAGCTCACTGCACACTCTACAGCCTCAGAACACCAAGACCGTAAATAACCCTTCCCAAAATCAATTATAATCTACACGTTTGAGCCAAACATTTACTCCTGCAGTTGGGAAGGGAAGGGATTAGCCTTTCCCTACGCCAGCAGTTTGCCTTGCACTGAAGAAGATAGCACAGCTCCAGTAAATCATGAGCCAGCCTGTGGAGGTTGAGTCAAATTTATTGCTGTTGACCCGAGGGAGTCACTCCTGTCCAGCCCTGTGAACCAAGCAAAAAGAGGAACTTTGCCCTTCAGTTGATGCAGGCACTCCTCACTCACACAGAGCTCTTCCCCTGCACAGGGGAACACATTTCTGAGCTGACACCTGCAGCAGCTTGTGGGGTATTTCAGGCTATTACAGGCTTTGGAATGGAAATAGGGGTGGGACATTAACAAAGCCAGCACAAGCACAGGCATTGCAGAGGAGCGTTAGAAACCATCCAGGGTGGGAGAAGAATATATGGAAATACATTGATGTAGATATAGATTGATATAGGTAAGAAACAATATAGATATGTAGACTATATAGATAGTATAGATATAGATAGATATAGAGATAGAGATAGAGATGGAGATAGAGATATAGGGATTATCTAGATGGTATATAGATATAGACATAAATATAGATATATAGATAGATACAAAGAGATAGATATAGATGATACAGATATAGATGATATAGATATACATAGCAGCTCCTGATATAGAAAGAAACTCTTTCCAGCACATCATTGGAGATTCTGGGTGGAGGAGGTGGATTTACTCACCAAAAATCTTTTCTAATAGCAGCCTCAGGAGTCTGACTTTGCAGTGCTTGCACAATGGATTCCCAAATCATTTACCTCACATGCTTTCATGGGAAGTGCATCATACTGCATTTTCCAGCTTTAGGGATCCCATGCTGAGGTCAAACTGTATTGTGCATTCCTCTGGCTCCCTGACTCAACCTTGGGGTGCATAAAGTCCCTGACAACACCAGCTTTTAGCAGCTTTTATTTTATAATTATTTGCTCTACTCACAGAGCTTCGCTGGTAGTGCAAATTACAGCTTTGGGGATGGAGCTATTTTTAAAATCAGCCAATATTCAATAATGACCTTTTTAAATTTTACTTGCAGTAGTAGAGTAATTCACCTTCTTCTATTTTTTAAATCCCACTCACAATTCTTCACGTGCCTGATGCAGAAACTGGAGGTGTTTTTGTTGTTCAAGTTAATCTCAGAAACTCAGGTAATCAAGTTCCCACAGCACTGGGTATAGCCAAGGAGATTTACACAGATAATTTAAAAGCACCATGCTGATCTGTTATAAAATCCAGGCTGTCAGGAGTTCAGAAATTAAATCAACAAGATAAATCACAAGGACTTCAGCAGATCCTTTAAGTTAATCTGATACATAAAAAGATGTCCTAGACATGAACTTTTATACCCAACTGGAATCCCTTACACTGCAGAAACATTAAAAATCATTGAAACATGTCTAACTTTAGCATTTTATCCACTGTAATAATCACAAATAAACATCTGGAAGGACAGTGGTTCTGTAACAACAAAATCCCAATGACATTGAACATTATTTATAACGGAATGATGTAACCAGATTGTTTGATTAATATCTGCAGAGTCATTTCTGCACTTTATACCCCTCTTGGAACACAGACAAGCCTTATGAGGCTGCATGTTTGTTTGGGACACTCTAGGGCCTGGTTTGCAAGAAGCTGAACACCCACAGGGCTCACTACAGTCCACAGGGACTTGCAACATCCACCTTTGGGCTCCTTGTTTGTGTTTTCCTCCCTCAGATTCCATTTGGCACTGGAGCCATCAACTTGTTTGAAGGGCAAGAAATGAGAAAAGAGTAAGCTGAAAAAGCAGAGTCCCTCTCATCTCCAATGCCCCTTTTCTCTAGTTTATTCTTACTCTGTTTTCCTAATCCCATAGCCCAAAGGAAGTCACAAAAACCCCAAATTACCAGTCAATACATCCATTGATTTTTGCAGCAAGGAAAACCCAGTGTTTTCTAATGATGTCCAGAGAGCACCTGTGCCTCTGAAGATGATGCTTTTCAAATTAAGAGCTGAAACACTGGCTCCTCATCATCACCCAGAGAAGGTGTGGAGGTCCCAACCCTGGAATTGTTGAAGGCCAGCCTGGATGGGGCTTGGGGCAACCTGGTCAAGGTGTCCCTGCCCATGGCAGGGGTTTCGAACTAGATGGTCTTTAAGATCCCTTCCAACACAAGCAGAGGTGTTGAACTTTGATTGCTACCTGACCAAAAGATCATTTTGACACAAGCAGTTAATCCCTCAGGCCACTTGTTACTCCTCTTAAAATGCTGTAGCCTCAGTTTTCCCTCAGCTGATGCCACAAGCCTGTGGTTCCTACCAACAGCTTTTAGCACAGAGTGTGTGTCCACCCAGAAGTGCAAACTGATCCAAACAACTCAGGAGACAGCTCCTCACAAGTGATGCACCATCCCTACTTTTATACTGAATCAGTAAAGGTTTTATTTAACACCTACAGGCAGGTGCTAAAGAGGCTCACAGAACCAGCAGGGTCAGGTTTTGGGTCCAGGGATTCAAGGTGGTAGAGTCACATCAAGACAGTGCAGCAGCGAAACCACTGAAATTGTGCACGTCAGGGGGCAGAGATAAATCACTGCAGGCAAAGCAATCACTAGATAGGAAAACAATATCCTGAAAGTAAAATACCCCAGATAAGAAGACATAAATGCAGGTGGAAAAATCCACTCCAGTCTTGGATGTCAGAGCTGTATTAACAAAGTTTGCTTTCCAGAGATCAAAGGACACTGATCCTTCTGCCAGATCAATCCTTACAGAGAGTAAGGGGAGGATTTTCGTAAGTCAGGTAAGAAAGAGAAAAGAGAAAGCAATAAAAGTCCTGTTTGCATTTCTCTGTCTAAATTCCTCACTGTTTTCAAGCATTTTGAGATTCACAGTTCAAGACCTGCTGTTCTCCATGCAGCTTTTCCAACCACTGTTCTTGTTTTATTCCCAACTGAAGCATAAAAGAATCCTTTTGCCAAAAGCATGTTTCTCTGGGGATCATTCTTGCTTAAACATGTTTGTCTCTAAGTTTCCCATTTAACCATGCTGGTAAGAGTGCAGGTCAGAAAGGCACTACATTTCTTTATAAAATAACAAAAAAAAAAAATTCCTAAGGGAATACCTATGGGGAATTTGTAGTTCATCTCTTTACCCTTTATATCCTGCACTTTAGATTTATTAATAAATACTAAATGTTCTGAGAAGAGTCATATCTGAGCCTTTTCAATCTCCTGTCCCATCCAACACACTTGGAGCCCATGGATGCAGCCGCAGAGCCTGAAGTAACCACAAGAGAGATCATTGTGGGCCTTTTCTATTTCTGGATGATGACAAATGGTTGGACTGGTTTGCCAAGGTTTATCTTGTAGGGTGGGACTCCACATCCTCCAGTGGGGACCAGACTCCAGATGAATTCAGATGTGGCAGCAATTGGTTGATCTGGTAACCATAACAACCATAATCCTCACTGCAGGACTCTAAAAATCTTGTCTTGCTCCTTTTTCTTCCTAAAAACACTTTAGCTTAAGGAAGGCTGGGGTTTGCTGAGGTTTGGGGAGCACAGAAGGGCACAAATTGAAACGAGGAGGGTGATTGAGGTTAGAATTAAAAGAGGATAATGAATAATTAATCAGGATACGCAGGCCTGTACAAATATCAGAACAAAGCACATCCTTTGGTCCTGCAGAAAATGAGATATTAAATACCCCAAGAGGCATGTTGGAACACCTAAAGGAACAGCTTAGGAAGTTAGGCACTTTTCAGGTAATCACCTTGTCATGTTTATAGCTCCCAAAGCCCTCCTTAAATATGATAATAGGAGTCTGACTAGTCTGACTTTGTCATTTTAATTAAAAGCTCTATTCCTCATGGCAGGAGCAGGTTAAAAAAAAAAAAAAAATACAGTTCCCAATGCAAACCCATGGAAAATATGAATGCCTTCCTCTACAAAACTGTGTATGAGTGGCACAGCTTAGGGATTGGTCTGGCATATGGTCCATATGTAAACATCCATAATACACCTTCAAAAATGGAATTTAGTGGCAGATTCATTTTGTTAATGTGAAAAAAAAAAAAAACCCAACCTTTTTCACCTCTCAGAGAACTTTTGTTTTCTTCCTAAAACATTTTTCATCCAGAAATTTCCGAGGTTTCTAGCATTAAAAATCAGCTGAAGCTGCAATTTTCTAAGAAAGTTTCCACTACTTTGAAATTTGTTTTCAGAATTTTATTCTGCTTGAAACTGTCACATTTTATCCAAACTGTGAGTTACCCATTAAAGAGAAAATCCAGCTTCCAGCCTGTTCCATTCAGCTACATGATTGTGCAGAATATAATAGTTTGAGTCCATATCCTTACATTTCCTAAACAAGTCCAAACCCACAGACTGCCAGGCACAGCAGATAGATCACACTGTCACCAAGCTCATTCCCACTATCTGGATCACAGCTTCTACAACTTTAATTCACTCTTTGTCAAACCTGGAGAACTCCAGGCTCAACAGCCACAAAATCCAGTATTTAAAAAAAATACAATTCACTCTGGCACACACACCAGGGGAGGACAAACCTTATCAGTCATTAAAGACATAATTTTCCTAAGTGATTGCTGGCAGCGGATGCAGCCCTTTCAAAGGGCAGAGATATTTATCTGAATAACTACCTGTGGCCAGCTCTGCACACTCATCACTTGCTGTATGTTAACCAGCTTGTCCTTGTCCTTTTTGCTGCTTGCAGAGGGGACTGGAGTATTTTCAGATTTTTTTTTCATTCAGCTGAGCAGTTCCATTGTCTCCCAGGTGCTCCTGTGAACCTGAGCAGTCTCGAATTGTCATGCAGGGATGGGTCAAGAACTCTCTCAAGGGAAGAAATCAACACTCTGAGGGTTCAGATGGCAACAGCAGAGATCAACAACAGCTCTGGCTAAGAGGGGTGAGAGTCATGATGGTTTTGCAGTAAATGTCTCTATCTGCAGAAGACAAAGGGCAACTCGCACCCTGTAACATTTTTGCTATTTGGAAAATAAGGATGTGCAGACACTCCATCTCCAACCCCTGCTGGGAACTGCACATGGTTCAAGTGAGGGAGAGAGGGCTGAGGGGAGACAAAGGCACAGACAGAAATCACCTATTCCAAAAAGAAGAGTTAAAAAATGAACACTAGAACATAACCACACAAATATCTTTCTTTAGGCAGCACAGCCCACGAATTACAGTCCAGATATAGATATGCATTTGTTTCCTAGAGCAAGCTGTAAGAAAAGATCCATCAGCATCATTCCCTGGTCTCTTGAGCTCCCTATAAACACTCATGCTCTTTATGAATTCATTTCCTTTGTTGTTATTTATTAAAACTTCATTCCACTCTGATTTCAGATGTTACTCCACAGCAAACCTCTTCCCACAAATCTGTTGGTTTCTTTAGTTCACAGTAAAACCCTTAAATAAAATATTTAAGAAAAAAATGGAAAATTAATTAAGATAGTCTCAAAAATCATATAGAATTATGTGTAGGTATGAAATGAGTTCAGATATAGGCCAAGATTTCTGAGGAAGGCTGTCACTGTAGGCAAGCAAATCCCCTGCCTGCCTTTGATCAGATTCCCTGGGGGGGTTTAAAGTGGGCAGATCGGTTTCTCCATCACATGTTTACCCAGTAAACACTCAGTTTCTTGCAATAAAAATTAAGCCTCATTGAAAAGTAAACCCAAGTAGGCTTATGAGATGAAAGACTTATTTTTCTCTTGCAAACCAGTCCCTGGCTATCAGAAATGCAAATCCTTCCTCCATGGAGCAGGTCTCCATGACACCTTTGGGAGGGAGTGTGATCATCCATGGGGCTGCAGCACTCCTGGTGTCCAAGAGCCAAGGAAAGAACAGCCCAGCTTTGCTCAGGGTGGAGGATCAGAAGTGTGGCATTTTTCTTCTGCTCAGATCTTCGGGGAAGAACACGCCAAGCCCCACAAAGCTTTGCTGGCTCTTGTTCACTGCTGTCCCACAGGGCTTGTCCAATCTTTATAAAGAGAATGTTAACAAAATCTGACATTTGGCTGCAAGAAATTTATTCACTTCAACACCTTAAATAAGAGTTTTCTCTCTCTTCAGAGAGCACAGGAGGTAGAAGCACACTTTGCTTTCTGATGTTACATCAATCTTGTTTCACCAAGCACTTATGGAGACACCTGGAAATGAAGTCTGTGGCTGCAAACAACATGCAAGAGAATATCTATTTTCACTTTGATAGCATTAAGAACTAAGACATTTTTGTGGAAGGAGACAGTAGAAATCCTTGGAGAAATCCAGAGACTAGTTCTTAGGCTTGGAAAGAACAGACTTGGAGGAATAGCAAGGAAATGTTTCAGCAAGAGTGTGAAACCTTCCAGAGTGGTCCCAGCCAAATCTAGACATCTTTTAAATCCCCCCAGGGATGGTGACTGTTTTAATGCCCTGAACAGCCTGTTCCAGTGCTTGACAACCCTATCAGTGAAGAATTTTTTCCTGTAACCCAATCTAAACCTCTCTTGTCACAATGTGAGGCCATTTCTTGTCCTGTCACTTGTGACTGACTCGCACCTCACTATAGACTGCTTCCAGGTAGTTGTGACAGCCAGTGGCAGAACTCTTTTTTGCATTTTATATCCTTTTTATACACTCTTGGCACAGCCAGCACTCACTGGCAGAACAATAACACAGCCAGACAGGAAAAGAAATATCTAAGAGTTGCAGTGCAATAGAAAAGGCACTGAAGTTTGAAATTAGTACTGCATTCAATCACTGGAACCCAAAGAGAGCACTGAATTATAAGTTTCTCTTTTCATAAGACCTCTTCATTAAAATGAAGATCACATAATTTGGAATTTGCTCTATGATAAACAGATCAGGATTTATGACATGGTATCTAATTTGCACAATGATAAAATCCAAAACATTTGAGGTTTAAGAGTGACTGCAGGGAGTGCTGAGGGCTGTAGGTTTGGGGTTTTAACAAATGCTTTCACCATCACATCCGCTATAGCACCCCATTTTTCACTAGCTCCATTGCCTCTCATACAGAATTTGTAAATCACTAATGGACACAAAAACATCCCTAGGTCCAGGCTGGGCACTGCAAGCTTCTCCTTCCTTCTCCCATTAGTCAGAATTTTTATAGTTAGGCTTTCCTCACATTTCAGGATATTTATTTTTAAATTAATCCAGCAGGTGTTGTGAAAATAATTATGGATAGCAAATGGCTTCATTGAACCAATTTGGCTCCCTTGATGGCTAGAAGCAGATTGTACCCACCCTAGAGAAAGGCTTCTTCCAGCACAGTTACAGCCACAGAAATTAAACATTCTGGTGAAAAACGTCCTTGATGCCCAGCAAGGCAGGTACTCACAGGTAAGACTCTGCCTCACACAGTGTTCTTCTCTCCAGATGTTCTTTTATTTCACTGCAATTGATTTTCAGTGTGATGATGAGGGCAGCAAACTGTTTCAGGGTGCACTTGGAATAACAGAAGCACCACGGGCTGGATCTTGTAACCTCTATTTTTAATAACCTTCAGACTCAACACAGGGAGAAGAGCTGAGCTGGGCACTGGTGGGAGTCCTTGCATTTGCATACTCTATTACTGATTTAAAAATCAAAAGCAGAAACTCAATGGACCCTCCTCAACCTATGGGTGGACAATTAAATAATCCCAAGAATTCTGCCAGGAAGTGAACTTGTCACATGCAGCCACCTGCTGCCTTTTTCTACTCTCATTTCTACTGAAGCTGCAGGTTCCTATAATTATCTAAATGAATAACTTAATGATAAATTCCACTCCATCTCTGACAGCTGAATAATTCAGGAGAATTTTAATAGGGAACAATAAAACAGACTTTTAAAAAATTCACTTTGGTTCCATCTCATCTTTAATTAAGTCAGTTCTGGAAAGATCCAAGTTCTAAAGGTCATTGCAAGATGTTGGCAAAACCATCAACTCCAATAAAATCTTTTTAAAAAAATTACATAGGTTCAGTTTCAACACTCCAAGGTAACCTCAAAAGCAACTGTATATTATGATTAAAGTATCCCTATATATTAGATTGAAATGTAAAAACTACCTAGAGTTAATTGCAAAATGAGTACTATTTTTAAATTGCATTTGCAATACATTTGCTTTAGCCAAAGTACATTATATTGTTTTTCAATTAGTGACCAAAACGTCATAAATAATGATTTTTTCAAGGTTTTGGGGTGAACATTGGAAAACAGTTCACGTCCAAACAAACAAAACAAGAAAGTTTTGTTTTCAAGCCATCACTGAGAAAAGCAAACAAGAACATTCTGCTTGGAGTCAGCCTACAAAATTGTTTGACTTGAAAGGCTGTTAAAACCCATTTACTAACATTTCTGTTGGATTAAAGTTTAAATAAGGGAAACTGTTTAATAAAAGTCAATATTTCAAATTATTATTATTATTTTTCCCCCTAGCTGAAACAATTCACTAACCTTTCTCCAAATTCACAATGCACATTGATTTTTTTGGAGTCAGTTCCCCCTGTTGAACCCTTCACCAGCTCAAGTTAAAACCTGTCAAGCCAGTGGAGTCTCCTGCAACCATTAAACAGATGAATAAAATATTCATCTGCTGCTCTGTATGGTTGTTACAGAGATAATCTAACAGGGGTGCACTCCTGGCTGACCAGACTTTAGGCAATGACAAGTGTTCATGAAAATAAATTAATATATTTAGAATGATTTTACATATATGTTTATGGGAGATATTCACTGCACCTACTCTCATAGGATGGGACTGCACTTAGCAAAAATCCTCTGGAATCACATTTTCAACCTAAATGGATTAGAACCTAAATTTATTACCTTCTTAGTTCAGACTGGACAGGAGCAGAGCTGCTGTCCCACAGGAAAATTCATCATCCCAAATCATCTCATCAGCCAAGAATGAGACAGAGTGCAGATCTCAAAGCAAATGCAGCTGTGTAGCACTCTAAGAACTGGTGCCTGACTTCAGAAACATTCGCTCTCCTTTTTCCAGATGAAGCAGGTTTCCAGCAGCTAAACAAGCCCTGGCTAATTTCCTGCTGTTGTGGAAATTGACTCCATATCCACATGCCTGGTGAAAATGTATTTTCTCCTAGTGATAACCCAAAGTCAGGGAAGGTCATTTACAAGTAATGACGATTTAATGTAAAAATGAAAGCAAACCTCGCACTGAATTTGTGTAATTTGGGGGTTGGGGACTTTCAGCCTTTTCCAAGAAGCAAGATTCCGTGTAAATTCCAGTTAAGACAAGATTCCTCATCATCAGTGCCATGCAGAAAGCCACTCGGGATTAGGAGCACAACAGAATCTGGAAAGCTACGTGGCTGATGAGCATTCCCTGCTAACACTCACACGCCTGCTGATTTCCAAATCTCAGCCTTATCTGCCTCTCCAGCAGGAGCCAGTCACAGCCTGTGTGCAAAGGCTGTGGGCCATTTATCACCCTGCAGACACTCATCTGCCTTCTTCTCCCTTGGATTCGGGGATGCTGAACCTGCCTGGGGCTCCAGCAAGGACTGGGCACCAGCCCCACCCTGCACAGGGGGAGCTGCTGTCCCTCAAATGTGTTCTGTTGTCACCACGAAGGTGAGCTGTTGTCACCACAAATGTGTTCTGTTGTCCTGATGCCTTGGAGGGCTGACTTGAAACAGAGACTGGATAGAGCCAGAGAATAAAGTAGGGATTTATTGAAAGGCCTCCAGGATCTACCTTGGGCAGGACAGGCCTGACCAGGGCTACACCCAAGGTGGACCCAAAATGGTCACAAAATGGACCCCTGGTCATGAGATCTTATATTTTTGTAAGTTTTGGTCCATTTGCATATCGGGGTTTAATTGTCCAATTCCAGCTCCAGGTTGTGAGGTCCCATCCTTCTTGTTCCTCCCTTCAGCCCACCCTTGTTTGTGCTTTTGGGCCTGAAAGTTGTCTTTGGTGTGCAGCAGGAAAAGGATTTGTTTTGTCTCCCTGCTCTGTGAAGAGCTGACTGGCACTTAATGTGAGCTCAGAACTGCACCCCTGGGCAGCACAGAATCTGAAATACAGGAAAGCTCAAACTTAAGGCATCAGTCCCCACAAATGTGTTCTGTTATCACCACCAAGGTGAGCTGTTGCAGCGCTTTTCCACACCCAAGTAAATGATCCTATTTAAGGAAAAAAAGTTTTGGTTTACCTTTGAACACATAAGGAAGCCAAACTAGAAAGTTCTGTGCCCTTCTCATCAACATTGGCCCAGAGCCAGCACAGGGGCACTGACTGGGCTTTGGAAATGTTTCTCAAAACCTGCTGCCAATTTCATTGGGCAAGGTGCCAAAAAGCCCACCTGGACCCTCAAGTACTTAAAAGACTGCTCAGAACTGCTCAATTGCTTTTTTGGACTGCCTTAGCAGTGTAAGACTGTTCTCTGCACTATTTTCGACTTATATTTCTTTTGGTTTGTATTTTTGTCATTATTAAACCCTTTTGTTTTACAAAGTGTGTCCAGAGAAGTTGTCTCACTATTATTAAGCCACACTGGGAAGTCGCAGGTCAATCCTCAGACTTGATACATCTTCACAGAGCTTATTACACTCTGTCCACTTGTGAGACTGTATCAGTGAGCTCTTGTCCCCACAAATGTGTTCTGTTATCACCACAAAGGTGAGTTGCTTTCTGCTCCCACGAGGGCAAGCCCATGGGCACAAGCCAGCAGCATGAAACCCTCCCTCTTCTCTGTTGTTCACCCTCTTTTTGGGAACTGACTCCAGCCTGCAGTGTGGTCCAGACAGGGTCTGCCCTCTGCACCTGCTGCTGAGAGAAAAGGGCTTGCCCACTTCACCCCAAAAGCCAAGGAACAAAATCCCCAGTCAGACCCAAAGCAGCAGGTGGGTGGTGTTAGCCAAGCCTGGAAATGCAATGCCATGCTGCCACTTCAGCAATTCCAGAGGAGGAGGAGGAGTCATCTCTTCTGAAGAGATAAAGAGTCCAAAGCCAGCAGAAGCTCCCCCCAAGCTGCTGGGTTATTCCTGAGCAGGAGGAGAGGATGGATCTCACAGTGCAGACACAGCTCCTTGGAGCACTCCAAAGGGAGGGATTGTGCCAGACCCCCTGCAGGAGTGGGGAGCCCCATTCACCCCACCCAGCTCCCACCCATCCCCATGGCCCCAAGGAGGAATTGTCCCTCCTTCAGCAGTTTGGTGCCACCACCAGATACTCCCAGTATGAAGAAAACACCCAGAAAGGAGCTCTGTGCAGTGTCAGATCAGCCATTGGCACATTACAGGCAAACCTGGGTGATTTTTTTATGCACAGCTGCACCACCTCATTTCCACAGACCTATCATGGCTGTGGGTCAAATCAGGGAAAAACAAAATCTTTGCATGCAGGATTCCCCAGATGGTGTGTACAGGCAAGACAAGAGAGCACCCAGCACAGCCAAGCAACTGGAAAAGTTCACAAAAAATGCAGAAGGGATGAGACTAAAATGAGATGCAAAGTAAAAGAATAAATCTGTACAACTTGTCCTTGTGGGATTTACAGAAATACCAATTTGTCTTGCTTTCTGACTGAGATATTTCTTACTGCCAAAGGCCGTGGCTTTTTCTTGTTTGTTTTTAATAAGACCAGGTTTTTTTTCAATGCCTACAAATCCAGACATACATTTTAATGTGAGATATGTTCCCAACATTTTGTGAACTTGGACCATCACCTCAGAACCAGGGAACAGCTCACTATCTCAAGTGTCCCTGCTTGAAAATGCTTCCCCCTCACAGGTGAAGGGCAGCAGTCAAACCCCTGCTTGGATTTGGACCCTGCACTCATGGGGTCCTCCACTTTTTCTTGGCTTGCTTTGTTGGGGAGAAGAACACACCATCAATATTGGGCCAGTCTTTGATTTCTGAGATGTTACATCTCCTTGGCTCAAGCTGATGTTTTCATGTTAAGGGTGAGTAGATGATCTTCTCAAACACAAAGCTCAAGCTCAAGCAACCTGGGGCTAGCTTGGGGCTTTGCTTTGAGTATGGTTGCATTCCCAAGCTCAGCAAAGAGCACATCTTGTATGCACTTATTGCAGTTGCTCAAGAGCTCACTGGAACAGTGCAGACCTGGATGGGAGGGAGAGAACCAGGCAGATGCAGAGTCATTGCCCATTTGTCTTCCCCTTGTAGTCTGCACCAGATGCCTGGAAGGAGAACACAAAGCAAATATCAAACCTGATGTCCTTCATTCCCCTCCACACCCAGAGTCCACTGTTTGCTCTTTGGTCACCTTGAGAGTCTTCCCCCTCTCTTGAGGAATCCCCTCTAAAGTGAAGGTGACTAAATACTAAATCCTCTCCTCCCAGCAGAGACAAGGCATGCACTGGTTAAAGGCTGCTGACCCTGCTTCCCCTGCTGAATCCACTGGATCTGCATGAGCACCCACCCTGGTTCCAGCATCCCCCCAAGATGACGAGCACCTCACCAGGGCTACACCCAGGGAAGGGGCAGCAGCCCCAGATCTCCAGCTCAGGAAAGCTGTGCAGACTTCACAGTGTGCAGAGGGCTTTCTACTGAAAGAAATGAGTGATGGTAAACCTGTCTCCAAGTTCCACAGCCCAGAGAAACTCCTCAGGACAGGAGACAGACCTTGTCCAGGGCACAGGACTCTCCACATGTCAGTGAGATGTCCTTCAGAGAGTCTCTTCCCCATTCTCAGCACAGGTTCTGCTGAGCTGGCTCCTCTGCCTCGCAGGGGACATGCCATAACTGACTTCATTCCCCAAAATGTTCATTTTGAAGCCAGTTGGTACCAGAGCTTGACTTCATCAGTGCCAATCATTGGGCACTGCCAATGTAAATGTCAGTACAGCTCCTCCTCCCCCTCAGCATTCCCAGCCAGCTGCAACGGGCTGAGCTCACCTCCTCTGCTTCAGAAACTGAATTATCAGCATCAACATCAGTAACAGGAAGTTCTCCCTAAAGCATCAACATCTGACTCCACACAGCCTCAGATGCCTCACCCGTGTGACACAACTCATTAATTGGGGTTCACGTGGTGGCTGTAGGAGTTTCACTACACAAGTGAACCTGTGCAGAAACCTGGAACTTCCCAGCTTTAAAGCTCACTAAAGGGATTTTTTAACTAAAGCATCTCTGGCTCCTCTTGGAAATGTTTTTCTGCAATAGATCTGTGGGCAGGACCAAGATCAGCTGTAGGTGATTTCTGCCTTACCTGGCTCTGGCCCACTGGGCTGGGGGATGTTTTTCTTAAAAAGATGTTTTAAAGCCCAAGGACTGGGTTTGTCACACAGCAAATCTGTTCTCCAGGCCAGTCCATAAAGGAGAGTGACCCAGAACCCATGGTGGAGCAGGGGGATGAACACACCGAGGTTCCTCAAACACCCTCACATGTAGCCCCAGCCTGCCTGTGCTGGAAACAGCATCTGCAGCTGACTGAGGTACAGCTTGACAAAAGACAGAATTCCTAGCAGTGAGCCAGTCTAGACATGGAGACATCTGGATATATCACCTGTGACCCTCCCAGCAGCTTCTTCCTGCAGTTCATATCACAAAAACAAATTGCTCCTAATTTGTCCAGCTTCCCTCCTAATCAGTCCCCTCTCTCTCACTTCTGTTGCTATATAAAAAAACCCCTTTTAACACCAAGAATCACCTCCAAGGCCTTAGCTTGCTCTAATCAAGTCAGTTTTTTCATCAGACAAACAGGCATATCTGCTTGATTCTTGCTGCCAGGCTGTTTTCTTGCTTCTGGTTCTTTTCTGCCCACACTCGAATTTTCTCCTTCATTTTAAGCATGGGGATGGTGACCCTGCCCAGGGGTCCAGGCACAGGCACCACATCCCCTCCCTGCTCACTCACCCATGTCTGCCAGCCCTTTCTGCCATCTAGTTTGCATCATGATTAGCAAGACAAAACAAAAGACACCAGCAAAAAAATAAGTACTGAATGGTTCCCGTTCATCTCAGCACACTTCTCTGCTCTCTAGCAATTCATCTCGGTATTAGAAACAAAGTATTAATGCCCATCATCCCATCAGTAATTGCCTTAATCTGATCAAAATTCCTGCAGTTATCAATCACTACAAGTTCTCATTACCCTTTTCTCTCTCTGCTCTGTTATCCCAGAGGCATCTCCACCACCAACATGAAAAATTTTCTTTTATTCAGAGAGCCTGTTAAGGATCTGTAAATCAGAGCTACCAATTTACTAAACATGCAGCAAAATCACATTTTTTTCCCTGGTCCCAGAATCAATCACTTCAGAGTGATTCCAGTGATAAATTAAACTTCCTATGTTATATGCAAGACAGTGAAAATTGTTTTCCACTTGAGCAGATGCACAAAGAGGTGTAAAAAGCCAATCCATGCCATTCATATAGCAATAGGTATCTGCCTGCAAGGACTCCTGCTTTCGATTAACGGCTTGAACAGAACACCCTGGCCAGGAACAAACAGTGTTACCCAAATAACTGCTGCAGTCAAATTGCCGGAAAATTGGAGAAGTTTAGGAATATTTATTTTGGTGAATTATAATCCTGAACGAGCCAGTGTAAGACGCCAAGCTGTAAATAGCCTTCCTTCAAGCAATGAATGGAGTTTTAAAAGAACTTTTAGGCACAGTAAAGGTGAGGTCTGCAGCGTCTGCTGCTCACAGGGCAAAGGGGAAGGGATGCAGCATCCTCAGCAGTCTGTGGTTCAGCGCCCTGCTGGGATTTTGTGAGTCTGTCTTTGCAGGGTAACGCTTGCCAACAATAAAAACAGATTTTCCTGAAGCCTGTCCTGAACAGCAGCCGCTGATGCATGACTTTAGCTGTTTCACCTTGGCTGCAGCAGCAAGCCCCAGGGCAGGGATGAGGGTGTGCCAGTGCAGACCTGGGGGAAATGCATAAGAACAAAGGAGCTGCGTACAGCACAAAATCTAAATAGAGGAGAGACAATGGAAATGACCCATTCCCAGACAGCCCAGAAACTGAATTCCTGCCATCAAAAGGCATCCCTAATCTCTTAGTGCATTAAGGCATTCGGCAGTCCTTGCAATCGCCTAAGTATTTAAAGGTTAATTGCAACCAGGATCTCTCAATGAAGTTATGTCAGGGAATAAAGGTTTCAGGAAATTCAACCGCTGTAATTAAGAGATTGATATCACAGATTCACATCTTCCGGAGCTTTGTGTGGTGCCCAACACTGACTCCTCGGTTTTCTCTGGGATTCAGAGCAACACAAAAAAGTACATGTCTCTGTGAGGCTGAAGGCTTCAAAATCCAGCTGATTATTTCTTCTGGGTCTAATTACTAAACCCAGGGCTGTATGGGAAGACTCCAGCCAATTCTTTAAAACTCCTGGATGAACAACAGCACCCCAGATACAAACTGGGTGATACAATCTTCTTTCTTGTGGCTTTTTCATTAAGAGTTTTACTTTTGCTTCTCCTGCAGACATTCAAATTCCCACAGTGACCCACAAAAGGTTATGCCATGAAAATCATGTTTCTGTTTCTTGTGTGACTGCTGTGAGGCCCTTGCCTGGGATTAAGGAAAGTGGGGAAGATGTAAAAAAGCTTCTGGATGTGACACCAGGAATGGCTGGATGTGATAGATAAGGGTATAAGAAGCTGATGAGCCTTACAGACAGCACAGAGAGGAAGGTCTGCGTTCAGGGGTAGTGACAGAGGAGTCATGTGGGGAATAGCCAAATTTCACATAATTGAAGGACTGAGTTGGTGGTGGGGAGCAGAGCCAGCATTGCCCAGGTAATCAATCACATCTGTGTCATCAGCTGCAGAGCTGGCAGCCGTGACACCCACAAACAGAGCTGGATGACAATTCCGTGCCCTAGCCCTGCCAGAATCAGCTCATTCATTTAGTGTTCAGCCCGCTTCATACACAGGGTTCTGAGAAGAGTGTTTAGGAACAAAGCAGACAAAAACCACATCATCTGCAGATCACCCGCCTGCTTGAAAAACTACAAAATACTCTCCTAAATCAACTGGTGTCTCACAGCTCAAAGGCTCCTGCTTTGGGACAGTGATTTTCCTCATGGAACAAGGTAAGAATAGGCTGACATGTGGGGCTGGCATCCTGGATTCAGAATTTATTCCTTCTGGATCAATCTCTTTCCAAAGCCAAAGTCCATTAATAGAACCAAAAGAGATGCCCCAAAAAGGAAAAGGAAAGCTCTTAGCCAAGCATGGAGGATCACTTGGACTAAGCTGGAGTACTTAAAGCCCAGTTTTTCCCTTCCTGCCATTACACAAATGCCCAGCAGGGACCAGAGAGGTGGTAAATGCCCCATCCCTGAAACATTCCAGGCCAGGTTGGATGACGTGCAGATTTTAGCAGTCCACATCATTAATTGGGATTTCATTAGCAGAGTTGCTAATGAGAAATGGGATTGAGATGTAAGGGAGCATTTTCCTCCCAGGGACAAGAGATTGACCAATACTCACTAAAAGAAGCAGTAAAAAGCAGGATGTGGGTTCTGTGCCATTTGGGCAGTTTCCACAGAGAACATGTCTGGAGTTTTAGCAGACCTGGAGGAATCCACCTGGCTTCTAGTCAGAGAATGTGTTGCAAGATGCATTTTTACCTTCACGTTTCATTTTTAAGGCACTCCCTAAGATCAGAATTTGTGGTTGATGAGTGGGAAGGGAGCACAGTCCAAGCCTCTCCAAACCTGGCAGCAGCCACTGCTGTCAGACTGACCTGAAAGGCTTCACCCCCTGCAAAGCCTCATTGCCAGGAGCAGCAGAATTCCACAGGCTGGCAAATGTGAGCCTAAAACTTCATCTCCACGAGGTGAAAATCAAGAAGAGCTCATACAATCTTGTCCTGTTTCCTGGCAGAAACAACAGCAAAACAAGCAGCCCTGGGCAGGCAAGAGAGATGCTCTGTAATGCACTTCTGGAAAGTGCCCTGCAGTTGTACTGACACTACCTGTCCAGCTCAATAACTGCCACAGAACAGAGAGCAGGCAGGGGGAAGGTCAGGTGGAAATTAGATTCCAAAAGAGACACTGTGCATTTAAAATTCTCCAGCCTCGGGAGGACAGAATTGAGTTGTGTATTCAGGAGGAAGCATGTCTGGCTAACATTGAGTTTGCATTTAATTGGCACTGATGAACAATAAAGTTGCAAACTCCTTTCAGCAGTGCATGAATGTGCAGAAAACAACCTGCCACAGAACATTATATAGGAAATACTGTCCCTTGGCATCCTGCAGCCTTCTGCCATGTGAACCACAGCCCATTTAACAATGACATGGATGCCGGGCTGCTCAGGGGAGGGGAAGGCAGCTCTGACCATTACACACCAGCCAACATCATTAGAGTCAATTACCCCATTAGCACTGAAACAGACCTGATACGTGAACAGGGAGCCTCAATGCTCTTCAAGTGCTGCTTTTCAACTGGAGATCAAAAATGGGCACAGGAAAATATCCAGCTGCTTACAACCAGCACTCAGCACCCGGCAGCATTGGGTCCCTAATTAGGATTTAATAAGCTGGTAATTGTAATGGCAGTGGTCTCATTAGCCTGATGCCTCATTACTGTGAGCACAGATCAAGTTGAGAAAGCCAGTCAACCTTGCAAGGCTTTCCAAACAACCAGACAAGAGCTGATTAAAGCAAGCGCTGCTTTTGAGGCAGATCCTAATGAAAAGTGAAATCACTGCCAATGGGAAACCAACAGTAATTTGTGTCACTCTTTTAAAGAACATCTTTAGTGAGAGGCATGGGACCAGGAAGTTTGTTAATACTAAATAAATGGCCAAAATAAAAAGGAAGAATTTGTAGTCAGCACTACAAAATCAGGAACACCGAACTGGAACAATGCTTGCCCCAAAGACAGCCCATGGAAGTTACTAATGACTGCTCAGGGTAAAATCTCTAAAGCAGACCAACGCGTCTCTGAATCTCAAAGAACTTCACGGCCCTTGGTTACTCGCTCTGTTTATTGAGGCTGTCACTTCAGGTACACACTTGGATACTGCTCAATAGCAGGTGAAATCATGCTGAATTCTCACTGCAGTGCTCAGAGTGTCTTTGATCAAACAGATCTCTCTGCTGACTCTCATCCGCCTCTGTTTGTGCAAGATCATAGCTAAAGGTCTAAAATAAAGTCAGGCATTTATCAATAACAGAAATGCAATGTGTTTTATAAATACTTTTGGTTTCAGGAACTTAGATTAAAAAGTAGACTATTTCATGAACAAAACTGGAGCACAGATGCCATCTCATGCTGGGTAATCCCCTAGAAACCAACCAATCAAGAACATCTGAATGCAAATCAAAAAGCCTTTAGGCTCTGTTGCTCACCTTTTCTCCAATCAAAAACATTGAGTTTACTGAGGCCAGGATTTTGCAGCAAGTCGTTTTACACCACCTTTTCATCTCAAGAGAGCAACATGGGCAGAGAGCTGGTAAAATGAATTCAAAATAATTAATTAATTAAAAATAAGTATCAAAGTGGCTTCATGAAAATCAAATCTCTAACAAAAAAAGAGAACATTTCTGAGCTTGATTTCTGAGTATCCAACTTGACAGCTTTAAAGTTCCTGTGAGTGTTTAACAAGGCAGACACATGTAAAACATCTTATACAGGAGGGAATTGAAGGATTAACCTTTTTTTCTTATGAAAAGATGCCTGAAGAACAAATCTTTATATAGGCTGCCTTTCATTTTCATAAAATACCTTGACCTACCACAGAGAGAAAACTCTGCTCTTACCCTCATGAGTAATTTTGGGAAGGCAGAGGATGTATTTGCACAGAGGCCTTGGAGCCCCAGCCACCCCCTGGGCTGCCACGGTGTCACTGGGCAGCTGCTACCTTCCCTGTTCAGAAAAGTAGCAATGGGCACTAAAAATGGAGGAACCCTTCAGGAGCCTGAAAATGAGATTTTTTTAAGCAGTTAATGGGGTCTTTACTACACTGATATCAGCACTAGTAGTCCCAAGAGGCACGAGCTGGTGTCTGCCCACTCCTGCAGGAAGGTTCAGGGAGGGCACACAGCAAAATCCTCTCCTTGCCTGGTTTTGTGTTTTTCAGCATCAGGAAATGTGTACCTTGGTGGGAAAACCCCCAATGAGTTTTGATCAGTAACTTTACAGCATTATCATAAGGGGACCTTTTGTTCCAGCCACAAGATCTCTTTTCCTTCCCTTAAAATGAGATTTCTTGTGGTGTAACTCAATGACCTCCACAAAGCACAGTTATTCACTAACATCAAAATTAATGCTAATGCTAGAGTAATGCAATTTATGAACAATCCAAAAAAGCATTCAGCACTTACAATTAGGACATAATTACGAGTTTGAAAGGAACCCAAATAACTATACCTGCTTTTCCTCACACAACTTACTGGTCTGAGTATTCAGACCCTTGCAAAACAATTCCACACATCCTTCTGGAGTAATCAAGTAAGGAAGTGCTGGTCTTTTAATGGCATTTGGTGTAACATTCTGTTGCTACCGGAACCCACAGGTTTCCTTATATTCACCCAGAGGCCAGAGCTCTGTTGTCTGATGGAGAAATCGATCCATGCACTTAGAGGCTTGAAAAGGGGATGAATTTTGCCTCTCCTGCCCAAAGCAATTAGGCATTTGCCTCACATACTCCTCAGCAGCACCATGTGGGCTGTGGGGGGCCAAGGAATGGCCCAAAGGGCACCAGGCAATCTGTGTTTGGCAGATATTGCAGCCTGACCACTTGTCTGGCCACAGATGTATTTTCTTTAGCTGTTTTGGTACTGCCATCCCTCAAGAGCTGTGAGCAGAGCCATTTCCTCAGGGAAAGCCTTTCCACCACCAAGGCTCAGGAAACTGCAGTCAAACTGAGCCCACAGCATCTCTTTTACTGTTTCTCAGTGAAGGAAATGATCTGCAATGAACTCTCTGAGGTCACAGACCTCAGCAGACTCTAATAAATTGTGTAATTTATTGTCTAACCAGACTCTGTGTGGATCCTTCACATGTCCCAGTATAACACAACATCTCTATTTGGTTTGTGCATAATTTAAGGAACAGCTGAGTGCTGTTTCCTTCCTTGTGCAAGAGTGGATGCAGCCACATGTCTGAGCACTTCCCTGCACAAGCATCTCAGCTCAAAACTGCAGCATTTGGTATTTTGCAGGGAAGTCTCTGCCAAGTTCAGCAGGGCAGAACTTCAGTCTGTGTCTGTACCCCTGGCACCCTTCACCACTGGTTTTTGTCACCTCGTTTCACTGTTTTCCTTACAACCACCACTTCATTTAGTGGTCCCAGTTTTGTTCTATGGTTTAGAGGAACTTAAAGTATATTTTCTTATTAAAATCTGGACGTGAAGTTACTCTGAGGTGAAACAAACCCCTGGCATGTTGAAGCAATGGCCAGATACATCCATCTTCACCATATAGATGTCCCCAAAGAGCCCCTCTCAGTGTCTTTCAATAATCAGGCAGATTACTGAAAGTTGAGTGCTTTTATGTCTTCAACTTCCAGGAATTTTCCACCAAGTGGGAACAAGCCTTTCTGACAGCTCTGAGTCAGGGTGAAAGGCAGAAAAAGTGACAGGTTTGTATGACTTGAGAATAAAACCAGAGAGAACACATCTGCAACTTCATACATATTGAAGCAGGCTACAAAAAAGTGACAGCAAAAGAAAATCATACAATGTTGGAACCTACAAATCAGGAGAACCTGACTGACAGCACAGCAACACCTAGAGAATAACAGACTAGAATTGCTGGTAGAAAATTTAAATATATTTAAATTAATTCCCCCATTCCCGAGAAAGCAATTATGTTGATGCTGGAAGTACCTAAGATTTCAATCTGTTTTGAAATATCAAGCTGTCAATATTTTCATCCATTTTGCAAATAACCATTAAGGGGAATTAAAATGCAACATTGCTCAAGGATTGCCAGTACATCATCTACACAGGAGAGAGATTAAAGCTGCCTTGACAGCTGCTGCCTCACCCAGCTGCAGCAGATGAACAGCCCACTCCAGAGCAGCACTCAAGGACAGCAGCTCGGAGGGGAAAGGATGCAGACAGCTCTAAGAGGGTGCAAAGGCTCTCCAGAGCACATTTGGACAGCCAGAAGCACAGATCAGGGTTGCTAAACCCAGAGGAATTCAGGTCAAGATGAATCTCCTCAGAAAAAGACAGCCAGACTGTCTAGGTGAATTGCTGTTCTTCCTGAACTGAAGAGTCTTGTCCTGTCCCAGCCTTTCTCCTACAATCATCTGCTTTTACAGACACACAGAGTACTCCAGACTGTGCCCTGGGCTAGGGGGGCAGATGGGGATTTGAAGGTGTTCAGCATCACCCAGTCAGAGGACACTGGATAACTGAAATAGAGACAACCTTTGAAAACCACATGAAAAGTTACACATTTCAGACACAACTCAGGCAACACACTGCAGAAGCTAAAAAATACTGAAATTGTGCCTATTGGGGCACATGTAGGTTTTGCACAGTCTCAGTTTGTGGTCAAAGATAAGCTTTTCCAAGTGGTGAAGTGCTCCCTCCATTCTGCTCCTGAGTTGTCACGTCCAACATGACCCAGGACTTTTTTATTAGCTCTTTATGATTCTGAAAATTCTCAGAGATTAACGTTGAGGGCCAAACCTGTGGTTTGAAATTTATCTAGCCAAGAGAAGAGTTATTTCTTCTGTTTGAATATCCTTCTTTTGCTTTAAATTCAGTTTATTAGCCTTAATTTGACTGATGAAAAATCAAACAAGTCACATGGTTCAATTAAAAGCAGCCAGACATGTTGGGCTTTTTCCTGTACATGTGTAGCCCGCAAACAAAGAGAATAATATAATAATGGCCAAAGCATTTGTTTGTATTCACCAGAAGAAGAATTCATCAGACTAAAGCAATCTTGAACTAAGTCACTCTGAAGATGCAAACCAGCAGAAGGTTAAATTAGCTCCCCTAGGAACTAACTTCCAATGTATTATGTTTTCAGGATGTTTTTAAAAATCAATAGAGCTCTTGAAGTACTTTATACACAACCAACAACTGGCTGCAGAGCAGCTAAATCAGTTTAAGGGTGGTTTGTCCTACCTGGGAAAGGCTAAAAGGAAGCACAAGCAGCATTTGGTGGTTCAATGACATCCTGCCCCCTCAGCCCACAGCTCCCAGCCAGGCTGAGCAATCCTGCTCTCCTCAGAACACTTTTATCAGCTCATAGCTCTAAACTTTGGAACATGTGGGAAAATGCCCTTGGCCAGCCAGGAACAGTCATGCTGCTCTGGCAGGACAATGGTTTTGTAGCTGCTTGCCCAGCTTGATTCAGCTTTCTGCTCCTTTCTTCCCTAAAGCCCACAGGAGAGTGGTGTTTTCACAGAATCACAGACTGGTTTGGGTTGGAAGGGACCTGAGAGCCCATCCAGTGCCACTCCTGCCACAGCAGGGACACCTTCCACTGTCTCAGGCTGCTACAAGCCCTGTCCAACCCGGCCTTGGACACTTCCAGGGATCCAGGGGCAGCCACAGCTTCTCTGGGCACCCTGTGCCAGTGCTTTACCACTCTGAATAAAGAATTCTTTGTAACATCCAACCTGCTCTCTTACAGCTTAAAGCCATTTTCTGCTCACTTATATAAATACAGAGCAAAGGATAATCTTTTGTTTTCCCCTTTATTAGGCAAACCACCTCCCATCCCTGAAGGTTAGCCCTGGGCTACACACACTTCATTACAGCTGTAATTAAAAACTTTCCTGCAGCACATGTGCCCCAGGCCTGAGGCACCACTGTGCACCAGCCCCTGCAGAGCTGGACACAGACCCTCCATGCCCATCCCACCCAGGATTTGAAAACAGGAAACCATGATTTGGATTGGCTCGAGAGCCCAGAGACCATACAGCACAGGAGGGGACTTGGGGAATGTGCCTCAAATGTGATCCCTGACCTTTGCAGATCACTGACTGTGGCTTTTTTTAAAGTAGAAGAGAAGCAAATGTGACAATGAGGCATCAAAGTGCCCTGTAGATGAAACAGCAGCAACCAGCTGTGGATGTGAAACCTCAGCCAGAACAGCTGAGGCTGCTGCACCACCCTGCTCAGTCTCCTTTGCTCAGTTTGTGCCATCAGGTGCCTGGAGATGCTCCCAAGATGAGCAGCTGTGCTGCAAGCTGACAAGAGGACCCGTCAAATTTGCAGATTTGCAGAAATTTTTTGCTAAATAGAGTAGTTGAAATATTATGCAAAAAAATTTCTTGTTTCCTTTTACCCGAGGAAATCCCCAATTCATCAGCAGGGTCAGAGTGTGAAACCACAAATTTCCACCTGAACTTTTGTCACCTGTGATTCGTGAGAGTTCAGACCTTTACGTCTGCCCAGCAATTCCTATAATGGAGAAGCTTTTCTACTTGAAGAAATTACCACTGGGAAGCCACACAGCAGGAACTGTGCTCCCGACAGAGACAGGAGCAGCACAATCCCACAGCACTGGAGTCCTGCTCATTGCTGTGTCCACAATAAGCTGACAAGGAGGTGAACAGTGAAACGTCAAGTTCCTGTGCCATCACCCAAGGAAGTGCAGAACATTGACTACAAAGGGCTACAGGACTTCATTTCACTCAGCAAGGGGGTGAGAGCTCCAGACCACACCTGAGTGCAGTGATTTACAAAGTGATGCACTTTGTAAAGAGAAAATGTGATCCTAATTCTGCTTTCACAAGGAGGAGGTGCTACTACTCACAAATGGCATCTTGGCACTCTAATAAACAGCTCTAAGAAGGGTTAGCTTGATATACAGCAGTATAATAAGAAAAGGCAAATTCAAAGTTGGGAATTACTAAAAAATAAATAATAAAACATAATTATGCAAGAACATGAATGAACTGAAGGTGCAGTTTTTCATTCCATGTCACATTCCCAGAAGGAATCAGGAAACAGAAGTATGGAAGCAAGATTTGACTTCATGGGTGTCTCTCCCCTGTATATCTGTAACTATGGCATTCTCTGCAGAAGATTGGATCCATAACTGGAAAGCACATTTCACTTGAATATGCATTCAGAAGTCGTAACTGAGGGAACAAATAGGATGATGAGATTATTTCCAAAACAAGTAGATAATCACCAGGTATAACACATCTCTGCATTTAAAGGGAAATGATTATTCTACAGCTTGGATGGAATTCTGCCTCAGATCCATTCCAACAGACACCCAAACTGTGTACCTGAAACAACTGAGGCTGTCTGAGTAACTGGGAACAGCAGGTGCCCACCCAATACTTAATACAGAAGTAATTAAGAGAAAAACCAAACAGGCCTGTTTTCCTTCTGCTCTTGCACAGGTAGGACTGGTCCTGTTTGCCAAGTTCTGCTTCCAGCTCCTTCCACGAGGTGGGTTCAAGTACCAGCAGCCCACAGCCAGTAACTGGCCCCAAACCAGAAATCTAGGAGCACATCCATATAATGATGTGTGGTAGCTGTTGGAGAAATCTTTTGTTTCACATTGACCACCCAGGAATATATAATATGACTCAGGAATAGATAATCCTTAGATTTCAGGCCCTGACCTGTTTCAAACAGGCTGAATGTCACTGCTGAGCCACTCCAGCCACAGGAACAGGCAGCTGTGGAGGTAAGAGGTGAGTTTACAGTCCATCAGGTCTCCCACAGTGACTGTGTAGAGGCATTTGGGGTGTTTGCTGGCAGTGCAATTCACTCCATGCTCACTGGATGTTTCCCTTACCCCAGGGATCACCTCAGCAACTCAGCAAAGCCTGCAGACCCCCATTCTTCCCATCCCTTGAACTGGAGCTCACCCTGGACATGCACCTCACCCACAGGGCAGCATCTACCAGCCATCCTGATATTAATTTATGAACTGTTCTCTGTACAAAACCATCCAGTTTGCTGATAGATGGCAAATGGTGCAAACCATGAGTAATAACAAATAAATAACCTGCTGCTCTCCAACAGACTCCAGTGCTGACCCAGGTCATCATAGAAATTGGAACAGTTTTTCTTAAGGAACAACTAATTGAAAAACAAGATTAATGAGGCAATAAGTGCTATTACTAAATCCATTCTGTTGTCATCATTAGGCAAGTCAACATTCCTGTTCTGTGCTAATTAGGTCAGATAGCAGAAGCTCAGAAAGAAGAACATTAGCAAGTGTATCTGGAGCATTCCAGAGACAGACAGAGACAGCCAGAAGGGATTTCTGAGTACTCATTGCCTATGGAATTTTGGAATTCTCTTAACAAGTCATTCCAGTTAGATCAAGATACATTGGTTTAATCCTTTCCCTCACTCTCTCTAGCAAAGCACAAAGCACTTCGTCAAGGAGTTTTCAGCTGAGGCTACATCAGCAAGTTTGTCCTGTTTTGCTAATGCAGTAATGCTGATTTTCTGTCCTTCCTGATAGACAGGACCCTCACAGCTGACTCTAGTGCCCATTCAAGGCCACTCCAGTGCTACAAGGATGAAATTTTAGACTCCAGCTTTTTTCTCTTAACAGGCACTAGGGACATAAAAATATCTTGTTGCATCAGTATCACACTGACTTGTGCTAAATTTACAAAGTAAATTCCCATGGCTTGTAACTACTGGAATAAAACCTACCAGAGTAAGTCCACATCTGGTTTATGCCTGCCATAATTACCAATACCCCAAGTTTGTAATCTACCAAAAAGATCCTTATTTATCCCAGACGAAATCCACGATGGTTGCTGTCAACTGATCCTAAAGGCCCACACTGTGAGCTGAACTAAGTGCCCCCTGGATACATTGTGCATGTCAAGGCATCACACAACAAAACCAAAACAAACCCACAAAATTCTTTGTTTTCTCTCTGCTGGAGCTGGGTTGATGACAGGAGTCAAATTCATGGGGTTGTTTTTTATTCCATAGTTCTACAGAATACTCCTTTCACTAGGGTTGTCACAGTGTACATGAGAAACATTTTTCAGTCACTCAAAACATGCCCTTTGTAGTTCTTGGGGGTTTTGTTTGGTTTTCTTAATTGTTAGAAAGTAAATCATCGTCTCAGGGACAAATTAAATGGGATGAGTCTGGCTGATCACACTTCTATCAAATGACAGCAGTCAAAAACTTCTTCAATGCATTAATCTGTAAACATTTCCCCAACAACTGCAGGAAGGAGATGCAGCTGAGGAAGAGTTGGGTACTTACTTAGTTAAACACCCCCACCCCATCGTTTCTACCAAAGACCATCTTAAACCAGGTATCAACAACTGCCAACCATTAGTCAGCATGCTGAATTTAAATATTTTAACTTCTCAAATAAAGAAATGAAATTAATCTAAAAATATTTTAATGTAGCAAGCTTGGCTATAGAACCAGTGCAACATAAAGAGGACACCCACTGTAGAACCAACTTTACTGCTTAACAGAGTAAGCTACAGATGCAACAGATTCACCACAAGTTATTTGGTTAAATTAAATACTGAAGTTAGGATCATGCTGTTGGTAGTTGTGGTTTTACAGTACCAATGCTCAAGTTGGCTGAGTTAGTTCGACTGTAAGTAAAATGCAAGTTTACAGAGAAACAAAATAATTTAGTATAGTATCCTGTATTCTGTTCCATGCTCAGTCACAATGATAATGTCTTCAACAGATAAACAACATTTCAGCATTATGTAAATAATGCCAAAACATACAGGAATTGTAATGCCAAATTTACAACATAATACAGTGCTTAACAAACAGATTCCTCACGCATGGGGGCCGGTGGTGACAATGTTAAACAGGACTAGAAGCATCCAAGCCCTACTCAGTGCATACACAATGGACCACACTGACAGGAATGCTTTACCTTTTGATGGAATTGTCACTCTGGGAGTTTGTGTCCCAAACATAATGCAATGGAAAAATGAATGTTAAACCCTTGCCTCAGAGATGAAGCAAAAGCATTACATGTTATTTACAAACCTGAACCAGTAAAACCACTTTAAGAACAGAGAAAAACTGTGATCACTTGACAAAGGTGACAGAGCTTGGTTACTGTACTGTGTGAACCAGGATGGTAATGAAGTTGTAAACAAACTTTAACCAAATTAGGTTAATGCATCTATTCTTAACTCAAGAATATTGCCATTTCAGCAGACAGTGATTTTTAAAGCTAAGGACACTATCAGAGGTTTTATTTTTTTTAAAGCCAAAATTTTAAAAACCTGGAAGCTGGAAAATTATTTTTGTTCCTTATTAGCCTTCATTAACTTCTCCACAGCACACTTCAACAAAATTTTCAAACCCCCTGATTTTATCTGATTCTGCTCCAACTTAAGTAGGTGGTAGCAAAGTTGAAGCAGACACTACCAACACCTGAAAATCCCTTCTCAGAGTGGCTGGGTTTCCACCACTGGGGATGAGTTCAGACCGCTGGCATTGTTCTACATTGAACACAAAGCACTGAAGCATTAGGTCTTAATTTGAAAAGAAACACTTCCTCATAATTAAACAGGCTTTGAAAATATGCAAAGAAAGACAGAGAGAAATCATGTTTGAATCTGTCAATCCCAGCAGTGTCAAACTCATTCTTCCTCCCCCACCTTCCAACCAAACCACATTGCCAAAGTGGCTGATGAGACACTGATGGAATTAAATCCACTGACATAAAACCTGGATACAAAACAAAAAGAAACTTTGTCCCTGCCGCATCTATTTTTTTTCTTGCATTTTGTAATGAACCCATACAAGCATGAAAGGAGCTGTGTTGGTATTTTGTGGTTTTTTTTAAAACAGGCATAAGAGTTGTGCCAGACAAAACTGAACAAACTTTTATTTCACTTCAGAAAGTTTTTATATTACCAACCTATTTCTCTTCATAACTAAAGGTGATAAAAAATAAATTCATAGTAATGAAAAAAACCCCAAACCCTGTAATCAAACTGCTTTTTCAAGTATGTTTCTCCCCTCATGAAAGAGCTGCATTAGTCATCCTGCTGATTAAAACTCACATACCGATGAGCAGACTTAGCCCCTAGGCCCAGATCCCCTGGAAACAGGCTCAGCTGGATCTCCAGGACACCAGACTGGAGGCAGATGGACATATACACATTTTATATCCCTCCTGAAATCCCTGATTCTGGCTAGCTGTCACAGCCCCATCACATCCCCCCAGCAGGAGAAATGGCACAGGAGCCACAGAGTGATGTTGGGCAGGTACCGTTGTTCAGCCCAGTGCAAATCTTGTGCTGATGGAGATACACTTTGCAGAGCTACCAGACTGGAGAGTTTTGCCCTCAGTGTTTTTACAGAGCACAACATAAAGCACATCCTGGTATTTAGTTCAGTCTGGAATTTTCATCTCCATCTATTGCAATTATGGAATCATAGAATCACAGAGTAATCTGAATTGGAAGGGACAAGGATCATCCAGTCCAACTCCTGAGGCCAATGAAAAGTCAGTGAGGGGGATTCTACAAGAGTTGGTCCCTGCATTAAACACTAATACATGTGAGAAATAAATGGGGACAAACTTCCAAGCCACAATTAGTGATGGTGATAGGTTCAACTTTTCTTCCTTCCTCCTTGTTTTCACTTCCCATTAATGCAAGAGAAAAGTGCAACTTTGCAGCATGTTTGTTCACATCAAGTTTTTCCTTAAGAACACATTTTGCAGTAACAAAATATGGTCTATAAAGTCGCAAAGTGCACAAGCTGAAGGCACAGAGTACAAACACATAGGAAAAACATATTTCAAAATACCAAGTAACAAAAAAAAAAAAAAAAAAAAAAGAGATAAAAGAAAAATCTGGAATTCAAAACTCCCTGACAGAAGATACATTTATATGGGACCAACTCTTGAAAGGTGACAGGTTTTAAACTAACAAACAAATACTGCAAAATAATGAAACTTTATTCTTATTATTTAAGTAGAAGCTCAAGAAAATAACTTGAAGTTTAAAATCAAATACACTGACGTGTTAACTAGTTTTAAGAATGTCCTTAATATTAAGAAAAGAGTGCAAAAAGGATTCTTCCATTCTAACGCTTTTGGAAGCTGCTGATTTTGGCTGCCCATTTCCACTTTGAAAGGATTGTTTTTCAAGGTGCATTCCTCACAAAGGTCACAGAAGAACAACTTGTTGATAGGCCAGACCAAGGATTTGTGTCTTTCAAAGTCATCCCAACTGTAGCAGCAACTGACATTTTAATATATAAAGAAGAAAGTCCAAAACTCTTCTTTGAGGCATAGTTCGTGTCAGAGCTTGAGCATCAGCAGTTGCCAAAGGAGGCTCCAGATACCACCTGTGCTCCTCCAGTGTCTGTTCTGGCCAGGAATAGAAGCTGATCCAGTATATTCACTATCTGTATCCCCTGGAACTTGCACAAGCTGATGAGCCATCTGAAATTATAGAAAAAGTTGAGAAATTCTCTCATAGTAAACTTCCATATTGTGTCCTTTGCAACCCTTCCCTCAAAACACAGCAGCGTCTGCAAAACATCCACAGTGTAAAAGCTGATACACCACATTAATGTCCATTCAGTAATTTCAGCCTGTAATAGGAGTTAATAATAAAACTGTGTGACATTTTATGGTAGGGAATAAAGTGAACATACTCAGCTGAAAGCACATGAAGAAACCTGGTGGTAAGAGGGCCATAAAACGAGCAGAAGTTAACAACAGCACCAGAACAGATACCATTCCCCAATGGCTTTACATCCAAGCAGTTTGTATTATTTCTTGGCATAGAGTAAAGGTTACACTGCAGACAGCTGTTCCATGTGGAGATGCAGCCTCTGACACCTCCCCACCCTGAGAAGCCACAAGTCCACCAGGACCTGCTGCCCAAGCTGTGAGGGGCTGGAGCCTGCTGGGGGGCAGGGGTGGAGCTGTACTTACTGTAAGTTAACTCTTCTCCAGCTCTCTTGCGTGACTGGTCACCTCTGTGGGAGAAGGCAAAGAAAGGTGCTTTCATTATAACCTCAATTAAATATGTCCCTGCTCCTCTGGACCTTCAAAGGTCCCTACCAATCCCCACCATTCTGTGATGTCCAAAACAACACTGAAACACCTCAGCACAATCAGCAGCTTCTAGAGATTTAGAAACAAAATGCAAACATAGTAACAATAGTACTACTCTGCAGGAATCTCGATTTACTGAAAGTATAGGCTGTATTTCATAGATTTAATTAGCTCATCCTTCTGCTACAGACAATAGGCTTGATTCCACAGGATAATCTACAAAATGAAGATGAGGAAAAAATGTTCATATGCAGCTGGAGCTTAAAACATTTATAAAATTGTTTTCCTCACTTTGAACTCCTCAACCAAACTTTACAGAACTATGCGAAAAAACTCTGTATCTGTCAGTCTGAAAAAATGCTCCTGAATCTTAAGAGACTCTAAGCAAGTCTGAGCTGACAACCCTTGCTCTTTAAGTAGAAGATTTTAGCACTTAATGGTGTTGATAAGCTGTTGTTCTTCAACTAGAAGCTGATGTGCAATTACTGCTGCTGAATACACCTCACTGTGATATGTTCCTCATGGTTATTGCTTTCAGTCTTACTAATTCTGTAGGTGGCTGATAATAGTTCTGCTTACAAGTGCATTTCACCAGTTTCACACTGCTTAGAGAACTAAATCTGGCGTTTCAAATACTAACAGTCTATAATCCACAAAAACAACTGGTTTGAAAAAGGTTTTTCTTTAGTTACCTGAAAATGAGAGACTTGGCTGTGGAGTTCTTTGGCTGGTTCTGTAAGGAGGAGAGACTGTATGCAAGGCTGGGAAGGGCAGGAAGGGACATTTGAAATGCAAGGCAAAATGCATTTCAAAAAACCAGTTGGTTTTGTGGATATAGACTGTTAGTAGTTGAAACGTCACGTTTAGTTCTCTAAGCAGTGTGAAACTGGTGAAACGCACTTGGTAAGCAGAACTATTATCAGCCACCTACAGAATTACTAAGATTGAAAGTTTGACAACACCAAATTGTTCCCTTTTCTGTTTTGTTCTGTACATTACATTCTTTTGTCAGCATTATACGCCTACTCAGTTACAAAGTAAGTCTCACACTTCTATTTCTTGGGTCAAATGCACTGCTTTTCTCAGCCCAGGGTCTTATGGTTTTATTTTTATGCTTATCTCTCAAAAAATTATTTTCCTCAACATACGGCCTTACAAGGAAAGTGTCTGTACCACATCATTTGCATTTGGGTCAACAGCAGAGCTCTGAAGCTCAATAATTTCCCAAGCTTTGAAGAGGGAGATGACCTTTGAAGAAAACCACTGAGTATGAAATCCAGAAATAAACCCAACACTAAACATTCCCACATCTAGTGGACACTCAAATTACAAGGCCAGACTCTCAGCATTGCAAAGGTAACAGGAAAAATGAAGATTTTCTTCTCTTTGTGAAGAAATGAACCTGTTGGGAGTAGAGCACGAGGCTTCCCCAGCCTGATCTGAGATTGTCAGAGTGTTGAAGAAATGGTGAAAAGTGCTGTCTCTTTACCTGGGCAGAAAATAGAACAGCACAGAGCAACAGGCACTGCCCAGAGGGAACAATTTACAGTATGAGCATTTTCTGCTGTGCCTTTTATTGTTTGTTCCTCTCCCTTTTCCTCCTCCCCAGTTCAATACTCAGATGGGAAATGTCTATTTAAAATAAACAACTTGCCTGTATAAATAACTCTGTAAGTGGAGTAAGGAGAAAACTGACATTTTCAGTAGCACCATGAATAAAAGAGAGTTTATAGAAAATAAACAGCCAAAGTAAAGGTTGAAGTTGAACAAGAGCACGATCATGCAGTGGAAGCACAACCAAAATCCAGGGATTCATGAAGTGCAAGCAACCTGATCAAAAAATTTCAAGCCTTACAATCATCTACTTTTTAGGTACCACCTGTGGGGCTGTTAGTGCTCAAAAGACATTGACAATAAGGCCATATTTCAGAATTGTGAAGGTTATTAACTCTTAAATTATTTCTTCAGTATTTTTAGGTGCATCCATTTTTACCATTTCACCATTGTACACTATCCTGCACAATCACTACTGAAGATGAATAATGATTACCTTGTAAATCCATTCTGAATAAGCTCTCTTTGAAGTTTCTGGTCTTGAGCAGCATATTCCTGAAGCTCAGATTCCACAGCAGGGGGTAGAATATTTGGGATGAATTTAGAAAATAAAGCTGGTGCCATCTGTACCCATTCTGTAAGAAGAGAGAAAGCAATAACAAAATACACAGAAGAGATATTTTGTGAAAATTTTACTGCTTGACAAATGTAACTTTTTTTTGAATACATATTAAGATCTTGAATTTTAAAAAAAGGAAAAAGATAACCCCCCAAATCCACAGAAACCATGCCTTAAAGTACAAAAAATACTGAGACTGTTGAAATCAGATGTTTACGTGCAGATAGAAGAATTACTGTTTTCCTCAACCTCATCATCAAATTGAAATTCAGTTCTTTGGTGCATCTCACAGGACCTGCTGAGTCTCTGGAAACTCTTAAGGACAGGCAACTGATGATCAGCAGATTCACTTGGATAATTAGATAATGATTGTAACACTTTACTCTGGGAAATTTATCCCCAAAATGTATTCTTCTCTCCCCTGAGCCTTACTTCCAAAAAGCACAGTAGTATCATCACACAACCCTACTCCTCCATCACCATTTCAAAGGAATTCATGCATTTCTCTCACTGATCTTCCAAAGCTTAGACAAACACTTTTTAAATGTTCATAATATAATTCTAACCTGCACTAGTTCAGCTTCAGGACAGAAAGGTGATTTAATTTCAGTACACTGAACATTGTTTTACAGGAGCAAGACAATTTACCTTGAAGTTGCTTCAAGGCTTTAAGACTAAGAAGGGATGAAAATTGGCTTTACAGCAACTGTATAGCAAGTTCTGAGAAAAATACACAGCCCTCTACTATTTCTGCAGCCAGACTCTCCACAGGCTGTAAGAGTTACCTGAAATTTGATCTTTACTTAGAAAAAAAGGATGCTTTTAAATTCACTGAGGAATTTATCACAAGCCTATCACCTACAATATGAAGTTTGGTCAAGGACAAACACACTGAATTGCTTTCAAAAGAGTAATACTTTTATACTTATGTATACACCCTTCCTATCTTTGGTCCTGAACACTTTCTAAAATTGAAATTAGCATTGCCTTAGAACTGATGGAAGTATGCTAATTTTGCTGATGTAAAAATAATCTTGCTTACAGAAAGTGCATTTTGTACATGTACATCTAGAGTCCACTATATTCCTCGTATGTTTGTACACATGATAAAAATTGCACTAAAGCTTTTTGTAAAGGATTGCCATTCTCATTTCTATTTCCATAAATGAGGAGTACAAAAACAGACTGAAGCTCAGGCACAATCCTTCTCTCATGCATAGTAAGAAAATGCCTGTACTGTAAAAGGAAGGGAAACAGGTACCATTTATGATATTTTGAACACTTCCCGTTTCTAAAAACTTCTCAAACATGGGGTAAGGCTCTCCTCAGTTCTCCAAAACTTAGAAACCCAAAGATTCTTGTGCAAAATTGATTAAAATCTGCAAAAACCCCCATTTCCTTTTAATATAATTGTTGCTGCATAAGATGTCATGATGTATTCACAAGTTAAATTAAGCTCTTCCACAAAATAACACCAATAAAACAATGGCTTCATAAAAGAAATAGTCAGTCATTCACCTCATGGCAAAGATCTGCTTGTTTGAAGAGTGACTCTCAATACAACCTTCACCATTTCAATACTTCTAAATTTCTACCATGACTGTCCTTTCCTTGTTTTTACAGAGAAGGAATGGATCTTCCCTTTGTCTCCAGGGCTGGGTTGAGGGTTGGGTTGTTTATTTTATAAAAAGTATTTGGTATTCACATGTTATCTTGCCCAGATGACAGACAGACAGGCAAAAAGAACAAGGGTGGAACTGAGCATTCTGATGCACAAAACACAACACACTTTGATTGTTAACTGTGCATTAGTTAGAGAGTGGACACATACAAACAAATGACAAGCACAAGATGAGATCAGTACAAGCATTTTCCCTTTTTACCTGGTCGTAGTGTATACAGGCCTTTCACAATATTTGCCATGGTTGAAGGAGTTATTTGAAACGGTGTTGACTGAGCTTCCAAAAGTAAAGCTGAAACAAAATTAACACAATCAACAACTTTTCCAACCAAGAAATACAGGCTCTTACACAGATTTTTTTTATCAAAAAAGTACAGTAATTGTGGGCTGTTTTGGCACCTGATGTCCTCACAAAAAAAATCAGCCACATATGTGACTTCAACTTATTCTCAAGAGTAATAAAACATCACCCTTAGACAGAAACATCTTGATCAAATTATGTATAGTGAAAATGAGTAATAACTTACTTTCATTTACTGAAAGCAGCAGAGTTTTAACAAAACCAAGCAAGTAATGGCTTTAGGTATTCAGACACAGGACTGAAGCAAACTCATACCAGGTGTGTTAAACACCTGAAGATCCACGAATCCTTTCCTTACAGCATTTAGAATCTTGCACACAAAACTAAGGATGGATTGAAAGTCTAAGCACGTGTAGTGCAAAAATTGTAAATGTCAAAGAAGAAAAGTTGTTCTCTTAAACACAAGTTAATAATTGCACCTTCCTCTTGAGGAAAAAACTGCCAATAGCACATTTACTGTTTATGTTGTGATGTACAGGGTTTTATCCTTATTTGTATTTATATGAGCTTTGTACACACATCTGAATTACAGAAACACACACACAAAAGAAAGAAGTTAAGAAGGTGTAAATCAACGGCTACCTCTTGATTTTCATTTCTCTACCAAGCAGTTGAACATCTCCTGTACCCATCACAGGAGGAGAAATGATTCTTACAATTCCACCTAAGGGACACATCTCTTGAACTTACATTGGAGAAGCTCTGCTTTTTAAGCTTCAGAGCATCTCCAGTTCTGGCTTCAGCATCTGCCACTAGAATACTTAAATAGAAAGAAAAATCTTCAGTAGCATGTTTTTCCTTGTCTTTCTGAAACTATTTAAGTGGCTCATGTCATAGGGAAATTAAAACAAAGTACTTCTTTGTAACCTTCAAGTAATCAAAGTTGTTAAGTTTAACTGTTATAGATGAATTTGTTTTACAAAGAGTCATCTTAAAAGTGCTTGCTCATTTCAGCTGAAGCCTTGAGGGTGTGAGAGCCTGTGATTTGTTCTGTAATGACATATTTACAGCCCCTTTCCTAAAGATCTGTCAAACAGCCTCTTGGCAGGCAAGAAAGTTGCAAATCATAGAATTAAACAGGGCATAGTGCTTTATAATGTGACTGTAATGCACAATCCAAACAATGTGTGTGCATATATAAATATTTATAAAATTAATTAGGCTGTGGCCACTTCAGCCTAAGCATCACCAATAGATTTGCAAAATATCCAAAGAACTGTGAATTTGTTCTTCATATGCAGATGTTAGATTACACAAAACAAATTACTTTAAACAAAAAAATCTTCATTACTTTATTGCAGCTTCAAAAATCAACATTTCTTATCTTGCTTTCTGCAAATGCACATAGCACCTGCTACAATGCAGATTTAAATCACTCACTCCTGATTTACAGTCAGTAAATACAAACATGACAGTATTGTGTTCAACAAGGTAACCAGGTAATGGCATGTATTTCCTCATTCTCAATAAAGAAAATTAAAGAACATCCTGTTCAATAAGCCATACAGTATGAACTAACCCAGCTTGTTCAAAAGCTGGACATGAAGCCTCGAAAAATGAATAGCACTGCTGTAGGATTTGTGTTTTCACAACCACTTCCATAAGAGCAACAAGACTCCTCTCTGGATAGAGCCAAAAGATCTCAATGTAAATTTAAAGACAAAGTTGTAAATTAAGATGCAAAGATATAAAACTTTTTTGCACACAAATTCATCTTTAGTTTTGCAATGAAACAAACTTAGACATTCATTCGATCCTATATTACAGCTCGAGAGGCTCACTCAAGGAACAGAAAAAGCTCTGCCAGACATGCTGAAATTACCTCTGTTGTTATTTTACAATCTTACAAAAGACCAACAAATATTAAGCCTTTGACTCTTGCTTTATTATAATAATTAGTGAGTCTACAATACAGGAGTTGCACAAACTCCTTCTACCCACTCCCAGAACTGCACCTGCAGCACTTACAGAGACAGAGGAGGGAGAGGCAAAATAAAACTGAACCTCAGCTGAATGAGAGTGGTAATGATACCATCTGACCACCTCCACAGTGCTCATTAATTAATACTACATTCTACAGACTAAGTACATGTGAACAAGTTAATTAACCTGTAAAGAGTCTTGAAAATAACTCCTGGCAGAATCAAAAAAAATATGGGTTCCCATGATGAAATGCATTAAATGCAGAAAGATACAAAATGCTTTGAAATATTCTTGAACACAACACCCAAAACGGCCTCAAGGAATTCTGAGGAACAGTGAATGAACAATATTGCAGTGAGGTATGAACCTGCAACACTTGAGATACTCTGCAGTAATCAAGTTACCCCAATACTGCACAGTAGCACTGGAGAACATTTAAGCTACTTCTTAATTACAGCAAGGCACTTTGCACAAGATCCAGGAGCCCAGGAATTCCAGGAGTAGCAGATGGTATCTTAACAAGCTGAAATTCATTTGTTCATAACTCAAGACTGACTTGCAGAAACTAAAGTTTAGCTGTCCTAAAACGTTTTTTCTCCCCTTCAACATTCCCTTGAAAACAGATTTATTTTACTTGGTAAAGAAATAACTTTTCTGGCAGAACAGTGAAACTTTTGCATGTTAGCACAACAACGGCTTTTTTCTTCCCTCTGTAGTAATCTAAGAGAAATTCAAATTAAGCTATGTTGATAAATCGTACCTAAACATGACTTAGGCAGATATGTTTGAAGTTGTAACTACTCAACAATGCACCTGAACAAAATTTGAAACCATATTCCCACAAAAAGCAACCCCAACAGCTTCCACACCAAGGCATTAGTCAGCTGTAGCTCTCCAGTCTCCAACGGCAGCAGAACCCACTGCTTAACGTAAACAGATGCTGGAGATCTTTGTCCTGCTGTACAAACTCTGCTTTTTAGGACTCAATTACACTATGTATGCAATGTCTATATTGTTGTAGAGAGTAACAACTTCAATACTTCCAGGGAATTGAGCCCTTACATAAGTGCACAGCATTTCTGCCCCTTGGGAGGATCTGCAGATCCCATGGAGTCAAATCTGTAGAAGGATAAATTACCTTTCCCTCAGCCAAATGATTCAGAGACCATCTGACCACACAAACCTTTCCACTTCACTGTGATAAAATCCCCTTCACCTTGAAGGTGGTAAGATGGTTCCTTTATCCCAGCCCATGCAAAGCACTGGACTGAACCCCAATGCCAACAGCAATTAAACAGGGAGGGAATTGCCACAGCTGGCAGCCAAAATACAGCCGAAAGTTTGTTGCCATTTTGGGTTGTAGTTTTCTGTAGGTTGGTCAGGTTTTTGTGCTAGGTTTTTATTGTTGTTATTTGGCATTTTTTGGTTTGTCAGTTTTTTGGGGGTTTTTTTTGGGTTTGTTTTTTTTTTTTTTTTAACTGCTGCCTATTTTATTATTACATTGTCTGATGGAGCTTGATCATATATTACTTTTTCACTTCTTTAATCTAGGTACAGTTCCTCCATGTTAATTACTGATCTAGAACTTCAAAAGCCTTTTGAATAGAAATTGACTTTCTCTTTGGCTTAACTCTCACATTAGCAGTTACATCAAACTCCTCATGATCCTGGGGTTTTATCTTCCTTTGAACAGAACTAAAACTAAAATTTTACCAACTTAAATTCCTTATATGTTTGTAATGAATTAAAATGTAGATCAGAGAACAAAAAGACAAAAAGTTTTTATTACTACACATTTGCCACTAGGCATTTAATAATGCCACAGCTTACTTTTAAAATATTCATTACATAGACCAAAAGCTTTATTAAGTATGTAGTAAAAATGCTATGAAATAAAAATTCCAAGTCTTAATCACATGGAAAATATTCAGTGCTGTAAAAAGAATAAATATGAAAAACAAAGCTATAAATGTAGTGATATATGCTTTTGGACTTGTATAATTGGAAAATAGGGTGGTGTTTTCACATTTATAATTTTATGAGGTCTTATTGAAATAGGAATATTATTCCTATTTCTTTGCCAAGGAGCCAGATTAACCATGCTGGTCATTACCTGAGACTGTATTTTCCAAATTAATTTGAGATGCTGCAACTGAATCAATATGAAACAAGGAAAATAAGAAATGTAGCTGCAACTTTTTAAAATGAGCTAGAGTTCTTTCATGAAAGGTTTAGCTCAGAGACAAAATTTGCATGTAGATTGTTATTTAAAGAATTAGAATCTGTTCTACAATACTTGGTAACAACCCAGACTGCTTCTAGTATTGTCACAACACAATTACTTAGACCTTAGCTGTCAAATTACAGCTGTGACTTCAATATTAGTGATGGCTCCCCTTAAACAGCTGAGCATGTAAATATTGATTATTCCATCAGATCTGCAGAGCACAGAGGGAATAACACATTAACAGCTACAAATGCTCTCTTAGTTAGTCCTGGAGAGTGTAAAGGTGTCTGCTGAGGTCAAAGCAAAGGGTGACATTAATGTGATGAGAGTTTTGAAGGAATGGTCGATTTTCCTGCAATAGCAGCATCCCAGCACTCTCCCCATGGGATGGAGAAGAAGTGGAACAATACTGCAGTTGATTCTCCCTGCCAGTTATCTGTGTCTATCAATATCAAGAAGGAAGGAGAGGAGGGAGAACATTGTTTAGAAGGTTAGAATTAGAAACCTAAGGTGATTATTTGCCAACACAAAATAAGCTAGAAATTAAATACTGAAATTTGTAATCCTGCAAATGCATAAAATTCTTTTAAAATTATTTTTAATAAAGAACTTTAGAATAAATGAATCCCTTCCCTACATCTCAAAAAAAGGACTTTTTATGCTACAGAACCTTCTTGTCCCCCAAATCAATTACTGTCAGAAGCTGGAATCTCAACAGCTTCATAGCTGAGGAAAAGAGTACATTAGCTTTCTGTTTCAGAAGAATTCTAACAGAAATCACCCTGGTTTAGTCTGGCACAAACAACTGAATTAATTGGCATTTTCTCCTAGTGCTCTGCTACCTTTCTTCATTTTTAAGGCCCTGGGGAAGAAATCTCATTTCATTTTACCTATCCTGACACATATGTTAATTCTAAGGACAGAGTCACTCCATAGGCCAGTAATTCTGCCTTTTTTATTATTTCTTTTTAAAAGAAATCTCCCCTTTTTTCTGTCTCATTCTTAAACCTAAAAAGCAAGAAATGTAGTTTATGAATGTGGCAGAGTAGAGTTGTGAAGATTTTCTTCTCACATGAACTTTTCAGAGTTTCAGGAGAAAGCAAAGCAGTGTCTAGAGGCTGAGTAACATCCAATATATTACAGAAGGAAAGGGCCTCAGTAATCAAAAAAGGACATTTTTAAAACACATTCCTTCTATCATCACAGTAGTCACTCTGAATCTCAAACCAAAAAGAGTAATGATTTTGAACTCTTGAGAGCAGTTTCTATATTAAAGCTTTAGTTCAGATTAGAAATGTGATTTTGAAGCAAATTTACTGATCATCCCCACTTTGCTGCTCCTTGGCTGTTATGACAGGGCTGCCTTGGCGTATATTACTTCAATTCCTTTTGGGCAAGATTAAACCAGATGTGCTCAAACTGCTACTCCCTGGCACTCTGTCCAAAGGAGCAGACATGAACAAGTGGGAAACAGAACTCTCCAAAAAATCAGGGAAAGGTCAGCACTGGGTTCTCAACACCAACATGGAGGTGGTTTCATATTCTGCTCCCTTTACACCACCCCACTTATTCATGCAGACACTGCCTAAACCATGTAATGAAACCCTCAGCTCTTCCTACAGGGCCCTTTTCAGATAAAAGCCCATAGTTCTGCTGCACCAAACTTATAATGATGCTCCAGGCACTGCTGTCAAAACCAGCTCAGGACAGACATTTTCCTCATGAAACACAGTTATTAGATGTGACATGGAAATGAGAAGCTCAAAGAACAACTTCTTCAATGTCAGCAGCGTACAGAAAGGCTGGAGGCAATGCCCTCTGCAAGAAGCTGAGAAACCATGAGAGTGTTTTCTCCCCTTGTCAGGGTGTTTTCTCTGCAGTTTGTGCATCGATACAGTAACAGGCTGCTTCTCATGTGCAGATTGTTTGAGACAGATGTCAAAATTGAGAGCGAGGGAAGAAATGCCACCTCAAATGGGGTGAATGCCACTTCAATCCATCTTTTTCTTGTCTATCTGTGCCAAAGGGTGAGGCAAGGGGAGTGAATAAAAAAACCCAGCACACATCAGAATCCTGTGGTCTCTGTTGTAGCTGTAGAGTTCAGGCCATGAGCTTGCCATCAATCACAGTCCTTCTCTCAGCCTTCTGCACTGCTCCTCTCAAGGAGGGAGTTCTGCATTCACAAACAAAAGCTGGACAAGGCATTTTGTCAAAGCAGCCCACAGCCAAAGAGATGAGGAGGGTCCCTTGCTTCCCTGACATCAACAGGCTTTGGGAGGTCAGCACAGCAAAACACAGCTGCTAAATACATAGGGCTGGGTGCCCAGAGAACAACAAACACTCCTACCAAGGCACTGCATAACAACAGGGGAATCCCTGCACAGGCAACATCCTCCCTGCTACATTGAGCAACCTCTAACAGATAGAAATAGATTCATTCTCTGTAATTTTGCATTACATTTCTACCTGCTGAATCAAAAAGCTGGACAACCTTCTTGTTAAAGCGATGTTAGCAACCTTTTCCAACATTCCAGTTAACTTTTCTGGTACTTCTTAGAAAGCAGCAATGCATTGGCAATATCTTTTCTGTTTTTATAAAGGAAAAACTTTTTCCAACACAAACAGCTCTTCTATTGAACTTTAATACACCTCCAAAAAAAAAAAAATTAAAAAAAAAATAAAAATAGAACAACAGGATCTATTCTCCTCATCAGAATCCAAGTGACCTAACTAGGAAGAAACAAAGCTGTCATATGTAAAAATCTTCAGAGAAAAGACTTCCTCTGTTACAACTAGAAACTGAAAATATAATGTAGGCTGTGAGTGGTATCCCTCCTCCTGACTTTTTCCAAAGAACTTTTTCTTAGAAACCATGAGAAAAACTTCTGCTTTGGCAAACATAAATGATGTATTTCTACATCGAGTTTTAGCTCTGAACTCACACAGGCACTGACATAAAGACTTTTACTCAACAACTACATGCATGCCTTTAGAATCCACACACAGTAACCACTTTGTGTGCTCAGGCTTCAGTAGCTAATTCTGTAATTACCCCAGGCAACAGGAAAAAAATATCAGAAGTGCTGCACAAAGCTATTTTCCCTCAGATAAAGTTCACCTGACTTCCCAGTTGAGTAACTACTGCACAAAAGTGCAGGCAGATGTTTTTTTTGGGAAGAATCAACTTGTACTGAATGATCTGTACCAGTACATTGCTCTTTCAAGAGTGAAAAACACCTCTTGAACTCGAAACAGTAACATGTAAGGCAAGAAAGAGCCCTACACACCCAGACAGAAATGACTGAAGTTATAGCAAAGAATTTGGAGAAGGAAGGAGAAGAAGACTGCCCTCCAAAGCAACTTTCACCTCTATGACCAGCTTAACTTTCTGTTGCTTTTTTCTTAGTATGGGAATGTCATCGACCTCCCAGAGCAGGATTACAGTCCTGCATTCACCTTCCTTTCTTCAGTTTCCAGGAAGAAAGTAATTGCAAACACTTGTAATTTAAACCCAAGTGATCTCACCACTAAGGAGACACAACATCATGTTCTTAATGGCTTTTCCCTCTTTTGTTAGATTCAAAAGCAAGCTTGCTTTGGGCACTGAGCTGCCAATATCCAAAAAGAGAAGAGTGGCAGTTACTTGCAAATACTCTGCCATTGAATTTTATCTAGTGCACGCACTAGAAGTAGAGAGTTTCAGCAGCTGTTAGTCACTTTCACACAGTAATTGCCATTTTTCTAGATGAAAATAAACAGGCAGGATGTTTCCAGGGCATGGAGATTACAGTGCAGGACTATCAGAGGAGATAGTGGCTGCATAAGGAGAAAATAAACCTATTTCTGAGTTTTTCTGCTTACAAGTCACCTCATGCAGGACTGTAGCAGGAACAAAGACGACATTCTCCACCACCCCTTCCCTAGTGACATGGGGATATTATCTGCATCTTCTCCCCCTCCCACCTTCATTTCTGAAGCTGCCTGTAAATAAGATGCTGTATCTTTGCTTGTTACATTCAGTTAAGCAGTTCTGCACACAGCAACTTCTCCCAAGCCACTGAATGCAGCAGTCTTATCAGCAAGAGCCAGCTTTGGCTTTGTAAGGAAAATAATCAGGTTATATTCACTTAGTTCAAATGTACCGACTTTAATTTGAAGAGCATTGACTTGATAAATGTGTGAGTGTAAAAGTGTTTCACCAATAGCTGTGTTCATGGATCGGTGTATTGTGGGTTTTTATTATGTATTTACTTTTTAACTAATGAGAAGTGCTCCAGATAGTGAAGTGCTTTTAAATGAAAAAAAACATTCATCTCTCCAACCCCAAATGGAACCAAACTGGATTGGTACAGGAAAAATTTGTCAAAGTAGTGTTCACTTATGCAATATTTCTTGTGTAAATGGTGAATTGACACCTTGATCAATCAAATTTTTGCAACCAAGTGCTCAGAGAAGTGCTCCCACCACAGAGACAGGCGTTGATCTTGCACCTTCCTGCCTCCCACCAGCCAGCACAGGAATGAGGGGCCTCAGCCTGGAGGAGTCTGAGTGAGATCAAATGCCAAGAGACCAGGGCTTCACTGCTCTTCTGGCTTCTCCTTTCATCTTTCTGAAGTGGAACAGGAACTTTCTCAAAAATCGAATGAACCTGAAATGTACTTAGAGTCCTTCCTGAACACAGCTTTGAACAGAAATGCCAGCTTCCAGGCTCTGAGAGAATGACAAGGTACTATAAACAAAACACACTTTGTACAAACATAACAACAAATTTGAGGAGCAAGAGCAGATGCTACTCTGACCCTCCAAGTCTAGATCACAAATGGATTAAATCAATTTTGTAATTTGTTTCTGAGGTTTTTTTCTAACAGAGGGAAGGCATGCTTCTTCTCACTGAAGTGGCAGCTGCAGCATCTCTTTTAAAAAAAAGCTCCAAGACTCCATTTCTCCAATGGAGAAACAGATACCAATCCCCATGTCCTTGACTTTAATTTCCAAAGCACCCCCATTCATATCTGTACTTCTTCCCCCTCGCAATACACAAACGTTTTTTTGCTGAACAAAATCCGTATCAACTATCAGCAAAGAACACCAGACATTGACACTGGGAAGCAAAGTAAATAGCAAATACCAACTTGCAATCTATTTTCATAGAGCCCTTACATTTCCAAAAAGGAAGGTACTACTTATCTATTTTGGTTTGAATTTCAGGAAGCTAGAAGAAACAGCTGAGAAAGACAGAAAAAAAATACAGTGCTACAAGTTTTTTCAGTACATCTGCAGTACTACATCATGTGCTATGTATCTTCAATTATTTCCTAAGAACCTGTTAGCAAGTTTCAAATTTTATTTAGGCATACTTTAACTCAATTTATAGATCCTCTTATCCAAGATTTAATTAAATCAGATCACATTTAGGAGTTCTTGCCTGTCAGTATTTATCATCTTACTTAGGAGGGAGATAAAACCCAAATAACTTAGCTTTAATAAACTGATGGTCAGACTGAAATGAACCTCTTGCTCATTAAACGAGAGACTTCATATACAGCAACACAGATAGCTTACCTTTATTTTTCATTTTTCTTTTTTTTTTCATTATACTTCTGCAATTAACAGAGCTGGGGAAAAGTATTTCTGATTCGACACACACACAACGCCACGGGTCTTTTCAACAGTTCATCTGCAATTTCTATTTGATTCTGCTATTATCACTGCAGAAAGTTAATTACTTAGCAACACATCTGACATCACTTATGTCAGAGGTTTATTCAGTGTTACACCTTTGCTTTGCCACTGAAAAAAAATTCCTTGCCTGAAAAATGCAAACATTTTAACACAATATCAGCCAAATTTTCCATGATCTGGCAGCAATCATCTTACCAGGTTTACACCAGTAATTCTCTTTGCACAAAATAAAATATCAGGCCCATGGCTGGGCATTTCTTACTGTTCTTCTATTTTTAAGGTGATGTGATCTGCTCTTAGTGACTTTTCCAGATAGCAAGAACAAGACTTCATCAGAGCTGATGGTCTCCCATCCCTGTGGGGTGACAGGCTCCCTGATCCTGCAGTCACCCTGTTCACCCACCCCTCTCCCAGGCAGTCACCTCTCAGTGAGCCTGAAACAACAGCACAGCTCCTTTCCCCCAGCCCTTGCCTGCAAAGAGCGGGGCATTGCTGCCCAACCAAAGACAAAATGAGACATAAACTCCACTCCCATTGCTCTAATGCTTTGCTAGCTGCCCTTCCCGGGGGCCAAGCAGCGAGGTCCCTGTGCTCACACAAACACTTTCAGAGGTGGCAGGTTTCACACAAACACTGTGGTTCACCACAGGAGTCACACTTCCCCTTCAGTGCTCCTGTGGGTATCACTTAAAGCACATTATATTTGCATTAACCCATTAACCTAAGAGAGAAACTGCTGTCAGCATTCTGCAGCTCAGCACCTACAGCAGTACTCGAGTACATCATGACAATAACCCCAGAGGTATCACAGTTCTTTGACCACATCACATTCTTAATGACACCTGTCAATAATTTGGTAATGAAGTTGGAAAGTAATGGCATAAACAACAGAACAATAAAACATTCTTTCTGCCATAATCACAAGTCACAAAGGAAAATAAATATTGGTTCCAGATCTCAAGCAAAGCATTACTTCATACAAAGTCAGATTTCTGAAAAAAATAAGCTGAAGTGTGTCACATTTCCTCATGACTCAAAGGAATTTGTATTGAAGTTCACTAATATTTGGCACTTTGTCCCCATTTCCTGTGGATTTCCACAGTATCTGAAAGTACTGTGGCTCTCCAGGCTTTCATTATAAGAAAAATTCAACAGCTTTACTTACGCATTAGGTTGTAAATGTGCTTTTCTGCAACATGTTCCGTAAACAGCTTTATAAGGTCATCTTTTAAGTCTCTGTTTAGCTTGGTTTCTATGTAAAATTTATTCTGGAAAATAAGACAGAAGTTTTCAAGTTTGTTTCTCATAATAGCAAATAAAGTAAATTTCATTTTAGAACTTTAAGAAATTTTGTAAATACTCTTAACACCAAAATACAACTGGACATCATGTTTGTAATGAAAGAAAGTATGTTTCCCAACGACTAAAAGTGATTAAGCCATTAAAATAGATGGGTTACAATAATAAATCATCAGCACAACTATCCACTTCTGTGGTTCAATGACAGTCTCAGAGGATAGCTACTCAGAATGAATCAGCTGTGCAAATAAGTGATATACAAATCTACACAAAAGTGAACTACATTGAAATTTTGACCAATTCAGCATTAATAAAGAATTCATCTCTTTGAGGGAAATTCAAATGCAATTCTATTAACGAGTTCCTCGAGGGCCCCAATACCTGATGTACTATTTGGTATCAATGCTCCATTTCCTGCAATTAATAGCAAGGCTTCTTGTCTGTGTCTTATTCAAAGAGGTGTTTTAAAAGCTGGAGGGAAAAAATTCCTTCAAGATAAATCTCCTACTATTAAAAAGCTAACCTGTAAGTAGAACAGCTGAATTAAGTAATCTGGACAAATGGTGTAAAAGAGTTAAACAGATAACCTAAGAGAAAATAAACTCAAAAATAATTCACAGAAACACTTATCTGAGAGATTTACTAGAAGAAGAGATAAATTAAGGGAGAAAGGTTTTTCCATGCTTTAAATCAAGTTTTTCTCCTATTCACTAAAGCATTTAACAAAACCAGAACCCTCAGAACACACAGCAATTTTCCTGTTTCTATGTGAAACCCATTCTCTTGGCCATTACCAAAACTACAAACACACTGCAACATTCTGTCCAGACAGAAACCCCTTAAACTTTTGAGAGAACATTCACCAGCAGTTATTTACCTTTAATAAAGATTGAACGTGGCAGAACAAAGGCAATCTGAGGCCTGAATACATGCTTCTATTGTAGTTTAAATTTGTTGCAGTGATGGACAACAGCCTTAAAACGATTTTTTTTTTTTTTTTTTTTTTTTTTAAATTTACTAAACCTGCTGCTGGTGGTTTCCTCTGATACCCTGAATTTATCCTGACAACCTGGGCCTGTGAACAGAGATTGAGGGAAAGGCTCTGCAGACAGAATACCCTAATTAGAAAGAGATTAACTTATTGGTAAAGGTGAATCGCTTTTCAAAAGTCAATGGTGAATTGCCATTGCAACAGAAACCCACAGCAACTGAAGATACACTTCGAGGAAGTGTTAACTACACACCACACTACAGCCTTTCACCAGAACATTTTCTTAAACCAGTTTGCACAAGATGTGCAAACTAGGATGCTTCATTTTGCTCAGGGGCTGGAAAGCCTAAGCTTTTAATTCTAGTAATTTCATTACTAGAAACCCCACAATCCAGCAGTTACAAGACAGTACAAACACAGAAGAAATGTAAAATACTCTTCACATTTGCTCACTTGGAAACACCTTTCCAAAAAGATATTCCACTTGTGTGGGCTTAAATAGACAATGAAAAAGCATCTAACTGAAGCACTTCATTTCCAATCCACAGTGTTGGAAGGAGAGAGCAGAAGAGTTGTCACCTCCCCTGTTCTTGTTAGGGGTAAATCAGGAAGAATTTCTGTCTAACTTGTCTTTCTGTCTAACCTAGGCTCTGCCAGGGTTTCCTGAAAAATGACTCAAGTCACATAAAGATCTAACTGACATGTAAAAGGTAAGCAGGTATGAGTAACTGAGAAAGTCAGTTATGATACAAACATTTATTCTACAAAACACCTTATGATAAAGCAATCTGGCAAATCTTAAAAGATAAACCTCAGTTAATATTAAGAGGAGATCAATAAATACTTGAAAGAAGAGAACACAGTATATAGGTGCGCTTATCACATCATACTCACATATATTTGTGTATACAGACACACACAAAATGCCCTCTAGCTGATAAGAAACAAAGTGCAATACCACCCAGTAACATAACAATATTTTGGAGGTAATGAAAAAATTTTAACTATCCCAAAACCACAGCGCTCACAAATGTTAGGCTCATATAACATGACAAAATAACAGATTTTCAGCTGTATCTCAAAGTAAAATGAAAAACTAAGATTCTGTAAGAAAAATATATAATCTAAATTTTATTTTTTATTCAAGTGGAAATACTTTTCATTCATGTGTGTAGCACACCGTGATATGTTCAACCTGTAAGCACCCACCATAATCCCACTTAAATTTACAAAACAGTTTTATGCCAGGAACAAAGCACTGTGTATGAAACTGACTTCCAGTTTAATTTGTTTTACCTTCAGTTACATCCCTGAACTTCTGAAGGAGCCTAAACCCACAGAATCTCAGAGGGTCTTTTGGCCTCTGTGCTTTTCTGACAAACCTGCTGCAGCAGCCTAAGACTGAAAAAATCCATCATCACGGAGAAAAAACAAAGTGCTGCCAGCAAAGGAAGGAAAAAAGGAAACTCCCTCAGTTGCAAGGTCAGTCCTCTCAGCCACCCCCCCTGATAAGCCTGGAAACGCCCCTTGGTCACCACACACACACAGGGTAAGAAATCATCTTTCCTACTTTGGTACGTATCAGGAAACTGTTGCTGCTGCTTTTAAGACACACAGGACTAAGACAAAATATTATGCCATATTCCAGTTTTACATAAAAGCTTCAGTTTTTTCTCGGCTTCATATATTTTAAAAATATTTAAGTGCATATTAAAAGTTTTCCTAAGCAGCAATATAATTATCCTTTCAGAACAAAGTCCTCAAGAGCAACTCAACAGCCTTGGAAACCCCTGATTAAAGCAATCACAGAAACGGAAAGCCTTGTCACCTCTGACATAAAGGCAGAGTTTAACTACTTGGACCACTTCAAAATGCTTTGAAAAGCACCTATTACAGTAACTGCAAAGCTGTAATTTAGACTGTAATTAGGTTTTCACCTCTTGCAGTTGTTTTTCCATTGTACTTTTGGACCAAACAAAGGAAACTGCTGTTGCTGTATGAGAAAACTTTATTAGACATTACAATATAAAATTGTAAGAGTACCTGTACATAGAAGTACTTCTAAATGTATACAGAAAAAACTAAGAAACACATTTTTCACCCTGACTTTTCTAGACATATTTCTCACATCATGCACAACACTGAGATTATTCCAGTGAAAAAATACGACCTCTAATTTGCCATTAGCCTTATAAAGCAGCTGTACAGCAGAGCCAAGTCAGCATTGCTTTTGGCAGCAAGAGGAACTAACAGGTCACAGAACCAGATAAAAGGGCAGATTAGAAGATACCAAATTCAAAAAAGGCAAATTCCTCTTTTAATGCAATAAATTTGTATGGGAACACAATGCCAAAATACTGTAGCAAGTTACCTAAATTCACTGAGACACAGGAGAGCCTCCTAAAGGTTACTGCTTCCCAAACTCTGTGAAACTAGCAATGAGAAAAACTTAGAAGAGTTTGAGGCTTATTTAATCTGGGTTTGGTTTTTTTTTCATTTCTGAGTGATGCCAAAAAAAAGACAGTTTCTGAGAAAAGGACAGATTTCAAACTTAAGTTATTCATTACCACAAAAGAAAAAAAAAAAAAAGCAATAAAAGTTTTGGTACATCAACAAAAAGGATGCAAAATATTGGTTTCTGAACCACTCCAAGTACACTTGACAGTGCTATGAACATTATTTTGTCTTTATCCAGCCAATACACTGAATTGCTTGATCAAATGATAAAGACATTTCCAAGACACATTTCTTCCTGTCTTTTCTGAATCTGTACTATTTGAAAGCAAAAAATAATCATCTCTATAACCTGCCCAAACTAAGAGGCCAAAACTTAACAAGTAAATAAATTACCTCTTTTCAAAAAAGATATAAATAATGAACTATTTGAGATGCCTTTTTTCCCTTTATTCTCTTTTTCCCCACTCCCAGGAAAGAAGCATTAGGGCAGAAACCAACTGCAAAACTCTGCATTTAAAAACCATGGCTTCCCCTTCCTCTCCCCATACAATTTGATCAGTATTGTTAGCAGGCACCAAAACTAGGAACGAATCTTAAGTTTTACATGTCAGAAATCATTATGACTGCATTTTATTCTTTTCACTTTCAGTCAGCATTTTGCGTATGGACATATTTATTTGAAAAGAATTTTCTAAAACTTACCATATATATGAAAAGAGGCACAATGCTCTGCAATGCTCCCATATACTGTCCAAGAGCTACGTTAAATCTTTCAATATAGAGATCTGGAGGGCTGGCCTGCAAGAAACCGTAAAAGTCAGGTTGGAATTTGAACAAGAGAAAGATCTGGAACAGCATGGGCTATGCTTTCATAGCAAACTCAAACAACTACAAAGGATTTGATACACTAGGTCCACACAAAGCAAGCCACACATCATTCCAGAGTTTCTGCTCTAACTCCCTCCAGCAAAACCAATCTCCCCTCAATAACTAGGTTTTGCCTAAGACTATACATCAGTGCCCAGCACAAGGTCTATTCAGTAAGAAATACAGTGAGCCTGTAACAAGCTGACATTTAGCATATGCAAATAAAAACACTTTTTTCAAGACCAGAGGTTTGTTTTGAAAGCACCAGCTGTCATGCCTAGAATCCATAACCAAATCTGCACAAGTGCTGCAGTGTGTGCTCCCACCCCCCTGAGCTCTCACTCCATCAGAGCAGGGTGGCACAGAACTGCTGCTTTGCAGCTGAGCTGGCGAGTGGCACATCCTCCAGCTCCAGGGAACACTGTCCTCCACAGAAAACCTTTCTAAGTTACTGCTGGGTCACCTCAGGCAAAGCAAGTGTTCAGGGGGTTCAGCTTCACAGAGACGCAACGTCTTCAGAGAGAGTTCTGTGCTCAGGTCTCACGCCCCAGGTTTGGCCTGTGGAAATCTCCAGCCGTGCTCCAGCTCACGGCATCCCCCTGGAGCCTAAACTTGGCTACACAAAACCTGAATGTGCTGTTTTCTGGCTACAATACCCTATTTCCCAAAGAAGGGGATAAGGAAGCTGTTCAGGAGCAGGTGAAGTTAAATGGAGAAGAGAACCAGAAGAATGGGAAGCGCTAAGCACTGTTTCTGTTACAATACCCATTTGGAGGCCTGCAGGGGAGCTGCACTGGCACATTCAGAAGTGCACTTAGATACTCACAGCTGGAAGTGGAGCTATAGCAATGTCTACCTCCATATCCACTTCTCCACCCCAATCCTCCCCCTTACACTGCCCTACCTCTGAGCCCAACCCCTGCTTTGGTCTTTCCAGAGGGGCTGTGTGGCTGCCTGAGTTCCTACCACTCACATACAGAGATACACCTACACAGGCACAAGGTTGCTTCCTAATCAGAAGCAAAACTTCTCTTCCCCTGCACTGTTTTTCCTTCTGACAGCCCCAAGCCAAAAGAAGATAAAGAATACAGCAATAAGCGGGACCTTGCAAGAATACAAGTTCAAAGATTTTCCTAAAGCCAAAGCATCTGTGGCATAAGAAACACTCAAGGCTTAGCTGCACCTCGACCATCTTATCATAGCTTAAAGCTATCTTTACAAACATTTTTCAGCCTTTGTATGGACACTCACTAGCAGCCCTAAGAGAAAAGTTAAAATTTATGTTGATATTTTGCTCTATCAAGTATTCTAAATTTATAACCTTTTTTTTCTTTTCTTTAAAATAGCTTCTTTTGCCTCCCTTCTTAATATGCTTAATAAACACGTGGGTAATTTTCACAGCAAACACCAACACCAAGCAGACAGTTCAGAAAGGAAAGCAAAACTGGCAAAGGAAGAAAGAGTGTTACTCCATATGCAGTTGCCAAAGGCTACATATGGTTATTCCTCATTTTGATCATAAGGTTTTAATCTTATTGCAAATGCAGTTCTCAGGGTGGCCAAACAAATTTTAGTTCAAAATGCCAACAACATATAAAAGTGGCTATGAGCTCCAAGGACTCCCTTTCATATATAGCTACATATACAATTTGTTGCAAATAACGTGCAATGAAATCTGCATTCTAAGCAGTATGTATTCCTGCTTCACTCCTTTTCAACCTCACCTTTAAATATGGTTATACCTTCTGATTTGTATACAGCTTCTAAGATTAAAGAAAAAGGAAAATTCTACTTGAAAGAGCACGTCAGACAAAAGGAGACCATAGCCTGACACAGGGCACCTCTCTTCTCTCACTGATAGATTTCCATTTTAATTAAAAAACACAAAACAACAATAAAGCCAACAAGAAAAAAACACAGACAGAAGCTGTCTGGGCAGTGGAGATTTAATCCCAGGCAATGTGTGCAGCCAGTCTGCGAAACTTTTGACAGGGGATGTAAGCACTGATGTCTTTTTTCCCCACTGCAAATGAGAACTCTGCTAGCTCAGCTTCCAAAGAACATGTCACAGTAAGGGAAGCTGTTTATGAGGGGACAACATCTGCACACCCAGCTGGCTCCTGAGAATGACCTCAGGAGCCCTTTAATGGAAGGATACCTGCGAGCTGTCAACCACCATCTCACCTTGGAATCAAATGGAAAACAACTGCTCTGGATAAAGACAAAAAAAGTTGAGAGGTGCTGATAGCTTCAGAGGAACTACCTCACTAGTGTCAGGCAAATATCAGGCCTTGGTTTTAATCTTTGCAATGCAGAAATTATGGTGGTGTCTGCTTTATCAGCATGAAATGTCACATTTCAATTTTATTCTCCTGATAGCATTTCATGTCAAGCCTCGACAGCCAAGACACTAACAGCAATGGACAACAACAACAAAAAAGCACGCTTGACAATCAAACTCTGCTCAACTAAAGCTTGACTTGTAAACTACCAAAATACCAAAGCCAAAGAGAAATCAATAATAGTATTTGCACAGCTCATCTATGAATTACTGTAATCTGTGAGGGGAAAACAGAACCATCTGTTTTCTGTTCATCACAGTGTTACTGTACAACTGCTCCAAACCGTCAGACTGAAATTAATTATTTGCTTCAGCACAGGATCTTTCTCCACATCTTTACATTCACATTTATAGGACAGTAACTGGAGCTGGAATAGTTTTATATAAACTACTTGAATTCTGTAAACTAAAAAGCAGCACATGGCAACAAATTCATGGGTAAATAGAAGTTGCTAAGATTTTTATATTAACTGGCCATCATTACAGGCCAAGTTGCATTTAAAAATCTATACTTATTCAGATATAGCTATTAAAACAAACAAACAAACAAAAAAACCTGCTTTGGCTAACACCTTTTACTCCTGATCCTAGTCCAGAAAAAGAGAACACATACATTCAGCTGTTTAAATTACAAGGGGAGGGGCAGAATTAAGCATGACATTTGCTTCTTACAACTCCCCAGCAACTATTAAGTCTTTAAATCCACCCCTATCTTACCTGAGGGATGTATTACAGAAGCTATTCAAAATACACACTCCCAGCCTAAGGTTTTCCAGGAAAGAAGAGGATCCCTCATTCCTTCGCTCCTCATTCTGAATCCTATCAAACTGTCAATTCAGGGCGCTGGGGATGGGCTTTTTGTAAATTTGTTGGATTTTTTTGATTGTTTGGGTTTTTTTTAAAACACTCAATACAGGCAGACAGTTTAAATCATCTTCTACATTTGCTCCTATCTACCACTTGTTGGGTTAAGAACAGTTTTCCAGCAACTATTCTGTGTCTGTCCTCAGGAACATTGAATATTTGGATGGATTTCTCAAACTCTGATGCAGTTGCATTGGCTTAGCATCTTCTGCTTGGCTGTGAGTCAACTGCTTCTTAAAATAAAATACTATGGCTTCTGTTTAAAAGCTGATGTTAAGACAAAATTTCATCTCCTTACACACCATAGTGGACATCTCAGCACCAACAGAAATGAGAAGTAACAGGAAAACACATTTGAGAAAGGATGACATACAAGAACACTGTCAAAACAAAACAAGCAGCTGGAGACCCTGCATACTAAATTACCCTTCCCTTATTTGAAATCTAGTATCTAGGCATTTCAATGCACTTGTGGACAAGAAACTATGTATCTGAAAAAGATCTAGGTTTCTTCAGCTTGAACATCAGTCTCAATACCATTCTTAAGCTGAACATATGAAATGAGAAGGCAGCTGCTGGCTCTAAACAACTCAGAAACGGCTCACAAGAAAGAATCAGAGACAACACTTCTGTGCCTGAGGAACATAAAGTTAATCTGTTTATGAAGAGTTGTCTGGCACAACCAGCAGTATGTGTAGTAGAGCTCACATTCCTATGGTGAATGGGCAGCTCCATTTTCCTGGGAACATGCTCCCTGCCAAAATGCCAGCACATATGCTGCAGCACCCCTCCCACGCCTGCCAAGTGAAAAGGGAGAATGGCTATGACTACACAAATTAACCTGTTATTCATGTAAGTGCTCTGAATCTTCTAAACCACTCTTTGTTCTTTCTCAAGAAAATACAGTTTGTTTACCTTGCCTTGCAATGTATGCGATGCCCAGGTCTACCTCACTAGAAATTGGTATTATTAAAACATTTTACAAGAAACAGACATCAAACCAAAGCACAGCTGATTCAAAGGCTGTGTCTTCCTAGTCAAGCCTGCACTCAAACCTGTTCAAAGCCCTGTGACATTTTCTCATGTAACTGTCTTACAGCAGGTTAGCAGGTGTGGGCCATGCTCCATTCCCATTCTACAGGCTTGTAAAACAAAAAGACATTGTATCTAGACCATCAAAACCCCAAATAAAAAAAAAATCAAAGATCATTGTAAAAAGACCATCAAAACTGTGGAGCAGTAAATCTTCTTTTCTATCTATTAAATACATATTAATTTGTGCTGTATTTAATTGTATCTTTCTGTAATTGCATCAAGGTCTGCAGCTCCAGTGTAGTGTGACAAGGCAGTACACAAAGCTGCAGGACTACAAGCCTTTCCAAAAAGCTGCAGGCAAGAATGCTCCTCTCAGCTTAACTTGCTGATGATTGTGTCATTTTTAATGGGAATTGTGGCAATATTGTCACCCCTACTACTTCAAGGCAAAGCCATCTTTTTGATGTCCTCACACAAAGATACAAACATTTATAACACTTCTGATTTCTACCATCTGAGTTGAAATCATCCATATGATCTGATTCAGTTCAGTGAAATTCACAGCAGTAAATTCACTTCAGTATTAAAGCTGCTTTTGCTGATACCTTTACCAGGAGTCCTTTGAGCACCTTTTTAAAGCCCTCGTTCAGGACACCTGACTCTCATACACATTCTCCCAAGGAAACAGCAAGTGGGACAACACTTTCATACACTGCACTGACTGGTTTGAGAGCCGACAAGACAAAAGGCTGAGGAGTTGTAACGATTAATATCAGGCAGGAAACCTTTCTAGCATTGCACAACAAAGACTATAAACCTGCAGGTCCTGGGGGCCAAAGAGCAGACATGCAAATTATCTACCAACACCAGTGACTCCTCAGCATAGTCATATTCATTATAAAAAAATGTAATTCAGCATCATAAAAAAAACCCACCACAAACAGAAAACAACAGATCCCTTTTTCTCTCTCTTCTGGAGTAAAAAAAAAAAAAAAAAAAAGGTGCAATACGACAAATAAATGGTTTTCAGCTCTCAATCATTTCACAAAGGAAGCACTGAGTTTACTCTAACTAAAAGGAAAATACTGCACTGCACCTGCACAAAAAGCTATGTTTGTAACAAGCCAGTTCAAAGCCACAACACACTCTGATTGTCAATGCTTTGAGTACTTTCCAGCATTTTTTGCTGAAGAGATACATAATGGGTAAAGTGTTTGATTTTAAATTACTTTATCAGAGTGCATAAGAATAAATTAAGCCAGAAACACTAGTGCCGAATGCAAATACAGTTTTACTCATTTTAAAGAGATGTATTTAATTTGAAAGCATATGTTTGTGTATCCACCCTACCTCATACATCTGAATGACTCAGCAATTACCCACAAAAACAGCTGACATTATTTTAAACCACAACATAATGAACCATGTCCATTACCAGTGAAATGTTTCCAAATAAAGCATCTTGGCAAAATCATCTGCAAGCTACAGGCTTCACAGCCCTCAAGACAACAGGAAACAAGTTAATTTGTGTTTTCTGTAGCGACACGTTGTTTTTTTCAAGCTGACAAAATCCAAAATTCTGATCAAGTCAGGAATTAGGGAGACTGAATTCTCAATTACCGAATGTCTACATGGTAAAACTCTGTCTTAACTAACGCAGAGGAGCTGGTCAGACATCAGCTGAAGGAAAGGAAAGCAACCCTTGCTGTAAGTCTCTCCACAGCAGTCTGAAGAGAGGATCATTAACTGACAGATACAGTAATGAGGGAGCTGGAAATGGCTTGGCATACAGGAGGCCCCATATCAGCCTGATGACAAGCAATTCATCTCATCTAAATGTACCATTACTCAGCAAGCACTGCTCTCTGCTTTTCACCCCATGTCCAACACACAGAAATACACCAGCCCAGCCACATTCTCCTGTGGCCTCTGCCACCACTGAAAGTAACTCTGTCGAACTGAAAAGCTGTAAAACAGACAAACAAACCTTCAGGAATGCACAGGGCAACAAACACCAACACCACACAAGCAGTCCTGCAATCTGGAACAGCCAAAGTCACACGGGATGACCAGGGTTTGTTCTGAGTGTCCCAGCACAGTGCCTGGGACACCCAGCTCAGGACATGAGTGTCCACCACTCTGCTGACTCCAGCTGTGGCCAGCTGCTCAGGCAAGCACAGCACTCTACGCACAGGAAGGGGGGAAATAAATATATATATGTGGTGTTTCTGCAGTGAATGCCCTGAAGAGAGAAACCAAGCTCCATTAAGACTAAATCCATGCAAAAGCAAGTCTGACCAGTCCCCTGAGGTGCTCCCACTTTTACTGTTTGGTATCTGGGTTTTACTGGTTTGGCTGTTGATGAGTGGTTCCTGTAGGAGACAGCTCGCTCCTTGGTTGGTTAAATGCAGACATTCTGCAGCTCTTGCCATTCAAGTGTTACACTGCTGTGCAAAGAAGGTGCTGGCCTGTCCAGAGAAAGACATTGTCTTTGACTGCCATTTTAGTTTCCATAACCATCTGTTTTCCTAAACATACCAACATTCCTGCTTCTTCTACTGGGCTACTTTTGCATCTCTGAATATTAAAAACAAACAACTTGCATCAAGTCATAGCTTGCCAAATAAACAGAACTCTTAAATGTTGGCAGGTGAATGAGATTATGTCAGAAAGCAAAACATCATAAACTGTGCATTAAAGGGATTCACATATATAGGTTTTTCATTGTTTGCCTGTGGGAACCAGAAACTTCCAAGCAACCAACATTTACAGAGTAATTTGCTATTGTTGCTAGGGTAAAGACCTAGAGCTGTATTTTCAACAGAAATCCCAAGTGACTGAATGTTACCAAAATGTATTAAGATCAAAGAAGTACCAGGATAACTAAATATATTGTAGTAATTTCTTAAGAGTAAATTTCACAACCCACAGCAGGAACAGTTTCTTTATAGAACAATTTTTTGAGGCACGTGAGAGTTTTACCTCCAGCAGCTCAAAAAGATCCATTTGTAATCCAAAAGCCAAGTCATGATCACACATCAGAGAAAACTCACATAATGCACTCAAAGATGGTATCGTGTTATATTACAGGTGTGTCTAACCTACATAAAGAAGCTTTTGCAAGGCTAAGATTGCATTAAACAATTGTCTCAATTATTCTTTCAACAAGCTGATATTCAGAAGGCAGCCTTGTTTTCAGGCAGAAGTATTTAGGCTCATATGGGCTAAACCAAACTTTAAAATCAGCTGCCTCAGTCTTGGGACTTAAGAGAAAAGAGTCAAGGATTAGCACAGAGTGAAGAATTTGGGGCATTCCCAAATTCAAATCAAACTAAAGCAGTGTATTACCATGGGATATATCAGAAGAACTGGCCAAACCTGTATAGCTGAAATGATTCATAGTTCTTACAAACAGGAGAAAAAATGTACAGGCTGCACCAGCTCAGCAGAACCAAGAGAAAGCTTTATTTTAAATAATATGTTCACCAACTCCAAGTAAGTTTTACAGAGCATTGCACTGAGGCTGTCACTCCATGAGGAATTAAAAGAATATAAAAAAGAAGAAAGAACCTAGTAAATACCATGCCTATTAAATGCTGGGTGGTTATTTTTCTTTATAAGGAAAGCCACAAGAGGAAAACAGGGCAACTAAAGGACATCAAAGAGATCACAGTGCATTTGAGAATGCATGTTTAGCCAGAAATACCTGATGCAGTTAAACCATTAAGACTGTTTTGAGCTGACAAAAACTAGTTATCAATGAGCACTGAAGAAGCTGCTGAAGTTCAGTTTCTTTGTATTTGGCTTCTCTACTTCATGCACTGCAAATCAATACAGAACTCAAACATCAGTTATGGAAGTGAAAAAAGCTGCAGGGAAAAGTCAAGCAGTATGGCTGCTACACCAATGACAATTTCAAGTACATACCTGGAGATTCTACTCTAAAAGGAATGTTCAACAAGGAACACACGTGAAAACAACCATGGATGCACAAGTAAGACGCAGACAAGGATAGAGATATACAAACTGTACATATTAGGACTGCTGTAAACCACTGACATCTACAGATAGGCAAGAAAAATGCAGAATAAGCTGTAACAGAACTCTGCATGCAGTAATTCTTAACTTATACTTCACAATCTATATTTAAATACCTATTTTTTTGCATTTAGAGTTTCCCTTTTGTGCTGCTTGTGGTGCACAAGAACCATAAATATTTTATACACATTTACACAGCAATGGCAGACATTCATCTCATGTGCTCAGATCATGTTTGACTGAGGTCTTTACATCCCAGATTATGATTAAGATTTCCCATTCACCACTCTTTCATTCTATATCATACATTCAGATTTAGCCACTGCTCTCCAGGTGGTTGAGAACTCCAAGGTCTAGCAACCTTTGGATCCAGTACTTGGTTTTCTGTCCAACAGCCTATTAGTGAGTGAAGCAGCTGACAATTTTGTAAGTTAATGTAAATCAGTCTTAATAGCAATCCTCTCCACGGGCCACCTACAGAGTGCTCTGATATAACCACAGACCCCAGGAAAGAGAGAATTAGATTGTGCAGCTTCTTACCTGCAGCTCCTTTGAGACTCTCTCTAAGTGGTTAGTTATCTTTTTTATTAGGTCACTATACATCTGTTCCGAATGCTGCTGGCATACACACTTATACACACAACTGCAGAAACAAATATAGGAACAAACAATGAACTTACAACAGTTTGCAATGAAGGGTAACAGACTTCAAAACATTTTGTTCAAGTTTCAATTTAGAAGATAATAGACTTAAGTGAATGATTGTTGAACTTTTAAATACAGTCCTAAGCTTGGAATGAGCTCCAGCAGGCTCTGAGGGCTCCCCTGGAGGCTCCAGAGTGTCCATCCCATTCCCCCTCCCCAACTTCATTTTAACTTACAATGAGTTCTCTTAACAGTGCACTTCAAAACAGTCAGGACAGTTCTGTCAACAACACATTCCTACTTCTGGCTTTTGTATCTCCCATGTCAATGAAGTTTCCATTAAAACAAGCAGGTTTAACAAGTCTATGGATATTCTAGGGCAAAACCCTTACTAAAAGAAGGGGAATGTTGACAAGTATAGAAGTTGTATGAAAACTGTGGTAGCATTAAAAAGAAATAGTAAAAGTTCTAAAATTACAGACCCAAGCATCCTTCTCCACTCATTGTTACTTATATTCTGAGAAAATTCTACACTTTCATAACAAAGAAAGATGCAGAAAAAGAGCAATAAAACTAATTCTGCATTCTGTGGCTTGGCTGTGTTAACTCTGGTCTTTAGTGCTACCTTTGGTTCTTAAGAACACTTTATTGCTCTCATACTGCAATACAACATCTGCCAAACAAGGCTATTCATTGAACATATTTACAGCGGTTGTAAAACAAATACATGTATTACTTTCAGCAAGATGTTATTCAAGTAGTCATCACTGTCAGGACTAACACCAACATTCATCTGTACCAAGCAACTTTTACTCCTCTGTCAGCATTTCAAAATTTAGCTGCCAAATCCAAGAGGCCCAGGGAGACTTCACCTGGTATCCTGGGTAAGTCACATCCCTGTTCTGCTCCCCTCTCCACTCCTCTGCACAAAGAACTGAGACAGCAAGCAATTCAGGCCAGAGACTGCTCCTAGGACACGTGCAAACAACTGATTTCCAGGGAGGTCCAGACCTCAGCCTTGAATTCTGCAGTCTTTAAATGGCCCCAAAAGCCCAAAGCTATGGGACAGCAACACTTTATCTCTGCAGAGGAACTATGACTTTCCAGTTCTCTACTGAGAAGATGGTACAAAGACAGGCAAACTACAAAGATGGCAAAAGTCTGCTTATTTGGTGAACCATGTCATTTCTTAAAAGCCAAAAGACACCCTACACCTCTCATATTAGTCTATTTTAAAAGTAACTGAGTATGTGTAGTTTGATATGATTTAAATGACAGTCAAGGTGATTCTTTTTCTTTCCTATCAAGTCTACCAAGAGCAGATCCTATATTGAAACAAGCAACTGCAAAAGATATTTTGGTACAATGCTCTTTGCTAAGAGCAAAAATATCAGTTTGGTTTGAATCAAAGACAGAAACACTGCTAAGAAAAAGGAGACTGATATTAGTCATCTCTTACAAAATCAGCCAGCTGGGTAAGCACTGCAAATGGCCACACATTTATTTGTTCCATAGCTAACCAGGAGCTCCACAGCCTCTTCCACAAGTCAACTGCCTTATTTGCATTCAACTGAGCTGAATTTTAAAGTACACTTCTCCTTAGTGTTACACACACTATTGCTGCATCTATTTCTGCAACATGTTCTGTAGTCAAACACCAGTCTTCCCATGTACACACAGGGTGTGTTTACATTTTATTTGAACACTTCTATTTAGAGGTTTCTTCCCCATTTTGAGATCCTGTTTTCAGTTCCTGATTGTGGGCTAATTCTGTGAATCATCTGTGCCCTGATATTACCCAAAAAGTCACAAGCTTGTTAACTAAACACCTTAGGAAAAGGAAATCCCAGAATGGACATTAGGAGGGTAAGCAGTGGATGAATGTCCAAGCTCTCCAAGTCATCCTGAAGAACAGAAATGCCAGAAGTACAACTTAGCTGCTCATGTTTACCTTCCTTCACACCTCTGACAATTCATCCAACCTTTTTATAGCCGGAAGTGACTCACAGTTGAAAACAGCCACTAATGGCACTTTGATACTTTACAGATAAACTGGCCCACGGCAAATAACTGCACACAAACCTTGGAAGTTGTCTCCCAGCTCTCACTGCTGGGAAGTAAACACCTACAGCTGCCACTGGCCATGTCAAATAGTGCAAATACCCAAATACTTGGGTATCTAAAAACATATTTTGAGTTTGTATTACAGGAAACTTGACTCCTTTAGTCAGCACAAAGATGACCAAAAATACTACTCTATTTTTACCTCAGTTTCACTGTAAAGAAAAAAAAAAATACATGTAGCTGTTTCAACCACTTCAAGAAACATTCAATTTTTCAGACTAAAGAACTGGCTTAGAAGCAGAGAAGATCTGAACACCAAGTCTGCTACAGACTCTCAAAAACACTCCAAGTGAACATCTTTATAAAATTCAATTTTAAAAAAATCAATTATCCCCTTGTCAATCTATCTTGTCCAGAGTGTCAGTCAAAGCAACACTCTAAAAATATTTTAAAAAAAAAAAAAAAAACAACAAAATCAACCTCCTGGTTGAAAGAGGCTGTGGCAGAGTAATTACAACCACAGGCATAATTTTTAAAAGAAAACTGACACACCAGTTTTACCAGTAACACTAAACTATGGAAAATCTTTAGCCTTGGTAATGGTAAAATATATTCAACAGATATCTATGCATCATTACAGTCCTGCACCAAGTACCCCAAGGGTTATCCAGGAGAAACTCAAACCCCAGTATTCTTCCAGTAAATAAAACTCTTGAGGAACAGAAAGATGCCAAGGATGAACTCCAGTTATCTGCAAACCATAACTAGGTATAATTAAATCATTAACTTTGCACACCTACTCTCTGTCAGAGATGACTTTTGAGAGATGTCTTACTGCAGACTGTTTGCATGTTGGGGATTTCAAGCTGGGAAAGGATTCTGATTACTTACACTAAAGCTGGCTCTCTTAATTCAAACAACCACCTCAATTATTTATACACATGATGATTGATAACTGAGTCCTGATAAAAGGAGCTCCAAAAGTTTGGAAAGAGGAGGTTTATTGAAGTTTTCAACGGCAACTAAGGGGCAAAAGTGAACACCTGTTTCTTTTATCTGCTTTCTTAATCCAAAGTTTTACACTGCAGAAACAAAGTGGCTAAGAGCCAAGTGGGCATGAGACAACAGAGCTAAAAGTCTCTAAAAACAGCCATCAATAACCAGAGCTGGCAGTATTATTCCAGAGGACAACACTCTGGTGAAGAAAACCAAGACAGCAGTGCCACAGTTGTGCTGCTGGCAAGGGCCAGGGGCTTTAACAGCATCTGGGCCAGTAAATCCAGCAGAAGTCACCCACTGTCCATCCTGTTCACCAACACACTGAATTCCTGCCACCTACAGATCAAAAATCTCCACTTTAGTTCATCTCTTAAAAAACTGCCAGGTCTCTAAAGCATTTAGGATTTTGGTTTGGAGCAGTAGTGTGATGGGGAAGCAAACCCCCACCATCCCCAGTACTGAGCACTAGTTTAGCCTGAAGGGCAGTTCTGATGTGTGATTAGATCCCTTTTAAACCAAATTGCAGCTCCAAGACAGGTCCAGCCAAACCCTCTCCAGACAAGCATGGAGGTACAAAGGAGTGTCCTTCAAACTGCCTGGAACTGGGCATGGGGAAAGCACACCAAAACACCTGAGGCAAAACACACAAATGACAATTTACATCAAAGGGCCTTGGCATCAGGTGCTTCTATTTCCTTCTGCACATCAACCACTCCAAATTGGTTCCTATTAGATCTCATAAAGAAGCCTTTTGACACATTAACTCAACTGCCTACCATGCCAATCTCTTTGGAGAAAAGGATGTTGAGTCTTTAATGCATTTCCTAGTGCATTACACTAAGCAACTGTGATGGGGTTTATTTTAATGTTACTGTTTTCAGCACTTCTGCATTTTACTTCTTTAGCATTTATTTCTGTTAACATGGTATGTCAAGATATGTATCTATTGTTCACTCTAACTATTTAAACAGTACTGTATTTTGATAAGTTTCCCATTTGTGTCCTCAAAGGTACAAAATATGACATATGCATAGACAGCAAGATTGAATAAACATTTCCATTTAAAGAAAAAGTAAGTTATGTAGCATTTAAAGTATTTCCTTACCTGTATATTTGTTCATAGGAGATAGGGATGTAGTCACCAGGACTCTGAGTTAAAAGCTGATCTATGGCACTGTCCAACTTTGGCCAATATGTGCTCTTATAGTCTTCAATTGTTATAACATTCATTACTGCAAGAAAAAGACAAGAATAGATTTAGTAACTTCACCTAGAAGACTAGAAACAAGTGAATGCTCTGTGATTTCAGATCACACCAACCAGGCCAAAAAAACTGAGAACAGCTCACTTCCACCAAAATAACCTCATTAAAGCTAAAGCCCAGACTTCTATTTGTATCTTTGTATTTACAAAAATAAAATCGGAAAACCTGCCAAATCAGCGCTCTGGTATTTCTCTGGGGCCTAAGTAACATGGAAAAGCAAACTCCTGGGAGTTTTCTAACATGAAAATATAGTAACAAAAATTTATAAAAATATTAGTTCAGACTAATAAATAATGCAACTTTGTGGCAGTTCAGAATCAATTATTAACACGGCATCTTCACACTCAGGAGAAAAAGCTCTGGCCAAGACTGGTAGGTTTTTGAATATTCCTTCCCAGCAGATGTATTAATTTCTCAAGTCTCAGGTGGGACCAGCAGCTTCCTTGGTCTAAAAGATGATGCAACTCCCTCTGCCTTCAACTGCAGTTAGGCTTCCAGGCAACTTTTTTGAATCTGTATTACAATTCCCCTCTAGCAGGGACAATTACACTCCTTTTCCAGATAAAGATCACCACAGGGAAGAACAGGAGGTGTTTAAATTAGGTTCCCCACTGCTTCCTAATCTTCCTCCTGAGCTTCCCAACTGCTCCCTCTTGCACCAGTGACTCAGGGCACCTTCACAGCCACAGAAGGGTTTAGATCTCTCTTTTCAGGGAGGATTTCTGAACCAACCACCGGTGGCTCAGTTCCAACAGGAGGGAGGATTCACACCCTCCCTGCAGGGCCGTACTCACAGCACTGCCTCGCTTCCTTGTCACACCACCACAGCTTCACAGCACCCACTCAAAAAGCCCTCAGCAACCAACAGCACCTCAATCAAATCTATGATTCCAATTCAAGCAATGAAATCTAATCAAATCTATCAAAACAATAAAGGATCAAAACTACCCAGCCTAGGAACTCTAGAATAATTTCTTCAATTTAACTCCACAGGTGTGTCTGGCCTAAATGGAACAGAGAATAAAGATACTTCTCACCCCACAAAGACCAGTTTAGAGACAACACTGGAAAAAATATTTTGGTTAGGGATGAATTTTAAATATACATTTAAATGTAGAGTCACTAATGGGTTTGAGAAGCATAATTTTTGAAGGGTATTTTGAAGGGGTTGAAAGGAGCTGGGTGAGTGAGTCACTTTTGGCAGCGTTATAAGGAACAATTCTAAGGAAATTGGCAAAACAGTTATGAGTATCATGAGGGAAAAAAAAAAGATTGTAAAGAGAACATGAAATAGAGAGAGGTGTGAGACAAGGAAGTGCTGGAACTCTATCTGTATGAGCAAGTATTACATATTTCTTTGTGTGTAGTGTTAGGGTATTTCAGCCAGAAACTTTGCTTAGAGAAGGGTGTTAGTGCAGCACTCCTGGCTCCTCCTCACCCAGCTGCATTCATTGGTGCCCTTTTGCTTCACTGCTACAGAATCAGATCTAGTTAACCTGAAAGTGTCTGAGCTGTGACCAGGTCCCCAGGCACTGCAGGACACTGCCCCAGGAGCCCAGCCTGCAATCTGCAAGGACACCACTGTTCGCTCACCAGAGAGAGAGAAGGTCACAGGGCTGGCTACACAAGCACCAGCATTTCAGTTAACAAGTCCAACAAGTCAGCTCCCCCACGAAAAAAAAGCCATGCAGTCAGCAACAGCAGAGCACCTCCCTGGCAGCAAACCCAGCCCTTACTCCCTGCCTGGCAATGCTTTGTTTGAGCTCTCAGCCCTTAGAGCCCACACTCCAGGCAGATGTTCTCAGCAGCAGCTCCACACAGCACCTTGACTACTCCTGCTTACACTCTGCAAAACCTGAGCCTTTGCTTTTTACTTTGTTACCCCAAAAAAGATGGGCCTCCAACAAAAACAGTCTGTTCCACAGAAAATCCTAAGCTGAAGTCAGCATAAACATTAGACCAAGTCTTGCTTTAAGATTTCGATGCATAATCACACTTATATCTGGTTTAACATATTAAATGAGCCCTATTAATTGGAAAGAAAATAGTTAAGTAAGATTTGGGAACACTGCAAAATAATTTTAACAGGCTGTTGAGATATTACTTTTTTTTAAAATATGGAAAAGAAAGCAGCAGCAGAGAGGAAGGTCTGCCCATTAGACATGCTGCACAGGTAGAGGACAAAAGGCTTTTGCAAAAAGCCCCATGAGACTTGCATAGAAAAGTCTGCATAGAAAATTCACTGATAAATTCACAGTAACATTCTAGAAAAGCTTCATTCTCATTCAAAAGTCTCTCACAAGTACTTGTAATTTGATTTCCACACTTCAGTTCTGAAACTAAGCCAACCACAATATTTACATAGCTAAAAGTCCAAAACTACAAACTAAACAATCACTACTCTCATTCTTCTAATCCAGAAAACAAAGTACTTTAAAATTTTAATAACTATCACAAGTTAGTAACGTCCTTTTTCTCCTGGCAGTGCTAACACATACAGAAGTGAAGGGTGGCCTAAAGAGCTTCCAACTACAAACTCTGCAAGAACAAGGTCAGGACCAGCAAGGGAGGAATCTCAAAGATCCTTAGCAAAGAAAGATAGATTGCCCTTTAATTTTTTATTTTTCTCTCTTTTTAGAATGTCATGCTTAAATGCTTATCCCTACGTTGAGTGTTCAAGATTTAAAAGGATTTGCCCAACAGGTTCCACTCCCAAACTGCAATTTAGTTGGTTTCTGGGAAGTGACACTGATATTTTGTAAGAAAGCATGCTAGAATACAGAATTTTATCCAATTCCAGCAAGGTTGGGGAGGTGGGGCTAGGAGAGAAATGTCTCATAGAATCAAAAGAAGTCAGTGTTTTCCAGAGATTTCAGCATTTCCCAGAAAATTATTAAAGACTTCACAAGAAAAGCTTGAGCAACAACTGCTGCTTTCCATACAAAAAAGTTCAAAAAGGAAACTTCAAGTGAAATGCAGCAGTGAAACCATTTCAGTAAAAAAAGAATATGCATAAGCTATCATAACCTAGATATATCAGTATTGTAGTCATAATGGAAACACACTCTGCTTCAAGCTACCAAAGTCTTTGATATCAACTTCAATGAAAAGAATGGCAAAACCCGCTAAGACTAAAAGAAAAAAAAAAAAAAAAAAACCAACAAAAAACCAAACACCAAAAAACAGAAGGAAAAAAAAACACCAAACAAACAAAACAATACAAAAAAACAAACAAACAAACAAACAAAAAAAAAACCACCCTCCACCAAAAGCAGGTCTACATCCTCCATGAAACTGGTAATAAAACCTTACACACACTCACTTTTTCAAATCTGTAGCTAAAAAGCAAGAGACAGAGCAGGATGGCTGATCCAACCTACGGCCAAGTATGCAGACAACAGTCTGACAATTATCTGTCACTTATTCTGACAACAAAAAAGAAAGAAAGTAACTAAGCATCTTCATAAGCTTTCATATTTCATCTCACCAAGTGAGATAGAGGAAACTTTACTGCTCAATTAGCAGCACACCCTACAATCCTCAATATTTTGCTAAACTGTACAAACTCTTCAGGCAGCTGTCCAAGAGTTATCTACACTGTGGCCCTGTGCTTTCCTTTTTCTCAGCCCCCATGTGCACGTTTTCACAATAGATTTTGCTCTGCCCCCCTGCCTGACACATCCCAGCATACATTAGCAAGTTTATGAGTTTGCCCCGTGGTTGCTTCCAATTCTATTCTATTTTTATAACCTGTTTCTCAGCCTGCATTAAGGCTGGCTAGTAAAAGTAACTTTTTCTTCATCAGACCACTTGCCCACGCAGCAATGCAAACAAACTGCACTGAACAATGTTATGCAACAGGGAAGGCAGCAGATTTAATGGAAATGCCAATGCACACAGCCACATGGGCCTGTCCCAAATGGCACTGCCATCAACAACATTCATAACCACCCTTTCTTGAAAAGGATAAAAGAAGCAAAATGGAAACTCTTCATTGTTCACCACAATCAAATTATGCTGAAATTACCATTATGGAAGAGTTTTTCTTGAAGTACTAGAAGTTCTTCATATTCTTTTCCCCCTCATGGACTTTGAAAAATACTTTTCACAACACTACTGCTTTATAAATCCACAGCTGTGACTGAAACTGATCAATCATAAATATTTAGTTTTAAGTTTACTATAACAGAGAAGTTTTTCTTTAGTTGCTTTAAGTAGAAGAAAAGCTATTAAAGAAAAACTATTAAATGACCTATGCATTATTCTAATTTTAGCTCTCAGTCTTACCAAAATCTCAAGGCAGGAGAACTGGATTTAGCCTCTTTGAAAAAAAGGAAGGATACTCTGTCCAGGACAGCCTCTGCATCATGAAGCAAGACAGTTGTTGCTCATTCAACTGCAGAACTGCCTTATGCAGCAGAGAACAGACAACTTTTCAGTCAAGCTTAGGACTGGCAAACTTCTCTACACATGTTCTGCCATTACTGGGACAGAACAGGCAGGAGGATCCAGCACACACTGATTCCCTCTCAGGGAACATTTATATCCAAAGCCACCCTTCTCCCTTGTTATATGTGTGAAAATTAAACAAAGGTGATTAAAGGATCCTCTGTCAGAGCCAGGATAAGAAACAGGCAGGACCCAAACTCAGCTCCTTTAGGTTCTCAGTCAGTACAACTTCACTGGACTTGTTTTGTTCACTCACATGTACCACCACAACTATCCACAACACGAAGGTGTGGAAAAGTTCTAATGAAGTTCACTTAGAGAATTTTCTATTCTGCAGGAAAATAATTTAAAATATATATCAGTATGATATTATGTTGGGACACCAGTGCTGGAGAAGTGAAAACAAGAACTCCAAAACCACACCCTAAGCAAAATCATACTCTGCTGCTGCCGCTTCTCCCCCTCAGACATAAATTGTGGATAAGCTGGAAAATCACCTTCCCACTTGCTGGAGATCCAGTTTGAAAACAATTTTCTTTCTGAAATGGAGGGGAAAACTAAGATTCTGAATGTCTGGACTAGGACTTCCAGAGCCTAGTTTAGCAACGTCAAATGACATCTCATTTCAACTGTTTCAATGGTTCAGAAGCCACCCCAAGGTACCTGGAGCCCCAACTGGCAAGGCAGGCAAAGTGCCAGGGAGCTCACAGAGCCTGGGAGTCTTCACTTCAAAGCAGCCAGCCTTGGCCATGGGCCACAAAACAGGCTTACCCAAAAAGCAGAAATCCAGAACCCTGAAGTTTGAGGTTTTGATCACCTCTGGACATGGTCAGGTGGGAGAGCACTGGGGAAAGCAGGGAAGACATATAAAGTGTATTTCCCATCAAAATTTTATCATGGCCATTACACAGCTGCACTTTCAGAAATGCTTTTAACTATCCAAATCCAAGTTTTCTGACAGTCCATGAGAAAAAAAAAAAAAAGGTCTATTTTGCCCCAGAAGGGTGACTTTTGGAAAAATGCATAGAACTAAAATGTACAGCAAAATCTCTTTCCTTCCCTCGATCCTAGCTCAGAAAAAAATAGAGGAAAACACCATTTTTGTTAAAAGCTACACACAAAAGCCATATTGGAACCCACAAGGCCAGGATGGATTGAGCTCTGAACAGCCTGGTCTAGAGGAAAGTGTCCCTGCTCAAGCAGGGGGCTTGGAACAACACGGTCTTTAAGGTCCCTTCCAACCCAAAATACTCTGTGATGTTATGATTCTATTTTGGGGGCTAACGAGGGTTAATCAATCCTCTGTGGTCCCCATCAGACCTTTGCACTCGCTCCTTTCGGGACACAACGCCCCTTCCAGGGGCTCTGCCCGCCAGCAACCCCAAACGGGCTCTTCCAATTCACCTCTAGGTTTTCAGGCTGAGAGACCAAGTCTGTAGGAAAGGACCATCTGAGCTAAAAGGCTTCAGAAAAAGCAGCAGCCGAGCACCCTGCCCAGGCTCGGGCTCCCAGGTCTACAGCCACATCACCCGTGAGAGCAAAGCAGGAGAAGCTGGGGCGCTGTGCGAGCAAAGGTTATTTTCGCCTTCCAATAGCCCGTTTGACTTCTCCTCGAGAAGCTTCTGGAGGCGAGCCCCAGGTCTGAGGAAAGAGCTGAGCCCGGCCCCAGAAGGGAAGGGGGACCGCGGGTTCAGCGCAGCAGGCGAGACCCCCGGGCCCGGGTCACTCACGGAACTTGGAGGTCGAGGCGCTGATGTTGATGGCGGCGATGGCCGGGGCAGCCCCGGCCCTGGCGGCCGCAGCGCCCGGCTCGCAGCCCCGCAGCCCCGCGCCGTTGTGCTCCGGCCCCGCGGGGCGCGGCGGCCCGGCCGGCGGCAGCAGCCGCTCCCCGAGCAGGTGCCGCCCGTAGCCGCCCGCGCCCCAGTTGTTGTGGTTCTGGTCGTCCATCATGGCCTCGCCGCCGCCCTCCTCCTCCATGCTCTCCTCCTCCATGGCGGGCGCCTGGCTGCGGGAGCGGGGCGGGATCAGCGCCCGCCGCCCATCGCCGCCGCCTCAGGCCCGGCGGGGCTCGGCGGGCTCGGCCCGGGCCCCAGCCCAGCTCCGGCCGCGCCGCGCGACACTTCGCGCCCGGCGGAACGCGGCAGCCGCGCCGGACGGCACTGCCACGGGGCATGCTGGGGGATGTAGTCTTGCGGGGCGGAGCGACTGGCGGAGCGCGGAAAGAGGCGCGGCCGGTGCGTGGTCCGTCCCTTGTCGCTCCCGGGGTTCGTCCCCGGCCGCGCCCGGAGTTAGCGCTCCCCGGTTCCCCGATGCCAGGGAGGTTTTCTCTGGAGCGGGGAGGCTCCGGCAGGGCTCGCGCGGACAGCGGGCCCCGTGCCGACAGCGCCCCCTGGCGGGAGCGCAGCGCCGGGAAGGGACAGCCCTGAGGAAAAGGGACCAGACACGGATCGGGATGTCGCCTGTGACACCCTCTCCCCCCTCCTCGGCACCAGCCCGGGTCACTGCAAGGCGTCCCTGCCCATGGGGGCAGGGAAACAAACCATCCTTAAGGTCCCTTCCAGCCCAACCTGTTCCGGGACCCGTGAGGTGCCTGCACAGCTCTGCTCCCTCACGGTCTCCTGTTAATAGGGACAATAACCTGCACAAATAACGTGTAAACCCGTTTGTCTTGCAATAAACAATGTAACAATAAATATATATATATTTTTTTAATGTGCTCTTCGCCAAGAACTGTAGTCATAGGACGAAGAGTAATGGATACAAATTGCAAGAGGGGAAATTTAGGTCAGGTATTAGGAAGAAATCCTTTACTGTGAGTGTGGTGAGACCCTGGAATGGGTTGCCCGTGGATTTCCCATCCCTGGCAGTGTTCAGGGACACTTTGGATGAGCCCTGAGCAGCCTGCTCTATTGAAGTCCCTATCCATGGCAGCAGGGTGGGACCAGATGGTCCTTAAGGTCCCTTCCAACTCTTTCACATTCCGTGATTCTGTGATAATATTGCCTAGTTGCCTTCAAGTACATTTATTTTAAGTTTTATTTTCATTTTCACCTGGATGCTGTGATGGAAGAATGGAAATGAGTAGTGTGTTTTTACTGAGAATAGATTTCCGCTGTGTGGGTTTTTGATCTCACTTGGCAAGCAAAACAAAAAAGGAGATAAATTTAGATAAAATCAAAGGTGCCTTGCCTTCTTTCCAAAATGTCTCATAAAAGTGAAAAGCATGTCATCTTTTTTCCAAGTAGAAACACCAGGTTCCATCTTAGCACGAAACAAAATTGTTCTGTTTTATAAAAGCAGAAGATGCCACTCATTTCACAGCACTGTGGAACCATCTCAAGTTCCTTTGATAAAGGCAAGTGATGAAAACAGTTTGTCCCTATTGCATGGGGGCGGGGGGCTTTGTACATTTTTGAGCTAAGAGTGTTTTCCTTAGGTGCAAAATCACACCTTGAACATCAATGCTCTGCTCAAACCAACAGACACTTCTCTCCATTTTCCATCTTGGTAAACACCGAGTCACAATTTGGTCTCAACATCCAAAAGCTGATTTGGCACATCATACACAGATCTCAGATTACAGGTTCAGCAAATTCACAGGCCTACTTTGGCTGCTGATTTGTTTCTATCTACACCTTTACCACATCTGGAAAGAGAACAGACAGGACATTTTTGTTCACTCTGCTACAATTTGTGTTTAGTGACTTGAATGTGCAACATAATGCAAGCATCAGTAGAGTAATTTATAATGGATGTTAAATTTGGAAAGCTAAAGCAGCGAACCATTTTCAGCTTTGGTAAGTGTTGTGATTCTCTGATAACCACAAAGAGAAGTAAATGGAGTTTGTATATCTTCACTGCTTCAAGGAAGCAGTTTGTGTTCTCAACCCTCAGAGCAACTCCTCTGTAGCCTCCCACTCACCTGCTCTGGCTGATCTCAGTAGTGGGTCTCAGATTGTTTGCCAGTATTTAAAAACATCGTGACCTGAGGAGGAATCAGAAACTTATCAGCAGAGTTTTATCTTTGTTTTACTAATTTCAAAAGCGCTTATGTTAACATCTAAGAGCAGTGGAAATGTAAGTTGAACCTAGCATTTTTCAGTTCTAGAATTTCTCCTTTTCATTTTCTCAAATGTCTTCTTTTCTCTTTCATACTCTCTTGCTGCCCACACCTATTTCTGTTGCCATCTCTGTAATTTACTGAACAGTTGGGGGGTTTGGTTTGGTGGTTGGGGGTTTTTGCCACAATCTTTAAAGGCACCTTGCCCTTCTAAATCCTTTTCCCAAGGTTCCATTCACTGTGACTACACTCACTGCACTTCCTCGTGGCAGGAATCCAGGAAAGCTTAGGAAACACTTCACCAAGCATTTCTCCTCCGATGCCTTGTGCAACGGGGCGGCTCATCTTACCCTTCAAACAAGAAGCCCTTTCTTGCCTCCCATAAGGCAAATGACGAGCTGCAACAGTCATCCGTGGCTCACGCTGTTCAAAACACGCCTGCACGCTGATAAAGGCACTATCAAATGGTTCATCACTGCAGCAGCACTTGTTTTTGCACAGACACTTCTCTGCACCGTTTCCTTTTTTCCTCGTCAGCATGGGAAAATTCTGCTCAGGCTTTAAATACTTTCTTGGCAAAGTTACGTTTTGAAATACCACAACTATAATTATTTTGGCTGAGAATACCACATAAAAATTCAATTCTGACAAGACCTGAGGATCCTCAGGTCTCTGGAACATCCCCCTGAGGCTTGAGGCTTGTCTCTATTGTAACTAGCTCGTCAGTAGACTGCAGCAATTTCGGTGACAAAGTAACATGCAGATGTCACACTTTCATTTCAGCCTCCCTGATCTGTATGTAATTACCCAGACAAGTATCGCAAGCGTTTGTTACATCTTCATCATATTTTTTTATCCTTTTTATTTTTTTCCTCACAATTTTTGATGATCAGATCACAGCCACAAGCTTTGCTACAAATTATAAGGAAAGATAAAGATTTCATAACAGTACCGGTCCATGGAAAGTGTGAGGCATTAAAGAGATATTTTCTATAAAAAATTTCACAGAAAGGAGACTTCAAGGAAGCTTTACCTTCCAGGTTCTCAGAAGCAGACTGTGACACTTGCTGAATGTTTCCTCTTGTGTAATTTCAATTTTATATGAACATTTGTATCAATCAGATAAGGGAGTTTTGTTTTTCTCATTGATTTGTGTTTATAAAGCAGAATTATTAGGTAGCCCAGAGGAGCTGTTTCTCCACTCTGTGTCCCAGCTGAGTGTATGTAGGTAGCAGTTAAATGATATATGAGGCATATTGGGAAAAGACGTGCATGTTTTGGTTTATTTCCTGCTATTGGTAATAAACATTATGACATGGATACAATTTTTATTTTAAAAGACACTGCTTCTTGATTTCCCAAGCACCAATTTCACTGCCACCAGTAGGAAAGCTTTCATTGATTTCAATGGGATTTCAATCAAGCCCTAACACAGCATGTAAAATGCTTCTCAGATTTATAGCTCTGGTTCTAAAAACCAAATAAAAAAAAGAAAGTAATTCCAACAAGAAAGAAAAATTATTGCTAGTCAGAGCCTTAAATAGCAGTTTGTCAGGAGGAGCATGCAACACAGCTCTTTCAGTGCTTAATCAGACAGCCCCTTGCTGAGTGCTGGCAGAGAGCAGATAAACCTAAAAGGAGGTTTAGGTGCTCGTTATTTTTGAGACATATTTTGACAATTGATGACTTGCTCAGGCACAGGGAACTGATAGTCCCATTGCAGACTGGCAATTTGTGGCATACCTCTTTCAATAGCAACTCCCACTTTGGGCAAGCTAATCAGTGTGAAGTTTTCTCAAAAATGTGCCAGTTATGGGATGGAGAGACTATGTTTAGTGTTTCTTGACTACATACAATTTGTGAACACTGACTATATACAGTCTCTCTTATTGTATCAATGTCTCAGTTGGTCTCTGCCTAAGGAAAAAAAAAAGCAGAAAAACACAATTTATATGATAAGTTCTTGGGAAATAAAGGCTGTTACCACATTTTATCAGCACTATTAATTTCTGAGCTCGATGGAAGGTGTCAGAGCACAAGCAGAAATCAACTGCCCAAAGAGGAACAATCCTTGCCATCTTCCACAGGCAGAAACTCTATTGTGAACAAAGGAAATTCCAGCTAATCCCCACCAAGACAGCAGGAGAGTGCTCTTGCCAGGTGCCAGCAGAGTGCCTTTGGTGGAGAAGAGAAGCACACAGCCAGGGAACAGCAGGGTAGATGAGAGCTCTGATCAAAGCCGAACATGGTACTGCAGGGATGTCTGTCCTTTCCCTGTACTGTCCCACACAGCTTCTTTGCAGGTCAGAACTAAAATACAGAGTCAAATCAGATCATATTCTCCTGAAATGAATGAAAGAGTCACACCATGGTTTGCTCCTGGTACCCCTGGGTGCGTATGCAAAACTCAGCTTGATCATTTGCACTTAGGCTATGTAGGATAGTTTTACATAAGGCTGAAGTGTGTCCCTGCTTCTGTCCTTCAGCAAGGCTGTCTTCCTACTTCTCAGCCTTACAAAGAGGACAGGACTCAGAACTGTGTGGAAATGCTTCAAATAAAAATATATTTTCAAAACAGCTCCCCTGTCTCTGTCTGAATGCTCTCACCAGCAAGATATTAAGGGCTCGCTGACTACAGGAGTATGTGCACTGAAATTTTTCCAGTTTCCCCACTAGTGGTCCCATTCCCTGCATTACCTGTGTCTGGTGTGAGGGCTCTGAGTACACTAATTTGCCATAATTAACAAGACCAGTCTCACCTAGATTCCAATAAGACCAGTGCCCTTTTGCCCACAAAGCTCTGTTTAAGCTCAGAGCTTAAGGTTCATTCCATACCTGCCCTATGCTGTGTGTGTCCTGTCACCTTTCTCTGCCAAGCCCTGACATGTTCCTCCCTCATAAATTATTTAACAGGATTATCTCAAGGTCTCTGTCACCGAGTTCCTGCATATGAGAATAGCTCAGTATCTGGCCCATGGGAACAGGAGACAGGCAGCCCTGCCCAGCCATGTTCCCTGGGCCAGAACTGCCCTGAGCACACTCTGGATGCTCTGTCACATCAGTCAGGCACATAAAGCAGTGTCCTGAGCCCAGCCCTGAGGGCTGCAGGGTTGGAGGCGTGTGTACCTGTAAAACAGGACACAAATTTTGCTCTTGCACCAAGACAAAGCACAATTCTTTCAGTGTGATTGCACTACAAGCACATTTGTGGCATGTGATATGAGTTAATCCTTCTAATTACAGGCATGACCAGACTGTTCTGTCCCATAAGCCGATATCAAAGAGGACTCAAGTTAAATAATAAAATATATTGCCTGCTATTCATTAGTAACCTCATTTTGGCTGGTTTTTGGGCCTTTTGTCAGCCAGTCTCATTTATCTGGATGACACTGAACCAGTGCAAGGAACAGAAAATCTTTGAAAATGTGCTCAGTCCCTTACAGAACCAAGCACCTGGAGCTGCCCAGGCTGTTTCACCAGTGCTGTTTTCCAGCCTGGCATTAGCTGCCCACAGCTGGGACCACAGGATTGAGAAGGTCACCAGCATATGCATATACATTCAGCAACAGGGTGCATTACGAAATAAACACAAAAGCTTCAGTTTTATTAATGCAAAAGGAAGAAGCAAAACAGCATGTAAATTTTCTGCTGTTTCATCATGTTTTCTCATCTGATTTGCTCCATTATCTCCCAGTAATCTTCTGCTGAGCCTCTGCCTCCACCCGGGTGTGCAATCTCTTGTAAGATCTCTAAAAGCGACCCATTTATCAAATAAGTGCTTCTTGATTAAAAGCAAAAAGTAAACTCCTGACTTCCCAGAACAGATTTTGTTTATTTTGTCATTATGTATTTAATTTCTTTCTCAGAATGTATTCAGAGAGTATGTGAGAGTCCATGAAAATTTTAGTTCCAGTAAAATAAGGTCCATTAGTGTATGCATTAAGTGACATTTTCAGAGAATCTCCCAAAGCTTTTGAGCTTTAATCTTAAACTCATGTTTCCCTTTGCAATTTTTTTAGCTGAGAATGCAAATATAAAGATGTGCTGGGTATAAAAGCACAGGAACTTTTTTCATTTGAAAAAAAAAAAAAAAGGTGAAATATATTTTGATATTACCTGATACCAATAGGATTCTCTTAGTAGTAAGAAACCTTTTTTAAAGGGACATTATCAACATATTTACATATGAAGTTTAGGAAATATTTGGGACTTTTTCGTGATAAGAGTGAATAGAGTGAAAACTTTCCTTTCCCCTAGAGTTTAAGCAGGTGAGTGTAACAACAGAAACGTGCCTGTAACTGAGAGCCGTCTGTGTAACAAAACATTCTGGTCTGATTTCTCCTAAATGAAAATAAAACCCGAGCATAAACAGCTCTCACCCTGTAGAGCCAGCTGTAATTGGCCTAGAGGTGGAGCCAGTCATCTGCAGGGCTGAACACGGAGCAGCAGACGTTTTCTGAGCAATAATGCAGGAAAACTGAGAAACAGTAATGATGTAAGTCAGAGATTTGCTTCAATAATGGCTCTGTGGGTGTGATACATCCTCTCCAGTAGTGAGAAGCACATTACTGGAAAGTTTAGAATATAGTTGTGATAGCCACAATGGAATTTCTCAGGGGAAAATGTGGGAAGGGAGCCTGGGGTCAGGAGAATGAATCTCTGCACAAATGAAAACCTTACATAAAGGAGACGAGAACAAACAGCACCTTCCTCACAGGGCAATGTTTTGCTGCCCTACCGTGCAGAGCCTTGCTACTGATTACTGCCTTGCTCAATTTTTAGGTGTCAAGCAGCAGTTCTCTTGCTATTTCAAAAACAGGCCTTTCTAGGAGTGTTTAATCAGATAGAAGGAAAGCTTTCTTCATCACGTCTTTCACTGGCTTTCACATCTAAGGCATCCTGGAAGATAATTTGCACAGCACTTATCTGGGCTGGCTTAAGCTACCATCCTGCAGCAACAAAAGATGGGCACCCAGTTGTTTTTTATCAGATACTGGATATCGACTTCCTCATTATTTGTATTTTCTCAGGAAATGGGAAAATAGCATCCATAGTTCCTCCTGCTGGAAGATAATGCATGAATTGATCATGCCTTCAGTTTTAAAGCAGACTGTTATTTCCAGGGCTGTAAGAGAGGAAATACTGGTCCATCAAAACTTTTTTTCCCTGTAAGTTGTCACAGTGGGGAAGGTTTTAAAAAGAATTGTTTTTCATTTTTAATTTTTGTAAAGATGTTTTTTCATCTGCTTTCAATTTAATACTCTCAAAGGAAGGTCCACCCATGTATTCTGTGGGACCTGCTGCTGCTTCTCACTTTCCATTCTGCATTATCCAGAATTGACACCTGCTCTGGTTCATTCCAAAATCTCTGCTGGCCAAACTAATGTCCCCTCTGTAAAATATTTTAGGGTGAAACGAATTACACAAATGCAGGAGGTTTTTAGAAACAAAGTTAAACGCAGAAATAACAAATGCAAGGGATTTTTCTGTGTTGTTATTCAAGGATCAAAGCCACACAAATGCCAGCCTCTAGCCCTCATGATTACTGCTCTTCCTAGCACAGCAAGTGGCCTTATCTTAATCAGACTTCTCTGTCAGCGTTTCAGCTTCATCCTCTTCAGTCTGCCCAGAGCTCTGGCATCATTCACCACCCACAATCTTGTCTTGCCTGGCTTCTTTGCTCAGTACTATCTAATTTTCTTCCTACTTCTTCAGTTATTTCTTCCCTTCTGCCTCTCCTCCCCCGCCCATGTCGTGTTTGTGTCCCTGGCTTAACTTTCTCTCCTCCCTTCCTTTCTGGCAGCAATACAACCTCAGCATATCAAAAACCTCAAAGACATCTTTAACTCTCCCTCCGGACTCAGACCCTTATCTCCCTCCCTCCTCTTCCTTGGGCACAGTCCCATCACCCCACCTGGGTGCTGCCCTGGCCTGGGCATTCTTGGAAACTGCTTTAGGGAACATTTTGGCATCCACTCTCTCTTAATCCTCCAAAGGTGCCGGCCTCCCGAACAGGTTCTTTCCTCTGTTACAGTGGCCCGTTTTGTTCACTTCCCCTCAACAGACATGGTTATATTTCCCCCTTATCCATTAAACCACCCATGTTACTAAACTGTCTCAGACCCCTCTTGGGTTTCTGGACCTTCTCCTTCATTTCATCAAACAGAAGCTTCACTTTCTTTATGATCCAGTTCTTGTCTTTCACTAAGTGTCAGGAAACTCTGTCCTCTAATCCATTCAGGATAAAAGCCCTTATCTCCCACTTGTTAAAACACTCACTTAGGCACCTTTGTGCTTTTTCCCAGGCAGCTGTAAGTATCTGTGAAACTATCCTCATTATCCTTATAATTCTCCTGTGACATTACGTCAATAACATCCTTAAGTGTTAGGCTGTGGGTTTGCTGCAACCCTCTGACTCAGAGTGGCTCATGTGTCCTTCTGCCTCCCTCCCTGTCTATATCCATTCATTAATTGTCTGATAGTGAGGTCTGGGAAGGACAGACATCACCTTTCTCTTCCATAGCCCCCACCAGAGTGAGGTCTCGATCCCTGACCAGCTGCTGTATTACAACAGCAGGGGAGTAAATCAATCCACAGCCCTTTCCCATCAAAATTATGCTTCTTTTTATTATTTATTATTATTATTAATATTTTCATTTCTAATAGCAGATTTGTCCCAAATTCGCCACAGACTGCAGGAATTTAGCTGCAAATGACACATACAACACTACGTAATAAAAGGAAGCAATGAACTAGCAAGAACGTAGATGAGCATTATTGAAGACTAATTCTGACTTCATGCCAGAATGAAAGAAAAAAATAAATCTGGAATTCTTGGCAGCATATCAGCAGAAAATTGATAAGAAAAGGCAAAAGCATTCCTAGGAGGTTTTTTATATGTGCCGTATTTTAAATTCACACCTTTGCCTCTATCAACTCTTTGTAGAACTGGTAGAACTTATCAGGAAGTAAGAATACAAGAAGGAGGCTTTTAAAGAAGTCTGGGACTAAAGCACCTTTTAAAATGCCATCTTCTGATGTTACAAAAACGATTTAATCCCATCCTGGTTTTCTGGTTTTTCCACGGTAATAAGTAGCATTAACAGATTATGCTTCAGGTCAATCAGTTTCTCTGCTCTTGCCACGCCCTCTTGCAAGCTGCTCTTTTCCTGCTTCAAGTCTGATTCACCAGGACAGTTTCTATTCCTAAATCAGAGACCTATCCACTTGGCTTCATAGATGTCTCTCTTGAAGTGAAAGCAGAATTCAAAGAAAATACTCTTTTATATTCATGTGGTCAAAACCGTTCTGTTTTGCTGTTAGACAACAATTTCTAAGCCATAAATCTTTACCAGAACAACTTTTGCTGGCAGAATTATAGTGGCAGCAGAGCCAGTATAGCATTCCTAATTCCAAACACCACCAGTCTGACATATGCTTAAGTCTAGAACAGAGGGACTAAGCTTTTAAATAGCTTAATTCATTGCTGCAATTTCTTTGATAAATATCAGCTGAAAATGTCATGCAGGATCGAAATCATCATGGAGGTGCTACAAAATAGCACAGTGAATAGAAAACAATGCAGGAGGAAATAGAAACAAAAATAAGCTTTATTTACAGTAAATAAAAGGGAGGGTGAACAATAATATCACTTCTCTTTATGTGTATTTATTAGTGTGGCTTAAGGCATATGGAAATTTTACTGCAAAACTCAGTGCTGCAGTGCATAATTAATAAAAGCAGATAAGGAGCTACTCTACTGTTACAAAAAAAGTCTCAGCTGAATCTATCCGTGCTTCATAGACCTTTTCTTCATGCATTCCCTAATGAGACACAGTGAGAATTTCCATATTATAGGTGAGCATTTATCTTTATGCTTTATGGAAGAAGTTAACATCCATGTGAAATAAAACCAAACAAAGAAAAGAAAACCCACAAAAACCTAAAAAAAAAAAAAATCACTGTAGAGGAACTAACAGGATTAGACAAAGCAAATTAAATACTTAGAAATCTTAAATAACTAACTTTAAAAGAGGTTGCAAATAGCCTGTCATGTGTTACTTTCACAGACAGAAATTACTTACAGAAAGTTCTCTTTAAATATTTCTTCTGTAAGTGAAACAGGTAAAGAAAAGCCCATATGACAATAATAAGGATAATTAGGTCAGCTTCTGAACTCATTCATCAGTGAAATGCAGCACATCTCTGGCTCATACAATTCCAAAATCATTTAAAGTGATTGTTTTCAAGTCAATCTTCCATCACCCACCTTTCTTTTTGCCAGAGGCCAGAAATAACACCTCATAATTTATCTTCTATGTCAAGCTTTGCAGCAGCTACCCCCTTCTGAGCCACTGAACTCAGTTTTCTGCATCTGCTTTCAATATACACACTGGAACCACATTTTCTCTCTTGCATTCACCTGTCAAATATGGTTTAGGAGAACACGCTTCAGAGACTGCTAAGAAATGCTACATCCACAGGACCTGGAGCTTAGAATTCAGTGTGCCTGGGAGCTCTCTTGAAAAGCTTACAGAACTTCAACTCATTGCAATGAGCTAAAGCTGCTAACTTATGGGTTGGATGCCAGAAACAAGTTGTTTGGTGATTTATAAATTTATAAAACTAGAAGCTGCCTTGGACTCAAACATTCAAAATTTCCACCTAAATAAATGCTGAAAGCTTCCATATTCTTTTCCCAAACATACTGCATTGCAAGCAGTCTGGGACAATTACCTCACATAAGTAAGGAGTTCCTGGAACTTTTCTTGGTTCACAGGTCAGGGTGTGAAACCTCTACACCTGCTGGCTCTGTGAGGATAAGGCTCGGGCATGACAGGCCCTTTTCCCTCTCCATCTTGCCCTTGATGCTCTGTTTTCATCAGAAGTAAAACTTGGCTGCACAGGTTGAAAGCAAAGGCACTTTGGGCAGGTGGCAGCTCTGGGCAGTCAGGAGAAGGATTTACCATGGCTCGTGTTTTCCATTTCAGCACATCCTTCCTTTTAGGAAAGTTGATTACAAGATCCCAGTGTACCCAGGCTGCTGAGCACCAGCTCTTCCTTCTCTGCAACTTGCCAGAAAGTCTCTTTAGCTTTCCACATTGCCCCAACGGAATTTAGTCTGATCCAGTAGGAACAACAGTGGTGGAAGGGACCACAACACTCAGGCCATTTATCATCTGTTGTAGGAGTCTGTTGGAAACACATGCCCAGTCCCAGGACTCTGCTGTACCAAGCAGCAGAGAAGAGTAATCTGGCAGCAACTCTCTGCTCTGCACAATTTACTGAGCAGATGTTGGACAGCATAAAAAGAACAATCTGAACAGTGGGAGAAGTCTCCTGAAGCTGAACCTCCCCATGCCAGGTTATTTATGTGTTTCCACACCCTCACTGCTCTGAAAACAGAGATTCACAATTCCTGTATGAATGTGCACAGTAAGACTCAAGTAAATAGCAAATAGCACATGGCAGTTCAAGTCCCTTTATGTTGGTGTCTGCTTCTTCATCTTTCAAAATGGAGAAGCAGCAGCCAGTCTGAGCTGGAATGCAACCAGGTTTGTGTTGAAAAGGGAAGAATTCTGTTTAAGAGGTCAATATGCAACCTCAGCTTTGTTCAGCACCACCTCCTGAATAGCAAGAATTGTATTTGAAAGGAATGTCCTTTTGAGCAGCTGCTGAATAGGAAAAACTATAGGAGACTGCACATTTTTACAAAGAGAGGCTATGCTCTTCCCCATTTACTGATCCAATGCTCAAAGAGCTCAGAGATCACCTCCTGCAGGTGCCAGGCTTTGAGAACAAAACAAAACAAAAAAAGAAAAATGGATATTCTGGTAACTATGGAGAGGCAAAAAACCCCCCGTTTTTCTAGGTCACTAAAAGCAGGCAAAACACAGAAAGTGTTTTCTATTGCCACTCCACTCTCCCCTGTGCTCCCTGCAAACATAAATAGTTCTGTGATTCATTGCAAAGCTGCTCTTCCCTTGCTGAATTTGAAAGAGAATATAATTGCTTTTTCCATACACCAGTAATGATTACAGGGACCAAGATGCCTTTTTGACATAAAATGGTATGTCATTCATTAAAATTACTACTGCCTGAGTGGGAAGTTTTCAGCAGAAGTGTCATCTTCTCAGAATATGCATTGAAAGGAAGTCAGATAAATAGAAGTTTTCTCCTCTTACTTTTGCACAACACATCAAACTAGTTTGCAGCTTAACAAAACCTGTCTGCATGTTCTCACAGGAGCTATGGGTTTGTTAAAACACCAGCCCAAAGCTGATATTAAGAAATTAATTCTGTGTTATTCAAAGTGTGATCAAATCCTTTCGTAGTGAAATACTTCATCTTTTATAGTTCTTTGCATTCTAAGTTTATAGATTAGACAACTTTTGAATAAACATGCACCATTTGCTACACCCCTGCAATCAGCAAATGGAAAACTGTATTAGGTTTAAGGGATGTGTTTCAGTAGGAAGGGAGGTAACCAGGAGACGTGGCCAGTGAAGGAAACAGTGGACTCTTACAAGATCACCACCCAGTGAAGCACCCTGGCTTCTGATGCAGTTGTCCTTTCCAGCTTTAAAACCTTGCAGAAGTTCCCGCAGTGACCAGAGCCCAGGATCAGCAGCAGACCTGCCAGACCTCAGTGGCCTTCATGCCAAGAGAACTTTGTATCACATGGAATCCCAGAGCTCTCATGCAACAAAAATAATGGTGTGCCCTTGGTCAACAGCAATTTGTTCTCTGTCTGTCAGCTCATTCCCTTGCAGGAACCCAGTGCCCATCAGGCAGGGCTGCAGGGCTGGAAGATAAAGGTGAAACATGCCCTTTATTCTGAGAGCAGAGTTGGAGGCAGTGACATCCCTCTGCCTGTGATGCACCTCGCTGTACAGCAAAGGCAACACATCAATTGCTGATGCTATCAAAGGAAATAGCATTTCCAGCCACATGGGAAATATGTCAGCAAAACAAATGGATTCAAATAAACAGCGGCAGAAGGCGCATAGCAATATTGATTCATGGCTTTTTATCCTCTGTCCTTTTGAAATGGTCCCTTTCCAGCACTCAAGCTGCTGTGATAAATACCTCCTCCCCCTCCTGCACGCTTGACTACTGAGAATACATTTTGTGCGATTTTTTTGAGCGGAGAGGGGAAAAAAAAGGATAAAAAAAAAAAAAAAAAAAAAAAAGAAAAGACACCTACACTTTGTAGTGATTCTGGTTTTGAGCCATTAGCTTGCCCTGCAGTATCAAGCATAGCTTTGAACCTCTCCCTAATACAACAATGGCTGATTTGTATCAAGGTGCTTCTCAGTAAAGGCAAAGCATTTGAGAAAACACTGAATTATGTGTCATTAAAGGAAAGGTTAGCAGTAGAAATACATCAAAGGAAACAAGATCAAAACTACTGTGAAGTGAGCAATTGAAGCAAGTGGAAAAGTCCTTCCCATTCAGACAGGTCACCTATTCAAGTCCAGCCTGAATCAAAAGTGAAAATGAGTCTTCTGTAGCTTTGGAGAAATGAGACAAGGGGTCTCTTTACTGGGTTTACATTTGATAGGCAGCCCCAGTGCAAAATCAGCTGCTGTCAATTTTAGCAAAGGACATAGCAAGCTTGTAGGTTTGGGTAATTCAAATTATTTGAAACAAGAATATTATGCTATTTTTTGAATAAACGCCAGAAGGACATTTTTTTTCCACTTAACCATAAAAGCATAGGAAAAAAAAAAGTGCAAATGGTGTTTGTTAGCTCCTGGTTTATGAATGAATAAGAATGAGGCCAAAGCTCAGGCAATAATCTGAGGGCTGTGAGCTTTCAAAAAACCCTGTGGTGAGGGTCTCAACTGCACAGGATTGTCAGCTACCAGCAAAAGTGCCATCTCCTGCTCTGCTGTACCAGCCCCATGGAAGGACAACCTGCTTTGGGGCTTGAGACAAATGGGATTATAAGAGAGTCACCAATGCCAAAATAAAATGAAACCTTTGAGGAATACCAAGAAAGCTTTAACCCCTGTCCTTCAGCACACCTAATGCCCTGGTATCTCGAGCTGAGTAGTGCTGACAGTTCAAGTCTTGCCTGTGCCCCACACAAGACAATTTGTCTTCAAAGTGGAGGCAGCAGAGAGACATTGCTGACCCCATCCCTGTGCCCTGAGTGCACTGCTCAAAGGCTGCACAGGTACGGGAAGAGAAAAAAACCCCTTGTAAACCTAAGGAACTGCTTGTGCTGACCTCAGCTCACCCTGGCTGGCATTGATCTTGTGACAGGAGAGTCCTTCCTGCTCATTCTAATGGCACAACTCACTAAAACCCCCTCCTTGTGCTCTGGGGTTTATGGCCCAAAGCACAGTTCTTGGGCAGTAACGTGGAGTTTTTAGTGAGTTGTTCTGCTAAATGATTTGGAAGTGCCTATTCCCCTCCTCCAACCCTAGCTGTCCTTTTTTACTGCTATAAAAATGTTAGCATGACTGCCTCTGATGAATTTCAGAAGTTTCAACACATAATTTAAAAGCAGAAGTCATTAGCAAGTATCTATTTGATCACTGACAGCAGAAGCAGTGAGAAGAGCTATCATTTAATAACATTTAAGGTTAAATATATTCCTGTAGTTTATCATCATTCACTTTCCCTAAATGCACGACTTCAGGTAGTAAACTCTGAAGGGAAGGACAGTGTGAATTACACTGCGTGGCAGATATAGCCATCAGCAGCAGGCTTTAACCTCAGACCAATCCAAAAGAGAAGCCTGACAAACAATTTCAGGAGATCATCATACGACATTAAAGTCCTCATAATATCATCCTTTCGTGTATGTGATATATTGGAGGCAGCTCTTGGGTAGTCCTTAATGGCCCAGCTGCCACCACAGTGATGTATGCACTGTGTATTAAGGAAATGAAACAGGAATTATGCACAATGCATCATTTCTCCTGCTGCTGTCATTGGGCAGGGCAGACTGCAGCACCCTGTTGCTCCAAGATAAAACAGGATCCTTAGTGCTATCCATTGATAGGGAGCAGAACAGAACATTTCAGTTGGAAGGGACGTACAATGATCATCTGGTCCAAATTTGTGCAGGTGCAGCAGACCCAGCAAATGAGGAGACACTAACCCAGGAAAGCCACACTTCATATCGTGAAATACCAGCCTGTGCCTTTCCCAGCTGCACTCCCAGAGGATTCACTTCCCCAAACTTGCCCTCCAACATAAGCACATTTCTCCCCTGCTCCAAGCTCTGCTCCATTCTCTATTCCAAGGATGAAGCTGGGTAAGTAAAGAGGTGGCCAATACTCCCTGATTCAGAGCCTCCCACACCCTGGACTGGTTGGAGGAGCTTTCAGATGCAGCTCCAGGTTCCAGCATTACCCTTTCAGTGGGAGAACTGAAGTCTCTCATCCTATCTGAATGTGGAGTATTAAATACTTATGTGTAACTCAGCATAGCTCCTACAGGAGAATGCCAGTGCACAATAACCAGCAAAAACAACAGCTATGTCTGTCACTTCTGCAGCAGCAGGAAGCTTTTCAGTCCAGCTTTTCTGGGAACTCATTTACAGCAGCACAGAGCAGGTGGAAATCACTGATCTGGTGGCATTTTACACCCACTCTGACCAGAGTGGGTGTAAGGAGAGGCAAATACATAGCACGTTCTCCTGAAGACAAACGTTTGGCAGCACCTAGTTGCAATTCTCATCATCATATGCTTGAAAATAGAATTGAGCTGTCTGGGCAAATGTAATTGTGAGATGCTCTGGTGGGCTGACAGGGATTGGTTTAGACTAACAAGCACATCTATGGCACATCTCAGAGCAGGTGATAATCCCAGCTCCAGCCTGCACATCCCTTCCCAGGTCACTCATCTTTCGCAGGTTTTCTCCCTCCCTGGGGAGCAGGTGAGGCAAACTGACTCTTCCCAACAAATTTGCATCTGTCATTCAGAATCTATGTTTTCTTATTACAGAGCTGACAAAGTGACAGCAACAATTAATCATACTGTGTATGGAGTTCATTGATATCAAAAAGAATTAAACTATTGTAATCAAGTTAGCCCACTGCAGATGTGTGAAGTGCTAGAGTTTATCAAATTCTGCAGGCACACAATTTGATTCTGCATAACAAGGGAGGACAATACTGACGAGATAGCAGAGAGCCAGCAATATGAGGCAGAATTTCACGAATGCATTTTTTAGCTCTTAAAAAGTGCCACACTTGTTCAGCTGTGCAAAAGATGCCATGACATGTTAATGCATGTCATATCAAAATTGTCAAAGGATGCTGCACGCTGGCTCCATGGGGATGTGCTCTGTGACCAAACCAACATGTGCCTGCACAGGCTTCTGGAGAGACACCTGAACTGCAGCAGCTCCTGGAACCAAATAATGGGAGTAAATGTGCACATCTATGAAGGTGCGAAAAGATGCTGCCAAGGGGGATGTTGAAATAGAAGCAAAGCTCAACAAGGGCAATTATCTCTGTCAAAGGCTTTCGGTGATCGATGTCAGCTGCTCTCACAGTCGGAGTTGGGAAAACCACAGCATGAATATTTTATTAAATTAGGCCAACCTGAAGTCTCTGCCAGAGCATCTGATGCCACGGGTCAGGGTCTCTCCTTCACAGTGGATTACATCTTTGTCTTGCCTCACCGCTTACTTCTTCAGCTGAAATGCTTTTAGCATCCTAACAAAAGGCACAGCTGGGCAGTGCCAGGGGTATCTGGCATCCTGAGCCAGCTCAGCTCCCCACCGAGCATGGCCCCCAAGAGCCTGAGGTGCAATTACTGCAAATGGGCTGAGGGCACAGTCAGCTGAGCTGATGCAGCATTTGGCTATCTGCAAATCCAGGCAGCCCTGCTCCTCATTCCACCTCTCCTCCCCAGTTTAGGTCTGTACATTCCACTGTTCATTCCCCTTTTTCATTGGGCTAGCCCTTATATTAACCCCCAACCTCCTTCCAGTTGATTCTATGCACTAAGCAGGCAGATGCCAAATCTGGGAGACAAATCCAAGAGAAGCTTCCAATGCCACAGGCAGTACAAAGCCAAGGGATAAGAACATGAGCAAGGATGCCAGAAGGGAGGAAGAGGCACAACTCCTCTGGCCACACTATGAAATTGATTCAGCTCTCCCAACAGCCAGAGGAGTTGCTGTATTCAGGAGGAGCAGCAAGTGCTATCAGACCTTTTCTCGATGCACCTCAGGCAGCTGAACAGCCTGGAGATCGTCTCCCCAGAATTTACTAACCCCTTGGCATCTATTCCCTTTTCACTCATGATGCTCTACATCTAAGCTAGATGATAAATGTCCTGTAGTCCATCCTGCTCTTCCTTGCCTTCAGAGAACTAAGCTGCTCTGCACTCCCTCAGGCACTATGAGCTGTTAACAAATCAAGCTGAATGTTTGCTTGCAAAGGCTCACCTGGAGGGAATGCCTTATTTTCATTAGCAGCCTGGTCTATTGTTCAACACAGATCCTAAACCTGAAAAGGTTGTAACTCAACCTGCCCACTCTGATTCCTATTGGAGAGACTTTTCTCCTGAACAGCCAGTATTTTCTGGCAGTTTCCCCCAGAACAGGAACCTCTTGGTACTTCAAGCAAATCCACAGACCTTCTCCTGCCAAGCAGTCACCTCTCCCTGGCCCAAACATGCCCCACCAAGAAGGGCATGTCCACCTATGCTGCTGCTCCCCTTCTCCCCCAGCATGGAATTTCCTCCCCTTTCTAATTCACTGAGGCAAGGAAAGCAAGCAGGAGTGGGTCAGACAAGGAACTGGATGTTTCCTCCCTAAAGGAAAAACTGTTAGGGCTGGAAGAGACCTTCTAGCTTGCTGAGACTCATTCCTGCCATCACAAATTTACATTCCATGTAAAATGGCACATAAATTGATCAAACTCTCTCCTTAAACTAATTAAGTCTGTTGCATCTGTTGCAAGGCCACACTCCCCTGATGCCCTGGAGTTCTGTCAGTTCCCAGGCTCTGGTCCTTTTGCAGCTGGTTTATACTCAATTTCTCTGTTTACCTTCTAACAATTCCATTGACTGACTGCTTGACCTCATACTATTTAGTGTTTCATTATGTTCCTTCATGCTCCAACACTAACAAAGGAAGTGCAAACACAGGAGAACACATCAAGGAGCAATAGGAAGAATCATACAGCTTTAATCAATTATGAAAGGGTGGGGCAAAAGGTAGAGAATAGCCCAGAGCTGAATATTGCAGTTTTCCACATAATAAATAAGTAAAGAGGGGCTAGAAAAATTGACCTATGATTCAAAATGAAACAAGATTCTTCCTGCAAATGGAACAGCATCAATAATATCATACAATGGCCACTTCTGTGTCAGAGCTGTATTAATTGGGCTAAAAAAACACAGCTGGGGAACCAGCTTTGGGGAAGAAGGAAAACTTGAGAAAAAGAAATGAAATTGTTGGAAAGAGTCAAGTAAGCAAATTTGCTGTTGTTGGAACAACATGGCAGAACTCAGCAAGCAATCCCTGTGAATGAGAGATGGGAAGTCACACTTCCTGTGCTGTGCAGAGGGAAGATGAACTTGAAGAGGTCATGTCTTGTCTCTAAGCAAGCAAGAGCTTTTAGGGTTGTCTGATTCATGGGAGAAGGACCAAGGTTCAGGAGCTGGGTGAGGCCCAGCTTGGACCCTGCCAGAAACAACCTGGGCTAGGTAAGAGATCATTTCCCTGCAGCAAGCAAGGCTGCCACTTTTGAGGGTTCGGCTCCAAAGAAAGCCATTCTCTATTCATGCCTCTCCAATTAATAGCATCCCCCTCCCCATAATTACCAGAATGGACAGGACACAACAGTTAAACAGAGAGCTCTTAAAATAGAGCAGCTTCATTCCAGTGAAACTCCAAATTTATCTTGCTTGGCTTTCAAGACATTTGTTTGCAACACCTCATCTTTTAATAACCAAGATTCAAAGTTTCCAAAGACTTTTATGAAAAATCTCCTATGATGTGTCACATAATGGTATCATGTAATGGCCTTTCAGAGTACATCTTGAACCCAGGCAACAGAAAACATCTTCACAGCAAGGAGCAAAGAGGTGACTTAACAAAGAATCATTATAGGAACAATTAGGCTTTCAGGTGGTAACATCAAAGAGTTTATTTATTTGTTGCAGGGCTGGAAAATAGACCAGAAAGTGTTATAAAATGTTCCAGCTCATCTGAGAGTGAGTACAAAAGCTTCATGTGCAGTTATATCACCCTTTCTAAGCTGAAAGCACATAAAAGCCTTCTGATGAATTCTGTGAGTACAAACCTGCAAGAAGCTGAGCTCTGTGACCACAGTGCATTTAAGAAGCTACAGAGATGTGACTTGGTTTAGAGAAGATATTGAGAACAAGTCAAACCTTTTTCCTTTCTCTGTTTAAAAATGTTTGAGCATTTTGGAAGTTGCACTGAAAAACTCAAAGATTGTTCTTTTTTTTTTTCCTTAATTTAAACCAAAAAAGCCTAGAGGTTTGCAGCTGCAAGACACTTTTCCCATATCTTTTCTCAAGTAAAAACTGAAACAATCTGAAAAAAATTTGTATTATTGCTGCAAATTTCCATTTTTGTCAAAGCTTTTGCCACTGAAAATTCTGGCAAAGAGGTTTTGTTGCTGGCACTTCTGCTTCTTTGTAGAATTCAGGTGAATCACTACAGACAAGCACAAGCAACTCTCTTGATTGCACTATAAAGTAGTTTCCTGTTTTGTTTGAAGGTACTGCTGGTTTGCTCCAACACAAGAGTTCAGGATGAAGTGAGCAGGGGATCTGACCTTACTCATTCCCAGCAGTAGGAGCTGACATGTTTTTTTTTCTCGTAAAAGCATTCCAGGCCTTTCATTTTCACATTTTCTGAACAACATATTGTGTTCTATGTCAAAGAAATGCTTGGGCCAACGCAATCCTTTTTAGCTTTTTTATTTTACACTTCTGTGGGAAGATGAAAAAAGTTGGGGGGATCAACCCACAAGCATTTTCCTCACAAATTCCTAGTTCACTCAGCAAACCAAAAAATCAATTCTTCATCCAGTTCTAGTGCTCAGGGTCACTAAAAGTGAAACACATTCATTTTCAGTAAGTCATTCCTAATAAAAGGCACAAAAGTCAGTGGGCAAATGCCTTTTGTGTGGATCCAGAGATACACAAACTGAAATTAAACCAGTGTCCAGCATTTCTTTCTCCTTATAAAAGGCAAATATTGAAGGGGAATTGTTTTCTAGAAGTTAGTGGATGTGTGGGGTAAATTGTTCAATTGGTGCTGTGATGATTTTGTTATTTGTTCAGCAGAAGTAGCATTTTACTATAGCAATTTCTTCACAGAGAAAGGTATTGGATGAATTTCAATGAAATATTTTCCTAATCATCACTATTATGAGGCTGTTTAATAAACAAATGATAGCAGGTGAATTGTTCTGCTTTCAATGTCCAATTTTCTTTAAATCTTCTTTTCACAGAAGGAGCCCTTATATTCATGTAGAGAGAGGGGGAGGCAGCAGAGTGAGCAGATTCCTTGCTGATCTAACATTTTCTTCTCTGTAGCTACCCAATTCCCAGTATGTCTCTGCAATATAAAATTCTAAGCCTTCACACAGCACCTATCAGCATGGTGGGAAGGGGACAGTTTGATTTTCACCACAGGAGCCCTCTTGCATTCATCACAGCACAATCTAACAGTGATACTAAAAACAAAGCAAAGCTTTTCACCACGTAGGAAAAGAGAACTCACTCCTCTCCTGCTTCAGCCCACACTCTTTGTTCAACCAAACAGGGTGACTGAGTTCCTGTCACCTCTCCAAAACCCAGGGTTCTTTTGTTTGCAAGGGTTTGGAAACAATTTCCACTGTTTTCTCACAGTTGGCCACTGAGGAAGATCTCTTCCAGCACTAATCCAGAAACCCTGAACACCTCCTGCCCCCATCACATCACATCCCTCATGGCTGCACAGCTCCCAGCATGAGCAATGCAACCTCTGCTTTGTATCTTTTTCTACCCACAATTTCAAGAGACAAAGCACCTGCACAACAACAGGTTTTTGCAGAGCTGCAGGGCCCTGTGCTAGTGTCCTGTTGGCAGTGTGCCTGCTGCTGTGGCAAGTGAGGAGATGCTCAGGGGACAGAGATTTGGCACCCACAGAACACAGCCGCTACATCTCCCATTGCCAGCTCTAAACCCAGCTCTGCCTCCTTTGCCTGTCTCCTCCTTTGCCCTGGACGGTGCAGTCCAGCTTTTATTTTTGTATTTGGCAGGTTCAATACTGCCAGCACGGCTAGGGAGTGGTGATCCACGATGGACTTAGAGCAGCACAACCTGAGGTGGCCACACAGATTGTCCATGGCCAGTCTGCAGACCTCTGCCTCCGCAGAGGCTCAGGGACAGCATCCACACACATTCCCTCCATTTCAGGGCTACATTTATTCTTCCAGAAACCATTTTCTCATGCTTCCTAATATTAGGAGTTACAGAGCTGGCATGAGAAAATCAATCCTGGAAGTGTGAGCAGAGATTCATAAGGTGGGAGGGGACCTAGCCAAATTTCTTGCTTTAGTGCAGTCCAGTGTGTTCAGCCTGTAGCTCACTCACTCTAAGACACCACTGCAGCTGTACAAAGACACGACTTTTCCTTACCCACAGGCACACACATACACACTCTGAGGATGAAGCTGGAGTTGTAACTCCATGGTATGGCTTTGTCACAGCTGTCACCAGTTCAGGGAAAAGAGTTGTGAAACTCCTCTTCCATTTTGAGCTAACCACGGAGCAGCGTGTTAATTTTCTGGGTCAGCATCCCAGGATTTTCCTTTTCCTGGCATGCTGTTCAGGACTCTCCACTCTTTGACATCTTGTACAACTTCTATAGCAAGAGAGTGCTTAATCCTCTCTGAAGTAAATTCTTTCTTCTTTTATGACTGGAGCCCTGGACAGTCTGTTATGCTTCAACCCTGGGGCTATATTTAACTCAACCATCTTGTTCATTCTTCCTCTCATCTACAGCTTGGCTAAAAGGAAGAAATTGCAGTCATGAATAAAATACCAGGAAGAAAGTCAAATTGTACAACACACTTCCAGGATCATTCCAGAATCTGCAATATTCTCCATTCTGTTTGGGAAGAATTTGCATACAGCTTAATGCTTGGAATTGGAATGTGAGAGTTAGGAATTTAGGAAATGGGACAGCATTGAAACAGTGATGAGAGCAGTAAAATTTCTCGGGTCACAGAGTTGCCTCAGCCTCTTCCCTAAGCTGAGGGCCTGCTTTTGCAAATCAGGTGACAGCAGATGCAATGGCCCATAGATTCATTGGGCACACATAGATTTTCCTTCCAGGGTACAGATTTCCCAGAATACTTCCCAGCAAATTCTGCCTACCACTGTACAGCCCTGCCCAAGCAAAGCTAGTTCAACATGGCATTTGTCACCACTTCCAAAACAAGAAAATTCCATTTGTCTACATTTAGATGCCACAGCAGTGTACATAACTCATCCTTTTCCATTCTAGTTCTGACACCCTTTCCAAGACAAGCACCTTCTCATTTTGTTATATCTGCAGGATGCAGACACGACACAATGAAGAGGAAGAATGTCAGTTAGGGGTGCCTGGCTCTGACATTGCTCATCCTGCCTCAGCTTGTTTGATGTTGATAGACCCTTCACCATCTCAGGCACACAAAAAGAAATTACTACAATTTACAGCAATCACAATCCTGAAATGTCTTATGCACAAAAATTTAAAAAATTTGGGTTTTGTCACAGCACCAATCTTCAACATCTCTGCAGTTTATTTAACACTGTTTCATTCATGTTCAGCAGAAGCATCTTTTAGATGAGTAGAGAGTTCATTGGGGGAAAAGAGGACAGATTTTCCAGATATCTGTGCCCAAAATGAACCATCTACCTACATGCAAATACCCATGAATACAAACAATCTGCTCTTCAGAAGTATGGTAGGTTCAGATAATTTTTAATGACCTGAGGGAAAAAGGTGCCAGTTCTATTTCTATTCAGTTGGTTTTCTACATATGATATTTTTATTTTCTGTTTCACTGGAGTGCAGACAACTGAGAGGCTCCAGGTTTAGCCTTTGAAATGTTGCTACAGCTGCAGGGTGACAGCTCACAGAGCAGACACCGGAGAACACACACACAACACAAATGTTCAGAAAAGTCTAAATTTACAAAAGCCTGATATGCTAGAGGAGTTCATCAGCAGTCACATTTTAAAACAATTTCAATCTGCTCTATTTCATATGTTTCTCTTGGTCAGAGCAAAACCTCATGCAAATCTGCTGCATGTTCCCAGCAATAGAAGAGGCTGGCATGCATATTGGCAGCAAAAAATGAATTTCATATTCAGCTTTGAGACTTAAAACCAGCTAAAACCAGCTGGACTTAAAACTCACCTATCAAAAGCATGACCCAAACTCTGAAAGACTCTCCATTCCAAATTTTCAAAGCAGGAACTGCCTCTAGGCTGAATCTAGATCCTTTTTGATTGTCCCCCAAATCTGGAATGGATGCCAAAACCACACGTGAGACAAAAGTACCAATATTTGTTTAGTGGCCAGTTAAAGGAAGAGCATACTCCTTTCAAACTTCAGATTGGTCTGAAAAACATCAGGAAAAAGGGAAAAGATGAGGCAGGAGAAACTGAAGCCTTTAGCCTGTGACATCCTGCTCAGCAGGGATTTCTATCACAGACAGATGCTCCATATTCCCAAGGCCTCTTAATGACCCAAGTTCCAACAGCAGCAGAAATTATTTCTCTGGCACCCTTGGCCACAGAGAGGAGTGGTGGGAGACAATGCCTCCAGCCACCAGCCAGGGGACTCTGCCCTATTCCCATTGCCCCTGTGACAGATCAGGGGGGTGTGGAAAGGGCAGTTGCCTTGCACCAGGCTTTGCACCAGCCGGGAGGGAGGTTGGAGGAAGGCCAACCCCCTCATTGTCCTGTGAGGCTGCTCACAAAGATTCTTTTTTTCCCCCATTGTTTTGTGTCCGTTTTGTTCCACCAGACCCACTCTAAATAGGCATTTTGTTTGCCATTAATGAAATCTGCTTCAATTTCAAAAGTTCTGTTTGCAGGCTGTAATCTCAGTCCCAGTCCAATTTAAATATCTGTTGTTTTGGTGGTGGACTTCTGGACTGCATCCCTCCAGCTCAATGCCAAAAACATAACGGAGGAAATTTCACCCAACGTTAGGAGCCATCTGGTTCTGCTGCTCTGAAAAGTGAGACAGATAAGGAGCTGTATGATACCCATGTAAGGCAATTTGCTGGCCTGTTTATCATACCTGACTCTGGGGTGCACAGCTTTATTTTGATTTGATAAAAAGCAAAGGAGTGCAGCTGCAGCACACTGCTGCCTCGCTAAGCCGACAGATGGGCATCACTGTAAGGAAGCCACATGGCATTTTTTTGTTAAACTCAGCTCATTAGGTTTTATCTGCAATATGTTGCTGTATTGGCAGAAAACCTTTCAGCTAGCAGAAACATTAGCCAAAGTTTGTCAACAGAAATAGGGAAGATCTTATAGTGGAAGGATGTGTGCTGGGGCAGGGGTGGGCTGTGATTGCTTCTCAATGCTCACAAGTCAACTCTTGAAATGTTTTTCAGCTCTCTCTATAATTTGTGCCATAAAGGCAGTTCTGACTTGCATATTAATAGAGCTGCTATTCACAGCTTGCAATTGTTGGGGCATTTCAAGACAGTTCACAAATCACTTTATCTAAAAAGATACAGGAAGTTTATCAGCAAAACCTGGGAAGTGGGAAATTTTCCTTGCCTCTGGCACATAAAAAAATAGATGCCCAAATTCTCTTAATAGTGAAAAGTGCATTTTTAAGCTGAGAGCCCCAGGCTGTATTATTTTAAGGCAGTTTGGGTTATAAACTTCTTTCCTATCTTGAGTGACTGGTTTAATTCCAATGGGCCAGTTTAACTTTGAGAGAAAAAGGAAGCTACGTTCTGTGTGTTAGTAGCAGTTTTAGCTACAGGTTGGTAAATGCGGAAAGCAAATCAAATTATTTTCAATTCACAGAAGAAACATTAGGAACTTAAAAAAGTTCCTCCTCGAGGAACTTCAAGAAATTGAATGTGCTGCTTTGTGAGCTCACAGGTATTTCAACATCTGCTCACACGGAGTCCCAGCACGAGCATTTCAGAGACTGGGGTCCCTCTGAGGTTTTGGAGCTCTCTTCTGACACAAAAACATGCACCAAGTCATCCAAGGCCATTTAGGGAGCCAGGAGACCACCACACCTACATCTTGTCCAGGTCAGAAATGTGCTTTCAAACCAGCCATCCTGACCATTCCCATTTTTTGATGTCCAGAAAGGCAGCACATGCTCTGGCTTCCTCTTAGATGGAACTAAACCACCTGAGTAATGTCTCACCTTTCAAGAAGCACGCAGCTCTCAGAAGCAAATTAATCTGAAACATCCCCCCAGAAACACACACAGTCTGAGTATCAGGTCTTATTACCATTTCTCCCTCCACATTTCCAGCACTGCATAGCCTGCTAAAGGAAAAGCATTGAAAAATCTCTCTTGTTTTAATTTACAGGTGGTAAATTTAATTTTACATCGGGGGTTTTCATTTACTCTAAACTCAAACTAAATCAAATCAAACTCAACCAAAATTTAATAAGTCCAGCTTAAACCAAAGTGGGAATATCCACTCAGTTTTCTGTCTACTCTTAATTTTCTACTCTAATATGCTACTTTGAATTAAGCCACACCTACTCAGAATCTAAATGTAACCTTAGTGTCTGTAAAAGCAAACATTTTTCAGTGATACAGCAAGCTGAGCTATGTTTTCCATTAGTGGAAAATGTAATCACATTCTGAGATACTTTATATTTTTATACTGGCTTTTATTTTTAGCTGTTTCTGTGTTAGAGCAGTGCCCATTATCTTACTCTAATTAAAGGTCACTGCTCCTGTTACTATCTATAGCTATAAAACTTCATGTTAGGCTGCCATATCTGGACCCAAAATTAATTGATGTCTTTTAGATCACACATTTTCCCCTTTCTCCAGCTGCCTGGCCCGTGTGCATGTCACAGAGCCTCTCCAGCTCTCAGCCATTTTAGGAGTTATCTGGAAGATGCTGTGGAGGGGTGAGATCACAGTCTCTGGGGACACAGCTCTCACCATCAGTGGGATCAATCACACACAGGGCTCAGCAGCCTGGAGCAGGCAGAGCTGCCACAGCAGGGAACATGCCAGTCCTGCTACTTTGCTGTCTTGGTCACCAAGGGAGCTTTAAGCCCTTGTTCTCCTCCCCAGGGAGCAGCTGCAGTGCTGGGGGTGGCAGGGAGAGCTGCTGCCCTTGGTAATCAGGGTCCTCCTCCAGCAGTGGGATCCACTGCCTTCAGCCAAAATCCTTTGGGGTAGATTTGCTTGATTTCTACAGAGCAGCCAGCAAAGTGGAATGCTAACCCATAAGTAAAGTTCACTGGCATTTTTGTAATTCAGATAAAGAACACATTGGACTTGCAGCCAGTTATCTCTGGCCTTGCTTTACTGCCAAGCAGCCAGAGCTTACTGTACCATGGGTAAAATGTGAAAGGAAAAGATGGCTTCATGTGTAGAAAAGCACAGCTGTAAAGTTTGCTGTATGATCTTGACCTTTTGTTGTCATGATGATCTGAATCAGGTAACCAACAGTGCAACTACAAAATAAGAGACACAATTATTCCCTCAGAAATAGTCCTATTTCCCAGTAGCCCATAAACTCCATTCATTTCAACACCAGACATATTCTTCCATCTCAAGCACTAGAAATTCTTCCGTCCTTTTAAATTTCAGTCTTGTTGGAGAAAAAAAAAATACAATATCTAGTCACACATGAAAGAGATAAGCTCCATGGTAATTGAAGGGCAGAGATTCTGCACTCCAAATTCTGCCCGAGAGCCTGTGTGGATATTGCCTTTCAAGGGCAGAAAGGGGAATGGCTTTTCCTGATAACCATTGTATATAGAGATACTACAGGGAAAAAGCAAAGAGCTGTCAGCATGGTGGGAGGGAATGGGAAAAAGAAATGGCAGGCTTGACTTGGGAGGAAACGCCCCCAGATTTTACCTGAGACAGGGTTTGGAGGTAGAACTGGGTCTCGACTCTGCTGAAAAGAAAAATCTTCTGGCATCCAGCTTGTAATTGATATTCATGAAAATGTATGAGATTAATGTGCTCACTTGGCACTGCCCTTCAACCTTGTAATGAAAGCAGTCACGTCTGAGAAGAGGTGGCAGAGAATAAAGAGGGACAGGAAAATTGGAAGGGAAACAGGGAAGAGGAGTAAACAAACAGAATTGATTGATTGAAATATTTCCTTTCTGTGGAATTACTGGCCACATGCTGGTCTCTTTTTCACCACAAAACTCTGGAGTTAGATGAGTTAGCCTGAGCCACCCCAGACCTCTGTGCTCTTCTCTTATCATGTTCTATCAGACCCTGCAACCCAGAGCTGGATGCAGTTTTCCAGGCAGGACCTGCATGTCCACGAAATCTCTTGAAAGATGAAGCTGTACAGTATCCTGACATGCTGCTAGTTTTTGTTTGTGCTGTTTTCTCTGTCCTACAGAGGGTCAGCCACTCTGCTTTGTCCTTCATTTTGCAGAAAACACAGATCCAAACACTGCAATCCTCCAGCCACTCCTAGGAGGACCTGGCCCTGTTCTTGAACACTGTTGCCCTCCAGAAGAATGTCAGAAGAATGTTTTCAGCTCTTTGCATTGTGTTGATTATCTCAACAAGACTTCCAAGTGATTTCTAGGAGGAGGAGGAGGTGGGTATTGAGAGAGAGCAGGCCATTCTCCCCTCTGCCAGTCATCATCCTAAGGGACATTTATGCCAGTGCTGGCCAAGGCCTGGTTCAGCCTTTTCATTGACAGCTTGATGGAAGGACTAGACCCCCATATGGTACTCAGTGAAATACAATTGTGGTGCCAAAGAAACCATCCTGATGCCCTCCAGGATTAGTCTCAGTCTCAGTAACAGTGTTTACAGTACAACCCATATAACCTCACAGAAAGGATGTTTCTCTGGTGTTCCAAAAAAAAAAAAAAAAAAAAAAAAAAAGCAAAAATGCAGCTAAAAGAGCTGTGGGAAGGACTTTGTTCAGAGGCAGGGGCTGAGTGAAACCATCCTAAGGAACAAAATTGGAGTGATGCACATCTCCCATGTTTATAACCCGTCTGGCTCCACCTCCCCTGTAGTTTCTTCTCCAGAACTGTGCAGCTCAATGGCTGATAATCACCTTCCCTCCTTCCCTGCCCAGCTTTGCTGGCATGCCAGAACAAATATGTGTGCAGTACATTAGACATCAGACCTAAGCTGCTTTACAGTGAAAAAAAAAAACCAAACTTGAAGCTTATTGTGGGAAAGAAAAAGTAAAAAGTTAAATATTGCTACTGAAGTAGTACCATGGAACCTCCTTCGAGTAAAATTCCTGTGCTCCAAGTTTCTCCAGGAGCCATGTACCCTGTCATCTTCTATCCCCATCACACACTACAAAATATTCTCCAGGGTGAGGAGACAGCTGTTTGTGGTGCATGAGGGAACAGCCAGTCCATCTGGGAAATAAAACTCCTGTGACATCCTTTCAATATTTCTAAATAAAATGTTATTTGCAGTTATCTGACTCAAAAGAGGTGAGTAAAGGACAAAGTGGGGACTTTTTGAGAAAAGTTTTAACTTCACAGAAAGTCCAGTTTGTTGCTAAAAGCAGTGCCAGAGGATGTTTTCAGGCAAATCTACCAGGTTTCTTAAGGCTCACAGCAGAGTTGTGAGCATTCTGTGGGAGTGCAGCAGGGGCAGGGTCTGGGGAGGAGCTGCTGCCAAGAAAGTGAAGCAGCTCTGCAGACTGAGGTGTCTACTGAAATAAAGCCAATGGGAATTTTTCTCTCTTTTTTTTTTTTTTTTTTTTTTTTTTTTCCTAAGAAAATCTTACCTTAAAACACTCCCACTTAAGGATCATGAAAGAATATGCCAGGACAAAACCTACCTGTACCTGGGGATGGTGCACGTTTGATTAAAGTAAGAGAGAATATTGCTTGGGGCCATGCTCACACTTTCAGTGCAGTAACCTCAACACAGCACACAGGTGCTGCTGCAGGAACTGCATCTCTGCAATGTGCATTTTGCTGTTCCCTGCCTTCCAGTGCAAGCAACACACAGGTGGATTGAACATTCTCTCTCCATGAATGCTGCAGTGAGAGCTGGAAAGAGACTGAAGGCTTGCAGCTCCTGCTGACCCTGGTGAGAAGGGAGGGGATTCAGAATCCCCTCTGAGGTCCTGCTTTGCCATTGTATCTTATTAAAAAGGGTTGTTTGTGCCATTATGAAATAAGTAGGTCACAGACAACCCTTACCAGTGTTCCAGTCTACTCACTTTGCTGCTGATGTGGATTAGCACCAAAAAAGTAAAGTTACTCTTTTCTCATGTGAGGCTGCAAGTTACCTTCTCATGTTTAATTCCATCACAGGAAAAAAGGACAGCTGAGCTGCCCACATCTCCTTTTGAGTTTTCTCCTGTATATTTTTTACTGGGTTACCAGGACTTCCCATCACCCCTTTTGTATCAGCACAGAGACAGGACCCTGTTAAGTTGCCTCTTTGAATTTAGGAAACCCAATCTGCCCCCCTGCCAGCACTGAGAAACACAGAGGAAAGAAAAACACTTTCTGACCTCCAAAGGATTTTATAAATTCAGTAAATCCTTTCTTTTTCACTGGGAGCCACAGAACAAAGCTGGCAGTGATTGGTCTGTGTGAAGCCAAGAGATATCAGGAACTGATACAACTGAGTGTTCAATGTGCCATTACCCCAGAGACAAATTCCCTCCAATTTACCCTCCTGGACTTGTTCCTCTCTTCTTTGGCCACATTGTCCTCCCTCTGCTTTATCCCAGTGCTGAAGAGGAACAGCATTGAGGTCCAAGCTGATAAAAAGCAAATTAATTCTTTCTGTGCTTTAATTGACTTCTGAGGTCAGTGAGGACTCCACAGGCCAGTTTTTCCTTATCCCCAGAGTAACAGTGCACATGGGATGGAGACATTTACGTCCAGCTCCAGGAATGGCATGATAACTGTATTTATCTTTCCAGGTGATTGTGCCAGACTCATCACCATGGTACCTGCAGTGCACTGACTTTTAGCTACAACCTTTTGCTGCAGAAGGTTTTTGGTGGCCCTCACCCCCCTGCTGGGAGCCAGGAAGTGTAAGGGACCATTGATGCTGCTCTTGAGATATTTGAGGAGGAGGGTAAATGTTGGTGTTGTTAATCATTTCTTACTGTTTGCATCATGGCTGGCTGTGGTATGCTGAGTGCCTGAGCTCTCCTGGCAGGCCGAGGGGTTGTGGATTATTAATCACCCCTACTTTCAAATATATAAATCATGATCCCAGTAAAGGCAAAGGAAGAGAAGCAGCAATCTCCTGTTAACCCTTTTGGTTCAGAGGATGCTGTGTGTCCTCACCTGATCTCACCAGAAGTCCTGGTATGTCCCTGTGCCAGTCACCTTCCCAAGAGAGAGGCCTCTAAGTTTTTGAAGTCTCCTTAAAACCTACTCAGGCAGTATTCTCCCATCCATCAGTTTTGGGGTTTTAGGCCAGGCTAAAGAAGATGACTGCCAGTTCCCAAGTGCCAGACTCATACCATGAGGGAAAGCAGCTGGCTGGACATCACACCCCACTTCATTCCTTCTGTGAGAGCCTGGAACAAAAGCACACAGCACTGCTGGAGACAAAAAAATGTTGGGTAGAGGAAGAAGACACATTGGGGACTGAAAACACAATAAGCTTGATGGGGTTCTCAGATCTATAGAAATCAGGATAGTTTAATAATAATTCCCAGATAATTTGATGTTAATACAGTTCTGATATAGAAAAGGAAAAAAAAAAGGAAAATTTCCTCCTTCACTCCTTCTGAATTATTCTACATTTGATCTGGGCTAAAACAGTAGTTTTGAACTGGAGCAGACCTTCCTCAGCTGATCTAAATATTATATCCAATAAATAATTATTGGGGTAAGGCTGCATCCAAACCAAGCCCACAGGCTAGACAGTCTTCTAGTTTACAGGAAATCTTTCAAACTGTGCAGCCCTTCATCAGTGCCAGCAATCCATATTGACTCCAACCCCAGCTAATGCTGCTCTCAAAAGCCATAGGAAACCACTGCTCAGGCTGGACCTTCTTTGAAAGCTGCAACAAGATCTGTAATCCAGGAATCACCTCTTCAATCAAGCTCCAGACAGAGCATAACCACAACACATGATGTATCACTACACTCCTCCAGCTCATCATAGCTAGGAAACAATTTAAGTTCATTCTAAGTAAATTTGCAATAATCAAATAGGTTTTAAAAAGGATTATTTTCCAAATGTTCATGTTTTTATACAACATTTTACAAAGCACTGATAGTTCAGGTTAGGAAAGAGAAAGGAGTGGGTAGGGTAGATTTTTGAAAAGAGAAAATGTTTCAATAAGATTAAGATGTAGTACTAAAAAAAAATAATGTTATGACTGAAAAGACAAAATTTGCAAACCAATATTGCTTAAAGTGATTTATCTCAAGAGAATATCTTTGTCTGAAAGGCAGCAAGGTTCAGCTCAAGTGATGTATCTCAAGACAACAATGCCAGCCCTGATTCCTTCCACCTCAGTTCAGTTCTAAAGAAAAACTGCCAGTCCAGAAAGAGGACAATGCTCACTTCAGTTCCAGGACCAGATCCTCCATGCAAGAAAGATGCTGTTGAGATCTTTAGAAGGCCCCCTGTTGGGGGGAGGGGGCTGGCTAAATCATCAGGCCAGATCTACAGCAAAAAATGTCCATCAATACAGGATTTTATTTTAGGTAGACCTTTGGTTCCCCAAATTCATGTATAGATATGAGGACTGCCCAAGCCAAGCATCCGAGGCTGCTTTGGGAAAGGAGGAGCTGCTGCTCCTTGGAGAAGAAGGCAGCTATTGCAGCAAAAATCCACAGTACATGCACTGGTAATATTTTGTCCAATAGTTTGGCCACTTTAAAATTAAATATAACACAGAATGAAAAATTATTGCCAATTGTCGTGACTTGGGTTCATTTAGATGTTTTATGCTACAGCACAGATTAATATTTGTTTGGGTTTTTTCTGTTGTGCTCCAACGTTTATAGCAAATGACAGTAAATCTGGATTTTATGTCACCAGTTAGCCATAATGCTCCAAAGGCCTTGCAGCAAAGCAAAGCAAAGCAGCAGAAATCCTAATTACAGTGATGACGAGCAGTGGTCTCAGTATTTGTCAACGCTGGTGTGATTTCAGGTCGAGCTGTACCATAACTAGTCATGTTTATAAGAGATCACAGAGGCTTGGTTTGTGAGCTTATACAGCCAGATTCTCATGTAAATCAGCACAGCCCTGTTCCAAACCCCTGGAGCCCTGGGCTCCAGCCCCAGGGGAAGGGTTGGTGTCAGTGGAGCTGCATCATTTTACAGCAGCACAGCCCATTACATTTAAGAGTTTGCAGCACCAGAGTGGGTCTTAAATATTGAAGGTTTTATCCTGCAGTGGGCTAAAAGGATTCACATGTCCTTGGAGCAGCAGGCATTTAGTACATCTCTGGAGAAAGAAAGTGCTCTGCACAGTCATTTTCTGTTATCATCTGAGCAGGGCTCTGTAGGCACTGTCAGGGTGGGTAAAACTCACCCCTGTGAGCACATCCTGCATGGAGCACACCTGGGCTGGAAGATCCCTTCAGCCTTTGAAGTGAACATGAATGAATTTATACAAGGGGAAAACTCCATCCTCTCTAAATTATCCAGCCCTGGAGCTAAAACCCCTCGATGCACAGAACTGCATCGTGAATATGCATCCAAGATCTCTGCAGATGGGATTGGGTCACTGCAATACTCTGCTCAAATGTAGATTGACAGCTACAGAGAGCAGCTGGAGCATTCCTAAAAGGAGAAATACATCTGATTCCCTCTCTGCTAAGCCTCAATAGATCCAGCATAAAGCATCTACAACACTGTAATAACCAATCTCATCTGCGTAAATTCATCAGGTATTTATAGATAGCTAATAAAATGGAGAAACCTGTGTGTGAAATAGGAATAAAAATATGTGATAATGTTTAAGCAGAAGTGAGCTGTTACAAAGTTTTCTCACTTATCTGTGATTAAGACATTCAGCCCCTCATGTTCCCACACAAGGGTGAGGATAAGCAGGGGCACTGAGATCCCATCCAGGGCAGCCTGGGAGGGTGGAAAGCCAGTGGAGGTTCCTGGGGAAAAACACAAGTGTTTTGCTGTTGGTTTGGGAATCTTGTGGCTCGCAGAGCCACACAGGGATTGCTGGCTGGTCTAGATGTAGCTGGTAGTGATTTTTCACATGGACAAGCTCTCAGCTCTCCAGGCAAGGAGGTTGCCATCCCCAAGAGCTGCTTCAGGGAACCTGCTCTAAGATAGAAAAGAAGCCCTTCTTTAAGTAATGATGCCAGGAAGAAGTTTGCTCTCTCTCAAAAGCTGGATCTATCTGGACACAAAAGTACTTCAGAATACCTGTAGAGCAGCAGCTGTCCCAGAATAGCTCAGGCAATCAGTCACAAACAAGCCATCAATACATCCTGAACCATCTTGAATCTTTGAATCATAGAGTTGCTTAGGTTGGAAAACACTTCCAAGATTGTGGAGTCCACCACTAAATCTCATCCCCAAGTGCCACATCTGTACATCTTTTAAACTCCTCCAGGGATGGTGACTCCACCACTTCCCTGGGCAGCCTGTTCCAGTGCTTGGCAACCCAAGCTTTGGGCTGAGAGTGGCTTTTCCTGGATGGGAAAAATTAAACAGGAAGGATTTATAGTCTGGATGAAATTCAAGCTGTATCTCCTGTACTCTCTTCATACAATTAACTTCTCCAGGGCCCTCCTGCAATGCTGTGCCACTCAGAGGGGGCAAATTCAGCTTTCTGCTGCACTGGTGGCAGTGGCTTTGCCCTCGTGTAATCAGCAGATATTAACCCATTTGGAGTTTTGTTGTTTTCTCAGATGGCACCTCTTATTACTATAATCTACCTAAGAGTAAATATTGCCAGGGGCAAGACTCTTCTTAGAAGAGCTCCTGAATCATCTCTCCTGTTTTCTAAGATCATTTGAATTAGACCAAGAAAGCCACTCTGTAGTCATATGAGCTAGAGTATATTGAGCATACTCATTTGATTACAATTACTGTGGTTTCCTGGACTAATATTTAAATGGAAAAAGACATTCAAAATGAGCCAATATTAGGTATAGGCCTTGCAGGCAAAACACTTATTGTAGTGAAAATTTGGAATACTGCAAAATGAGGTCTGGGGGAAAAAATCCTGTCTAAGTGTTTTATGCAAATTGTAAGAATGTAAGAAGGAAAAAAAAAACAATACCAGAAACACTACAGAATCCACCAATTACATCTTGTTTTATGGGCAACTTCTTCAGCAGAAAGCATTAGCAACTTACATTTTCCACAATAAAATTGAAAATGCACATATATATGTAAGTATAGTGGATTATGACTTCGTGAAATATTGGAGGGGTTTTTTATTTGCTTTCACAGGTAGTTAAATTTTAGGGCTACTTACATTCCCCCTCATCCCCAAATTTAAAAGGCAATAAATTGCTTTAGTGTTTTCAATTTCTTTTCCTTCAAGAGATGCAAATTGATTGCCTGAGTCCCTCTACAAGCTCTCTTCTTATGAATAGGGGAGAATAATTTACAAAGCCATTGGCCCCATCCAACCCCCCTTGAGCTCCAGGACACCAGCAGGATGGGGAGTGGGGCAAATCCTCCCACGGTGGGGACCTTCCCCAAATGGTTGGACTTTTGCAGGAATAAGGATGATTCCCTGAGCAAAGCCTGGCTGCCATTCATGACAGGGGTGACACACATCCCCATCAGCCATCCCACATGCAGTGCTCACTGCCAAGGGACAGGAATATAAAAATGCCATCCCCGGGCCAGTGCTGCTGCTGCAGCAGACCTGCAAAAGGGAAACCTGCAAAGCCTTGAAGCGTGAGGGGCTGGCACCTGGCTGATCCTGTAAATAACTGGGAAGGAGAGATGCTGAGATAAATGTGAGGTGAGCCAGAGCAGCCAGGAGCTGAGGATGACACGCAGGAGCAGCAGGAGTGCCTGGATGAGCAGCACTGCCCAGCCAAAGGCGTGTCCTCCCCAGCCCTCCCCAAGTGTGACACACAGAGAAATCCTGTAATCCCCACCCTCATTTGATGTTGTAGTGACAACCCATCAAATGTCCCCTCTTTATTAAATTCAAGTGTGAACAAAATCAGCAAAGAAATACAGGGTTTAATTAATGTTTGCCTTCACCATAAATGAAAGAGACCATTAAATTTTTTTTGCTATATTTTACTAATCAGAGTCATTCAATATCTTGGATGCTAGCAAATTAATTCTGAACTGATGAAGTTAAAGGAGGTCATTTGTTAGAGAAAACTGATTACATATCGAGATCTCCCAGGGACCTAAATGAGAAAATCACTATAATGAAAAAATATTTTAAATGATGCAGGTCAACCAAGTAAATCATTAAGGATGCAGGGGGGATGGAAATATTAATGACACCACGACAGGGAAATGCCAAAAGGGAAGTGAGCTGACATAAGTAACTAAAAAGGCATTTACAGCGTAGGCAGGCTTGGTTATTTTTTCTCCTTATAATGATTGAATCACACAAATTTCATTGCTTGCTTCAAATTAGTCACCTGTGTCCAGATATTTCGATGACAGCAATGAACTTATGTGCACTATGCACATAAATATATTTGTATGGCACATAAACCTTTTTAGCAGTATAAATCACAGTGGCACCCAAGGACCTAAGCCTAAATATTCTGTATTCTGCAAGGCATGGGGAAAAACATGCAAGGGGGAAGGAGGGATCCCTGCTTCTCAGATGTTTAATTTCAGCAAACAAGCAGCAATTGAGTAATGTAAGATTTTGTGGCACAACAAGCCAGGCTAGAGCTTGAACAGTGGGAGCAGTGCAGCCTGGATGTGCAAGAAATACTCCCAGAGACCACAGTTCTGGTCAGTCTAGCCCAGAAATCCCTCTGCCTTGGACCAGGGCTCTCTAGTTAGGGACAACATCTGAGAATGGCCACTCTATGCAGCCTGTTGTCCCCGTGCTCCTCCAGGAGTGACACAGGAAACACTGCTCTACCTGCACTATTTAGATCCACTGCAGACCTGCAGTTAAATGTGTCTAGTCCCATTTTGAATCTGCTGGGACAACACATCCCAGAGGTTCACTGACTGCTACGAGAAACAGCAATTTATTTCACCTATCTGACACTTATTTCCTGCCAGTTTCAAAGAGTTCCTCCACCCAGAAGCAGTGCAGAATTTGGTGAGAAACACTTCCAGGTCCACCTAATTCATGACTTTACTAACTTTGATTATGTCTTTCTCAGCAGTCAAACAAGTCCCAGAGCTTTGCTCTCAGCATCCTTCCTGAGGACACTCTGGATCTTGTGGCTGCCACTGCACATGGATCTCATGATTTCTAAGAGCCATCAGCAATGTCCCTCTCTTAACTCCTCAGTGCCAGTCTGGCATTGTGTGGGCAGGATTGAAACCATTCCTTTTCCATATGCCTTGAGTACTCTCATGAGAATCCTCAAAATATCCCTTTTGTGACATTCACATAAACGCTGCAGATGTGTCTGAGTCCAATCCTGCCTGGCAAAGCACACAGAATTCTAGACAGCATCCAAAGTCAGCTTTGCTGAGTTTTGCTCAGCCAGTTTACAAGGCCTCAGGACACTCTCAGAAACAAAAAACAAAACACAAAACAAAACAAAACAAAACAAAACAAAACAAAAAAAAAAACCAAAAAAAAAAAAAAAAAAAAAAAAAAAAAAAAAAAAAAAAAAAAAAAACACCACAAACCAGAAAACCCCAAAGGGGTGACTGAAGATAGAGGCAAAATAAGGCAGAAGGTGCAAGTCAACCCATGGGGAGTGGCAGATGTAGCTGATAAGGAAAGTTGCAAAATTGCATGGTGTGGTTAGAGAGAAATAGGAGGAAAAAAAAGAGAGAAAAATCCCCAAATATCTGGTCTATAGTACAAAGGTGGGATCATCTCATGGATTCAGAAGAATTTAGGGAATATTAGAGGAGAAATGAATATACTACTGATGGAGAAACAGCAGCACCAAGAAAATTAGTTGAAACAAACCTGTATGAAACAGGAAGTACTGGCACACTGTTTACAAAGATTACCAGAAAGTGGTTTATTCAAAGGAAAGAAGACTATTGTGATCCTACATCCACTAAATCCACTTTTCAGAATTTCTTGACCAAATTAGCCATAGAGAAATACATTACTCCTACAGAACAGATGCAAATAATTTAAATTAGCACATCAGGCAGTTCTATCACAAAGAGATGTAATTAGATTTGAGGAGCCAATACCTCAAGCAGAGCCTGAAAGAGTGATCAACAGTTTACAGCTTGGAAAACTCCCAGAGCTGGAAGCCAAATCCTTTGGAGCATTTAAACAGAAACTCATCCCCTCATTAAATGGAGCATTTGCTGAAATTCCAGGAAAGCCTAGGATGAAGCTACCACACAGAAAAAAAGGCAATGCAATTAATTATTGAGGGGTCTTATGATTTATTTCTCTTTTAAACACTGGTACTAAAATCAGTGCTAAAAGGCAGCTGACAAGATGGAGATTGCTTTCTCCAACAGTAAGAATGTCTGACCTTTTAGTGACCATTTGTTTAATTGCAGTCTCTAGATCAGCAATAACAGCAATTGATTTGTGTTCATTAAAACCCTGTTGTAGAACCAAGAACTAACACTGATGTTTTCCAATGTAAAGATAGCATTAGGCCGAGTTAAGTAACTACATCAGTTAATATCATTATGATGATTTGGTTTCCATATAAGTATGCCTTGTATTGTACTAAAAACTAGAATTCCTGTAAGAGCTTCATTAAATAAATATTCTCCAAGGATGGAATTAGCCATGACTGTTTGTCTCTTTAATTGATCTTTCAATGAAAGTTTTCTGCCAACTTCAAATGAGAAATCCCCAACACTAACAAAGCAAACACTTCAAATCCAACTCTACTTCATTGTATAGGGTTTATCTCCATTTATATCCATTATATTGAAATATTATGAAAGCAGGTATTAATTTAGAAAATACATCTGGAGTTATCAATTACCTGACACAACCCCCCTCAAATCTCCAATCATTTGTGTGCAATGCCCAGTAGAGAGAGCTGCCATAATCACCATAAACATAAGATGTTTAGGCCAGTACAAATAAAAAAACCAGGAAAAAGGCAGTTCCACCCAGCTGAAAAGGAACAGATTACTGACACAAGTAGGGGAAGTGGAGGAGGGTTCATTCCTGCAGGAAAGCATAAGGTTGGTTTAAGTTAATTCTACAGCCAGAAATATCCCTGTCACCTCACTGGCACCTGAGAATTCACTTGTGCAGTGCCCCACTGGCTTTGCTGTGTGACTGCTCCCCATGAAATCACTGCCCCACAAGCAAGGTGGAGAAAAAACCACCAGCTTCAAGGAATCTGCAGTGTATTTGCTCTCACTCCAACAGAATTAATAGGGCCAGAAGTATCAGAGTGGTGTATTTCCCACTCCACTACCACTACATGGAGGATGGCACTTATAAAACAACTAATTACAGTTCAAATCATAAGTAAGAACTAAATCTGTGTTTCATTTCAGTCAGATGCATAGATCTTCCTCACCTAAAAAAGCTAGAGCAGATGTACAGTGTCTGTGCATGCCTGATGTTACCATTCAATGTGGTTGATCCAGATAGAAAATGAGCCATGCTTTGCCACAATTGGTGTGCACGTTTTGTAGGCAGAATATTCTCCATGCAATAATTTCTCCATTCCTAACTTTGAAAGAACCACATATGTTTTGTATATATATGTATATATACATATATATATTTAATTTAAGGCACTGTTCAACCTAAGTTCCAAAGGTGCAAACTAAAGTGCTCCTCTGACAGGTGCTCATCACAGTTTGGTAGCACCTCCCAAATTTCTTAAGAAGTCTTCACCTTCTAGTCAAGCAGTCCCTGGAATGTACAAATTCCAGCATTTTGGCCTGCCCCAAGTAGTGTCTGCAGAAATGAGTTCTGGTTACTGGTGGAAATTCAGCTGCACGACTCAAAATGCACACATGGTCAAGCTGGAAGAGGACACCTGGGAAACCTGCTCTGATAATAATTTGGAAAAAGAGTGAAATTTATCATCAATGAAGCACAGGAATTTTTTTTCCCTTGTCATTGGCCAAAAAAACCCCAGCAGACCCATTACAAATATTTAGCAAAATTATTAGCTTAATAATAAAAAGAAATTACAAACAACAAGGGTGTTTCTGAAGAGGACCACTGACACTTGCTATTGAGGGATTCCCCTTTACCATTTAACACAAGATCTTCTTGCAAAGATTATTTCTCATTTCTAATACAAGAGTGAAGTTTTAGGGATTTATTATTATGACACATCCAATAAATTCCTTCTTTTATTTTCTATGTTTGAAGGGCTTCAGCCTCACTGACAGCTGGCAGCAGATCTTTGTTCTCCGTAGCTGAGATGGTGCAGCAGAATTCAAGTGAATTGAAGCATTGTTTCAAAGAAAACATTTCTGCCTCAAATCCAAACATTGTTTGACATCCTAACATGAGAGGCTAAAACAAGTCTGGTAGAAAACCACTCTGGATTCTAACCTCTTTTTCCTACAGCTGTCAACTGGAGCATGGCAATGAAAGCATGGGGGCTACACTACCCAAAAACACTGCAGTCTCTTAGCTGTGAAAGAGGAGTGTGGCTCAAGCTGCAGCAATCTACCTCACACCAGTCTAATCTTGGTGTAATTAGAGGATCACTGTCAAATAGGAGCATATGCTTTGTCCAAAAATCTCAATGCAAATCTCTGTGTGTCTATGCGTGTTGAATTATTAAATTCAGAAGCCCCTAGCAACATCTATGATAACATATCCTGCTGCTATTATTATACACAAGAAGCTCTAAAGTCACTTTTAATCAAAAGAGATCCTTTTAAATCTATACCTGGTTTTAGTGACATTACTCTTAATGCAGCTGATGAAATATTAAGCATGCAATTACTGTACATGCTCTATAAATGGCTTTCCTGATATTCAGGCTGTATGGAAGGCTGTGTCAAAAGGAGAAGGAAGTTATTTTTCCCCTGAGTGCCTTTTTCCCACGGAGAGATTCAAGATCAGGTTCAGGTTGAAAGCATTTCACTCAGAAGTGACAAGGACCCCAACCAAATACAGAATTAACTTTAAAAAAAATAAAAAAATAAAAAAACTCCACCAGTCTGGAGGAGAGAAACCATCAGAACTCTCAATTGCTGTCCTGCAGAAGGCTGGGCAGCCACACTCAGGCTCCACACCTGGGGTCCCATCTGGTATGTGTCGAGTCACCCACAAAAGAAAGAGAGGCAATCTTCTCAAGAAAGCTTGTTACAGCCTTGCAGGCACATAAAAAACCCAGGATAAAGGCTACTTTGTGCTCATTTTTCTAGGGGAACAGCATTCAGAAAGGAGAGGTGCCACAATGTGGTTGCTGACACAGTTCATGCTCTACACAGAGTGAAAAGGGAGGTTCATTTTGCAGGCATACTGTTGCCATCCCACTTTTGGAACTGCAGCCATAGCCAGTATTGATTGATGGTGTCTAATGGCCTGATAGGGCTGTGCTGCTGTAATTGTATCCACACAGGCAGGTATCAGAAAAGCACTGACATGAGCATTTGGAGAGCTCCAGTATCTGTGTTGAGCTCACAAGGCTCTGAGTGAAACACAGCATAACCAAAATCCAGCTCCTCACTGCAGGCAGCAGCCACTGCAGCATGTGCACTGACAGGACTAACCATCATTGGCACAAACAGGTAGAAACCTTACAAATCCAGTCTCACTGCAGGATGTTTATAACCCTTGGTGACTAGAAAACCCATTAGAACCCATTGCTGGTTGCTGTGGTTGTGGGCAAGCTGCTCATTGTTGAAGCAACATGCACAAGAACAACAAGAACAACAAGAACAACAAGAACAACAACAACAACAACAACAAAAAAAAAAAAAAAAAAAAAAAAAAAAAAAAAAAAAAAAAAAAAAAAAAAAAAAAAAAAAAAGGAAGCCCATTTTACTGTCATAGGGACAAATGTTCCTGCTCCTTTACACACAGCATCCTTCCTCTTGGACATTGTCAACGGCTGCTGCAAGCTGAGGGGAAAGTCGCCTATTCTGGGGCACTGCTGTCTGAGCCTGCCATGGTTCTCCCACTCTGGAACGGAAGAAGCTGGCTGCCAGACTGGGGAATCCTTTCATTTCAACACCCATTCTTAGTGCTTTCAGAGTTGTGCCAGAAACCCTCATTCCTCCTTGACCTGAAGTTCCTTCTTACATTCCTGGCTCCTGTAGCACAATATTCTTTCAAAAAAAGCATCATCAGTCCCCTTTTATTATACAGAAGGCTTTTTAGGAAAAGGCATAGCTGGAAGGATCCCAACAGCTGGTATTTATCCAGGAGACTGATAATTGTATGCAACATGGGCCTCAAAAATTATTAGACAGCTCTGGCTTTATAAAGATGTGATGGAGAGGAAGTCAGGCTAAATGAAACAATCCCTTCCCAACTTAAATACTATGAATCTATGAAAAGATCATATGCTTTATTTAGCGTCTCATAACTAAATGATTATGCTCACCCTTCCTTCCCAGCACATCCCTATCAGTGACAGATGCACAAAATAATACTGCTCCAGACAGAATGAAAGATAATGGGCTCAAAAGAGAAAAATAAATTAATCTACAGTACTTAGATATTACTACCAGGAGGCACGAAGATATTGCTCACTTTGGTCTTGCATTGGACAGTGACATCTGCATCAAAACAGATGCATTTGCACAAAAGCAATAAAAAATTACCCAGCTTATACAACATCTGATACATTTGTGGTATATTGCATTATTTCCATGCAGCTGGAGTCCGGCAATCAATATCCTAGCCCTCTAGATCTGGAAAGAGGTTCTTTGTTTCCTTATGAGCCTGGATCTGGGATACTGGATAAAAATCTAAATATTTAAAGTAGTATTCAAGTTGGTAACCTATTCCACTAAACAGTCTTTCTGGACATATTCCAATATAAAGTAAAATGCTTTGTGCTGTAATGGAAGAATTACTGCTGTTAAAGGATTTAATCACAAATACACCACGGTGCATTGATTTATACATCCAGCAGAGTCTGAAGGGCTGCTATTTTTACCAGGTTTGTATTTTACAGAGAAGCATTAAGTGCAGATCACAGCATTGGTTCACACCAAAGGTTCCCCACCGTTCAAAGGCAGAACTTTGCAGAAAAGCTGGACTGTTCTAGCTGAAAGGACTGCAGGTTTAAATATCATTAACGTATTTTCATCCTTGTCTCTCTGATTAGCCTTTTCACAACAGCAACTTTCCCTGGTGCCAGGACAGACTTACCTGTAAAATTTGCAAAAGCAACCACAGAGGATGGGCATGGACGTGCTGGTGTGTGTGACAGGACAGTGACAGAGCCTGTGAGAGCCCCCCGGGACACAGCGTGGCAGGGACAGCAGGAGGGCTCCAGCTGCTGGGAATGCTGCTGGAGGCAGCCTGAGGACAGCAGTGACACCTGTGCTGGCAGAAACAGGAGAACAACACACCCAGCACAACAGCTTCCTAAAACAGACTTAGGACTTCCTTTGGCAGCATCCTGGAGGGAAGTGTGGCAGCAAATACAGCATGTGGAAATCAAAGCTAAGTGGACACAGAAGATTTTACTTCGGAGAGATGTCCAGGGCAGAAAGGAAGGTTATTCACAGCCCACATTTGTCTTTCTGGCTGCCCGAGATAACCAGAAGGGAGGGAACATGGGATGCTAGGAATGAGGAATGCAGCAGTTTGAAAGTATTTGCAAGTATCTCCTGCAGTGTCACCATTGTTGTGGCAATTTGGAGCTTTTTGGGAATACAATACATTTAAATGAAAGTGAAAGGGAAGAAAAGTAATATTCAAAGCTACCTGAGGATTCATGTAAATGCTATTGCCCTGTGTGGATAATGGATAGCTGAAAGTAGTAAAGAAATTATAAGAAAAGAAAGCACCAGGTAAGCAGCAGGAAATAATCAAAAAGGATTGGGAGACAAGAGTCTGATTTTACAAAGGATTTTATGAGGGATACAAGAACCAGTCAGCAGAAAGTCAGTGTCGGATGTTTAAGTGCAGAGAATGACTGAAGAAGCATCCTGATGGATGCAAAAGGAATAAAGTCCTCAGATGTTATTTCATAAGGGAGATCTACAGCTGAAAACAGGTGAATATTCATTCCAGAGGAGAGGATGGGATTAATTCTGAATCCTTCTGCACTCTGCATTTTTAAGGCAGCAGTGAAATACTTGACTGTAAACAATATGTTCACAAAAAAGGCACTAACAGGCTTGTGCTTACAGTGATGTTTTTCAGGACATCTCCCTTTGATGCAGGCGTGTTACCTTCTCTTCCCAACAGCAGGAATGATGCCTGTGCTGCCAGCTAAAGACATTTTTACTGCTCTTTCTCCCTGGCCTGCTGCAGATGAAGTAGAGCAGTAGCAATGACAGTGCTCCCTCAGGATCAGGGTTTGCTCTGGAGACACGGAGCCAGGTGAGGTTTGCTGAATTGGCCTCTGAAGAAGACTTTGGTTAAAGACCTGCAGAATCCCCTGGTGACAAATTAAAAGGGAGTTACTCTAAAGCACTTCTTCAAAGAGAAAGGACAACATTGTCCATCCACTGACACGAAAAAGCAGATGAGTCACTGGAGGAGATGAGTATTTGATTTAATTCAGTTCACCATCTTTCATATTCCAGAGGTTACAGAGGCAATTTCTTTTCAGGTGGGAGGATCAGGCTTGTGCTGGAGCACCAGCTCATAACTTTGAAGAGTGGTTTAAAATCCTGGCTTTGCTACATGGTGTTCCCACAGCAGAGAACATAATTCAGCTTAACCCATACTTATTTTTCCATGAAATATTGTGGAAATAATAATTGTTTTTATGCAAAAACAAGACACTCACACACCCACATTTACCAGCCAGGGCTCTGGGAGGAGACTGGACATCCCCAGGAGGGTTGGGTTCAAGAATCTGGTGTCCAGATTGACAGAAAGACAAGTAAAGGACAGATGAAGCAGTAGCTCTCTTTTCAGAGTCAGTGCTAACATTTTTCATCTCTATATGTCCATGCTATAAAAACCTTTCTGACCAAGCCAAAGCTTTTGCTTTTGTAGTACCTGGCAAAGTTGGGAGAGCAGTTTCAACAAGGCACTTGGAAAAGCAATTCCAACCATTGAAACAGTTTCATCCTACCTCATCTATCCCTTCTCAAACAGGTTTTGAGGAGAAACTCTTATTTCCACAAAAGGGAGAGCTTGTTCCTGCTGCTAATAAATTCAGATTACAAATGGGCACCAGCTCATAAGTAATGGTCTGACATCAACAGGATAAAGTTCAGTGAAGACACAAATAGAAATCAAACACAAAAACATGTGTCAGGGGTCACTGGTTCAGCAAAATCACTTCAGAAATGGAGTTTATTGCAGACCACCCCAACAGCCACCCCAACAGCTGGAATATTGCAACTAGATTTGAGCATCCCACTAAAAAATGTAGAAAATTTAGAGATGGTTCAGAAAAAAAACCAACAAGAATCATAAGTATAGACAAACACAATTTACAAGGAAAGTTGGAAACAATTAGTTTAATTTTCACCATAGATAAGCAGAGTCACCTGACTATAAGCCAAACTGGGTATCAGTCTCTAAACAGGTAAAATCAGAACATAATTGACAGACTACTAGATAAACATCATGCCAGGCAAAATAGATCTAGTTCTGCAAAGGAGGAGGGGAAAGGAGCCAGGCTTGACATCTTAAGTGCACTCCAAGTTAAATATGGCAACATGTATATATTTATTTTTATTTATATTAATAATAATGTTTTAATCACTATAATTAAATTTATAATATTTATATATTTTTACAGTGAATGTATTTTTATATACTTATGTATATAAATATGTATTTAGGATATGCTATATGCTAGGATGTACTAGTGAAATAAGGTGTCTTATTTGTTAAATACTGTGAAGCATCACAAAATAAATCTCAAAGCTGTTAATAAACTGAAAAAACCTGCCAAGGCAATAGGTGCACACATGTGGCATAAACATTAGGACATACATGTAACGTGGCTTGATAAAACATCAAAATCAATTGCACTCAAAATACTGGTGGCCTCAGCAATTGCATTTCTTGTAAACACATTAAAGGATTGACTCAATAATCAATCCTGGATTCAGCCAATGAAACTACAGCCAGGAATATGCATGTTGATCACAAGGAAAGTTACTAAACCTCATTCAGCTAATAACGCTTTCTAGCTTGAAGCTTGATACCATTATGGAATTTGAGCTAGCAGAGCAGCAGCTGATATTCCTACTTTCCATGCAAATGCATAATCCTTTTCTGAAGGCTACTAAGCTCTTTGCCACCAAAATCAGTGGAACTCTGGCTGTTTACATGGGATCTGTGGAAGGCTTTGAAGATGAAAAGAGCTGTGCAAGTGCTAAGTACAGCTATTTTGGCAAGGAATATAGACCAGAAACACAGCATGTTACACATAGGTCCTATTGTTTCCTGTCATCCTTGTCAGCATAAAAGCAGAAGCCAGCAAAACTGAGGCAGTCTGATAAAAAAGACAGAGGGGGGAAAAAAATCATTTTCCTAAGGATGCTTTCAGAGGCACTCTTAGCAGAGAGGCACAGTAAAACTTTACTTTGTGTCTATTACTAATCCTTTGTCAAATCAACTCTTTTATTTGTTCTGACATGGTTTTTGATTAGTCACTAAGTCAGCATTTGAGGGACTCCTTATGAACATCAGTTTATGTACATGAGCAAGAGAAGGGTGGGGAGGCTGAGGTGAAGAGGCTGGTTGCAAAAAAACAGCTCAAGTTGAGCAGGAAAAATAAGAATAAAAAGATTATTCTGAAGAATCCAGATCACAGCAGATGGAAGAACACCAGAAAAACTTCCTGGCTCAAATAGAAGAGAGCAGGTGCAGGGTTTGTTGCTGTCTTTTTTGTGCTTATTGGTTGTGAGTTTTGATTGGTTTTTTAGACCAAGGAGTCAAAAGTCTCACGGTTTTGAAAAGTTCAAAAGAGAAAAACAATTTAAAAATGGCATTGGAAACACAAGCTACAAGCAGGTCAGGAATCCACAGCTAAAGAACTGTATAAACCAATTCCTCAAGAATGTAAATAAAGACAGAGTAAACAATGAAGGAAAAGAATCAGACTTGAGGGGAAGGTAAAAAAAATAGCTACAGATAAACAGGCTGGGTTTAAGGCAGGACTCAGAAAAAACACACCAGCATATTATTTTAACAGAGGTCTTGGAAAAGTCTGCAGGACCCAACTGAACCTGATAATTTAATTTCATAAAACGCGAGCAAAAGATGGATGAAAGACTCTAAAATTCAACACAAGAATTATTAGAGGACAAGAAAATACACGGCTCTAGGTTCAGGTATCCCAAAACCCTGCAGGCTCTGAGAGCTCCACGTGGAGAATGAGAGTCACAAAGACACTGGAAAGAGAAGGATTAAATTGCTACTGACTGCAAATGAATCAAGAATGCTGCGAGATCCATGAGGTTAAATCTGGGTTTTTTTACAAAATTCATAACTGAAGCATGTCAGCAGCCTGGATGGAAGCAAATGAAGAGAACTCATTGGCTGCAGAAATTGCTTCAGGTAAATGGTAATGAAATACATGGAATAACAAGGTCTAATGACACAAAGTGGTAGGATCATAGAATCATGAATTACATGGAATAACAAGGTCTAATGGCACAGAGTGATGTCTTATTTAATTTTTGTTGTTGCATTCAGTTAACAGACATGCTTCACTTCCAAATTTGTGGAGCACAGAGGTAAGCAACCAGCCAAGCAACATCTGTCTTGAGCTTTCCAGTGTATAAAATTAACTGCAGTGTCATAGAAATGTGGGTTTGAGCCAAAGCCCACCCAGGCCAGAAATGTTCAACCACTCCTGCAGGTCTCTGCAAACCCCAGGAGGAGCCCAGGGAATCTGCTGTTCCAAGACAACTGACCACCACAAGTCATTCATGGCTTCAGGGCATCGCCCACAATCACTGCGTTTGTGCAGCCTTTCATCATTTCCCACCTTGTATTTGATCACCCGATGCAGTGGGTCAGGGGGATTTCAGAGGGTTCCTACCACAGCAGAAGACTGAGGTGTGGAGTACAGACCTCTGTGACTGCTGGAAGTGTGAATCCAGTTTTTCTAGGATCAGCTTCATCTCCTTCATGTGTCGTTGCTTCACAGAGAATGTTCAAAAGGCTCAGAGGGAAGCAACCAGCAGGAAAGGGCTGTGTGATTTCCTCATCCTCTCCACCCCATCAGGCATTTGCAGGCTGGGTGATTTGGGACACAGCACCCAATGTCACCCTGCTTTGTCTCTCTCCTAGATCCCCATCCCAAGAAAGATGCAAAGAGCTGCCCTGGGCCCACACATCCTAAAAGTTCTTGCTAAAGTCAAATAAAACAGGGGAGAGATTAAATTTAAAAGCAAATGCTGGCTGTCATGGTGAATTTCCAAACACTGTGAGTCACTTAGAGGAAGTTTCTACATGGTTATGTCTTCCAGCTCAAATAAAGTAATTAAATTATCTTAACTACTGGCTAGAAAAAGCTTTATTATTGCAATAGCTGGGTCTGCAGATGAATCATGGTGCCATTACACAGCACAGGTGGTTTATCACAGAAGTCATTCAATTGCCTTTTAGGACAGGTGGCATTTACTAAGAGAAAAAAAGCCATGCTTTTCAATGTCTAAGCAGAAAATGCTATCCCAAATATTGCCTTTTCTCAAAGAAATACATTGAAAAGGCAGCTTTTAAAGGGGAGAGGCAGGCTGCAAAGCTGTTCTGACACTAGTGATTAAATCCTAAGAATTTAAGTCTGTATTGCTCTGCAGAAAGAGATGAAAAACCCAGCAGCCAATAACCAATGCCTTCTGCAGGCTGAATTGGTGTTGTTCACAGTAGGATTTTCCTTGAGCACAAATGAAGAATGAGCCAGTGTGATCCAAGACGCAGCCATACCACTGTCACAGGATATGCCATAATAGAGAAAAAAAAAAAATAAAAATAAAGGCAACACGCAAAACTGTGCATTCCATTTTATCAGACATTTCTGGGGGAGGTTCTGAGGCAGGCTCTGCTTCCATGTCACCAGCAAAAGGAAGAGAATTTTCTAAATGACTTAGCAGCCAGCATGTTACGGTCTTTTGTTATTCAGCCAAAGTAACCCCCCAAAAAAGTTACTGATTATTGAACATTTTAAAAAATATAGTTTAGACATCAGAATGCTTCTCTCATATGCCCTTGACAGAGAAAGGCTCCTACATCCAGTTTTACAAAGGGTCAGGTGGGACATACACTACAGAGGGAAGGATTTTTGTGGGTGGCTGTACTGAACCCAGGACTAGTCAACTGCCCCTCCCTTAGTGTGAATGAGAGCTAAGAAAAGCTGTGGTAGGTCAGATATGGGTTTGGGTTTGTTTTCTACTTCTTGCTTCACCAAAAAAAAAAAAAAAAAAAAAAAAAAGGCACAGGAGAAAGGACAGTGTGGTGTTCTGACCTCTCACCCCTGTTTTCTCTCGTGTAATGGTAGTTATGACTGCACGCTCTTTTTCCATAGAGAACTCGGATTATGAAACCAGAGCAAGAGCAAGTCATGTACAAAAAAAGTTCCTTAAAAAGGCAAAAATTAACCACCCTTGGAAAAACAATAAGAGAGGAATGTGAATAACACAGCATTTCCCGTGGCTTGTATACTTATCTCATACCACAACGATCAAGTGGCTTACTTGTCTCTACCCGTTACAAAAGGGATTCTTTGCATTTTCACGTGGTTCTGCTCCACAACCAACCACACAGTTTTACTACTTTGTCTTTGCTATTTTGGTGCTTAGATACTCAAATCCTTTCCCCTTCCCCCCACTAAGTAAATTTTCCAGGCTAAAGTTCAAAGTGAATTCCAATGTGATTATATAAACACATGCATACTGTAGATTGACATCATACAATGCTATTCTTTGTTGCTGGGGGTTTTTTTGTCTTTTTAGTTTGCAACAACTTCAGTATGCCTGGCTTGCTACCCTAAAATAGTAGCTTATTACACCCTACTGAATAAGATAACACTGTATTTATTCCTCTGGCAGTTTGATTTTCACAAGGAAAAAAAAAAAAGAAGCTCAAGATTTAATTCATAAAAATAGACTTGCAAAGGAAAAATAAAAGTAACAGACCATATGAATCTCTCTGTTTATTAAGGCCTGTGAGTAGTGGAGTGGAGAGAAAGCAGGTTTATATGTTTCAGTCCATCATGACTGTGAAATTGAACTGTAAATGGTACCTAGTGCAGCCAAGTGAGACAGACACCATGCCGGGAGTTAATGGAAATGTGGAGAGCTTTTCTTTTTAACAAAGTACTTGAGCAATTATTCCAGAATACCCACAGTGAAATGAGATAAAGTTAGGCTGTGCATTACAAAGGCTGTTAACTGCAAAATAAATTTACTGACAGCCATTGGGAACCTTTGGTTCCTCGTTCCTTTTTCTGCACCTATTAGCTAAAAATGCCAAGCAGTGTTGGTGGGGATAAACAGCCATGGAGCTGTGGGATGGGAGGTTTGTCATGTGCAGATATGCTGGTTGTCACACTCACCTGGCACAGAGGTGGAGCCATCCAGTCCTGGCATTAAAGCAACAAAGTGTTTCTGACAGCCCTGAAGCTGCCAGGGCTTTGTGTTGACATTAACATTTTGCAGCAATGGTAAAACCACAGCAGGATTCCCACACTCTCCTTCCCCATCGCGCCCCTGGCTGCCCTGTGGCACCAAGGAGTTGAAGGTCATGTTTGAGGCCCAGCCTGTTTCAGCTTAGCCCTGAACTCCAGGGACAAACAGGATGAAGGGCAAGTCCTCCTTGCCCTCCAAAGCAATCCTTGTCCAATTGCTCATTAAAGCTCCCCTCCCTCCAGCCCCAGCTGCTCCCCAGCAGCCTTGTGGCCACCCCAGCGTGTCCAATGGTAAATATTGGTCTCCTGGGGCACAGCTCACCCCCTGTGCACGGTCAGGCAGAAAGCCCTGCCCAGCTGTGTGCAGTTTCTCAGCCCCCCATCCAAAGGGGAGCTTTGCTGGATGAACTGTGCAGGTGAAAATACAGCCACTCTCTCGGCCAGGAAGCTGAAAGGTGCTTTGCTTCCTAATAAAATAAAATCTAGAACACAAACCAAGAGAGAAAGGCTGCCCATAGAGAAAGTATTCATCATTGATCACAATGGTTTTCTATGGATTTTCCATTTCAGGGGAAAAATCCTTCCCTTTCAGAAGGGCATTAGAAAGCACCACTGGTATGTTATGGATTACATACCAGAGGAGGCTGGCCTCAGCACCTCGTGAGAAACCCACTAGAGAAGCCAATACAGGAATGATGTTAAAATGTTTTGAAAAAGCAAACAATTTCTATATCAGTTGCAACTTTTGTTTTACAAAGTCCTTTATTTCCTAGCAGGGCTCATGCTTAGACGTCTTTGATATATCTTATTGTGACAGCAGCACTCTTTTTTTATCATGCTATTTTGAGAGAATCTCAAATGCAACCGTGCATCAAATACAGAACATTGACCCAGAGTCAAGCCACACTTTATGTAATCCCCATGACATCTCTTACACCTATGGTAACACAAATGAGCTCCTGTCTGCATTTCCAGTGCAGATAAAGTGAGAGCTATTCACACACAACTCTCCTCTTGCTATTGCTGGTGTCTGTGCTGAACCATCAGTCTTTTCAGCAAGTGCCCTGACTTTGCTAACTCTCCCTTCTGGAGCTCATGGCTTGTTGCTCTTAGCCTCAGTTACACAACCCCTGAAAGCACCTCTCCGTTCTTTTCAGGGAGGTATGATTTGATGATCTGTATCTTTTGGCCTCATAGCTATTATTTGTGGCTGTCAGTCAGAAAACAGAAATTGAAATGAAAACAATCAATGCTCTCTCCTCTGTAGCAGACCTGTCACTGTCACTTTTTCATGACTTTATTTTGTTTTCCCTGCTCGTGTGTCCAAATAAGCATCATGACTAACCAACACACTCTCCATCCCCTCCCTAACCCTAATCCAATCCCCAGCAAACAAGAGCCTGTTACCTCCAGGAACTGCTCTGATTTCAGCCCTCCTGAGCCATACACAGGCAAAGCTGCCCTCATACAGCCCTCCCTGCTGAGGAGGAACATTATTTTGCAACAGCAGCTAGACATGAAGCCAATCTGGAGCCTGGGGAAGTCACTGCTTTGTGCTGCCCAGAGCTGCTAATGCACATGGACCTGGTCCTCTTCTGCCTTGTGGCATTTCCATTTCCTTGCACATCTGTCAGATTCTTTCCATGTTGCTTTTCCTTTGCTGTGCAGTGTAGCAAGATGCCAGCTTCCTATTTTTTTTTTCACTGTGTGTGCTCTAGATCTAACATTATGCTTCAGATGCTATCGGGTAGCCAAACGTGACACAATTTCAAGGTTGGCCTCAAGGTGGTTAACTCTGAGAGTCAGCTTTTCAATCACCATCAGATACTGATCAAACAAAAATAGATGAGGGCTGACAGCAGGCCAGCTTATTATACTCTCTATTTCCAGCTGTTTTAGTTCAGGATGCTTTTATCAAGTGAGTCTCCAGCTCACCAGTATGTAAGGAAGGCAGGAGGGGAAATAGTTGTACAGAAATGGAACAGTTTGTGATTTATAGCTGAAGAAAAACTAAGACAATGGTTTCCCCAGATTCATTTAGATGTAATTGGGCCTCGAGTATCACCATAAGACAAAGCAAATCACAAAGATAAAGCCAATCTGGGGGAGGAGAGGGGACCCACAGCTGCAAAGTTATAATTTCAAGATGCAGCTTTTCTCCCTCCCCTTGCATAAACATTACATCGAAATTATTGTAAACCTGCAGCTGCCCAAATGGCACTTGTGTCCTCACACACTGCACAGAGCTCAGTATTGACTTCAAAGGGACAGGTCTTTCCTGCTTGTTTGTCTCACTTTCAGCAGAGATGAATGTCTGTGTCACAAGGCAGAACTGTTTTGGCCCTCTAAGCACAGCACTTTATTACAGAGCAGTATCTACTCAAGAAGAAACAAGAACAACCCACAGGTCCCATGCAGAGCCCACAAAAAGCTCTGCAGAAATTGGCTTCTGCTCTGGCTCCCTGTGCAAAGCCCCATTAATCCAGGAGGACCTTCTCATCCAATGTTCCTTCTGGGCACAAAAAAAAACCATCTACATTTCATATGCAGTCCCTCATTCTTTAGTGGAGGAGCACAACCCAACTGCTGTGGCTGCCAAACCCCATCAGATCTCGTGGCTGTGGCTGAAGGTCTATTCCTATGATCCAGAGAGATTCCCATTCCCACCTGAGAACTGGATAACATGGTCCCAGCAGGATTAGAACATCTTACAAGGGTAAGGAGGAGCTGGGGTGGGAAGAACACTTGCTCTGCAGGAGTGACAGCCCAAACAATGTTCAGAAACCTCTGGATCTCACATCCTCCAGTTAATTATGAGGAAAAATAGGAGCTCTTTACCACTGACTCCATACAGAGTGACAGCTCCCGTTGAAGGTACCAAAATTATCTGTCTGGAGTTAGAGGGTCTTAAAGTCCCACGACTAGTTAAGGGTATGTGTAAATGTTGTTCTAACTAGTGGGATTCTGACCTAAATTTGGTAATGATTTAGCAACCAGCCCTTTCTTCCAGGGGCAGGATCTTAAAACTTTCCAAAGTAGATGCATCGGCGGGAGTTAAATGTCACCATCTACCTTTGGCTGATTAAATTCTGTTTTTTCTCCATCTGATACAATTGTAAGAGTGCACCGTGCTGATCAGGCACACATTTTGCACAAAATGTCATGCATGTTTATTATTAGATTAAGCTGCAGTAGGTTTAATTTTAGATCTTTTGATTCAAGTGGTGCAATGAAGATTAAATGTTAGGCATTATTAAAGATGCAGATGTGGACATATTGAATTATAAACCTCATTAAGTGCGACGTCCTAGACAGGCTTTTGAGATAAGCTACAAAGGACTTCCTTACTTCATACCAAAGTTATTAAAATATTAGAAGGTAAATCTAATCATAAAAATATTATGATAGAATGAAACTGATACTTTTAAAGTGTTATTACAAAAGACTGTATTTCTTTCATGTATAATTACTTCCTTCTCAGTTTAGATTGCTGGATTGATATTAAAATGCAAGTATTTTTCCGCTTTTGAACACACATAAAAAGTAAGTACAATGGAGCCAAATTTTGTCACTGTTCTCAGTGCCTGAGCCTTGAAAAATCCTCCTCCTCAATGTCAAGCTTTTAGTTCTCATTAAGATTAAAGTTATCTACTCATGATTACATCTGGTAGCAAAGCCATCCCCACTTGCATGGATGTGGGAGGAGCCAAGACAGTTATCATAGAATATATTACAAGATTTTGGAATGTCTGAGGTGGCTAGATTTAGAGAAGAGACCAGAATGGTGGAACAGGACAGAGATTCATGAAAAGATAAAGGCACATAAAAAGACAAAGGGGTGGGTTCTCATATTACCTAATCAAATTCTTAAACATCAGGTAATTCCTGTAACATCTGCTGTTGAAAAGTAGGGGATACAAAATGAAATAATAATAGGCAAAAGAAGAAAGTCTCAGATTCATGCAACAATTTATTTTTTTTTTAATTTTTTTTTTTTACCAACTATGAGCTTGTGGGAATGAGCTTTTACCAATTATGAGCTTGTGAGACTCATTTCTATGAGTTATGGAGGTTCCCTGTCATTCCACTTCACAAAATTCCTTGCTGGCCTGGATAACAAGAACTTCACCATGTCATTGGTGAGGTCAGAAGATCCATAAGGTATAAAAGCAATGCTAGCCCAGACCATCAGCCAACCATAGACTGACAGGTTGAAATTTCATAATTGCACAGTCCAGCCCTTCCTTTGAGAGGGTTTTGCTCTGGCTCTTAATATCAGGACCAAGACACTGCACTAACACAGTAGAGCAATTGCAGCTCTTTGAACCCATGGGTAGGTACAAACTATCTCAGACTGCACCAGGACTTTCACAGATTTTGTCAAAACTCACTGGAAATCCATATCCAAGTTCTGGAGAAGTTCTCACCACTTCTGCTAATATTCCCTCCATTGCAAAGCAGGGCTGAGCTATGATAAAGCAAAGCAGCTATGAGCTATGATTGCCCAGTTATTAGATGGACTGCTTCTCTCTCCAAATTTAGATATCAAATGTTTTTCCCATCCTGGGCCACCTCCAGAAAAAGTCCATAAAATCCTTTAGTTCAAGATCCATGTTTTCTTAACAGGTCTTTCTTCTATTTTCCCTTAAACTGTGCCAACTCTTTGACTGCAGTAGATAAAAGCCATTCTCATGCATTGAAGACACAGAGAGAGCAATTCTACTTCTCATTTGCTAAACAATTGGATTTGTAAAGCAATATAAGGACTTAAGAGCATTTTCTAAAGGTGTGTTATGTCAAATGAATGAAGTGACCACAATGGATTTGATCCACGGTAAAATATTTGAATTTGCTTGTTTCCAAGGTTTGCTACATCTGATAACCTGTTTTGTCTCTCAGCATACAGAGCAGGTCTCTTTTCAGATAAAGCTGGGAAAGAAAGCACCAATTTATTTGATTGCATTATATTTTACATTAGATGTTCCTTTTGGGATTCTTCTAAAAGCTGGCATTTATTTATATCTATCTGTCACTGACTGGAGGCACTTGATGTCAAAAATGGCAAGATAAAAAAGCTTGTTTTACAAATAAACCTGTAGGAGCAAAGCTACAGCAATGATTTTTGTAAAGTAGGCAATCACATTCCAGTGGGTTAGAGCTTGAATATTGCAGCCATTGCGAGAAATTGAAAATAAAACATGAAATACCTCACTACCACTAGGAAGGGAACTGAGGAACAGGGAAAGCAAGACTAGTAGCAGGTTATAAACATTTTTATTACATTCTTCCAGTAGAGAGTTACCAATTCTCCTGCTTCTTTTTAGTTGCCTTTGTGTGGGGCGGGCTAAATATCTTTAAGAAGTTTCTCCTTTACTAAAACCAAATTCTAGTTAGCACTATTTTTTGTACTCAGCAGAATAAAACAACAGGGTTTAAAGGGAAATATTAGATTACTTGTGAGGGTTTCTGAGAAACAGCATGGTTGGGTATTTTTATCTTCATTTCCTTGTCTTTTGCAATTTTAATTTGAGAAAATGCACATACTGTGAAAAGTTCAGTTAAATATTTCATTGTTAGTGCATGCTGCAGAAAGCAAAAAAAACCAAAAAAACAACCATAATAATCCAAAGATCAGCTCTTCTATATTTGTTTTGCTGGGTAATTTGTTAGTGCAAATGAAAAAAAAAATCAAGATTCCCACCGAGAGCAGACACTCTGAAAGAAGGCAAAAAGTAATAAAGCACCATAATGAATTCAGATGTTGCAGACAGAACTACTAAATGAAATACACAAATGGGGGAGTCAGGACTGCTGCCTTTTCTTCTGCTCTGTAAACACAGGTCTGCAGAGCTCAGATGGTTCCTGAGGCTAGCAGTAATAGCAGCTCCTATGTCCTGGTTTTCAGTAAAGCCAGCCATGACAACATGATCTCTTGCACAGCCTGTACGTGTTAGCACATAGACGACTGTAAGATGACTCACCACGCTCTTAATTGCAGCTTTGATCATTAAATCTCTTTTGAATTACTGAGGGCTCTATTTCCGCTTTCCAGTTACAAAAACCATCAGAAAAGGATTTGAGGTTTCAGGTCGGGAAGTTCAGCTTTGCTTTTTAAATCCCAGCCTCGTTCAGTGAGGATACATAAAGGGCTGCAAACACCAAGACAAAAGCAGAAAACAGATCACAACAGACCAATCTTCTCAGCCTTGAGCATCCAGTGTTGGCATCCACCTCTTTATCTTGTCTGCCATTTCCAGGCCAGAACTTCTGTTGCTTTGGTAACCCCACTAAAAGCACTGATGCTTTCATTGTGGTTGGCCTGCTCCTGGCACTAATCACTGTTTTCACATTAATGAGATGCTGTTTATGGTTTTTTCAGTGAGATGTTCTGCTCCATAGTCAAGGAAGGCACCACTAGATGGCCCAAGGGACTAGTAGGCTGCTCCTGCTTCCCAGAAATCCCCAGGCAAGGCACGGGGTGCTGATCCCCAGAAGGTTGGGCCTCCAAACCCAGCTTCTTCTGACCATGGGGAAGCCATTTGGGCAACAGAAGGCAGGACTCAGCTTTGCTCGTTTGCAGCAGCCAAAGATCCCTGTGGCACCACACACTGACACCCCTCATCAAACAAAGCACCCTCCATGCTGTCCTGCCCTAAAAGAAACAAAAGGGCAGATTTTGGCTCATAAAAGGGCTCATCCTGTTCTGACAGAGCCCCATTTCTGTGCAGTGTGTCAGCAGTCAACAGAGGGAAAGGATGATCCCTCACTGGCACGCTGAGTTTGCTCAGAAATGCTCCTTCTGGCTTTTTTCCCTTGCACAGCCCCACGGCTCCCAAAGCAACTCCTCAGTGACTTTTAATTCAAGCCAATGATTAACGCCCTTGGTAGTTGCACTCACCAAATGTTTCCTGGCTGATGTAAACCCCTTCCCTGACGGAAACTCAGGACCTTGCCACAGCCCAGCTTGAGAGGACATTTCTTCTGTGCAAAGAAGGAATTAGCCATTAGCATAATGGACTTTTAAATCTCTCTGGTCATTGGCCCCAGAGAGGTGCATCCAACTGAATGCCTCTAGTAGTTAATTTGTTCCACAAATGGAGAGGGAAATTTTCTCTTTAGAAAGCTTTTTAGTGGGACCATTTGTCCCCTAGCCAACATCAGTTTGACTTCTGCAGAGTCACTTCAGATTTGCAGTGATAAAAAGGAGGTAAAACTCATCTCCTTATTATACAGCTGAGCGGGTCTGCTCAGGGAACTGCAAAGAAAGAGCAGGGGAAATACAAGAGGAAATTACAAATAATATTGATAAAAGCAGCAAAGAATCACAGTTCTTACCCAAGTGTGTGACAAAAAGTTTTCCCAAAACAGTTCCACTATTGTATGGTCTTTTCCTATAACATCACTTATTTCATCTACTCCCAGTCTGTGGCAACCCTCAGGTGACCAGCCTTGCTCAAACCATTTTCTTATGGGGGTGGGTAGGAATTGCAGCATTTTTTATATTTCCACAATTTTCACACATACAGTAAATACAGACTGATAAGCTACAGACACCTGGCCAGCTTTAACTGAAATGCACCAGTACAATAGGAAATTTATCTGGGATATTTAGAAATTAAAAATAGGTCAAGTCCACTTAATAAAAGAAGTCTTCTAGCTTCCAAGAGAGCTTTTGTGCAGCCAAGGACTCATTGGTAGAAGTCTCCACAAACCTTGTTTTTGTCAGACTTCTTACAACAGGGCAGCATAATCAGGTGAAATTAAAATGGCCCCATGTTAGTCAGCAAGAAGAGGACCCAGCCTTCAATTAGTGCCACCACCACTCAGCCATGTCAAAGAGAATATAATGGATCTTGGCTGATTTCCTGCCAAGTTTTCCAGACCTCACTCTGCTTTTTTGACTTTGCACACAGTATCATATTTAGCAGGACTAATGAGCCTGCATTCCTTTAACAGGCCCACCCCAGCATTGTGAGGGTTTGTTTTGTTCTCTTGTTGATGATCTCCCTTCCTCAAGAAATCAATGTTTGTAAAAGGCACAGAATAAGGTCTTTGCAACACTCATTCCAAGGCCTCTGCTTTATCCTCACTTTTAGAGCACACAAATGATTTTTGAATAGCAATTTCAGAGAAAATCCACAGAAAACATCTTTCTGCAGGACTGCAATTATTCTGTTCTTGCTGCCTTGAGCACCTCAAATAGTTACTCTTAACTGGGGAAACTGATGGAAGGAAACAGAAGAGACATAAAAGCAAAAGATCAGCAGAAATCATACAAGAAATTCATGCTGTGGTTTCTAAAGAACAAGGGTATGAATAAAAGCCATTCCAGTCCAGTGAGGCATCACCTCTGAGAGGTCTGCTGGAGAAAACCACAAGCTGGTTGGTTCCACCTTGAGCCCTGGGAAGGGGATGATTTCTGGTGATTTTTGCTCCATTTCCAAACATCCAAAGGCAAAGAATGTGACTGGGAGGAGTTGGTATGTGTTTTTAGGGGAGCAGTGCTGGCACTCCTTCTCCTAGGAGACCCTGGGGGCAAGTTTTAAGTGTCTGAGAGCCCTTAGCAAGAATTTGGTAGAGTCAAAAGCAAGAGGAGAAGAGCTTCACTTTTCAACAACACAAGAATCAACAGAGGTAATGACTGTACTGTTTTCTTCAGACATTAGTATTAATAAAATTCACTCTGAAAAGGCCGAGACATTAAGTGCTAAGCAGATGATGAGCTCCAATTGCAGCAATTACTTATTGACTGTGTAATGTGCCCTGCTTTTTGCTAATGTCATCCTTGTCCTCTTCTCCTTTATCCTTTCTCCAAACATTACCCAAGTCTTTTTGGGCAATGGACTATGGAGTGAGACTTCATCCATGCAGTGTTTCGTTTGCTGATTACAGTCTCTCAAATTCCATTCTTACAGTGATTTTATTTTTTTTTTCTCCTCTTTTGATTTATGGGGCTATGTGTATAGTCTCCAACCTCCATCCAGCTGCCTCTTTTCACAAAGCCTGCAGAAACACAATTATTCCAGGCACTTTTTCTGCCTTTTGAAGTAAAATGATCCAACAGCTTTTGATATATAAACCATTACAAGGTCATGTCAGTTTGTTTAATGTAACAAAAAAAAAAAAAGTCAGAAAGTAAAAATTTAGGTAAGAAATGAAAAAGCCCAGGTATACTCTTGATCTAGTAGGTCATGTGGTCTGAACAGTTTTCTAATGCTGATTTCATTGTTGAACCTTACTGCTCTGGGGAGGTGGTCCCATTAATGGTAGTGTGGAAGTTTGCTGAGCCATGAGAAGTTTCCAGTCCAGAAAGTTTCCTGCTAATTTCATTGAGTTTGAGAAATTACCAGAATATAGGCTTCATTAAGAGTTGCTTTTTTATGCAGATGACAAAGAGAAATTGCAGCCAGTGGTGTCTTTGCTGAAAAGACTCCATTAGATTGCCATTAGTTGCTAATAATACATCATAATTATTTTTATAGGGTTAAGCTTGTCTCTTTCCTCATCCACCTGCCTTGCAGAGATAACCTCTAAGAATACCCTGAAGGACTGTCAGGCTCCAACTCAAAAGCTTTTCCTTAGCTAAATTTTCTAAACAATTCATTACCTATAAAAGATTGGTGAGAATACAGAGATATGGGCCTTTCTCTTTCCAATTTACATTCTCATAAAACTCCACTCAATGCCTAGTCAGACTCTGGAATAATTTCATTCTTCTTCCATTATTACTATGCAAAGATATTCGGCATATTAGTGAAATATCTATTCATTCTTCAGAACACACTTGCCATTAACTACAAAAACACTTGACTCTAGTTAAAGAATTGTTAATCAGAGGTGTCACATCTCTTATTTGAAATATCCATTTTATTTATTGTGTGTGGCATGGTTTTCAAAAGTTTGAGCCTTAGTAGTGCATATTTCTACTTGAGGATGAAGAATAAGCTTTCTGCTAAGACACATATTTGTTAATGTGCACGTGTGGTTGGCAATACTAGGAGTTGATACTTCATTTTCTTCTTAAATGCTTTGCCTTGAAGTAAAGCTTATCAGTGAATCTATCAGGTCTAACAGCAGCATCTGCATCTGACCTTCATGCAAGTGTGTTAGATTATTTTAATTGTAAAGCTGAGTACCACTGCTGGATGAATAAGAACAACAGAGCAGCTGACTTGAATAAGTCCCACCAAAAGGCTCATTCTATTTTTCTGCTTAAAATCCTGCTTCTGTGGGCTGAGTCCTGCTGTGCACTGGACTTCTCTAAGCCTGGAATTCACTCCAACATCTTCAGGAGAGGAGCAGGTAAATGACCTGTCCCTAGGAATAGGCATTGGTAACTTGACCAGGACACACTGATGAGGTTCTACAGTTTAGAGCTGAATGTGAGATGAACCAAAATCCATGAACCTTCCAGCAGTGAGAATCTGGCACAAAAGACCCATGGCCACTTGGAGAGCAGGGCTGGCTCAGGTCACAATAACCAGCAAAGCTGCTTGCATGGGAAGGTCAATGACTTTTTCTGCCACTATGGAATGATATCTTCACACAGCATGAAATGCTAAATACTCATTTTCTCAAACTGAATTTACATAATTTAACTGAGGGCCATGTATCTGTGTTCTGGACTTAGTTTCATTGCAAGAGCTCTAAATGGTGACATGACCTCACCAGCACATTTGAATCCCCACTGCAGAGACCCTCTGAACAAAAGCCAGGTTTAATTATAATATGAAAATTTCAACGAGAGTGAATCAGACCTCCTTGTATGAAACCAGAAGATGCTGCAGTGCTCTCCAGAGAACGCTACATACCTAACCAACAGTAACAAAACCCAAACTGGAGCAAATGGCAGTATTTTCTGGGAAATGTATCCCAGAAAAAAAAGGTAAGGTGCGTGGGGATTTTTGTATTCTATTTGAATAATGCTAAATTTGCAGAATCTCAGAGGAGACAAAAACTATTAGTGCATTAACATTAAAGTTTAAAGAAAAAACAATTTCTCCATTTATGGAAACATCAAAACCCAACTGGACATGGGCAGCCTGCTACAGCTGACACTGCTTGGGCAGGGAGGATGGAATTTATCATCTCCAGACGTCCCTTCCAACCTAAATGATTTTGTGATTCTGTCACACTAAAAGTATCAGAACAGGTTTTTTTCTTTCTTTTTTTTTTTTTTTTTCTTTCAAAGGGGGTGGGTGTTTCTGCCTAAACAGGAGGGGAGATTTCAAAACCCAACGGTTCTAGTTTAGAAGTGCTAAAATACTTTTAGAAGTTTTCGACTGCTTTGAGTTGGCATTTCAGAATGACACAGATGAAGTGTAATTTTTTTTAAGCTGGAATGACAGAAAGAGGAAAAAAGCCTAAGTGACTTCCAAAAGAAAAGATATCATTAAGGTTGGAAATGACCTCTGAAATCATTGAGTCCAGCTGTTTACCCAGAACCACCACCACCACTAAACCACATCCTCAAGTGCCACATCCACATATTTTTTGAACACTTGCAGGGATAGTGGTTCCACAACTTCCCTAGATAGTGTGTTCCAATGATCTTTCCATTTGAGTCAAAAAGAGAAAGTTTTGTTTGTTTTGCCAAGATAAGTTGATTTTTACTATTATTTTTAGGTTCAGCCCTAAAAACAAGATAAGAAAAATTTCCATCTCAGCTTTTAAATACAGTTTCATGAAACTGCTTGAGCTCTAGTATAAGTTGTATGCCAAAAAAAACTAAGCAAGTGAGACCACACCACAGGAATACTGTTCTGGGTTTTGGGTGCTTTCAAAGCTCAGAGATGCCCCAAAAGTAATTTATTCCAAGCAACATGAGATATACACAGCCTTAATTTAACATTTCAAATTGTGAGAGATGAAGTATTAAATTTCCATCTCATATTTTCTGCTTAGATTTGTCCAAACAAATCAGCACATTTCAGGAATATTTCCACTTACTTTCATCTACCTGGTTATTCCAGAAGGCTTAACATGTACTATTTCCTTTTCTTATCCAACCACTTGAATAACATCTGCCCTCTTCGTCAGCTTCCTAAAATAACCACCTTTGGCATGTTAGAAAAGATTTTTCATTCTCTGGTACAAAACAGCAGTCAAGTAATGAACTGGGCTCAGCCCAGCAAATATTTAATTTGGCAAGTGCTAAGTTTTAACTTGTGATATCTCATCTTTGCATTCAAATGTCCAAAACAGGTGATACACACGTAATGCGAAAAGCTAGAAGCAAACACCACAGCATTTAGAAAATAGCTGCAGGGGTTTTTTGCTATGGAAATTATTTCTGCATAAAACATCAACCCAGAGTAATTGTATATTTTGTTTAGAGTGACAGCTGAATTTTTCATGTATTTGCTGCCTTTTGATGGCAGATAAGTGGGAAGGAAAATGCACTCTCTGAAGGCTTTTATCAGAGAAAATCACAGTCAGAAAATTGCACCATGTAGCACAGCAATATTTCCATACTTTACTGCACTTACAGAGAGAAAACTGTTATTAAGGCTAACAGGGTGTCATATAAAAAGAGATGTTTCTTTTCACAGATCCCTTATTTGGCCAGAATTTTTCCCCCTACAGTTGCAGAGGTTGGGAGGCCATTGCAGCAGAATATAAAACATTAGACTTTTCAGTGAAGTGCAGCTAATATTTTAACAAGGGGATCCAACAAAATTCCTGCTGGCTCTGTAGACTGTGATAAAACCCAGGATGGGACAGACCCACCCTGGGGAACCTATTCACCTGTACTCCCAAGGGGCAGCATCCTGAACCAAGGAGGGAGCAGAAATCCACCCCTAAAGCCTTGCCTTGCTGTAGAGAGCTCTGTTGTTCCCAGGAATCATTCCTCTGGTGCCCTTCATGCCTGGCTTGTTGGACATTTCAGAGAGCATCTGTAAAGACAGCTGGGCAATCTCCCACTGGAAGGAGTTTCAGGAGAGCTGATTGCTTTGGAGTTCTCTGGAAGACTTCAGTCTGCTTGAAAGGGAAAGAGCTTGTAAGGGACCAGACTGGAGAAAAAAGGGGTGAGGTCCATCCAGCTCAGGAGCCCTGTGGTCCACTCCTGCTGCTGCACTGACTCACATTTACTGAATTTACCAATGCCCTAATTGTCTTCTGCTAAGCATGAGCCCTGACTCATAGGAAGAGCTGCTATTTCTACTGCTAGGGATTAAATTCCCGATGGACAAACCCCTGCAGATTCACGAGAATCATCGCAGCAGCTGTAAAACCGTTTCATCTCCCTGTGACTCAATCGTGCTGCTAATATTTCAATTATTTGGAGGTTTTGTAAACAAAGCTATTCTGGGATGCTTTGGAAGCGCCAATCTCCTTCTCCAAAGGCCAGCAGTTAGTCATGGCTTCATTCATCAGGAGCCCCTTTGCTCTGGGAAGCTCTCACCTCCCCATTGTTCTCAGCTGTGCTGCAGCCATTCCCTTCACATGCAGGAGCACAACATCTCCCAGATCCAGTCCCCAGTGCCATTCTGTTTGCTCTCTCCATGGATTATTGCAGTAATAAAAGCAGCAGCTGCCTGGAACAGATTTCTTCGCAGCAAAGGGGTGAAAAATACCCAAGCTTTCTCTGCCATCTTAGGTTGGCAAGTGACAAGAAGATCTGCACCCATTTTGTTCCTTTAAAGCAATTTGAAATCTAAAAGAACCCACAAACTCGCAAACATTGCTTCTAATCCTAGAGCAGTATTGGCACAAACACAGGTGCACCTTCATCCCACTGTCAGGGAAAAATTAAGATTAAAAAATGAAGAAAAAATTCTCTCTTTTCCCTGACAATCCCAACCAGCTTGAAGCTGCAAGATTTATCTGGTATTCCAGCAGGCCCCCAAGGCAACACTGCAAAAATTCTCAATCCAAATCTTTGCAAGCACAGAGCAAGATCCCAGGCTACCCACAAGACCAGGGAGGTTTCCTGGCTTGTACTAGGGGCAGTTTGTTTTCATTAGGAAGAACTTCCTTGTGGGATGTAGTACAGATTGACCCCCAGGCCTGAAGAAGGCAATTTGAACCTGCCATTAATCAAGTTACAAAACTCCTTTTTGCAAGTAAAACATCCTGAGCTGTTGTTTGGGGGTCCTCATCACAAGATCCTTTGAATATCTGTCCTTCTGATGAGACCTCCTCGTGGTGGAGTAATTGTTTTCCACACAGATAACTATTTGTTTTTCTGTTTCATATTATGGATTTCTTCTTTTAATTACCTGAATCCCACTCAGCATTCAGAAATATCAAGCACAGCATTATGAAATATCACTTTTTTCTTGTCCTGCCAATACTCAACTCTTCATCCACTGCTTCAGCAAGGTGTTGTTTTTACTTTATTTGAGATACTTCAGCATTCCACTAGGAATGGATAGAAATGCTGCAGATTTTATTTTCTTCTTAGCAAATGATCAGACAGAATGGAGATAGTTCTATAAAAAATAAAAACCAGAAAACAATTTTCTCATAAAAGCTGTTGGTTCTTCCACAAGTTGAGCTTAATTTTAGTTTAATTTTAATTTTTTAGAGAAAGGGAGAAAGGGTCTGAATGGACAAAACTGTCAGAGATTTCACCATGAAAATGGTAGCAAAAATCACATATTCTTGACACACAAAATAGAGGACAGTCAATGCCTCTTATGAAATCATGATTATTCTACTTTATGTTTCTCTTCTCCCTTTTAGGAAGTTCATTGTTTCTAGTTCTTTCACAAATGAGGTAAATTCAAGTACAGAGTAGGACCTTAACAAGAAGGAGGAAGATGACACAGGAATGGATACTGGACATGGCCAAAGCCCATCTCTGTGGAGTCCACCCACTCTAGCACTGAGATAGCTGGGGAAGCCCACAAGCTGAATGGATGCATGTAGTTTTTCCACATTTCACGAGGTTTTTAGTTGCTGTTGCTTTACAAGAATAGATCCAGTAGGGTTATATGGGTCCAGTGTATTTCATTCTGGACTTCAGCAGATAACAGACCTGTTTATCTTTAAAAAAAGAGAGAGAGACCTATTTCCTGCACTTTTGGTTGGAAGATACCACTTTTTCAAGTGATAACGACAGAAAAATAGAGTGTAGGAATGTGAATAAGTGATACTACACAGGTTTTCAAAAGAGAAATATTGAAAAAACCTTGCAGATCTCATAGTTTATTTCCCTGAGGATTAAAGACCAAGAGGCTTTTACAAAATTTTAACATAATTTTAAGCCAGCATTATGTGAAATAAAGCTTAGCTGAATATTCTCCTGCCTTCTAAAGAGGATTAAAAAAATTAACCCAAATACTTTCCATCCTATCATTTGATACCTGATCACAGAACTTCAACTACTGCTACCAGAAGTATCATTTCTCCATATTTATGGGGTTTTTACATAGTTCCACAGGCAAATTTAAAAGCTTACCTGCAGAGCAGGATATCAGCATTGCTATATCCAAGCCCAGCTCTGTGTACCTGTGTGTGAAGGGAAATAAATTAGAGGTATTTTATCACCTTGGCTTTCTGCCTCTAAGAAGGTAAAGTGGAGGATCTTCTAGATGAGCAAAACATTCTTGCACAAAACTCACTCTCACGGCACAAATAACTCCAATATTAACAATTCATTTCATTCCAACTGAGGAGTGGTTTGAAATAGAGGCACTATCATTTCCCATGACTATTGTTCTCCCCAAACACCAGGAGACACTGAGATCACTGAGATGGAACTTCTTTCATTTCAGAGGAGAAAATGCTACTCTGGAAGCAATCAGTGGTCAGCAGAACATAATAGCAGCTGACATTTCAGGTCAATATGAAAGCAGTTTGGAGCCAGCCAATTTGGAAGTGCTCCAGTTTGTCACTTCATCGCTAACGAAGACAATGTTGCAACATGTTTTGTTTAATATGAAAACCAGGATAGAATCATGGGAGAATTATTTTCCTCCCAGCCTCACCCCCCTCCAATCCTCTTTCCAAATGCAATTGTTCTATTTTTAAAAAGCTCATTTGTTCTTATTGTTCTTGCATCAAGCTGGCTGCTCACCCATCTGTCTCCCACTGTGCTTAAAAAGATGTCATGATCCTGCAGTCCCAAACACAGTCCTGGTGTTTCCACAGAACTGAAACACTTCCGTAATGACAGCTTTCACTTAGGAGTGAAGCTATTTGTTAAAAAATGACAACCTCACTCATCAGGTTTCAGATGGATTTGTCAAAAATAAAAACCAAAATGAAACCCCAAACAAGTGCCACCTCATCTAAGGTACCAGGATGCTCATTGGTTAAGACATTAAAACCAGTTTGTTTAAAGAATTCCCATCTTCATCATGCATGTTATTTGAAAGTAATCCCACACAAAGGTTGTTGGGAAAACGAATCTGCCTTTAGGACTGCCCTTCACTCAAAATCCCTCAGCAATATCTTGAAAAAAAAGCTCCTAGCCCAAGGAGATCCCATAGGATCCCTCAGATCTGTGATGGTAATATCAGGTAAAATACCCCTGGAAAATTCCCACTTGCTGCACATCAGAAAGGAAAGAGACAGAAAGTGAGCAGGTGACCAAACCAACGTGTTAAAGTAACCATTTTCAGGGTTTCAAACAGAATTCTTGAAGTGACTAAAGATTGATCCACTATTTTGCAGGTTCCATTGCAGGGAAAAACAGTCTCATGGACAAAATCAAACCACATGTGCCTTTACTTGCCTAACAGCAGTGAAATCTAATGGAGGGAGTCAGAAATGTAACACATCATCAGTCCAGATCCCCTCATGTTCCCTGCACCTCAGGTTTTGGCTGTCTTGGTGAAGGCAGCAAGGCCTTCAGAGCTGGGATTGGCTCTGCTGAGGCACAGCCTCCTCCAGAAAAACAGCTTTGTTTTTGGATGGGACCTCGAGTGCAAAGCAGTACAAACACTGAGGGACTTCCAGACCTGGCACCACCTCCATCACAGCTTCTGACCTTAAATATCTGCACCCTGCTTCTATCAGTGGATTCCATCACCACAGCTCGGGATTCAGCTAAGAAGCCCCCAAGACTTTTTGGCCTTGTGGAAAATAGAGATTGAGGCACTTTTCTCTCTCTTAAACTTCTTTACTGGGAATCTTTACAGAGGCAGAGTAGACACACACTTGCCCTCAGTGTGTTTCATGGAATAAACAGGTTTGACAGCTGAGAATTTTTGGCAAGAGCTGCAAACAAACTTGCACTTTTTTGAAGAGGCCTAAAGTAGAAAAACAACCAGGCTACTCTCCTCAGAGGAGTAAATCCTGAGGAGACCTTTTTTTTTCTTATTGCATTAATGAATATTCTGTCACTTTAGCAGGCCTAACATAATTGTTCAAACTGCTATGCTGAGACTAATTTCCCTGTCACTTACAATTAGAGGTGTTAATATGGCCATTAAGATGTTACAAATGGCTCCTGAGCACCCTCCCAGGTCACTACCATGTACAGAGCATCCCGGCAGAGTAGCAGAGGGAGTCACAAGTTGGGGACCTCAGCAGGTCTCAGTGCCATGAGAAACCTGGCAAGGCAAGGACATGCCACAGCTTCCCTTCCTGCAAAACCCTTGCTGGCTGCTCAGCAGGGAAAAACAACCCAGTTCAGAGAGGACTGGTGAGGCTGTTGGACACTACAACAACACAAAGACTCTGACTTCAGAAGGCTGAAAATGACTCTTTTATTCTTGGGATGTGTTTCCTTTATATACTGCTCTACACAGACCAATTGGATTGGTGAAACAAAGACAAATCTCTTCAATCACATTGGTCAGACCAGAGGGACATCAAGAAGTCCCTCCTAGAGAAAGAATGTAAACAATTTGCAGCTGCAAAAACATGTCTCTTGTTTACAGAAAATTCCCTGAGAAAGGAATTTCAGAAAACCAAAACATCTCAGGCACGAACCAAGGCTACAGCCTGGCACCTCTGCCACACCTGCCAGCCCACTGAGTCTCCCACTTCCAGATGCTGCAACTCCACTAGCCCTTCCCTCCAGGAAGCCAAGCAAGGGAAGGGGTGTCCCAGCCTCCTGGCAGCAATTAGTCATCAGAATTAGTCTAAGACTTCACTTATAATCTTTCCAAATGGAAAGACCATCTTGTAACTAATTTCTTGTGTCTGCAGAGCATCTGACACACAAGAGAGGGGACTGTGAAGCTTTTAGTTGGTATTCCATGGCTGGAGAGTGCAAGTGCACTCCTCACACAAAAAACTCTCTGTTAACTGAGCTGCTAAAGCTTGGTAGGTGTCAGGTTGGTGAGGGCAGCTTGTGTGCCATATTAGCTGGAAGAGGCTGCATTTGCATGGGAGACTCCAGTCTCCAGCTACTTTCTACTTTGAGATGATCTGGAGCCATCCTGTTTCAAGAGGTCAATTTTTAAAGAGGCAGGGACAAAAACATCCCTCTCTAAAAATAAACCAGCTCCTGTGAAAAGGCTTGGCATTCTCCTGTCAGGTTCCAGCGACTGGGAGAGAGAACAGTCTGTCTGGTGTTGGCTTCCAGCCACGAGGAAGTTCATATCTAATACAATCAAGACACATTAAAAAAAAAAAACCCGAGCAAACCCAACTCAAACCACAAAGCCTCCATTGAAAATGTGTTTTGACTTCAGAAGGGAGACAGGAAAAAAGAAGAGAGGATTAGAGATTCAGGGCCCAGCGCTCCTCTCAGTTGCCCCAGATTTACACCCATTATACTCCAGAAGAGTTGATCCAAATTCCACTTTGCTGTGAGAAAGGCAAGTGCTTAACTTACATCAGCTACAAAAACATTTCCGATTTCTTATCTCTTTCCTAATTGCCATTCAGGGGACAGTGTGATGTGTGTCACGTCCAGCCTTTACCCATTTATTCTGAAGGTTAAAAATGTCACAACGGGTGTGGAGTAACCAGCATTTCAAAAAAAAAAAAAAAAAAAGTTTGCAGATACAGAAGTCTGTTATTGCAAGTCCAATGAGAAAATAATGCTCTCTTTGTACTTGTTTTCCCTTGACAGACAGCTTAAATTAGGTTGCTGAATAACTTGGTACATGGTACAACAGTAAACCTGTCACAAAAGCATGTTAATCAAAGCACAACTGATACTTGACATCCCCTGGTGAAAGGCATTTTTACAGTGTTTCATTAAAATTGAAAGGAGGATTAAGAGGCCTATTTCTTGATTAATGTCTCTCTCTGACTGGGAGATGTAATCCTATCCATAACCTCAAATTACTGGAAACAAAATTAAATTTCTGCCAGCAGATCATTCCGAGCACATATGACACAGGGCACAAAAGTATCATTTCTTTACACTTTTTATCCAACCTGGAGACCCTTTGAGTTGCAAAAACCGCAGTGGGAGCTCTAGTTACACTCCAGGCTACAGGAGATGCTGTGGAATAGCCCCTAAGACCTGTAGGGGTTGGCCAAACATTTTGAAAACATTGCTTTTAGTGTCAAAAATTATTATTAAATGAGATGAGGAAATCCTTGGTGACAAAGTAAATCAGAGACAGAGAAAATTTCAGAGGCAGAAGTTTAGGGAGAAAGTATTCTACCACATTTGCATGTCACAACAGAAACAGGGAAAAAATACTGCAGTCAACAGGGCATAGCAGGGTGTTACCCAAACATCCCCAGGCTTTGGGAAGAGAGGAGGCAGCCAGTCTGGAAGGAGGAGAATGTCGGGATTTCTGTCAGGACACAGCCTGGCTGTCCTGGCTGCCAGGTGACAGGGATCCTCCTGGGAGCACAGCTCTGCCTGGTGACCACAGTGTGGTGAGGAGCAGGTTCTTCCTCCCCAGCACCCCTGCCCCAAGGCCAGGATTCAGTGTCAGGCTGAATTCCAGCTGGTTCCCAGCTGGTGCAGGGACAGAGCTGTGCTGGGCAGTCCCCACTCCCCAGCCCACAGGGCAGCTGGTTCCCTGCCAGCCCCCTCAGCCTCTGGGACATTTCCTTCCAAACCTCTCCTATCAGCCGTGCTCGGAGCCTGCGTGCCCAGCAGAAGGAACAAAAGATGATACAACCCACACTAATTTCAGCCTGCCCCACACCAGACAGGGCAGAGGCAGTACCAGGTCAGAAACTCAGCTGCAAACACAGCCACCTGCCAAAATCCTTGTTTCACAACATGCTCTGCTCACACTCCATGGCAAAATCCTGCGTGGCTAAATCACAAGGAGCTAAAACAGCTGCATATCCCATTGAAACAAAACAAACCCACGCCTCAGCAGTCCACTCCAGCAGCACATGGCTGCACCTCCCTCAAACAGACTCTGTTTCTTCCAAAAGCAAACTCCAAGTGGGCTTTTGTGGCAGACCTGGCAGCCATAGTCTGGCTTCTCAAAGGCAAATTAGATAAAATCACTTGCAGCTCTGCTGTTTCAGCCACTTCTCCCTTGAAATATTTTCTGGCTGCCTCAACCTGATGGTTTATCTTCAGAAGACAATAGTTGAGCTAGAAGCCTAAATTCCAAAATGCACAAGAGTGGGACTCTCAACAGATGCTCCTCATGTCTCTGGGCTTCAGTAGTGTCTCACTCTCAAAGCCATTAACATTTAGTGCCAGGAATAATTTATTCCATTAGATAAGGGCTAGAACCTTTTCCAAGCACCACCTACATGCACTGAGAGGTTAACAAGTCACCTAAGGCTACCTCATGTTTCAACTTTGATCTCCTCTTTGGTTGATCTGAATAGCACTTCCCACGTTTTTCCTCTCTGCAAAGCGGTGCTGTGTTGCAGGGGGAAGCCCTGGGGTTTCAGTCTCCTTGGAGGTACTGCCAGTTCCCACTACTCCCCATCTCTGCCCACCCCGTGGTACTGAGATCAGCCTGGAGTCCTGCTCAGCCATGAATAGCTGAAAAATTTCCTTAAACAAAACAAACCCAACCCCCCCCCCAACAGACTTGTGTAGCACTGAGCTCTGGAAGGTGGCATAGTGTTAAACCCTTGTTTTTAAAACAACATCCAAATATGTTCCTATATCTGACTTGCATCCTGAACAAGCACCCTTACTCCAGATTTCTGCAAAGAGGATGGGTTTGAAACCCATCCACCCCCTCCTTAGATTTTTCATTCCCCACTGACTCCTTGGCATCTCTGTTCTAAACACCTCTGTTCTCAGCCCTGTTTACAAGATCAGGTTAAAGCAGCCTGTGAAAAAAGGTAGAGTTCAAGAAATGGATGGGGCTGTGCTATCCTCAAAGTGTTTTTAGGGCAGTAAATATCAGGGCTCTCCTCTCCCTCTCTAAAGCAGCTCAATGTACACAACAGGAGAGCACATCTGAGAGATGAGCTTTGAGATACAGCTTTTCATAGTATCTGCAACAATTTAATAAGCTGCAAGCTGCTCCCAGAGCACATTCATGGGAGAGAGGGGTTGTTGTTGTTTTAGCCTTTGTAGCTTTGCTAAGCTTTGAACTGAGGGTATTGGGTTGAACAGCAGTAAATGCACTGTGAGTTGCCTAATATTTTCCATTACACAATTTGTATCGTGTAATCTTACACCTGACATTTCCTGTTCTTATACTATATCCACTGCTTGGAAAAAAAAAAAAAAAAGAGAGAGATGGGTTTTTTGTTGCTATTTATAACATGCCAATAGATCATAGCGAGTTTTACCAAAGGGCAGGTTAAAGAGTAATTAAAAATCTAGTCAGATTATTAAAAAAAAAAAAAAAAAAAAAAAAAAAAAAAAAAAAAAAAGAAGGATGTGTCAGGCATTCAAGACCTTCAGGGTGAAATCCTCTGGAGCAGTACTGAAATAGACTTTTTGTTGTTAATCTCACTTTGAAAACTCAATTTATTCTCATGAAAGAACTTCCTTATTTGCAGTCTAACTTGTAAGAAAATATTTACACCACATACACTGGCTTATTTGTCTATTAAGTGAGCCATATGGCATCAGGACTGGCAATTTAAGTGGGAACAGACAACAAATGAATGGTGCAGAAGGCTAAACCTCAGAGAACCACAGCGGCTGGTTCAGGGATGAGCTCAAATAGACAAAAAGAACCATTTCCCAAGGCATGAGAGGAGTCTCACACAGAGGTCACTGGGGAAACCACAGGGCCATCAGAGGGGTCTGACACTCTATTGCAGGTGTATCAGTGTGCAGGGCAGACCCCAAAACTCTGGTCCCTGCTGTATCCAGGAGCTCCCTGACCTCTGCACAGACCCTGCTGGACCATCAGCCCCTCCAGCCCTGCCCTGCAGCAATCCCATCAGCTCTGGAAACGGGAGCAGTCCCAAGGGAGGCCCAGCAGGTTGAACACTATCAAACACAAGCACCCAGCACTCCTGGGTTCTGGCCGTGCCCATGGCAGGTCGACAGAGCAGGCTGAAGCTGATTTGCAGGAATCTGGCAAAGCTGAGCACAAACCAGTGTCCTGAGGATGCAAAACCTGCCTGGCTGCTTGCTCCCCTAGGCTTCTCATATTTCTGATGTTGGTGAGGGGGGAGGGAAGAATGTAAAACAAGATTTCTCTAGCTGCCCTAAACTATGTTACACCCCTTTTAAGCTTTCTCCTCACATTTCTAAGCACAGATATGGCTCTCACTGCACAATGTGGGCATAGATACCAACCAAGGACATGGTTATCCTGCTTATTTCTATATAGGGAACAACAGCAGGGTCAGTGGGAAAATGGGAGCTGCCAGGAGAAGGAAAGAGCATATTTAAATTTTCTGCATTTCAGCAAGGCTAGAAACAGTTAAATGGGTCACCCCACTTTGATAGGTTATCCCATTATTGAAGTTGTAAGCAGCACTGGAGCATAAATGTTTTGGGCACAAAAATGTCCATGGTTATTTTCAGAAAACAAATGTGCTTTAAAAGGCTTGAGTCTAACATGGAGACTGAGTGGAGGGAAATACTGGAGTGATGGGAATTTTTAAAGGCCCAAGGTATAAGCATTTACACAGCAACCTGATTTGGAAACCAAGAAATAGGAAGATTAGTTTATTACGAGGTTCATTTCTTTTCTGATTTCTATAGCAGAGTGTTTTTATCATGTGAAATGATAGTCAGTGCCACAGCTAGTCAAATATAACAAGTGGGAGAGTGAGGGGAAATAATTCTGAAACCTTTTGAAAATGAAAGCTTTTTCCTAACTCAGGAGCCATAAATAAAATCAAGTATTTGCCCTCAGGGAAGAACTTAACACAAGTCCAATTCAGCTAAAGGAATCTTTCACCAAGGCATCTTTGCCCTCACTGTTACTGTGCCTTCTCCTCACTCTCTGCTCTTTGGGAGTCAGAGCCACTCTGCATTTAATAGCTGTGCACTACCAAAAGTCACTCTGAAGGAGCCAACAGAGCCAATAAAACCTGGACAGGGCTGATTTCTAACGATTTCTTCACTCCCTGAAGCACGACTTCAGCCTGCAAGGCTTATCAGGCAGCTGCACACCCCATCGAGCCTCACACTCTGTCCATCACTGCCCAAGGTTGTCACAGCACCTGTTCCTTACAGGACAGTGCAAAATCTGAAGAGCTTTTTGCTGATGCAGGATTGTTCCCCCCACTTCCACAAGAAACTATTCCACGTTGGAGGGCTTATTCCAGGAGGGGTTCCCAGCAAGCCAGTTTATCACACCAAGAACCATTTGCAAGTTAGCTTTCCCCACCACCTGAAAACCACACAGAAGCCAAACAAAATCATATGTGAAGGGCAGTTTCCTCCTTCTTTTTTCATCACAGTGAAATCCTTCCTTCCTTCCTTCCTTCCTTCCTTCCTTCCTTCCTAAAACAAACCCTGGAACCAAAAGCAAATTTCACCTGTATAAAACCAAAGTCACTTCGAGCAGTAGAGCTGCTCAAAATTTACTATGGTATAATTCAAAGTAGTGTGGAAAAGGAATGTATAAACAAGGTCTTATTCAGGCTGGCTTGTGACAAATGGTGACATTTTCTTCTTGGAATAAAACCTGTCAAAATCATGTAATTAAGCAGAGAACGCCTTTGCTGAACAGAATTTATTTTCAAACACCAAAAACATCCTACATCAAGTAAATCTGTGTTCTTGTTTTCCAAAAGTCTCATTTCCAGCATGACTTACATTCCCCCTTGGAAGACTTTCAGAGCTAGGCTGCCTTAACCTGGAAACAACTGAAATAATCCAAAATTGTGTGCAGCAGTAAGGGGTTGTTGGGGCAATACTGCAGTCTTGCTTCCAGCCTGGCTCTTTCTGCATCCGTGTTCTGCCTGTGTGTTCATAACAGGTAAATACTCTTCCAAAGGTATTACACCTTGGAGCAAGATAAGCCAATCCTTGAAGAGATGCACCTGTAGCTGTTCACAGGCTGCTCCAAAGTGTCTTACAACTTCTTTGCAAAGAAAACAAACCACTCAGAAGCATGCTCACACTGTGAAACAGCCCAGGGAAGATTTGGGAGCTGTTTTTAAATAAAAGCTGCTAGCACAGCAGCTCCTGTTGAGGATTGTTCATTTTGGGTACAGCTGCCTTCTGCTGCCTCCACAGCTCTGGAGCTGTTGTTAACAGCTCTCACTGCACACAGGACCCTGAAATTCCACAGCTCAGTCCCCCAAGTCAGCAGGATGCCCCAGAGCCTGCAGAGAACAGCAGCTTCCATTACTTCCAAACACTCAATCAGCAAAATGACCCAAATCCCTGACAAGCTGCAGAAATGAGAATCCACAAAAACAGAGACAAAAAACATGCAAAACCTCCCCTTCAGTGGGAAGAGGAGGTTGCATCCCACATTCAGGTGTAGGGATTGAGCTTTTCCAGAAAAAAGTGCATCTCCACAAGGCCCAGCTAGGAATGCGCCTACAATAGCATGGAAATAATAATACACCAATATTCTAATTACAATAACAACATTGGAAAACGCTGAGTTTGCCAAAGCTGATTCATGTGTCTGAGGGAGGGGGGGAACAAAAGGTGGTTTTGACACATCTTGTTCCTGCCTCCTGTTTTTCTCTACTTCTTTGAATTTCAAAATTTAAATGCTATAATTGGAGTTGAGTGAAAAACAGAACTTGTGCCATATGAGAAACTGACATTCTGGCATGTTTTTCCATTGAATGAGAACCAAAAAAAAAATTTAAAATTTCCCATGAAGTGACAATCCAAAAAAATCCAGTTTTGAACCTGTCTATATTGATACATTTTAAAATTTTGTTTTGAGAACATCAAAGCAATGTAACAAATTAAATCCTGCCAAAGTATATCAACGTTTTGTGTGAAGAATCCAAACAAACATAGAAACAAGGATTTTACCTTTCCAAAGCAAAACAAAAATGTTCCTCAGCTGCAAATACCTGTGTGATTGACATCTCTCAGTAAGACATTCTGATTTTGATGAAATTTCATTTTCTGACAGAAAATTGTTCCATCAGAAATTTTAATGAGCTTTCCTTCAATACAAACACATCTGTGTTACTCATGCCTACAGGAATATGTCACTTGGCAATATTTTGCTCCGTTAGGTTCCTCCCCATTAGGATGAGGATATTACATTGAGTCTGCCTTGGATTGTCCACATTCCCCTCTCCCCATGCACAGCATGCACATCTATCATCTGATTAAAAACATTATTTATCTTTATATAAAAACACATATTTCCTAACAAGCCAAGACATTTGTAAATAACTTATAATACTGCAGCCGAGTGCTAAACATCATGATTTAGGATGAAAGAAGAAACCTTTCTGATCATTGTCCTTTAGTATTTCCAAGCCCATTTTTCATGTTTATTTGCTGTCACTGGCAATAAGTGATTGCCTTGCTGTATTGCATTTCCTCTGCAATGGCAAGTTGTTTGCAAAAGGAATGGAGGACAAGCTGTCACATCAAAGAGAAAAGACTGAAACCCACCAGGAGGTGAAGCAGGAGTTTATTGTCTTTTGCCCTGGGTTTTGACAGTTAATTAGCTCTCATCCAATTTATGCTTGTGTGGCAGCTACACCAGGGTCACCAGCAACAACTCCAAGGTGAGGCCAAGGCAGAGGATACGAGACAGAAAAACTTGTGACAGAGCCCCAGCCAAGCAAAGGGCTTCATCCCTCACTCCCAGCCACAACCAATGGACTCGTTCCCTGATGAAGCCTTTGACTCGTTTATTTTTTCCCCTCACCACACCGAGGACTCTTTCAACAGCTTTGGGCTCTGAGGAATTGCCAGAGAGGCTGCTAAATTAAGCAGTCAGAGCAGCAGCATCTGTGGAAAAACGCTGCCCCTTCATCTTTCTTTGTGTCAGCTGCCTTGGGCAGAGGAAGAGGAGGAAGATGACAGTGAGCAGGTGATAATGAAGGGCTTCACTGAGATGCTCTGCAGGGCTGGACTTCACTGTCTGCTCTTCAGGACCTTTCAGGACTTCACCCACATCTTCTGGCATCCAAAAATTTTTCAAGGCTTGGCAAACCAAATGTTCTTCCCCCTCTTAGTACCTGTTGCTCTCTCTGCTGCTTTGGTGGGTTTTGCCACCTGCACACATTTTACCTCCTCTGCCAGTTTGAAACCCTGAGTGCAGGGAGAAAGCAGAGCCCAACGTGTTGTCCTGGGGCAAGAGCACAAAAGCAGAATTTTCACATCATGGGATAAATCTTTGATCAAATCACATCTCGGCTGCAAAAAATGCTAGAAGAGTGCTGCCCTGCTTGATGCCTAGTGAAAAGCAGCAAGGTTTCATCTCTGAAAAAAGGCTCTGGATCAATTTAGAGGTGGGGTGGATGTCTCAGGGGAATATGACAGACAGTAGCACCAGAAAAAGAATTGGAAATGAGATGCAAATTCACTTTATGTTAAACACCCACTGAATGGGAATTTCTAGACATAACTGAACCAGTTGAGGCTCAGACTGGAGAGCCAGCCTTGAATACTACAGAGCTCCTTGGCAATGTCCAAGATGTGCCCCATTTCCAAGTGAAACCTTCATACCTTGTAGAAAGCACCTGCTGCCTCAAAAAATAGTTTCTTTTTCAGAATTACCTGTTCAGACCTTACCCAAGCAGAGCAAGACAGTTTCTAGGCACACAGGAAGCATCTTTCCTGCAGAGACACTCCTGAAGAGTCAGCCTCATTTAGCCACATTAAATATGGAAAGCACTGCACTAAAACAGCACTGGCACAATATTCAGCTTCCTATCTCAATATCCCAGCTTCCCTGCAGCTGGATCCTGATGAGATCCAGGGGCTGGATCAGGGCTTCCCATTCCGTTCTGCCATGATGGGGTGTTGGATGTACATCCCACCAACTATGCCACAATCCTTTGTGCTCTCTTTGTGAAAGACATTGAAAAGTCACCAGTAAGTTGAAAGTCTGAAGCACACAGTTATCCAGCTTTCTATATTAAAGTCACTTCTGGAGAAATCTTTCCTAAGCCTATCAACCAGTTACAGGAACCACCCCAAAGAGCCCCCTGCTCACAAAAGCTGGAGCAGCCTGGGATTTAAGCACTAGTGAGATGCAGCAAGCTCACATGAATCACCTGCAGGAACTGAGCTTGGAAGCCTCACTCTGAGAGATTCCAGCTGAGCATGAAGAGCCAATCCCCAAACACTGGGCCAGCAACAGAGGGGAGCCAACACCTTGCCCAAACCCATTTGGAAGTATCAATAGAGTCACCCTCTCAAATCACTGAATCACAGAATTCAGAATTGAATTGGAAGGGACCTCAAAGGTCATCTATTCCAAACCCCCTGCCATGGACAGGGACAGCTACCACCTCACTATGCGGCTCAGAGACTCATCCAACCCAGCCTTGAACAGTTCCAGGAATTCAAAGCACAAACACCTTTCTTCTGATGAGAAGCAGCAGAGACCCACCTCCTCTGAACACCTACAGCTAGGTGTGATGATTCTAGCTCCTGCAGCCCACTCCTAATATCATCTGAAATACCCTTCCACTCTGCAAACCTCCACTGCTCTCCTAATGAAGGATGGATGTGAATGCAGCTTGTATGGAAGTGGTCTCATGAGACACGCGCAGCCAGCCAAACAAGAGACTAAACTTAGCGCGTGGGCTTGTGGCTTTGTGTTTCTCTCAGCTCTGAGTCATTGTGTGGGGTAGAAAACTGCCTTCCTCCCCCAAAATATCATGGAAAGTTAGCAATGCCTCATGTTACAGTCCGAGAGGCTCTGCACAGCAGGGGCCAGGACTGTGTTACTCACAGGGAGCCTGAAGACTTGGCAACATCACAGCCAGATCTGTCAGTGATGTTTCACACAGGCCATTGAGCAACCAGCAGAGGAAAAGCATTTTCAGCCAGTCTTGATGCAGTGAGGTTCAGATAAGAAATAGGATAAAGACCCTTTCAATTCAAGGTCACTTACCTCCTTTCTCTTCCTTGAAAGCTTCTTTCCAATCTCCTCCCTTGCTGTCTGGAGCACTCTGTGCAGCACAGGTCCTTACCCTGGGGTGATGTGATGTGAGACTGCTGCCTGGGAAGGCTGCCAGCTGGACAAGGCAAGCAAGCACCTCTTGCAGATGAGCAATGAGTCCAAGCAAGCCTTTCCTCAGCACAAATTTGGAAGTTTGAGAGTTGGAGCATGCACGCTAAACACTTCCTAGATTTAACAAATTTGCATTGGCAAACGCTCAGTGATGCAGCTCAGGGCTCCTCACCCTCACTAACAAGCACATCAGGTACCCTGGTGTGTGCTACCTGAGCATGTCCCAGTGAAGCACCAGGAGTTGCTGCACTGCTCTAACTCAGGCACTGCAAACATTTTGCAGCAGGAGCATTAAAAAAAAAAAAAATAAAGTACTGAATAGTCAACTCAAAGGGAAGGCAAGTCAGAAACCCTGAATGTGATTCTTTGGCTTCAATCAGGAGATGGTTTTCACCTGTAGGTGCTTGTCTCCATCAAGGAAAACAAGTTCCTTCATACCTGCTCCAGGATGTAATTCACAAACAGGAAGAGGCAGGCACCAGGGAGAGATAAGAATTATGCACATATGCAGATTGACATATGTGTCTGCATGTTACTGCATAAAAACTATTGTCCACCTTGGGACAGTGACCAGGGCTGCAAAACACAGGCTCTTGTGTGCCCTCCCTGAACCAGCAGTTAATAATGCAGTGCAAGGAGTCAGGAAAGTCCCAGATGCCACGACCAAGGCAGCTGGGCTCTCTCTGCTGGAGAGAGTCCAATCACACAGTGCAGGAGAAGGACTGAGTCTTTCCAAAGCCTTGTAAGACCAGCCAGGATGGGGTTTGTACCAACACCAGACTTTTTCTTAGATGTTTTTGGTACTAAATTCTCCCAGCCCATACCTGTGAGAAGCACCAAACGCTCCTCCACTGTCTCTCACTGAGGATTATCAGCATTTTTTTAGGTATACAGGGGCTGCCTGGGTGGGGCAGAAGCTTGAGACACAGCACAGCACTTAACCCACCCACTTCCCTAAAAGGCTTTTTGAAATATCTGCTGCTGTTTGAAGAACCTGAATACAGAGAATAGGCAAGACCCCAGCACACAATGACCTGCTTTAAATGTCTCTTTGCCTTTGGGAAAAACACAGTGAGGCTTTTGAGAATGAATTATAGAAGGTAAAACTTCTAAAGGAAGATCAATAGTTGGACATCCTTTTCTTTACAAAACCATACTGACATTTTTGACACGTGCCTGTGTATCTTTTGTCAATGGAGTTGTAAGTGAGGCTCATGAGAGAAGGTTGAGGGGGATTTTGTGCTACACTCAACCAAATATTTTTATGAACATCGCTTTTCATTTCTGACTGCACTGCAAATCCATTATGGATAAGGAAAGCAGTCCTGAAACACAATTAAGAGATGGAGTCATGAGGTTGTAGCCTCGCAGCTATGAAGCAATGACCTCAGCAGAAGGAACAGATAGAAGATACACTAATCCCTATTAAAGGGGGAAGCTGGCAAATGATGCTTTTTAAATCATTCACATCTGCAGCACACTGAGCAGAGGGTGCATGAGGCTGGAGGAGAGCTGATGTAGCTGTGCCAATGGATTTCTCTGCTCCCTGGGGCTCAAGAGGCACCCTGCTAGCAGAGACACTGGAGGGCTGGATGAGCACTGTGTGTCTAAACAAGCACACAAACACACACAGATTTTGGTCTCATCGCCCAGGGACTGCAGGAGCTTTCTGCTGGGGGCCTCCCTGCTGACACAGAGCAAGCATAGCTTTATGTTCAGGCTGGCACAGCTCCAAAGAGATGCTTCATTAAAAAGTTTTTTCCCAAGCCTTTACTCCTACCCACATCTTTAGTGCTACAGGGGAGCTCAGAGCCCCCACCAGTTCTCAGGAACCCTCTGCACACAAGTTACAACACAAGATCATCGAGGGCACTTTTCTGGCAGGTTTTTCTCCCTCCTCTCACCCAATTTCAAAGCTTTTGACCAAGTACAAAGCTTTTGGCTTTGAGTGGTCAGTGAAAAAAGAAACAACAATGCAACCTGAGGGAGAAGGAGATGTCAGAGGAGAAGCAGCAGAGTAGGACAAAGTCTCTGCTCACCACAGGTCTGCTGGCAGCCCGGGATTGTGAGGCACAGCTGGGAGGAGAAGTGCCACTGCATAATCACTCAAAGCAGCAGTGTTTCTTTTACAGGTATTCAGATGCCTGGGCATCCCACTGAGTCTCCAAATAAATAATATTTGATTGTGACAAGTACCTAGCATGCTTCTGAATGCAGGAAGAAAATAATGCACTGACATTATGAAAATACTAGAGAGCCACAAGCCAATCCTACTCATCCTATGAAGAAAAAAAAAAATAAAAACAAAACAAAACAAAACAAACAAACAAACAAGCAAAAAAAAAAAAAAAAGCCAACACAATTGATTAAATAAAATGTCCTCGCCAGCATTAGCAATCATAAAAAACACTTTTTCTGGCAAGGCTCAAGCTACCTGCAGAGAATTCACTTTCCTTTTCTTCTGACAAGAAGCTCAAGGAATAAAAATGGCATCCATCCCTTTTTCCTCTATATGCTCCGTTCTGCTCCATATGGTGCTGCCTGATAGTAAATGAAAAATTAAAAACATTAGCACCAGCCTCTGCCCTCTCCTCCCCCACTGCTTTCTCCCTGCAGTGGCTGCACAAAATCTGCTGGCCCAAGCTGGAGACAAAACCATTTAACTGCTGAGCTCTGGAGTCACATATGAGCTCTCTCTTGCCTCCCTAGTTCATCGATGCCAGTTTTGCCAAGCACTGACTGTCCTTCTGAATTAATTCATCTTGGAAAATAACATTTTTCACAGACTTAAACTCTCCCCATGGATTATTTCTTTATTTATTTAAAACTGAAAATAAAGATACAGAGACAATCACAAATTAAAACTAAAACCTTTGAGTGTGAGATAGGCAGCAGTAAGCTATAACATTATAGCCCAGTCCTTCAAAAACAGAATTTGTAGAGACATCTTCTTATTAAAAAACATCGGAGCTAAATTTTCCCGGTAAATTCTAGTCATAATCTGCAGCTGCCACTTTACTTTCTGTTTCAGAGCCCTTCAAAATCATCTTCAACACGTGCAATGTGCAGTCATTTCCTTCACAAAAAGATTGTAAAACACCATGCAAAGTTGTTATTTTTTTTTAAATAAGAATACTTGGGAGCAATTATGAATGAAAAGCCCAAGAACTGGAGGAAGTAGACAGCAGACACTGAATGGGTTTTTTTATTATTCCTATAGCACCCAGGGTGGAGGAAGGAGCAGGTACCAGGTGGCTTGGAGGGAGCTGTCCCTCCCCATCACAAGCTGTAGGGGTCAAAGCCAGACAGAGGGAGGGGAGGTCATGATGAAATGGGAACAGTGAATGTGACAAATCACTCATCACCACGTGCAAACACATGATCTCTGTAGATTAACCTCACAGAAGAGCCATTATAATCATCCCATCTTCCTAGGCATCACAGCCTTTTGGAAAGGTTTGAGTGCTGAGGGTAATTAAGCTTTGTTATCAGACTACCACGAGCAACCTCCTCGACCTTCACAGCCCAGGAGCCTGGGGAGATAGAGGCCCTGTCCATCACAGGAGTTGCACCACATTTTCAACAAGAGCTTTCAAGAAATGTTGGTTCAATTGCTGCATCAATCTCTTCCTGTTTGTCCATGATCTGAAGCAGCAGCAGCAGCAGAAAGGCAAGTCCTGACATCTGGCACTGCTGACACAGTGTTGAGGTTCAGGCTGCCCTGCTGTGTCCCTGTGCAAGGTTTGAGACATTGTTACCATCACCCTCCATGCCAAAATGCTCCCACCAAGTGGGTAAGGCCATAAAGTCCCTCGAGCAGAGCTTGCTCCAAAGGCCTGGAGAAATGTGCAAAGGAAAGAGTTATAACAGAATGCAATTAATTTTTCATCCATTCTGTAAGCAGAAGCTTGCTTCAAATTAAAAAATACAAAACACTGTAACTGACAAAACTGTCTCAGACTTCTTAACTGCCACATCAACAAAATCTATGTCTACAATTCATTTTGCACACTTCAGCCCAGCACAAGCCAAGTGCAGGAGAAACCCTCCTAAAAGGAGACACTGCAAAACCTGTACAACCTGAACCATCACTGCTCTTCCCACTCTACTCCCTCCTACAGCAGCCACGGCAGATATTTCCTATGAGAAGATCATGGAGAGCAAGATGCATGGAGCATGCAAACTGGGGAATAGAATAGGTGACAGCAGCAAGGAACTAGAGAGAAGAAATTTATGGGTAAAAGTGAGAAGCAGCCTGAAACTGGAAATGGAAAAATCCATGCTGAGCGTGAAGGAACTCTAATCAATGCAGAGAATTACAAGGCAGATCATTTACCTGGAGAACCTGGCTAGATATGCAAAAAAAAAAAAAAAAACCAAAAAAAACAAAAAAAAAAAAAAAAAAAAAAAAAAAACAAAAAAAAAAAAAAAAAAAAAAAAAAAAAACAAAAAAAAAAAAAAAAAAACCACTACCTCAACAACAAGTGAGAAGACACTTGAAGGGAAGTAATTCCCTCTCTAAATAGAAGATTGTTTGTGAGTTTGTGATACACTCCAATGTTCACTCAATCTCATAAAATGCAGAGATTCCTGTCTAGTCAGAAATCTTAGCACAGCATAGATCACAAAGTAAGCCCTACCTACTAAAGTAAGACTTTGGACAGAACATCTTTCAACTACCTGCCGAACCAAAGATTTTTAAAATAAACATATTTTTGTCATATAGACCAAAGGAGAAATCTAGGAACAGAAGAATGCTCCTTCTCACTTATCTCTCCAGCTGCAAGGGTAACTCACATCAGGCAACAGATTCAGGTGGAAACACCCTGGGGGAACAGAGCTTTGACTCCTCTGGTGGAAGGCCTCAGAAATGAATCTGGGGGTGCTGTGAGGGTCTTTGGTGGTTTATGACCCCTGTCAAAACATGACAGCACTGCCCCATCAGAAGGGATGAACACCCTCAGGCCGAGGTGTGAAGGTGACCTTCCCTGGGAGGTGTAACAGAGGACAACTGGCAAGACAAAAAAAATCTTATCTGGCTCAAAATCCAGCTTGTAGCCGCTGGGAGTGGGTGCTCACCCCCTCTGTCCTACTGGCATCACCACCACATACCCAAAACCTCACCTCTGAGTGAGGCTGCAGAACACCCACAAATGGGCAATTGAGTCATTAAACATCAACATTCCAGTCTCTCACTGGCTACATCCCAACACTATTTCCCTCCCCAGCTTCCAGCATGGTTACTCTCAGGGAAATGTACTCTCAGGGAAATAGGCTGCACAGGGAAACGCAGCCAGTGAAACCAGGGCCAAAACCAGAGATGGGATATTATTCCTGGGGGGAGGAGGGGAAAAAATCATCAGTGGGATGAAACCAGGCTGAAAAAAAAGGGTAATTCCTTTGGATCTGCAATGCAACTCCTTCCAGACAACTGTTTGCCAGCCCAGATATGCAATGTACCAACCTAAGCTGTTGTGATGTGCTGAAATTAAAGTGTTACAAGCAGAGCCTGTACAAACCTGACACACACAGAAAGGCAGGCAGAGCCCATCCCTCCCAAAGCCAGGCACTGATCCCTGCCCTGGCCTGAGCCCCAGGCCTGCAGAACCACTGGCAGATGCCCCCAGGGCTTTCCCAGGCCTTTGAGGCTGCTCAGCCAAGTGTAGATGCTGTCTGTGAGCCCCAGCAGTGCTTTGGTTTCTCTGTTTGAAGGTGTCTGTAGGCTTGGGGCCCAGTGCTAATGCAGCACAGGGGCAGGGACAGCTCTGAGGGAAGCTTAAGACCAGGATAAACAACTTATTACGGGTAATGATTTTCTCAGTATTTCAACCAATGCAGTGCCAGTCACCCAGAGGCAAGGCTGTGAGTCTCAGCATTAGCACAGGCATAACACAAAGTGCTTTTCAAGGCCTACCTTCCTGCTATATTGCTTTATATTGTATCATAAAAATTGTCTGAATGGTAGTTCAACAAGCCAGGACTTTATTCACAGACCTACTGTGTTACTGATGCACGTGAGGTCAAGAAATACAAATAGAGCAGATAATTAGAAGGGAAGTGTGTGGTGCTGAGCAAACACATCAGGCATGGGAAAATTTTCTGCTCTGGAAAGGTAGAGAAATTGCATTTACAGAACTACCTGGTCTTGGTTTGAGCATTCATGAAAAACCAAGGACTTGCAGATTTACATATACAAGATCATCAGCCTGTAGTATTGCAGTTCCTCTTTTAGGGTTTGAAAACAGGGCTCTGTATAGACCAAACTCTCCAGTGGCATAACACAATGCAGGCAGCACTTAGCAGAGCTGTCCCCTTCTATCCTAGGAAAATGAGATATCAGGGACAGCCCTTGGAGATTAACAGATCACATTCATTGCTAGAAGAGATGAAGAGAAATGCTTTGCAGCAAACAGAGCTGTGCACATCTTCCACCAGAAGAAAATATCAGGCTTTGCTGTCTTGTTTTACACCCTGGAAAGCAGAGCATGGATACCTCCCACTTGGAAAAAACTCAGTTGCCCCGTCTGCTGGGAGAAAAATCCTTACCTTGACACAGAAGTAAAATATCAAAAGCATTTCATTCAGCTTGCCTTATTCATGAGTTCTGCTCGCTTCTGTGTCATTTCAAGATCCATTTAAATTGTGTGTTTCACTTGTCCCCTCAGAAGCTGGCAGCAGCCCACCTGCTTTTGGGTGCACCTTTGTGAGTGAGGGTGTGGCAGACAAACAGAGCATTCTTGCTCATGAGAGACCCTGTCCTGTGGCATCAGGCAGAGTTAGATGCTGCAGAAGACACACAATCCTCATAATACACCTCGTCAGCAGAGAAATGCTATGCCATTGACAAAACCCCTACATAAACACCCAGATGGTAATATGATTATGCCCTAAGGAAAAAAAGATTGATAGTGCTGGTGGTTTTACTGTGCAATAACCACAGAAGCTGTCTTTGTCCACGTAGTTCTCTAATCCTTTCCTGAAACATTGGTAAATACCCTTGCCTGACAAAGGTGAGCTCTCCAAGTTAATAACACGTCATAGAAAGAGCGAGATAAAACCTCTGTGTTCAGCTGGAAGCTGTAACCCTTTTGCTCACTAATGAAGCTGCAGACATCAGAGATATTTTTAGGATGCCTGCAAACCTCGTTATAATCCACACCAAAAAGTTCAGCTGCAATAGGAAGACATAGAATATTACACAAAAATAAAAAGTAAATTGTTTCCCAGTGTTACTAAAATATCCAAACAAACAACACAAAAAGTCTTACCTGACATAAGAGAGAAATTTAAACAAATATTCTTCAGTGTTGTAATTCCTGGAACAAAATTTATTAGCAAATTTAAATTAATTCTGCTCCAGGCATTAGGATACACTATCAGTTACTCCCTTACCCTCCACCCCTCGGGAAATATTTCCCTATTGCTGTCAGTCAACTGCTTGAATGCTTGGAGTTTACCAGCTGCATAACATATATTGATTTTTGATGAATGACATCTCTCTCTGGGCCATTACGGTTTTGTTTTCAAACCTTATTTAATTGTTCGCCTATTTTTCAGTAGAATAAATGCAAAGTGTTTATTCTCCAAAGGCTGTAAACAGAGATCTCAGGTCTAGTTTCTATGACAACTTCACTTGATACAGCAAACCTAGATTATCTCTAATGACAGACATGAAGTTTAAATTGCACATTCTGCACAAACAGTGCACTGTTGACCTTTTATTGAAAAATGGAATATAGCGTGATTAGCATAATGTGCTATGTGAAAGGAAAAATCGTGGAATAATGCAGATTGTACTTTAATCATAACTACAGTGCTAATCTCTAGCAAACTGTTTGCCAGAACATGAAGCTTAAAGAATTAGGATTTTTCCCCGGCACCATTTTCAAATTCTGTTAGATAGTAATGCTATCACATTAAACAGTTATCAGATAACACTTGCTGCTCCTGCTGTTTCTCTCCCATCTCAGTTTTAACAGGGGAGCAGAAGTGGATAAGCTTATGTAGAAGTATGATACAAAAATTCCAGCTATGAGAACTATTTTTAAACCTCCTGAAGGCATTCTTTTTCTCCTGCTTACAAATTCGTTTGGAAGTGAGAGCCAAAAGACACAGTCCTTTTTGTCGGGTGCTGTCTTCCAAAACCTGCGTGTTTTCCTAGGAGGGAAATTTGCATGTATGTTAGTGAATAAATCCCAGCTCATCCACAGAGACAGAAGCTGCAGGAGACATTCTGCTTTGCAAGAGCAGAGAGGGAAAACATCCTGCCTTCATATTCAGCAAGTTTTGGCAGGCTTTGATTTTGCCAGCTTCGATTTGTTGTTGTTCACAGAAATGTCTGCAGCACTTTACAAAATGTGAATTCTTTGGGGAGTTTGCTGCATGAATTGAGGTTCTCTCTGGAGCTGAAAGAGTCACATGCTGTTGTAAGGGGACAGCAGGCTGTTAAATCTGGCTTCCCTCTGTAGAATACTTTTATTTCTTTTAAACTTTCATGAAACAATAGGACATATTTCTATTTACTAAATGCTATTTCAGCTCACTAGCATTCAGCATAATCAGTGAACAATCCAGAGACAATCAAGCAAACAAAACCCTAATTAATATCAAAATACAGTTTTAGATGGTAGAACTGAGAGGTTAATGAATTGGGAATGAGGCAGAGAAACTTCCATCTCTGCAATATCCAAAAGTAATGCCAAGTTACTATTGTTTTCTTTCCTGAATTTATAGAAAAAAAAAATAAAATGGCAAATGCAGAGGAAAATTATAAAATTAGCTCTCCCTTGTGTAGTAGGAAGTGTTGGATTATTCAAGCCTGGTCACAAACACTGAAGAGTCACAGGCACTCAGCTACCACCCCTTTTTCTTCCAGAGGATGATATTCAGCAACTAGATCTTATTAGCATCACATCAAGGTGGTCTCTTCCTCCTCCTCATTCAGCAAACAAGCTAAAAATGATATTCAGGTGCTTGTCTACAGCGCAATGCCATTAGAGGAAACCTATTCCCTCATTTCTCTCTCACTGTAATGGATTTATGCCATTAATCCTGTCAGCTGAGTTGTTTTTAACCAGCATTTAAGGCAGCAGCAATAATAAAGGATTTTTTTTCATCCAGGCAACCCCCAGTGTACTTGTGTTCTGTGCAGCTATTCACCACCACTGCTGTTCTCTGCATATCAAGATATCTCTAGTTTTCAGTGTTTTCCATTTGGCAGTTTTACATTTTTCTTAACAAGCATTGCCTTCCACTACAGCAGCTGACAGGAAGGAATCAATTAATTTAAAAGGCATCTACTTGCTTCCACACGGAATTATTATACTTGTAAATTGTAATCCTGTCATTTGATATATCAGATAGCAAACTGTGTGTTTGGGAAGGTGATGCGTCCCACGCTTAGGTATTTTTAAACCCTTCAACGCTGCCCAAACCTGTCCAGTGAAATTTAAACTTCACTGCCTCATGTGATGGCAAAGAGCATTTTTGGTGCTGCTCACCTTGTGGGTTATGGGACAGAGGCCATATTGACCATACCTGCACAGCCATTCAAAGGTTACTACACATTTTATAAGTCTTTAAAAAAATCAAGGTAAATATTGACAAAACTTTGGCAGCAGAAGCCAATGTGTCTGAACAGTGATGTTCCAGGCAGCCTCCCTACCTACTGCTATGTCTAAACACAAATAAATTACTACTTTAAATGACATTTAAATCATAAACCTATTTAAAGACAAGCTCTCACTACTAACCTCTCTGTCAGACAAGTACATTCTCTGGACATTTGCTTCCACGGGTCAGAAGAAGGGAAATACTTCCTTTCTTCTGGCATATTCCTTCACTTTCCCTTGTAATACTTTCAGTTAGGATTCTGACTGGTTTCGGTACCTCCAGTTAATTCTTCTCCTCTGTTTCACAGTTCCTTCAGGCACAGTTTGCATAGCTCTAGTCACTTGTACAAATATTTAAACCCAGCAAGACAAACCAAGCATAACAAATCCAGAAATAAAGCAACTCCCACAGAAGCTAATGTTTGAAATATCCCAAACCTCCCTCCAGGCAGCCTCCCCTGTCTCTCTAAGGTGGGACCTGATGGTGCTGTGGGCAGTAAGGACCAAAGAGCCAAAGTCCTGGTAGTTTCTGCATTCACACCTTGGACCCTCCGTTTCTGAGCCTTTCCAGCCTGTTCTGTGACCCTGGAAGGACTGCAGCTCCTGCAGGCTGGGTGCAGGTGCAAAATTAGAGGTGGAGAAGGTGAATTTGTCAGTCTCATACTTGCCACACAGAAGAGTCTGGACAGCAGACACAGACACTGCCCACCTCACTGTGGGGCTGACATGGTCAGGAATCGCCATCCCCCTCTATTGTCCCGTGTTTTCAACAAAGCTGGGATCTGGCTACCCTGGCAAAGTGGATGGAGGTGTTCAACTGGGCAAGAAAAAAAAAAATTACCAACAAACCTAATTACATTTGCCATCAAAAGCAAAACACGCTGTTAAGAACAAAGAAAATTCATGCTGGCTGAGCTACGATCACCTTCCTCAGTAAGTAAACATCTCCTACAACAAGTCAGACAGCTGAAATACCGTTTGTTTTGCAATGAACTTTTAGCCCCACAGCTCAGCCAAGCATCTACATTTTTGGTTTTTTTCCCTCTGAAACATAACCAGCTCTGCGAGATGCCAGACAGCTAGGAGAGCACTCCAGGCTGGAAACAAAAAAGATACTATTGTCTTGGGACTGCCAGAGTCATTGTTCCTACCTATACTCATCCCACCACTTCTGCAAGGCTGACAAAACAGTTACACAGAGCTCTTCCACCCACTGCTGCTTCACAAGGCTGCAAATCAGAGCTGGAGCTGGAATAAGGCAAGTGGCAGAAAGGAAGCATAAGATGCTCAGTTGCTGCTGTAAAGACCAGACGTCTTCAGGAGTCCTAAACAGATGTAAGAATCCAAACTATATTTACCCACATTTTTATATAGACACAGGTAGCTCATTCTGCAGGTGAAACTGGCTTGACAATCACTCAGAAGCACTTCCAGTCCTTCCCAGCATGGGAAGCTGGGATACCCAAAGGGCCACCAAACCTTTAGTTCCCAGTCATGAGTATCTGACAGACCCCCCCGTGAGCACAGGGAATAGTCATGGCTCTCAGATGGCACCTAAATATTTTCTGTGGCTCCAGAATAAAACATCCTGCAATGCAAGTTCTGTAGTTAATGTATGCTGTTGCTCTACAGACCAGTCAGGATGCTGAACTCTCTACCTCTATGTTCTTTGATCCAAGTGCAAACTAGATTTTTTTAAGTAAAAATTAGGTTGATGCATACAGTTATATTTTTTTAAGGCTACTTCTAATTTTAAAGAAAAAGGTATTAATAAAAAAAAGTGTTGTGCCCTTCACAACAGATTCTTCTTCCCCCATTTGTTGGCACTGTTTTCAAATACTCTTGTAATGGGTGAGAACTGCTCAAGACCTCCAGCATCTATCATTGCATCCTCTAGGATGAGTGTGTTGGATCAAGGGATGCTGAGAAACTGCTCTCCCATCCATGGAGGAGATTCTTAGCCAGGTCAAGAGAAGCATGAGGGTTAGGTTTCTCAAATAAATAAATAAATAAATAAATAAATAAATAAATAAAATTCTTTAAATCTGTATCTGCTCTAGCCCCTTTCTTGTTTTCCAGCAGGGTGATGAGTTGACACAACACCATAAATGAGTGGATGTGAGCAGACAGAGCAGTCCCCAGCTGGGTGATGTTGTGCAGTTTGGGTGGCTCCCAGTTGTGCTGGATTCCTGCTACATTGATGGATTGCAGAAGGATTTGAGAATTATATCATTATACAGAGCCTGTGAAAAACAAGATGAGAGTCAAACTGCCAGGCATGATAGGAATGTTAGGCAAAGGTGTCTGTAAACTTCTGCTGACCCTTTACACCAACTGGGTCGAGAGCTCTTCTATTAATGCTAATGCTTTTCATATTAGTGCTCACATAAAGAAATCCTGCTGACTGCTGGGGTCAGGGAGTTCACAAGATGTGTTGGTCACATCAGCAATACATTGACGATTGTTTCTGACATGACCCCACAGCTAATGAAGGGCCATTTGTGGGGGAATTGCTTTTCACGCAGAAAGAGGTCTGTGATGAAGGCATAAACTACATCTGGAGCAGGACAGGCTGCTGTTTGTGTGATGCAGTAATGAAAGACATCTCCACCCCACTGAGATATGTGTCCCTGGGTTTCTTCTTCCCATTCCTGTCACTTAATTTTCCCTCACACAAAGCACTGCTCCCGTTCCTTGTTGCTCAATGACCAACACCCCTCTATTTATGATCCTTCCCATCAAGTACTTCACCTGTAAAATTGGACTTTTCAAAGCCCAGGTCAACACTACAGCTCAGCATTACTCAGCCAACCAGACATCCTGCATGTCTTTCCTTTGGGGCCCTGCCAACAGGCTTTTCAAAGGATAAAAGGCTCAGGTGCACCCCCGGACAGGGAAGGCAGCAGCAGGGAGTGTAAAGGGCTCACCAAGAAGTCCCAACCTGTTTTATCACTGTGTAATCCTGTGTTAGGCAACGTTTCCACTTACTTTGGTAGAAATCTGTTCCTGTGCTTGCCTGAGCATGAATCTATCCCAGAAGAGCAGTCTGAAGAGGGCTTTAAGAGGTCATCCAGAAAGGAGCACTGGCACTCATGACAGATGTGTCTCTAACCTATTCTAAAAACACTCTCTGAAGATTGCCCAAGAAACTGGGCCTGAGAAGCCACCCTTTGTGTCACTGTAAATCAAGATATCCTCTATTACTGTGTCTCTGCAGGATCTCAGGAACATCCTTCCCATCATGTAAATTATTCTGTTTTGTGATAGCCTGGAGGCTCTCTTCCCTAACAGATAACACCTTATCTGTTTACAAAAGACCATCACAGATTTGCATGTTTAATTTGTTAGTGAATAATGGCTTCATTACCTAATAGGAGGGGCTGCACGTATTATGGGGGATTGCAGAATTATGGGGAGTTGAATAATTTTCACACTGAGGAGAACAAGTTACCATACTAATGTATGAGTACATAGGTATTACATGATTCTGAGGAGGATGGGACTGCATGCAAACCTACAGAATCAACCAAGGAGAAAATCTAGAGATCATAAGCAAGGAACAGTCATGCTGAGAAATTTCCCTTCATCACCTTGAAAAGGACCTGCTGAGAAAAAAGAATTCCATGGTATGAAAAATGTCAAGATGTCAGATATTCCTTTTCATCCCTCAGAGCAGGGCGAGACTGTGTCATTCTCAGCAAGCCTTTTTTGTTGGATCTGTTGTTCTTTGCACAAATCTGGTATCATATCAAGCAAAGAACAGCAGTAAAACCCAGGTTCAGGATCTCCACCCCACCAGAGACCTGCAAAACCTTGGGTTCTTCTATTGGAGCTGTTTTTCTCTGTGGTCCAGGAGGAATATGCTATAAAAAAGCTCTTATTAAAATTAAAAAAAAAATCCTTTTCCACAGAAGGTTTAACTTTCATGAGCCATTGCTCTCCAGCACAAATACATTTAGTCAACATTCCCAGCTGCATCGTTAGCTTCCCACTCAGGTGGGAAGGAGGGGGAATGAGGCAAAGGTTCACAGCTGTGTTACTGCTGCTGGTAGGGTTGCCATGGAAAACAGAACTCCAAAAAGCAGCAGAGGACAAAGAATTTGAGGTCAAGATTCAGCCTCAGCACGTTTCCCTCGTCTCTCTCATGAGGTCACATTTTCTTCACAGTACAAGTGGCAAAGCTTCCTGCTGCAAATATCTACAGCTCAGCCACCAGCAGGGATGGAATCAGTCAGGAGGACATGGACCATTCCTCTTCAGGAAAACCAGCTGCAGCTGACAAAGTGCAAAAGTTTTCAGCAAGAGCTGAGCTGCTGCCTCAGTCTTGGACTGGCACATTAAAAACAGGAGGCTGTGTCCAAAAGCTTATCTCTTTCATTCAGCTGTATCAACTGGCCTAAAAAGACATATCTCTCCTTCCAGCTCCCCCCACGGAAATGGGAGCCATTTATCAAGAAGGACTTTTCCCTGAGCTACCTTGACCTTTTCTGTTTGATGCTGCTTTTTCACTGTGATTTTTTACACATTCAGACGAGAGTCACACAGACTAATTTAAAATGCATCATAAGCTTACATGACCTGTATTATAGTGGGACCACAAATGCAGAGAGATTTTGGAGCCCTCCAGTTATATGTTACTGCTATATTTTACCTATTGCATGAATTTCTTCTATATGTAGATTAAATGGGGAGTTAAGTGGATTTATAATTATTTCAGTGTTGTTACAACACACACCAGTATGTACACTTGAAGCAAGTTCATAAAACTTAAAATTATACATATTTTTAAGGAGTCCTAATAGCACCATTTGATGTGGTAATTATTGATATTGGCTTCCTGTAGGAAGAGCACTCCAACAACCAGCCAATTTCACACATAAAACAGCTGTCACCTGGTAATAGCATTAAAAGTCACTAAGCTAATCTACATTCAAAGCCATGGCACAGAGGTGAAAGGCCCTGTAGCCAATTATTACTCCTCTGAGCCAGACAGTCCCCAAACACAAACAACATATGCAGATCCATCCCTCCTTGTCTTTAATTAGACCCTGCCTACCCTCTGTAGCAGCAGCAGAAGTGAGAAGGGCACATGTTAGGCAGTGGGGAGATCATCACAAAGAGATCCCAACATGCTCTGCCTGGCATGTCCTGCATGTTGTACACAGGAATAAAACCCAGCATCAAGAGACAATGGTTGTAGTGTCCACACTGCAAAACTTCTGATTTTCATGGAGCTAATAAATAAATAAATGGTATCCTGTGCAGAACTTCCTAAGTCTCTTTTTTTCACTGTAATGACCATGTCACTGACAGATTAATGATTAGTGTTTTTTCTGGTACTTGCGGGTACACAAGGAATACAGGTTTGCACCCATTGCTTTAGACAAGGAAATAACTTTAAGAACATCACTGGCACAATCTGGTACAGCTTGAGTGAACCTGGTGAATCTACCAAGTTTGCAGTGATTATGAAATTGGGCAAAAGCTAATAAAAAAGGTCCAAAGAAAGGTGCCAGAGCAGCCAAAATATCTTAGAGACTTCTCAGCCAAAAAATCTCACCTGGCTGTTGTAGCAGGTTCTGACATGGAGGACTCCACGCCCATATCTATCCTTACTCCCTGCAAGGTTTCACTGGCTCTGATTCCAGCCTTTCTGGTAGAGTGGTACAAGTCTGCTTCTGGTTCCAGGAAAAAATCAGATTTTCTGAAGTCTCCCCAAGAATCCACTCTGCCACTGAAGGGAAGACTTATCCTTCTGTCAGGTGAATTCCCACCATCCCAGCTGCTCCCTACTCTCCACACTCCCTACCTGGCAGAACCAGATTCTGACATGGAATTGATACAACTCCATGAAGAGTGTGGCCAAGAGATGGTCAGCCTGGACAGTCCACTAACCCAGTGCAGCTGTGGCAGCAGCATGCACAGGGATTGATCTACTGAGTATCTACTTCCCAATCCCAGAAAGCAGCTCTGGAAAAGAAACAACCCCCTGCAATCAGCAGACAAGGAGCTCAAGATCAAACTGGCACACTTGAGTCACACACAGTCATTCTCAGAGAAACCTCTACCCTTCTTTACAGTACACTGACTTCACCACTTACTCAGAAACAGATTAAATATTTCATTTCTGAATTTCAAGGGCAGCAAATTAAAACAACATCAAAAAGGAAAGGGATTATAGTATAAATAAATATAGCTATACCCACAAACTGCAAATAATCACCTATTTTTATACACTGCAAGTCAGAATCTACACATTTTTTGCTGTTTTCACTGATCTGCATGAACCGTAGGATAGATTTTAAAAATAAATGGTAGCTTAAGAGTTTCCAAAAAAACACAGTGAATTTTACTGTCAATGAGTCAAGAATGATCAATAAGCAGCAGGAGCAGGGTTCTGCCTTTTCCCTTAGAAACAAATGGAGAAGATCTCAGAGCAGAAAGAAACTAACAGAGTGCAGGGAGAGGGAAGGGAGGGTCTGACACCGTGCCCTCAGAGCTGTGGCTCAGACTGATGAATTATCTCTGCTTGGTTAAATCTCTGGCATTGCTAATCAGACAAGAAGCATAAAATGGAAAGTTCATTAGCAAGATCATAAAAGAGTCAGACTGACAAAGATCATTCGACTTGGCGATGGGAAGGTCAGTTACAGGAATCGGAAAATCACTTTATTCAAGGAAAACAGATTTGACCAGAAGCAACTCAGAGTCCAGAAAAGACCTGCACTGGGATTCTGTGCAATGGTCTGCTTTATTTCTGGAACATAAACAGGGAAACATTTCCTTTGACAGTGGATAAGCTGGACTTTCTTTAATCAACATCATGCTGGCCCAGGGTAAGCTGGACAGTATCAGCTTCCCCCAGGACTGATTCATTTACCTCCACCCAGACCTGCACAGCCCACAGCTCCTCTGTAGGAAACACCTTCAGCACAAATCACAAGATGGTCTCAGAAGTAGAATTTGTTAATTGTGTCAAATTACATGTGAAGGGTTTACAATATGGATCACTGCCCACTGGGGATTTAAAGGAGATTGCTAAAGTAATTTCAAGAATTCAGAATAATTCAGAAACTCTGTTCCCAGAGGTTACTAAATGCTCTTATTATTATTATTACTACAGCCACACTGCACTGGGGGTTGGATTTTGTTTCTTCAGGGGTAGAAGGAAGAGGAGGTGAAATGGTGGTGATTTATCTTATAATTAGAAAGAAAGAGACCAGAATGTTATATTCTCCATATTTAGCCTGATTTTCTGAAGAAATATGGAATAATAAGGCTTCCTATGGATCCTTTTCACTTTTGAGGTCACTACCTTATTTCAATCACATTTGGGAGACAAAAAATGACAAAAGGATTCATACACATCTCATGGACATGACTCAGGTAAAAAGGAGGGAAGAAAATTTTACTGCCCCTGGGGATAATACTACAACCTGAGCTCAGGTAGGAGACTGCAAAACCAGGAAAATTCCATTGGCACCTTTGTTAGCCTTGAATAAACCCCATAAGAGACACAGAACTGCAGGAAATTCAGTCACAGCCTTGACACATGCAAAACACTCCTAGTCCAACCCTTCTACCTGGAGATGCTCCCTTAGCTGGAGCAGCCAACTTCCAACAAGCATTTTCTTTTCCAAAGCAATAGGCCAGCCAGAGTGGACAGAGGCAATTAAGACAGAAGAAAGTAAAATGTTTGTCATTGTTTCTATACAAGTCAGTCAAGAAAGAGCCACCAATCAAGGTTTTCCTGCCTCAGACCTGAACCTTGCCAGTTCCACTTTCCCTATAGGACTGAACTGTGTCAAGTTCCTTGGTTTTCCCCCTTGAAAAACCAGCACTTTCCCAACCCTACAAGCGATTGTTACAGTGCACATCAGGAAGGAAGCATTAAATAAATGTGGATGGTTTCTAAGCACCCTGCTTCATGCAGGATTAACTTGTTCAGGATACATTTTAGAGAATGGCCCTTTATGTTTATCGATGTCAAATCTAAATTGCAGTGGGGAGAAGTATCCTGACCACAAAAGAGCTCGACAGTTTTACAGCTAGGACACATAACACAATAACCATTTAGCCAGATTAAAGCATACTGAGAGCTGCATCAAATATTGTTTAGAGCACATAAAAACTGCTTTAATATTTAAATGTATCCCATGGCTGGGCTCTTTAGATTTGCTAGATTCACTGGGGCTGCACAGCTATTAGCTTCTACATTTCATCTTCAATTCCTCTTCACAGTAGGAGAAACATAAAAATGAGGGTCACTGCTTGGTCATTTCATTACCCCTGGCAGAGAAATGTGCTTTGCACAAATGAGGAAATATTTCAGATGTAGATTGTTGTAATGTTGGTGTGACAAAATGAAACCGGAGTTAAAAAAATAATAACGATATTATAATGGTTATTTTGTAGAATAACATTAAAATAATATGCAGTGTAGCAGTGGTTCCCCTATCAAAGAGCCTGGTGTGTGTCATTGTCATCATTTAAAAGGTCCATTAGCAAGAGCCCTGGAAATGTATGGCTCAAGGTCACAACCAAACTTAATGAGACTGAGCAGTAATTCAAAAACATTAAACTGTTTATGGTTAGAAATCTAATAAATAAATCCTCAGTACACACACGCACACACACAAATCTTAGCAGCAAACTCATCTACAACTCTTCCTTTATTTCTGTGAAAACAGAAGCTCAGTGAAAGAAATTTATAATCTGCTTAAAGCCAGAAATGGATTAGATAAAATATCACTTGGGGAGATGTGTGACTTCATGCTACAACCATGGATTAGGCTGCACAAACTGTTTAGTCATGGGTGCCCCTATGACCCAAACACAAAGAGTGCCTTTGCCCAAAACCAGCAGCCACAACAGAACAAAAGATGGCCAAGACCCAGGCAGGGAACAGGGGCTGAACAGGCACAGAGCCCTCCACTGCCTCTCTGCCTGGGGACAGCTCCTGTGGCCACAGGGAGAGGACCACAGCAGCCTGTAGGAGGAGATTTAGTGCAGAAGAAACAGGAATACTATTTACTAATCACAAACTGGGAGGAAAAAAACAGTTATCTTCCTAAGCCTAAGCTCTATTTGTATTATTTAAAGCATGGCATTTAATCTATATTCTAAATATATGAATAAGAGAAACTTGATTTTCAGTTGTATTCTTCTCCCCTAAAGAATTAGTGTGAGGTGCATTCGTCTGCTTTACCAAATAAAATTTAGATGAAAATTAAACATCTAAGAGAATCACTTCCAGCACTGAATGAGAAATTTGGTTGAAATGAAAAACCCAGCATTACTTACTGCAAGGTTATTCCTCTACAGCTGGCTGGACTGGTCCTGAGCTCACCCTCAGACTGCCCATGTCACTGGTCCTGCAGGATCAGGGCATATATCTTATGATGATCCAACCAAGAATTCCTGTGTATAAGAATCACTGAAGTTAGGCATGTTCAGCGCAACCAAAGTCACAAAAATGTGGGAAAAGTAATTTAGGTGGTTCTGAGGAGAAATATTTTAGTATATTTAGAAACAGATGCCAAAAGATTCCCTTATGAGCAATAAATTTTAGAAAAACCTCCAATGCAAAGTATTAGGATCTGAAGACCAAAGCCCAGCTGAATATTAACAAACACAGGAAATCTTTTCCAGTCTTATTGTTTCTGCTTGAAAGCCATTCTCCTAAACCTCCTGGTTTAGTATCACTTACTTTCATAAGCCTTATAAAAATACCACAAATGGAAACAAGATTCCCTAACACAGAATCACAGAATTGTGATGGAAACACATGATGAAACACAAATGCAGTCAATCACAGAAACTGATTCTTGAGGGGGAAAAATGCAGACGGTGTACTCTGCTGCCATTCCTGTAAATGGAATTCAGCTTCCAGGTAACTTACATGACTTGCTGACAGAATGTTTTATTGATTTCACAGTGATCTTTGTATTTCATTTCCTAGCTGAGTGTGGGTGCAAGGGAAAAGGCCTTTGCTAACACTTCTCATCTAGCTGTGCTCAACAGCTATTTGATGGCTACCAGTGCCTGGAGAGCAGTGGCACACCTCTCTCTAGTCCGTGGCAGGAGCTGGATGCACATCCAAAAAATTATAAGTTACGTATGAGGAAAAATATTAGTCTGTTAGCAGTTAAGTCACAGCCCTGCAGTGAGTAAATTGCAAAGCAATGCAGCTTTGTCTAATGACTGTCAGTTGACCAAAAAGCTCAGGGATATGTAGCACATGCAAAAATAAAAGCCCATATATCTTGATTTAGATACATTGAAAGCATTTCCTCTGATATGGCTTTGTAGTTTTCCACCAGAACCTTTCATCCAGGCAGCCCTCAACTCCTCTGCACACACAGTAACACAGCTCCTACACACAAACCCCCTCTGCCTGGTGGCTCACTCAATCAGGGCTCACATCTTCCCTGCAAACAGGATATGATTCAAAAGTGACATAATGCACATTCATCCCAATCTCCCAATAATCCCCTTTCACCACTTGTGGAAATGCTCGGTCAATAAAATGTAATGACATTATTGCAGTAAAGTCATTTTCAAGTTAAGTGCCTGGCTCTCCGTCCCTGGGACCCCACCAAGAGTCAGGCTGCAATCCAGCAAGTAAACAAAGGCTTCAATTTTGCAAATGATCTCATTTGCTGAGGGTCAATCCAGATTCCATTTAAACCAATGTGAGCCTGCTGTCGGTAAAGGTAGTTGGACCAGACACCACAAATGTAGGACCCCTCCTTTCAGTCACACTCCCCAAATCCTTCCTTTGCAGGATTTGTCAGGTACCTCAGGTGCCATTTCCTCTGTGTGTCACAGAGTCACCAGGCAGTCAGGACGTGCTGTGGCAGCCTCCAGAGCTGGTCTCTGAGCAAGCTGCCCCCTGGGGAAAGTGGACTGTCCACCAGCTGGTTTTGCTGGTGGTGCTCAGCTGGTCCAGCTCCAAATTTAGATACCATGGAAACACAACCTGACACCTACAGTGGTCCCTGCAAGGCTGGAGGTGGTGTGCTCCAGAGAGATTCAGCTCCATGATCTGCCCAGTTTCACTCTCGTCTAAACTCCTTCTCCCCCACACACCACGGCAAAGCTCCACATCGTGGGGCAGGGAAGGGACAAGTGGCAGAGCCCAGCCCTGGCTGAGCCTGGGGCCACAAGGCAGCCCAGCCCAACAGCCCAACACCAGGCACAGCAGGGCAGGCAGAACCAGCAGCTGCCTCTGTGGACACATAAACCTGGGACCCAGCTCCAGGGCAGAGCAATCTCACTTGGGATGTGCACATCTCAGCAGGGTAACTGCTCCATGGCTGCCACTGTCTTTTCCAGAGCCTGCTGCATCTCCAGTTAGGAAAAGTAGCTAAATAGCAGCAGCTAAATAGCAAGGTTTTAAAGGAAAAGATTTCCAGGCTTGGATCTGACAGAGTTTCCTGGACCAGGAAGAATTCTCTCTACTGAGAAAAGTGCTATTATTTATGAAATGGGCAAAATGCTACCTTCAAAAACACCAAGTGTCTTTTTCATCCCTTACAAAAATCTCTGTTGCTCAGGATTGGAATTGCTGTTGAATTCTCCCCCTTGTAAAGAAAGAAATACTACTGAAAACGAATAACCAACAGCAGAGCTGGGGAGGGGAAGAAGGACTCCCCAAGAAGTGAGAGGAGCAGCAGAAGGTTGTTGCAGAGGAATGAAATCAGGTAGACCCAAAGCGGGTGGCACCGGGAAAGAAGTCCATAGCCTCTCCCACAAACCCACCAAAGCTCTTACAAGCAAGCACCCAGAAACTTCTAACGGCAGCCTGACATGGCCCCAGCTTTGTCTTCATCCATCCAAATCCACAACCCCTCCAGGATCCCAAGAAAGCCACCTGGCAGGAAATGAAGGTAACTGGAGGCTCCCACCCCTGCTCTCTGTACCTCTGCAGGTTCCAGCTAAGCAGTTCAGCAGACACCAACATTCACTGCTCACCTCGCACTATGCCACCACAGGCTGCTCATGGTTATCAAGACAGAGCACAAGCCCCGCAGCACAAGAGCAAGCCCAGGGCTCCACTTTGCCAGGCACAAACATTTCATGGGTATTTCAGGTGTTTCTAATCCCTCCTGTTCTGTAGGAAGTGTTAGATCATTGCTGTCAACACACACCCCCACTTCCAGGCAGGGGCTTGGGGGGAAATTAATTTATTCTCTGTTTATTCTTCTCCCTTCTATCCTAACTGCCATCACGTCACTCTGACTTGGAAATCTGAGGGGCTCCCATGGAGACCAGACAGTTCTTTTCCCATTTTATCAGTCCCGCACACCAAGCTGTCCCCCCAACCCCCAGCCCAGGGACCCACCAGACAGGAGCACCATGGAGCTTTCCACTTAACGTGCTGCCATTCATGGAGAGCCCCTAGAGCCAGTCCCAGAGCAGAGCTTTGGGCTGGAACAGAGACAATTCCTAAAACCCCAAAGCAGAGAGGCAATGGCTTAATGACAGTTCAGCCCATGAATCCAGAATAGCAACTCATTTGTTGTCTGAAGCTGGAATCCACTTTGTGTGATGACAGATAGCTTAGGAGAAGCAGATCCTGCCTGCCAAGAGAACTTCAAAAAGGACAAGGGGAATGCAAAAATCTGGCTGGAAACCAAATGCTTTGCTAAACCTAGATAACATACTGTTTACCAACAGCAAACTAGATTAGAGGAGGGGAAAAAAAGGATTTATGCAAATGTTCTTAATTTAATAATTATGATCAGATATAGCTTTGTTTCTTCCATGTAATTTGTGTAATACAAATAAAGTACAAGGGCTCTCTTCCCCTATAGGAAATGAGAATTATTAAACATTGCACCAAAAAGCGAAGGAATGTGTTTATTGACATGAAAAATGATCCTGCGGATACAAAAGCTTTTGTATGTTAATTGCTAAATGTCAGTGCCATTTAGAAAGTGGTTGCAGAAGGAAAGAATTCCTTTCCAAAACAGAAGTGGCTTTTCCTCATCCACTATCCTGATTGAAGGCTGCATCTTGAAAGTATTTACGGCTGTGTTTTGGTCGGTGACATTGGGTTAGTACCCAAAAACATCCTCACTTCATATTGATGTGGTTACTTGCTAGGAGGCATAAAGGAAGTGAAGGATTTCCTCCCAGTTTTATTACTGAATGCTCAAAATGTTTCCTGGGGTAAACAGCACTAAAGCCATCTGGTTTTTTTCTTTTTTTTTTTTGGAAACAAAAGGAGAACAACGGTAGCAACCAGCAAATGGAAAAATACAGGACTGGAGCAGTGCTGTGAAAAAAGGCCTTGCTCTGAAAGAGGGAAGGTGAACAGCCACAGGTGTGTTTGGCTGATAGATACACTCAGCAGCACTGAGAGTTTCTGCATGTGCTGTCTCTGGTCTTCTGCCTTGCTCCATAAAGGAGAAGAGAAATACGGAACGTGTGATTCAGCTGCCAGATAGTTAGAGATGCTCCAGTAAGTTAAATTTTGGACTGGAAAATGAAGGAGCTCCTTAACATCTTTAATTACAGACTGTTGATTCACTGATCCAGGTGGAGAAACAAACCAACAAATCCAAACCTCTGCTGTCCTGATGGAGAAAGACAGACAAAGAAAACTTGCCATGCATTCATGAGCATATTTGCAGGAGGAAATGAATACACTCTATCCAAAACCTGTTTGTGAGCCATGCAAAGCCTTAGAGGTGCAGAGCAGCCACCAGCAGAACCAGTAGTTGCACTGAGTCAAAAAAACAGGACGTTTCACCATGATGAAACAACAGAACTTGCAGAACACCCTGTGGGGTTCTCCCTCATCCAGCATCTCCTGGAGAACCTCTGGCTGTAAAACCTCAGGACAGTTTAACCAACACAGAGGAGAGGCTGATGTTTCGTGGGATGCCTGCCAAGCCATCCCTTCCATGTGCAAAACCTTTCTCTGCCAAACCAGAGCCAGCCATGCTCATGGAGAACTCTCCTTTCCTAAGTCTCTCCTCAAAAGACGTTATTTCCACAGCTCTGCAAACATGGTCCTCACAGCTATGAGCAATTCATGGCTTTCCCAGGAGGAAATCATACAGTTTAATGACTCATCTGGTAAGCTGGGCTTATTCTTAAAAATTTATTTGTTCCAGTTATAGATCAAGGGACAAGGAATGCAGGTGATGCCAACAGCCCTGCAAGTCTGCAAGCCCTGCTGTCCTGGGTTGCAGTGTAGGATGTACACAAAGTATTTATTCTATCACCATCTTCATGAACTGTTGAAACCAGGTGGGCTAGTGTTTTCCCAAGCCCCTGCCTTTGGGGTGTCTTCTGCTAATGGCCCATCAACGCCTTGCCCATGACGCACAGGTAACTCCCTCCAGGAGTTATCTCTGTTTAATGGGCCATCAAGGACCCACTTCACACTTCTCATGCTATTGTGAGATGCTCCGCCCAGGGGGAGGAGCCAAGCATTCCCACCTGGATATAAGCTGGGATTTGGGACAGGACAAGCAGTCCTTACCCACTGGATTCCCAGAGGACCAGAGCTACCAGACCTTTCTACAGGATCACTGCTTCAGGAAGAGCACCTCACCTGGACTGCTTCCACCATCCTGCTCAGGTTGTATTTTGACTCTGTCAGTGGTCCTTTGTGTTATTTTATTTTTTATTGCATTTATTTTATTTTATTTTGCATTTTTATTGCATTTATTTTATTTCATTTTTACCTTTTTACCTTTCTTCTTATTAAATTATATTTCTGACTTGAAGCCTCTCACTCATTTTGCTTTCAAACCACGACACCTGCACATGGGAACAAAGTGCCTCTGGAAGCACCTCTGCAGCTGCAGCTCAGCATTTGTGTTCCCCTGGCACTGCTGGGGGCTGCAGTTGTGTTTCTCCATTAACCGTGGTGGATTCAGGCAGAGAGACCGTAGACAACCCTTGGATCTCTAATATAAGAAACTGCAAAACTTACAGGATGAAGAAAACTGCCACCAAAACAATTTAAAAGCTGGGGAGGAGGAACTGCTTCCAGTGAGAAATTTGATGGGCAGGATTTATTGAGCTTATCAAAGAGAAGACCAAGGGTGACTTGATTACAGGGTATTAAGTACCTTCATGGAGAGAAAATACCAGCCATAAAGGGCTCTTTAATCTAGCAGGGAAAGGCTTAACAAGGACCCATGGCTGGAAGCTAAAGCCAGACAACTTCAAATAGAAAATACAGAGCAGATTTTTAAGAGCAAGAGCAAGCTGGCAAAGGATGCAGTGGATTCCTCAGTCCATCCTGGAAAATGCTGCACAGCTGCCTTCATTCCCAGCAAGGGCCAGGCCTGCAAGGAGCACTGCTGAGATCCTCCCCTGCACACAGCAGAGCTGGAGCCATGGAAGATCCTGGAAAGGGACAGGGGCTTGACCTCCCACACCCACCTTGTGCAAGAGCACCTGGCTCTGCACCATGGCCAGGTGAGGTGTGTGCTGCAAGGAAGAGTTACTCCTACAGAAGAGGGAAAAGATTCATTGCAGCTGTTTAACAGATAAATTTGAAGTCAGCCTTTATCAAAAAGAATTCAAATTTACTGTAACTGATTTTGGCTTTCCACCTGCAGAGCAAGTTTGAAGGAATATTCAAAGAAGATTAAAAGAAGGGTTTGGCTGCTGCTTTGTAAAGCATTTGGTATCCTAGTCATGTTTGGGATTCTTCCTCCTGCCTGACTAATCACTTCTATTTCCTGTTTTCTTTGAAATTGCTACTATGTTCTGCATTGCTGGAATCTGAAATATTGTTTCATGGAACATGATTGTATTTGTGCATACCACAAACTCCAGAGATGCCAAATTCCTTTTTGTGTTACTGCTCCAGCTCTTGAAAAAATATTTCCCATCTCCAACAAATATCAACACCTCTCCCCCAAGAAAAGCATGAAAACTTCAAACCCGTATAAAAATGTTTAACCACTAAAACAAAAAAGCAGTGATGAAAAATTATATTTCTCCACTTGCACTCACTGTCTGCCTTATTCTGCATTCAGACAATTTGGTGAAAAAAATCTTTGGTGGCCATTCATTTAATGAATTCATTTAATTTCAAAACATGTTCATTTCCTTCAACTGAAATAAAAGTCTTGGAATTAAAGCAAAAAAAACCAGGGAAATTGCAGATTTTTCCTAACACTACCACTGATTAAGAGATGGGCCCACTATCACATAGATGATTTCTCCTTTACTAAAAAAAAAAAAAAATAAAAAAGTTTACAACATTCAGTTCCAGGAAATTCAGCTTTTTGTGCTTTCACATCTGCAAAGGGATGCTGGGTCAGCTGATAGGAAGCCATATGTATTTCAACTCTTAGTTATATTCTCTTGAACAGTAACTTCAGGGGGTTTTGGTATAAAAATCCATGATTCTGCAAGTAAATTCCCACTGAAATTCCACTTTTTAAGTACTTCCCTGTCCCCAGCCAGTGTCAGGCTGCAGCCTGTACATGTGTTGTACAGTCTTTGTCTATTCCTCATATTCAGGAAGGTTCTCTGCTGCCTTGCTTTTGTGTCCTTTTCCCCACACATCACCCCTATTCTCATCATTAATGGTTGATAAATAGCTAATGAGTGGCTTGGACATTAGGGCCTCCCTTTCCATCTGGGCTACACGCTATTTTACAGGCCCTGCTAAATCTTTATTAGATTTGGGTGCACATTATTGATTTAGGTAGATGAGGTCGTTGTAACCTCATCTCAAAGAGAAAGGAAGCAGGAGAAGCCAAATGTAATTCAGCTGTTATTTTCTGTAGCATTGCAAATCAATAGGAGGGAAAAAGTCAAAACAAAACCAAAAAGTGTCCATTAAAAATAAAAGTCATAACTGGACCTTAAACCAAATGCAATGGTCTTACAGGCACTTGGAAGCAAAGAACTGAGATAGGCTATAAAAGTTAAGAGCTTTTACCATTTTAGGACTACAGAATAGCTGGTAAGTTCTAGTGAAGAGACAACATTAATAAAATACCAGGCTGTTCCTAGGGCAAAGTGACATCTATTTATAGAATAAGAACACTTTACCTAAGACACTGAGATGGCTTAATAAAAGGGCATCTTTTGGTTAAGTTATTTTTACTCCTGTTAAACGGCCATATCAGCACCTGCAGCTCTAATAAAAGAAGGGCTCAGGCTTTACACTAAGCACTTTTCAGCATCCTGTCAGAGGTAACTTAAGCACAGAAATCCTACAGAAAGTCTGGCATTCAGGGCTGGTCCCTCTGCAAGATTTCAACCACACTTATAATCCTATGGATGTGAGCATCAAGAGTGTATATGGGTTGAAAAGACCTTGCACAAATAAATGAAAAAGGAGCCTGGAGGTACTTTAGGAAAGAAATCCTGGCATAGATGTGTACAAGAGTTGTGTATTCATCCTTCTCTGAAGCCCATTCCACACACAGGGCAAGGTGAGCCGAGGTGGAGGACAGCACTGACACAGCTGCTGTGCTCCTGGAGACTCATTCATTGGTGGCTGTGTGCCTCTTCCTCCTCTTCCCAGCAGTGGTGTCAGGCCAGCCCTGTCCTGGCCTGCCCAGCTCCACCACACAGCTCACAGCTGTCAGTTCCAAGCAGAGGTGATCCCAAGCTGAGCACCTGCCCCTGAGACAGAGGTGCCACCTCCAGCTCAGCCCTCCCCATCTGGCCCCCACCAGGGCCTCTCTCCTCATTCTCTGTTTTGGAGAATGCAACCCAGGGTGGCAAATTCCACCAGGCAGCAGAGCTCTTAGCCAAACCCACAAAGGACTTGTGTATTGTATGCCTAATCCACGGGCATTTTGGGATTCCCCATCCTAAAACCACATACAAACCACACAAAAGCCTTTTTCACCTGGACTCAGGGTTGTTGTTCCCTCCTAATGCACCGTGACAGGCTGCCCTGCTGCTTCCAAATCACAGTCCTTTGATCTCCTCATTCTAAAGGAATATGAAATTCAAGACTGCTGGTTGTATCCAGGAGCTGTCAAGTTCCACTAATCTCCCTCCCTTTCACATGACACCCAGCTGGTGTTTACCTCTGCAGCCACATTCTGGTGTGGAATTCCGAAGTCAGGGAGCGTGGAGCTGCCATGAGGGGCCTTGGGTCACCTGCACACAGTCAGCTCCTGCAGGATTTTGTCCAGTTTATGCCCAAGACTGTGCAAACCCCTCTGTCCTGTTTAGCAGGTGGATTTGGCTACCTGGCAGAATTCCAGGCTGGCAGCACAGCTCTCTCCCTGCATGGAGGCCTGGAAGCTCAGCAGTGCAAGACCCAAGCTCTTTATTCACCCCTGTGTTTCCCCTGATATGATCAATGGTGGTGTGAGTGCTCATTTTCCTCCTGCCCACTCGTGGCCAGCATTAAATGCTCAGCTCATCAGTGTGTGATAACAGTCACAGAGGAGTGTCTCTCTCTGTTTTCTGGTAGCACAGACCACGACAGAACACAGTATATTCCATTTTACTCCTCCTGTGACCAGCTCCCAACCAGGCACTACAACCTCACCACCCACCAAGCACAGGTGCATCTCCAGCCCTTTGCTTTAAACCAACCTGAGAGCCAACACCCTGGGAATCTGTGTGATTTCTTAGACACTGGAGAAGAACTTGGAGGATTTTCAAGTTGTCCACATGTCCAGGCACTTCTGCTGAAGTGAGTGCACCAGCCTGGGCTGTTTTGAAGGTCACACCATAGGATCCCTGCTGTGCTGCACTCTGCAGCAGAGCACTAGATGCAATCCTCTCCCACACTGAGGTCTGGGACACAAGAAAATGTGACCATGTCTGTCCAAAATGCAATGGAGAAACTACTGCCACAGGCGCAGCACATTGTAGCCTTCATTTACCATTTTGTGGTTTCACAATTACACTAAAAATGTCAAAACATCCTTTCACCAAACTGGTTTGAGCGAAAAGTTGTGTATTTCTGTCTGTTGCCAGGGATCACTAACCTGTCTCCAGCTCTTTCCAGATGTGCAGTAAGAGCACTGTTCCTTGTCTTCCTCATCTTCCAAAGACCAGAAAGGTCCTTGAATCAGAACCACAAATTACAGCAGCCACCATCAACACAGCTGAATGTGCAAGCCACACATGCAATGAGTGCATGTGAGTTTTATGTCCATGTCAATGTTCATTTTCTAGGTAAGAAGAAAGGAGGAGCTGTAAAGTGAAAGGTTTTTTGTTTGACCCAGTAAGGGTCCTCATGCACTCTCCATTCCCTCACTCCAACTTAAACCCAATTCTCTTTTGTTGGACTTTGCTGCTGCTACAGCCAGAATTTCCTTTTTGCCTCATTAGCCAGAGCAGTGGCTACTTTTAAAGCGTTGCTAACACTTCCTTCCTTCTCCCCATCCATAATGCTCCATCAGACATCATCATGGTTCAGTAAGAAAACAGTGAAGAAAAACGTACATTCGATAGTTTGCTGAGACTGCTTGCTCTGCTAGTCTCAATTCTGCTTTTCATTAATTCCTGAAACACTTCTGCCAGGCAATACCTGCTCTGCATCAGGAAGCAGCAGTCCTGGAATCACAGAATGCCAGGTCTGTTTCCACACAGCAGCAGACAGAGATGCTGCAGTGGACCTGGCAATTCTGGTCCTTGGAGTTTACACTCACCATGTCTCTGCTCTGTATGGATACACCTGAACATGTGCATGGATATGAAGCTCAGGGCTCCTCAGACACTTAGCAGCATCTGTGGCAGGGAGACACAATCTGTGAAAAGAGCCAAAACATCCCATATGGTTGGGAAGAAATACACCATGTAGTTAACCATCAATGTACACAGCTTATTCCCTCCCCAACACCATACATCCAAAGGAATCCTCGAGTCACTGCTGCCAAAACAGCAGTGACATTTCAAAGTAGCCACATGCAGATTAACCAGCACTTTTGTTGGCTCCAAAAGAGTCAACACAAGCTGATCTTACAGCCCCAGACACTCCAGGCCTCCTGCTGCCACTTATGTGGCCACAAACAGAGATCAGAGTCTTATGTTTTCATCCTTCATCACTCAGCACCCGGGCTGGCTCCTTGCTTGGCCCAAACTCAAAACCAACATTGTCTGCAGCAAACACAGAATTTGTGGCCACCTGGGCCATGGTGCATCACTGGCTCTCAGTCAGAACTGTATTCCCTACAGTTACAAGCTGGGGTAAATAAGCAAGATCATGACAAAACAAACACCAGTAGGTCATCCTGAATTCAGAGATTGTGCTCTGTATTCCCAACCACCACCATCAGACACCTCGTCCTTCAATGTATAGACACTTTTCAACCTGCAGACCAAGAACTCCGGGGAATCCTGAGATAATTCTACAAAGGGTAATTAAGAAAAGTGAGTCTGTTGTTAATGGGCTTAAATTAGCTCTGTGGGGATCCATGTACTCACTGAAAAGTTTTGGGTTTTTTAAATAAGGAAAAAAAAGAAGGTTTACATGGACATTCACTGCACAAAGAGTGCATTCTCCAGAATGGCAGAAGTCATAGACACCTTCTTGCCCCTCTCCTAGTGGGGAGGGAATAAGCTGTATACATTGATGGTTAACTACATGGTGTATTTCTTCCCAAGCATGTGGGATGTTTTGGCTCTTTTCACAGCTTGTGTCTCTCTGCCAAAGATGCTGCTAAGTGTCTGAGGAGCCCTGAGCTTCCTATCCATGCACATGTTCAGGTGTACCCATACAGACATCACATCCCTGCACTGTCTGTCCCCGTGTCTGTCTGTCTGACCAGCTCTGTATGTGGTGACCTCCTGCTATGCTGTTGTTTTACATAAGCCCAACCCATGAGAACCAAAATCAAACAGCAAAAGATCACTGCACTGTGACATAAGCAGAAGAAGACTTCTTTCCTAAAACTGATGTTCACAAAACTGAGAACAAACTAACCTGGGGACATCTACTATAACACAATGTCACTAATCAAATATTACAACAGGCTCGCTCTGAAGAGGAGCCCCTTGCCTTGCCACATGTGCCCAGGCCTCTCTAAACTTCATTAAAGTCTAGTAAAAAATAAATAAGATAAATATCATTTGCATTTATAATATGAATTAGAAGAGCCTGCCAGATGGGGAGCTCTCCTCCAGCAGGGCCGTTGTTTTCCAGGAGAGAAAAGCACTGGCACTCCCCAGCTGTTTGGGGCCTGTGATGTTCCCACTCCTAGAAAACCATCGCCCCTGGCTTCTCCCTGTAATTAGTTCGTGCTAATACCCTTGGCTGGGCTGTGGAAAAGTCACATTCTGAAAGATCACCCTTGTGAACAGCTGTACTCGGGAGACAAAACGTCACCACTCCAAGCTGTCAGCCAATTCATCTCCAGTGAAAGTCAACCGGGCCGTAAATTGGGAGTTCTTTATCTCAGGACAGCAGACTGAGCGGGCTTTAATTGCCGGGCTATGTTAATGAGCCTGGTGTGTGACACAAGGTGCTTCCTGGTGGCTCTGGCTGAGCACACGGCACTGTGGCCCCCCACAAGGGCACACACAATCGGCTTAAAGCTGTTTGGGTACAGAAAAGAAATCATGTCAGGGTCTCCTCAGCATGGCACCTTATCAAAGGCATCATTAACAGCTGCTGGTGGAGTGGCAGGAGCCTCTCCTGGGTCAGCTCAGTTCAGTTCGCTCCTGTTCTTTCCTCCCTTCACAGCTTTTTTTCCCTAAATCATGAGTTCTGTAAACATCGCTGTTGAATCATCTGCAGGGGAACAAAATTATACCAAGAATTCAGTGTTTCCTCACAGATAAGAGCTGTGTCTGGTTTTAAAAGGAATCAAAACAAATCATGCCCAGGGGAAAGCAGACAAAAGAATATCAGCCAAAGTCTTTCTTGCTGATTTCTTGAGTGAAGCTCTATTTCAGCCTGTATTTCATTTTTTTCCTTTTGGGTTAGGAGCTGCAGTAATGAAAAGAGTTATTTTAACACTCATATTTTGGAAAATAATCAGAGAATCACAGAATGGTATGGGCTGGGAGGAATCTTAAGGATCATGTAATTTCAACCCTACTGCTTTGGGTAGGGAATCTTCTGCTAAACCAGGTTACTGAGAGCCTGACCTTCAAGACCTCCAGGGATAGGGAGTCCACAGCCTCCCTGGGCAAAATAATAGCCCAGGGGGACACAAGGCTACAGATTTCCCTGTCCAGATACCGAATGCTGTTTAATTTGTCCCATTAATGATGAGTCTTGCTTGCCACAGAAAGCCCAAGCCTCATTTCCATGGGTAAAGCCAGTGCTCAGCATCTTTAAAAATCATTAGTACTTGAACGCGGTATTATTATTCTTAGGGCACTACCCAGGGAAGCGTGCAGACATCACAGACCCGTGTGCCAGACACTCCACAAACATCCATTTCCCCAGCCTCTGAGATCTTCTGACCTGGGGGCTCAACCCTGCACACACTTCAGTAACCACCAGCATCTCATGGCCCGACTGAAATCAACACAACTGATGAATGGAATGAAATCAGTAATTACCCATGTGCTTAATTATTTGCAGAACTGGGGGCTAAGTGCTTCATTTTCAGCTTTACGCTTCAAAATATTGGTTCTAATCCAGTGTGCCTCACTTTGCACTCAATCCCACAAGGAACAGCACGGTCTGGCCTAATTAAGCAAAAGCACTTGACGAAGTGTTTAACTTTAAGCATGTGAACAAACCCATTGACTGAACACTGGGGTTGGCTTGGGGTTGGCTCAGCCCCTTGCAGGATGAGGCCCTTCAGCCCAGCTGTTAGGGGGACATAACTGAGGGAAACATGACCCAAACCCCAAACTTGTCCAAGGCCAGGGGCTCAGGGTGTTGGACACCCCAGGGCCCAGCAGTGGTGGGTGAGGCAGGAGCCCTGGCAGGGCTGAGGATCCACCCATGTGTCCCCTGCTCCCATCCACGTCTGCCTGTGCAAGGGGTTGCACAGAGGCAGTGCTGGGATTTAAAGAGAAGCTGCAAATGTTCTCTGTAATTAACTGACTGGAAGGCTTCATGCTGAAAAGCACAAAAGCACATCCCTGGTTTAACACTGGTCACAGCTCCCCCTCTGCAGCAGAGGAACAGCCCAGCCCTGCTGCAGCATGGGTATCCAGGGGCTGGAGCAGAATGGACATCCCTTGCTGCCAGACTGGGACAGGCACAGGCCAGGGGTGGGGGCTGCAGGAGGGGACTTGTAGCCAGACCCCTCTGCACCTCTGCTTCCACCTCCTTTTTTTTTTGCCAGGCTGAGGAGTACCTGGAATGGGGCACGTGCATGAGGAGACCCAGCTCTCCCCAGGACTGGGCTACCTGGGACGAAGCCTCCAACCATGGCTTGCCTCTTATAAGCCCTAATTTTAGGCCCTTTAGGACACAAAATAATGATAACACGCTCCCTGGAAAAAAATCCCCTTGGGCCTGTGTAAAATTAGCAGTGTGCTGACTGTCCCACTTTCGCTCCTGCTATGTGGGGCAGCCTGGCTTATTAATACACTGGACTCATTTCAAGATCCTTTGCTTTCCCCCTTGCAAAGGGAGCCTGGAGGCAGCCAGGCTGCTTCTCCCCTCTTACCCCGACAGACAAAGCCTCCTGCACACCACCTGGGAAGGTAGCAGGACAGGACAGGGCAAGGTGGAGGAGCTGCTGTTGCAGGGGAGGAAGAGGAGGGATGTGCCCTTTGCTGGTGCAAGAGAACCCCCAACAATGAGGGTGAAGCACAGCTTGGACTCTCCAAGGGGGAGAAGATAAACCACAAGTGCTCTCCACCCTCCAGAGCCTCTGGCAGCAGCCTGGCAAGGCAGAGGGACTTCAGTGCCACTCCTGGAGGGAGCTGTCCTTCTTTCCTACACACACAGAAACACACATCCTCCACAGGAAACACATCACAGCTTAGCAGGAAAACTTCTTGAAAGTGCCATCATTACCATAATTCAATATTAGTGTAAAATACAACCTCTGCCCAGGAGCTCACAGAAGGCTGGTCCCTTGAGATTTGTTGTCTGCCCAGGTGAAAACCCCTGACAGGACTCCCCAGGGTAAGGGAATTTCAGAGCTGCTGTGAGATTTCTTCCAGTGTGGAAGAAAAATCCCAGCTAAACTGCAATGTGCAGGGAGAAACCTGGGGAGAAGGGGAGCCGACCCCCAGACACATCTACATTAGAGCCATTTAAGGAGGGGGAACCTCAGCTAAAAGAACAAAATTTTCAGAAATAAGGTTTTTCATAATGTCACACAGTCTGTTCTTTCACTCCAAACTACGATCTGCTCCAACATTGTTTTATCTCACACTGTTCACAGAGAGTGTTGTGACACTCCAATCCTGAGCCAGCTTCCCTGTTAAATACTGATTTAAACTCAGCTCAGACAAAACCTCGCCAAATAAGTACTAGATTTGACTCAGATATGGAACACAACAATACATGAAGAGAGAGAGGAAAGGAAAAACCTGGGGGGAAATGATGTTGTGTACCATAAACCAGCAGTGTATAAACTGTCCTTGCCCCACACAGCCTCAAGAGCTAAGCCTACAAATCAAATACATTTCAGTAAACAAAAATCTACTGGAATGGCACTGTTTTTCCCTGTGTAGGGTTTTTTTTTCTCCCATGGGGACAGCAAGTTGTGTTGCTTGCCTTTTTTTCCCCTTTCTACGAGGTACATTATTCCATTTAAATGCTCGTGTGTGTTTATTAATAGAGCAAAAATGAGTGAACGAGGAGCTGCTCTGGGGAGGCTGAAAGTCTGCACTGGAGCAGTGAATCAGAGAACAAACCCATTTAGGAAAATGCTCATTTTAAGACAAGTTCCTTTCACATTTGAGTTATTTTCTTCTACACCCCAAACGTAATCAGACACAGTGACATGTCAGTTCTACAATATCATGTACACACCCCGAGCAGGACCCTCCAGCTGCATCTCCTGATGTTGTTCCAAAAAACAATCAGAAAATGACCAACAGCAGTTAGGACATACCATGAAGCAATGAATGGTCACTAGAAACGTTTAGAAAACATCCCTCACTCAGCAAAGCCTGAGCAGGGTTGCAGGGGAAGCCCTGTAAGACTGGCACCATCACAGCTATTGCTGCCATGTAGTGGATGGATGAGATGAGACCTGAGATGATCCTGGCCCTCCCCAATGTGTCCTGTACTCACAGGTGAGCCCCAGGGCTGCAAAGACCTCCTGGGCTGATGGGGGCACATCACAGCTCCTTGCAGCTCTGCAGAGGCACAGGTGACATCACTGCCAGCTCCAGAGCGGGGAGACCATCCTGCTGAGCTCACTGCTGCTGACAAACCCAGAGGAAAGTCCTGAAGATACGGACACACAAAACCAGCCACAAATGTGGCCATGATTCCCAAAGCAGTGGGAAAGCAGGTCCCCAGAGCTGGCCATGAAAAAGGAGTCAGTAGAAAGTGAGACACACAAGGAAGAGATGCCAGCAAAGGCCACCAGAGAGGGAAAGCACACATTGTTCACTTGCTAATGAAAGGTGTTTAGTAACGTGAGAAGAAATATTCCAAGAGCAGCTCATCACTTATCATAGCCCCCCCAGTTTTGGCAGTGACACCTGAACTCCTCCTGCCTGGAGACCACAAATCTCCCTGAGGACACCAAAGGGCACATGCATTTTATTCATGTACTGTTTCCAAAGGGCACTCGTTATTTGCTTGCTGTCAGTATCCTGTGCTCGGCAGTTTCAGCTCTCTCTTGGCTTTGCTAAAATAGTTTCCCAGCCACTGGGAGGCTGCTGGATGCAGCAGAGCCAGGAGAGTCTCTGATGTGGCCGTATCCCCCGGCAAACCCCAGCCCCAAACCCCCGTGTTTACAGTATCGCCATCCCCGTGTGTGCTCAAACGAGATTAGCTGATTTCAGACAGTGCCTAATGAAAGCTGAGCTTTTCCATTGCCAGCATTTGCCTTTGCAGCCTGAAAACCCAGGGCTGGAGGATTGGGCTGGCATGCACGCTGCAGCATGTGACTCTTTAATGAGGAGGGCTATGAGCTGCAGGACTAATGCACATGGGCACAGAGGCAGCTCCCCGACTGACCTGCTTCACTGGAGTGGAAGGATTTTTTTTTTTTTTTTTTTTTTTTTTTTTTTTTTTTTTTTTTTTTTTTTTTTTTTGTGATTAAGGCCCACTATGGGGAAACAAACCTATTCTTGGCTCTTTCACAGCCCTAGCAGGTGATTATGAACAAATTCTATAACCATGTTCCACCTCAGGAGGACCCCAGCACAATAACGAGATAAAAATGCCCTTTCTCACAGGAGGATGCAGCAGGTTCAGGCATTAGCAGGATGAATGCCACAGCAATGCCTGTGAAATGTAAAGACTAAAATTGGAGCAAGCCCTGCAGTGTTGGCTTTGAAAGCCTGCACGGAATAGCTGGATCACAGTGGTCTTTTGGATCTCTGAGCAACACCTGCAGCCAGTGTGGCTTCACTGCTTTCCTCCTCCCTGCCATCCTACCCAACAGCAGCCTGCTTGGAAAACATCAGGAAGGAGAAGCCAGCAAGCAGAGCAGCTGTTACATGGCTGGGTGTCAATATTCATTTCAGCATTTCATACCCACCAGGGCACCGAGGGACAAGTTTTCCCTCACTCCCACCTTCAGGTACCACACTGCTGGCTGGGCTGAGGCTTCTCCTGCAGAAGGGCAGAGCTTGCTCCTGAGCCACCTCTTCCCCCACCTTTAACATTAAGGAGGAAATAAACCAAAGAGACTGAAGTACTCAGGCACCAACATGGCAGGAAAAGTGGCATTTTTTCCATTTTTAGTTCAGTGTTTGCATACTTATTCCAACAGATATTGCAGCTAAAGGTGCTGCATTGCCCAAAGGCTGAAGGCAGTCCCTGCAGCAACAGGGATTTCCTCAGCCCCTGGCAGGTGGAGGCAGTGCCCAAACCCCCTCAGCCCAGTAATGAGGAGTGCCAGGCACCACTCAATCTCCTGGACATTCCCAACGGTCTGCATCACCTTTCTCTAATTTGCTTTTGAAGGAAACAGAGAAATAACATTTTCTATCTGCTTTTGCAAGAGAAAGTCACAAACAGACAAGAGAAAGTGAGTGACTAACTAGAAAATAGTAAGACTGGAGCTGCCCTGAGGAGCTGCAGCTCCCAGCCCATGTGCAGACTGCGCTACTTCAGTGAAACCAATGTAAAGTAATGTAAATGTAAATTTACAATGTAAATGTAAATTACAATGTAAAGTCAGCTCTGTCCAATTCACAGAATTCCACAAGAGTACCACGTGTAACTTTTGTGGAAAAGCTTTTGCTGTTCTCCCATCATTCTGATTCAGAAATATTGTCCTGTCTGCTTTAAATTGCTGTGTAGTGGTGGTTTTTTTTCTGGCTTATTGCTACATCTCTCTCCTCCCTCTTTATACACGTTATCTCCTGGTTTTCCACAGAGCAAGTAAAAGCCAACCCAGATTTTCATATTTCACCCACCTTTTTTTCCGAATCACTTCAGGACTCCCACTGTCCTGGGATTAGCCCAGCTTATGTTTTGTTTTATTTTGTCTCATTTTGTTTTTTTCAGCCACAGAACAAAAATATTCTGGTTACATAAAAACCCAGGGCTTTCCATCCCTAAAAGCCACAGAGAGGGGAGGAGAGCAGAGCTTGGCCACTGCCATAATCACAGCCAGAGCTGCCAACCATCCCCAAACCACACTCAACTCTCTGCCAGGGTGGGCAGCCTCTGTGTTTGCTCTCTGTGTCTACAGGAACATAATAACCAAGTTATGGTAGCAGGAAAATGGCTTGAATAACAACAGGTTGTTATGGGATGGTCATCACTGGGCAGGGGAGAGGAGCACCTGCCCCAGACAGAAGCAGTGTGGCTGGATGAGCAGCCAGACCTCCCAGCCCTGCTCCCCAGATCCCCTTTTCCCTAAATTCAGGTTGATTTCTGACCTTAAACTACTTGATGGGCTTCCCTGGAGTATCCAGCCTGGTTTCCATGGAATTCTTCTCTCTACAATGAGATAAAAAATGTGTCTGATCTCTTCCTCACATGCTAGCAAACACTGGAGGAAAACAACAGAAGCCTCCATGAGAAAATATTTCAGCTGTTTTGCAAAGACATAAAAATCAATGATACAAAAAAAAAGCTGTATTGAAGCATCTTAACATTCATCTTTTTCCTCATTATGATGAATATTTTATACAAAAACCTCTCCTTCAAGTAGATGCAGCTGCTTGCATCCAGCAAGCAAGAGGTATAAAGCCTGCCCTCAGACAGCATTTCAGGCAGCATTTAATAAAATCCCAAAGATTTGAGTGTTGTTTGCCACACCATATAGTGTTTCCAGGAGTAGATCTAAACATTTGGATTTAAACATCTCTGTCCTGCTTAAAAAAATCTTGAGATGCTGAAAGTGTGGTTGTGCTTTGCCTGATGCAAATCTGAAAGGAAATGGGGAGAGAAGGGGGATGGAGTGAGGCAGAAAGAAACACAGTGAAAACCAGCAGCACCACCCAGACAGTCCAGCATGGATTATACAGTTCTGGATTTATACATTAAAATATTAGCATGGTGTCTCTGGCAAAACTGATTCATGGTAAGTCGAAGACGCCATGACTGCATTTGTGTGAGTCTCAGAATTTAAGAACAATTATCTTTGTTTCTGTTTGTTTCATTTCATAGTAACTTTGACCCTCATGTACCACTCTCTTTCAAAGCATGTTGAACATCTTTGAATTCCTGTGTTGTGATGTTTTGAGACATCATTGAAAAACAATACAGCAGCTCTGTCTGCTGCCTCAAAAAGAAAGAATTCTGGCAATTTTTAAAGCTCCAATAATAAGAAGTAACTCTGTTTTGGGAAGGATTTCACCTCTCCCTTCATCTGCAGATGAATGAAGCTCCCTCTCTCTTTCCTGTTCCCTCTTTTGCAGGCACTGTCTTTGCATTTCTCCACACCACGGCCACGACCAAAATAACTGTATAAATGAAACCATCTGGATTCTGCAGGGATGAATTTATGTTGTGAGGTTTTCCTGAGCAGCAGCAAAACATATCTAGAGACGGGTGAAACCTGGCACGTGTCAAAATATAACAGTGACATTTTTAAAAATTCTCACGATTTCTGAGAAAAAGAAATCAGAAATGGTAAAATGAGAGGGCTTAGATGTTTTATCACAACAAGGCAAAGACACTCGAGCTTTATAGCTCTGATGGCTACAGCTGCTGAAACAGCACTAAGAAGCATTTTGAACTAACCATAAGGTTCTAAAGCCGTTGTTCAAATACTGATGAATTCCATGTATTTGAAACACTTCCATTTCAGTAAAAGCTTACAAGTACACTTTTCAGAAGGTACATTTTGCTTCCAATACACAAGTTAATACATATTTAGGCTCTCAGGAGCATCATTCTTTAGAGAAAAATCCAACCAAATCATAGCACTGTTCATTTTTTTTTCTCATTGCTATTTTTTAACCTTATATAAAATCAGTTCCAAAATCAGTTGCTTTTCAGTAGCATGCACTTTCAATTTTTATAACATCTGGGTGTTAAACTTAGAGAAAAGTTGTCCATTAGTTCAGGACTCAATGGTGTTTATTTGTATTGTATTTACTTCAAAAGGGAAGAGCACTCATATTCATCCAGAAAGCTGTAATAATTTGGTACCAGGACAAACTGCTAAGAAAACCAAAGATGAACCCTCCAGAAACTTGAATAGTAGAGGAATCTTCTTACAACTGAGCATACTTATAAATAGATATTTTTGCTTTTGTCAGCTGCCTTTTTTTGCCTGAGTAACAGAAGTGGAATATGTTGTCACTATGGCTCTTTGTGTCTCAATAATCTCAATAAAATCATTATTAAAATGAATAAATAAGGATAAAACTAGCAGAAGTCTTCTCATTAATTTCAGTGAAATCAGGATATAATGAGTTTGTCTTTTTAAAGGATCAGAATCCAGGGACATACAGGAAACGTGCATTTACATTTGTACATGTACCTTTCTAAGTGGCCTGTACCATCAATTGTTCTGCCTATTTAGAAAATGGGATTTAAATATTTCAAAATCAGTTTTTCTCTGTGTCTCATCTCTACATTCTCCACATCCTCCCCTCTGCTCTTACTTTCAGATCCTTAAAGCAATGCCTTTTCTGATCTCCTTCCCCATCAGGAAAATTTCCTCATCACCACTCTTGTCCACCACTAGTAAGTCTGCCTTTGGCAATCTGCATGTCAGCAATGGTTTGAAATGCAAACATATCCATTTCACCCTCTAAAGCGGGCTCTGTCTTTGGAAACATTTGGTTTTTTTCTGTGAAAGTTCCATAAACAAAATTCCATGACACTGAATTATACCTTACTTTAGTTTGCTACTGGAATGGACTAAAATACCCACTTTTTCATTTCTCCTGCAGCCCAAGGGCTGTAGTAAGACAATAGTGCCTAAACTTGAGGTGCCAAGGCCAGGCTGGACAGGGTTTGGAGCAATCTGGGACAGTGGGGGGTTTCCCTGCCCATGGCTGGGGGGTGGATTGGGATGAGCCTTAAGGTCCCTTCCAACCCAAACCTTTCTGTGACTCAGTGTCCACAGCAAGGACATTGTGTGAGCTGGCTTGGTGCCTGTTCACTGTAGGGTGGTGAAGTGTGTCCTGACAGTGTCACACATGTCCTGACAGTGTCACAGCTGCCCTGACAGTGTCACACAGTGCTGCACCCAGCCTCACACACTGCACCCACTGAGGAACCACAGCAGCACAGACCTGACCTGGTGCACAGAGCATAACCTGGAAAGCTGGAAAGATCCAAGTGTGACTGTAAACAAGGAATCGTCACCCAGGAGTTTCCAAGAAGCTCCATGGTGATCTATTCTCAGCTATATAACATCCTTCCTGGAAGAAAACATGAAATCATCCTTTAATAAAACTGCAGATGACACGGCACAGCCGAGCAATAGCTGAGGGAGAGGTTTTGTCACTGCCAAGGAGTTAGCTGGGGAGAGGCAAGGGAGTCCCAGGCACCTCAGTGGGGTAGGATGGGATTCCCCAGCTCCATGGGGAACGTGGAGGAGGCAGGGCTTTGTTCTGGGGGTCAGAGGTGCTCAGACAGGTTTGGGATCATGGTGGTTCCTCAGCTGAGCTTACAGACATTGCATTGCTCCTTCTCTGGATCTGCTGGGTCTCAGAGCTTTGGCAGTGCCTGGCAGAGCCCAGTGTTTGCTGCCTCTCCTTTTTGGGGTGCCAGCCCTGGCACAGCCATCAGGGTAGCCCTGGTGAGCCTGTCTGCTGCTGAGCACTGTCCCATGGGGCAGGGACACTCTGTCCTTCCGTCTGCCCTGCCTTCCCAGGGCCCTGCTGGGACTTAAAAATATCCTTTCCCAGACTCTTAGCAAAGACACAAATCTTCTGGTCTGCAGTTTAACTCCTAGGGCAGCCCATGATACAAATGCTGAGAAGCTACAGGCCTAACAGGCCATTTGGACACCAAAAGCATAAGAATTCCAAAGGCTTTGCACGGATTTTCAGATAGTATCTTTATTTTTAAAAGATAAGGGGAGGCTGTGCAGGGAAATACCACCCTTCAGAATCCACCCACTACAGCCTAGTGTCAGAAACAAAATGCTGAGCTAGAGGAACCTTGGTCTGAACCTATTTTTATGCTCCTCTTCAGTTGTACACAATGTCTGAGCGTTGTACTGTAGTAAAGAATGCAAATCTTCCTGTGCTCCTGGTATTACTGGTGCAATTCCCACTGGAAGGCCATGTTAAATTTAGAGCCCACAATTCATAAAGGAAGCTGACAAGTTCAGAAAGGAATATGAAGGATGGAAAAACAGCATTTACAGCTGCAGGAGCTTGATCTATTTAGCTTGTGAAGAGAGGACTTTAAGGGATGACTTGGTTAAAGACTATCAGTGTTCACGAGAATGAAATGTTGAGATCAGGGTCCTCAGTTAGCACAGGAAAAACCTTGACACTGAAAACAGGCAAGTCCTGACTGGAAACATGAGGCACATGTTTACCAGTGTAAATAATGAATTTATTACCAAAGCCAGAGCTGCAGCAGACAGGATGACTCTTCATTACAGGGCTTTTTAATAACATTTGAATGCTTTTTTCCTGAAAAGACATGTTGAAATTCAAACAAGCAAAAACAGAACCAGCCTTGTGACCTGTATAATCCAAGGGAGCAAACAATAATGCTTCCCTTTTTTTCCACATTCATAGCCTTCTCTCCCTTCCACCAGCAGCCCTGACAGTAATTCCAAGTGTGTAACAGCTGAGAGCATAATTCTGGTCACAAATCCTGCAGGCAGATCTGCTCTGTGTTTGTGCAAGGACCAAGCAGATCTCTCATCTCTCTGCCAGGAACCTCTCACCTGAGTGAGCCTTGAGCCATAAAATGCCACCAGCAGTGACACTGGTGCTCCCTCCTCAGTGCCTGAAGCCAGGGGCCAGCACAGAACCCACCTCCTCATCCCCCTACCTCTGGTGCCCACCAGCAGCAGAGAATCCTTTCACGCTGGTCCAAGCAACTCCAACCAGTCCTCAGTTACCCATCCTGCAATTCCCTAATATCCAATGCCCTCACTGTTCTATAAACCACTCCTCTGTGTCCTCTCCAACAGGATCACACATTACTCCCTCTTTTGAGGGTGTTTAAGACCATTTACATGCCTCACTAAAATCTCCTCACTCGACAGCACCAATTCTTCCTCCCTTTCCTGAGAGGCCACAGCTCTCATCAGATTTCGTCACTGGGCTCCTTCCAAGAGCAGCTCCCCCTGCTCCAAACACCAGCCCCCAAACTCCATGTGGGGCTGCAGCCCTTCCACAAACACCCACCAAAAACCCCAAGCTCTGTCAGTATGCCTGAGAGCAGAGCTTGGCCCTCTTTTAATCCCATTGCACTTATCAGCCATATAATGTTCTGCACATTATCGCCCCAATTATGGAGGCTTGTAGGTGATAATGAGATTGCACTGGATGTATTCCAGCAAAGCACATTCTAGGTTTTACTAACTTCATTAACCAAGAAAAGCTGGTTAATGGCTGAAAAGTGCAATGATGCACATAATCACACCAGTTGCTTCACTACTACAATTATATTATTAAGATGGATCTTTGAGGTACAATTTTCATGTATAATTAGTGGGTTACCCCTTCAGGAAAAAAAAAAAAAAAAAAAAAAAAAAAAAGGTAATTCAAAAGCACCCAAAGATTTGGGCAAAACAGTTCCGACTGAAAACACAAATGAAGTCATGCTCTCAGGTCAGACTCTGAATGGGATTTGTGAGAAAACAGGAGTGCAAGAATTTAGAAGCTTAACACAAGCTCCTCAAGGATGTGAAATGCCAAAGTTGCAATCCACTGACACACACTGGGAGCACCCAATCTCAGCGGTGTCTATGGGTATTCAAGCTGTGACATCTGATCCCAAAAGATCCCAGAATGTATTAGAAATGTAAAACATTCAGACACAATAATTCAAAATTATTTATTGGCGTTTTAATGACTTCTGTACTCTTCAGTTGTTTATTTTCTTGGACATCACTGTTCTTCCCAATAGAGACAACTTCAGATGAAGAAAGCCAGCCAGAAAGTCCAACCACCAAGCAGGCAGGACAATGAAGAACCCTCTGGTTACTCCTTTTACCAAATAATAAAGCAGAAAATAAGTGTAAATTTTCACAAGCAATTTCCAAGCGCAAGCCTGATTTTTTTGATTGCTTTTCTTTTCAGCTAAATTGTGCTTACCAGCACAATTGACAGAAAATTCAATGACTGTTTTTCACTAGGAATCTTTTACAAATTTAATTGAGTTGTCAGGAGAAATGCTATTATGCTCACCATGTGAAATTAATATATCAGAAACTTATCTACTGTCTTGCATGTGTGCATGACATTTATACGGATCATTGCAACTAATACACACAGATCTCTTCTGCTTGGTAAAATTTCAGACAATAAAAAAACTTCAGAACTGAATTTGTGATTGTCTAAAAGTCCTTGAATTTGGCTGGCTCTGCCAAGGAGCTTAGCAGGAGACTTTGCTGGATTTAATCAGCCAGACAGACCTCAGAAATTCTGCAGGAATTCGTGTTGCTATTAGAAATATGCACTAGCATTTGCTTATTCAGTTCAGAACTGATTCAGAAACTAAAAGCAATAAATCTTCATGCAAGCATTGAGCCCTCTCAAGGATATCCTGGAGCAGTGATTTTTGGAGAGGAGGAATACATAAAGGAATGTAGAGTGTCTAGCCAAAATTTTATTTTAAATACTCTTTTCAATGAATCCAGAGACTTGTCCAAAACAGAAAACCTCTGATTTTTCCCAAGCGCATTGACTTGGCCTTCCACTTCCATGGCCCTGCACAGGAGACAAGAAAGCAGGGGCAGCAGGAGATGAAATCAGTACACAAACTCTTGGCCACCCCCTTTAAGTAAGGAGGACTTTGATCACTGATATTAAACAGGAGTTTAATCTGCACTGTGGGTCACCAGGACATCTTTCTGTGCCTCAAGAGGTCTGTGGTCTCCTGAAATCTAACAAAAACTGCCAACTTTGAGAAAAACTGCAGGTACTGGGCAAGGCCTGCCATGATAAGCACACACTTAATGTTTGCTGGACTGGGTTTTCATTTATTATTACCCTGGAGTTAAAAGAAAGTGTGAAACAACATCATCTGCAGGCAAAGCCAACTGACACTCCAAAATTCGATGTGTGAAACCTCCAAAATACCCCCAAGAGGCACAAATCTGACAGAGCTGCTGAGACAGACTGACAGAGGCACATGATCCCAACCTGCCAGCCACAATAAGCTCCAAAGATGAACCCCTGGCTGCAGAGTCCAGCAGGCTGGGATTTTAACCTGAGCATTTCCAAATGCACAGGCCAGGTCACAGGGTGGTGTCAGCAGGTGCAGGACATTGGCTGCAGCTGAGCAGCTCAGATCAGATCAGATCAGAGAGCTCCTTCTCCCCAAATACTCGAGTTTGAGGTCACAGCATCACAGAATGGTTTGGGTTGGAAGGGATTTAAAATCTCATTCCAACCCTCCTGCCACAGGCAGGGAAACCTTGCACTAGACCAGGTTGCTCAGAGCCTCATGCAGCCTGACCTTGGACACTTCCAGGGATATCCAGAGATATTCAGTAATAATAAAGTTCAGCAATATAGACCTGATTTAATCCATACAAAATTGTAAAATTAACACACCTCCTGTGCCATTTCAGGCTCACAGGATCTTTGCAGAAGAACCTGGTTCTCCATTTCAATATGAGTCTGATTTGCTGTAAAGGGAAATCACATTTGACATTTAGGAACTGAAGTGCCTATAGCATTTATTACATTTCCCTGATATATTAATAAAATGCATAAACACAAACTGTTCTTCAACAAAAAAAGAAACCAAACCTACCTTTCAGTTTTCATAAAAATCATTTGATTTTCTCATAAACAGTATATATGAATTTCTGTGCCACTTTGACATCCCTCTCCATAAATCAGTATATCCTCAGGACAAATATGCTTCTGCTGATAAGCATTTGGCTCTTGGATTCATTTGTTCTGCAGTAGTTTGGATGGGCAAGTCAAAACCCTGGCTGGTTGTCTATGACCTTTGCATTCTCCTTTAAATTCCATGCATTTGCAAGAGATGATGGAAGAGCTGATAATTTATCAGCCAGGATAATTAGATTAGATACATTTTTGATTGTAAAAATAGTCTTGTAATGGATTTTTTTTTAACCATTTCTATTTCCAACACTCTCAGCAGTGCTCTGAAGATTTTTAAAAGTCTGTGTCCAGGAAGCACTTTGTCTCCTTCAGCTGACAAACTTTGTCGAGGGGAGAGGAAATTCAGTTTCTCTTCTCTCTGCACTGTCAGCCCCCAGAGCATGAAGTCTCTTCTCCTCCTCTTTGCTGTCAGGCCTGGAAATGGCTCAGCTGTCCCCTCCAGCCCCCACAGCACCCCTGAGCACTCCTACTGCTGCAGCCACAGCCAGGCTGATGCTGTCCTGTGGCACTCTGGGCTCTGCTGCATTCTCAGCTTCAATTGCTCTTGGTTCAAGGTGCAATTGCTAGAGATTAAACAAAATAGGGGGAATGATGGCATTTTGGTGGAAATTTGAGCACTCAACAGTCAAGCAGAGCCACGTTTAGGTTGCCCATATAACTTTCTGCTGTGATGAGCACATTACTTACTTGATGACAATGATGCATTCTTGGAAGCACCTTTTATTTTTTGCTCTCAGCTCTTTCCACTTGTCTCCATGTTATGAGGTGGAGCAGCAGTTCTTGCAGAGCTGGCTAATGCTGTGTGCTGTTCTGCACTTCCAATGGCTGAATCAAATAGAGAGACAGCTGAAAATGCATCATGTTCCCCACCAGCTCTGTTTGTCTGGGTAAACATTTGCTGCAGTTACCTGAGGACTGTCATGTAGCTTTAAAATGAGTGATTTGGACAGTCACTCCTGCCCCCAGTGCAGTGAAAGTTGTGCTCTACACCCTGGAGAAGTTTGGTACCCTGTTAAAGAAACCTCTGATGTGTTTGGTTATGCTGAAATAGCCCCCTGGGCTCAGCACAGATCAGGAGAAGGTGAAACCACCACTGCCTCCTTTGCAGTCAGATTTCCACCTCCTTGAAGGATCAGCTGCTTCCACATCACAAAAGCAAAAGCACACCTCCAAAGAAAGACTCTCAAAACCAAGGTTATGTTTTGTGGCTGCCTTTTACATCCCTAACCTCCATCCCAGGGAGTTTTTGGCAGTAAAAAGAGGCTGGGATGATTTCTTTATCCTTCTTACCAACGCTGTCATGCCAGCTCTGGCCCTCCTTTTCCTGGGGTCTGGGAGGTTTTAGGGCAGAGGCTGAGTCCTTCTTTTTCACCTTCTCCTTCATGAGTCTGGGTGGGATTTTGTAATTGGATAGAAAAATCCACATTGTGGGCCATGGGTGGTTGGTGGTTGGGTTAAAAGTAAAAACAATTCAGGTGTCATTTCTTAATTGGACAGTTTATCCTTAAAAGGCCTTGTAGAGAGAGATGGGGCTCCATTTTTAGTTTGTTAGCTTGAAGTGCTGTAGCACTCATGGTTTGTGAGACTGTAATATAGATAAGAATTAATAAACATTAATAAACATCTGAGTCCTAACACAAAATACCATCTCAAGCATTTAATCCCAACCCTGTCAAAAAAGAAGATAAAACACAACACCTCCCTTTTGAGAAGGGAAACACCAGAGAAAGTTCTTCTCCCACATCAAACATCCATGCTGGGGCCTCAGAGCAGACCCCAGTCTGAAGCTCTGCTTCCATGACTTGTGTTTGTATCCTCCTCTGAAACCCAACCCACCCATGTCAGTCCCACCAGCTGCTTCCAATCTTCTGAACAGGATTGCTCTGCACTATAAACTTCAGCTTTCCAAACACAAGCATCATCTGTTAAGCCAAAAGCTTTAGACAGGATTCCTGAACACTGGGCTGGGAGTCCAAGCAGCACAGGGCATATCTTCCCTGCGTCAGCAGACACCTCGTGTATTTTTAGTGCTGTCAGAAACAAACCACTCCTTGATATTCCAGAGAGGGGGAAAAACGTCTTCTAGAAGTGGTGGTGAAGCTAATGTTTTAAAAGACCCTTCCGAGAACTTGCCAACCTCCTGGGGGAGCTTGTCAACATCTCCCACGTTAAATGAAAGCCACTTTAAAATCCACAGGGGCTTTAAAGAAAAGCTGGAACATATCAAAGCTGCTGGGATGGCAAGCTTCATAACGTGCACAATACATCAACACTTATGGACAGTAAATCCTCCCCAGCCTCAGGGGAGCCCACAGCCCCCCAGAGTAAGCCTTTCCTAATGTATCTCTCAAATGAACTGCTAATCTCCTCTCTAAACCTGACAGCTGTCCTGCATGCACTCAAACCCCTCTGTGCTTAAATCCTTCTATCATTCTTGTTAAGTCACTCGTTAGATCATTTTTGCTTCAATATGAAGGAAGAAATCTTTCCTCCAACCCCAAACAAAGGCCTCACTCACCTGCAGCTGGCACATCCACAGATTTCATACGTGTGTGTGTGTGTGTGTGTGTGTGTGTGTGTGTGTATTCCCAGGAGGAATCTTGGACTTTACAAATCCCAGTGGCCAGTGGGAGCTCCCACACCAGTCCCCCCCAGCAGATTTCTCAGACCCCAGCAGATCTGATGGCTTCCTGTGCTCAGTTCAGCTCAGATTTATGATACGGTTTCTCACTGCTCTGAGGGAGCAGAAAACTTTCCCCTTGGCTGGGCAGAGTTTGGGCCGTGGTGTTGAATTCACAGTGCCAACAGCTATTTGTCACTTCTGCTCCAGATGAGAGTTTGCCAGGGTTGCTCTGCAGCCTTGCCACATGAGACACCACCAAGACAGCTGTGGTCCTACACTGCCCAAGTCCTGACAAGGATTGCCTTGGGTAGTTTGGCACAGTCAGAAATAATCCCAACTTCCAGTCGAGGGCAAAGCAGCAGCTTTTCATGCAGTTGTCAGTGTTCCAAATGAAGAACATTTCAAAGCACACCAAATCACCAATCCTTCCTAGAAGCAGCTCCTTGTCCATTGTCTCTTCTCATATTTTGGTTACTGCTTGAATCTGATGAAGAGTTTCCCCAAGACATTGATTCATTCCAATGTCAACAGTGGTATTCCCTGCTCTTGCAGCAGCACTGTGGCTGGGTGACTGCAATCAGCTGGCATGAGGTTGATGCAGGTCTGACAATGCCTGACAGCTCTGCAGGACCCTGAGTGGAGCTATTGAGTATTTGCTCAACACCTGGAACATGCAGGTCCATGGGCAAAATCTGGACAAAGGAAGCAATGAAATAACTCCTGCAACATACCTCAAACACTTGGATTGCTGAGACACATGAGCTCTGCTGAGCTCTTGGTCCAATAGAGGATGCTGTTACTGCAGTGCAGGTGACAGGTGTCTGTCCCTCATAATATCTTCCCAAAAGGATTTTTTTTTATGCTACTCCAGGTTCTTCATCACTCCCTGCATTGGCAGTGAGGGGAACAGGGCCATTTTCTTCTCTGCCCGTAGCTACATACACTGCTCCAGCAGTGATATGAAATTATTCACTCTGCCTCTTAAAACATCCACAGAAGATGAGATACAACAATTGCTCCAGGAAGTGATGCTCAACCACTCTGACTGATCACCCTGTGCCCTGTCACCCATCTGTTACCTCTGCCATTCTCTGCTGGCTCCAGTGCAAATCAGGCCCTGAAACACTCTGCTGAAGAGGGCAAAGGTCTGTCCCACAACTGCATCCCAGAGATGAGCTCTGGGCTGAGCCTGACACCCCACACCTGTGAAATGTCCCTGTGGTCACCCAGTGCAGAACCGTGTCCCACACAAGCGTGGTCTGCAACAGGATTTCCTTTGCAAATGCTTTCAGTACTGAAATGAGTCCCATTTTCCAACCAGAGAATTCATGCTCTGAAACACTGCTTCCAGCCAGCTCTGCTCCCTGCAGCCATCCTTATTGTTCCCTGGTACACCTCCTTCCCAGGCCCTCCATGCGGCTGGGGAGGCGAGTCCGCCCCGTGGTGCCGGAGGCAGCTCCTGGCGGGGCATTCCTGACACCGGGGCTGATGGAACTGCCCATTGCAGATGCAAACAAAACGCATGGGGAAGCTGCTTTACCTGCCAGAGGAGCATCTGTTAGACTGACAAATCAGGGCCGTGCACGGGGGAGACAGATTTACTGCTGACAAAACTCCACCCTCCCTGCTCAGCCCGGCAGCCCTCACCAGGGGATGCAAATTAATGGGATCTCTGCATTGTCAGCTCCTCTTGCACAAATGGAAAAACACACCTGATGCTTCCCAGAGGAGGATCTGGTTCCTGGGTGGCCTGAAGCATCAGGGGCAGCAAAAGGGACTTGCATCTCCCCACCACATCCCTTGTCCTGCAGCACAGCACTGCCCTGCAAGGACTGACCAGAGGGGTGAGGGCTGGGCCACCAAAACCTGGGCTCCCCAGGCCCAGCGGGTGGGTGCTGTGGGACCCTGCTGCCTGTCCTGCTGCCTGCCCTCTGCACCACCCACTGCACACAGGCACTCACAGGGTACGTCAGGCCGGTCCCTTTCCAGGGTTGAACATTCCAGACTGGTTCCCCACATCTGAGCAGCGCTCCAGTGAGGGCACGTACCGCACCTCAGACCCCAGCCAAACCTTCTCTAATTTAATTCATTAAATAAACCGCTAACAGGAGTGTGAAGAAGACATCGTCTCTGCCCCACACAACCTATTAGCACCAATGGGAGGCACCTGCTGCCCTCCATGAGCTCACAAGGGTCGTTGGAGCCCCTTCCTACTGGTACAGCACTAAACGTGTTCTGTCCCCGCATCGCTGTGCTGCGGGTGGAGACTCTCCCTGCCGGGGCCGGGACTCTCGGGGCGGCACCGCTCCCCCCTCGGGCTGTGCCTTGTGGGGTCCGGCTCACACGGGCCGGTCCCGGAGCATCCTGCGCCTCCGCTCCCGCTCCCCACCCCGATCCCGGTCCCCATCCCGGTCTCGATCCTGCTCTCGGTCCCCACCGCCATCCCGATCCCGATCCCGGTGCCGCTCCTGGTCCTAATCCCGCTCCCAGTCGCGATCTCGGTCCCGATCCTGTTCCTGGTCCCAATCCCGGTCCCGTTCCCGTTCCCGCCGCACCTGCGGGACCGGAGCGCGCCCCGACTGCGGCCGAGCCACGCCCCCGCCGCGTGTTGGCCAATGAGCGTAGGGGGCTCTGTCCGGCAGCCAATGGGAGCGCGGCGGCCGCGCCCCCGCCCCCTACTTGAGGCGCTCCGCGCGGCCCCGCGCCGGCAGAGGCGGCGGGATCGGGACCGGGGCGGGGGAGCGGCCCCGGAGCCTCGGGGCGCCCGGCACCGCCCCACCGAGGGGCCGCGCCCATGGAGGCCTTCCCGGGCACCAAGCTGGAGCCGCACCGGCACCTCCCGCCCGTGGACTGCCTGCCGGGCGCCCGCTACGGCGGCCGGAGCCACAGCGCCTGCGGGAACGTCTTCAACTCCTGGAACGACTACCTGGGGCTGGCCACGCTCATCACCAAGGCCGTGCGGCCGGGCAAGGGCTTCGGCGCCGAGCCCCCCTCGGTGGTGGTGGCGGCCGCCGTGCCGCCGGCCGAGGAGGAGGAGGAAGAGGAGGAGGAGGAGGAGGAGGCGGCGGCGGGGCCGTACTTCGAGGGCGCGCTGGACTTGCACGACCTGGAGCTGTGCGGGCACCACCATCACCACCACCACCACGGCGAGGGGCTGCTGGAGGAGCGCTTCCCCGAGCTGGGCCCCTTTCCCGGGCGCGGCGGCCCCGCGGCCGTGGTGCTGGACTGCTCGGGGGAGCGGGAGGGCTCTGCCCACGCCTGGGGCGGGCTGGTGGTGGCGGGGCGGCTGCCGGGGCACCCGCGGGCCGCCTCCCGCCTGCTCAAGCCCGAGCTGCAGGTCTGCGTCTTCTGCCGGAACAACAAGGAGGCGGTGGCCCTCTACACCACGCACATCCTCAAAGGACCCGACGGCCGCGTCCTGTGCCCGGTGCTGCGGCGCTACACCTGCCCGCTCTGCGGGGCCAGCGGCGACAATGCCCACACCATCAAGTACTGCCCCCTCTCCAAAGTGCCGGCGGCGCGGCAGCTCCGGCACGCCCGGACCGCGCTGGGCAGGAAGGGCCGCTAGCGCCCGGGAGGGACCCCCAGAGCCCGGGACCCCCCCCCCGGAGAGCCCGGGACCCCCGGAATGACACTGCCCGCGGCCGCTGCGCGCTGGAACGCGCGGAGCCCGGCGCCGGGCCCGGGGACTGCCGGGCGGAGATGCGCTGTGTTTGTTTATTGTAAGAAAAAAAATATATCTCTATGTGATTTTTACGGAGACGCGAGCTGTGACTGGGCGGGTGTGCGCGGAGGGGTCCCGGGTTAATCCAGGCCGGGGTGGCGGGTCCCGGTGCCCGGGGCAGGGCGGGGTGCTGCCCCCGTCCCGAGCGCTCCTCCGCCGGGCATCGCTCGGGAGAGCTGCTCTCCATCGCCAGCTGATAGCAGGGCAGTTAATTAGGCTACAGCACTCCGCCTTTCAGCTCTTAAAGCAAAGCATCCGAGCGGTTTCCCTGCCGGTTTTAGGAGCGGTGAGCAGATCGCGGTGGAGCCTTGCCCTCGGGAATGAGCACTCGCTTCCCGAGACCGCAGCCCCCAGCGGGCACCGCGCCTCTCCTGGGCACCGATGGCGCTGGGCTCGCGGGTCCCCGGGGCCAATATCGAATACTCAGCTTTAGGGAAGGTCTGAGAGGAGAAAACATCCCAGTGCGTGTTTGAAAACGTGATGACGCTGGGCCAGAGTGCAAGCTGAGCCCTTTCTGTTGACAGAAAGAAAGGCGGTGAGAATGGCAATGGAGCAAGCTTTGGTGCAGCTGTGTTTGTGCTGGAGAACGGGGGGAGTCCGATGGAAAGAGACCTGGAGAAAGCAGAAAGCTGCGACCGTAGGAGAGTGGAAGAAAGGGAGGTTGTTTGTTTTCAAGAGTTCAGAGAATGTGGCTTTAACACTTTGCAAGTAAAAGAGATCTACTCATGTGGTTAACAAATATCCTTAACACTACACAGACTGTACAGAGCATAAGAATTAGGCTGAGGTCCACTCTGGGCAACAGTAGTTCCTTGGTACTGAATATCAGTCAGGGCTATATCACTTCTAATCCCCAAGAGAAAAGAAATTATTTTGGTTTGTTTGTTTAGTTTGTGTTTTGGGTTTGTTTTAGTTTTTTGGGGGTTTTTTGGGGGTTGTTTTTGTTGGGTTTTTTGGTTGGTTGGTGTTTTTGTGTGTGTGTGTGTTTGGTGGGTTTTTGGTTTTGGGGTTGGTTTTTTTTTGGTTTTTTTTTTTTTTTTTGTTTTTGTTTTGTTTTTGTTTTTTGTTTTTTTTTTTAGGTTTGTTTTTGGGGTTTTTTGGGTGCTTGTTTGTTTGTTTGAGGTGTCTTGTTTTGTTTTTTGTTACCCAGAGGGAGGACAAGGAGCAGCAGCAGTTTGGAGTTTGAGTACTCTGGAGCAGAAAGATGGGAGTTTTCAGTGCAGAAGGTGACACTGCTTGTGGCTTTAGCAACACCTGGGATGTGAGGGGTGCTCGGTCCACGGGCGTTGTCCTGAAAAGAGGAGGGAGGTGAAGAGAGCCTCGTGGAGGAACTGCTGGGACATCACCAGGAAGATGAGAAAGGAGATGGGTCCTGACAGAAAAAGGGAACTAGGAAAGTGAGGATAAATCCACACTTGTGTGGCTTCCTTTTGAAAAGCTGCTCAGCAGGGTGGCAGATGGGATCAACAGGGCAGGACAGTCAAGAATGAAGTCAAAACATGGGTGGGACGGGCTGAGGATGAGGACCCAGGGTTCATTATTCATCACTGCTGTTGACTCCCAGCCACAGCAGTTAGGAGAGAGAAAGTGATTCTGTGTGGAAGTGTTCCCTTAGATCTCCATCAGATGGCTCCAAAGATGGTGTCAGCTCTAATTACCAAACGCAGTGGAGCTTGCATTAAATAATACTCAGTGGTTGCAGCTACCTTGTGCCAGCCTCCTTCTCCGTGTGCTAAATACATTACATTTTGTCTCTTGCTCTCTGGGAAGTGCACCACAGGCTCTTCTAAGCTGTTAAAGTTAGATGTGTTTGGTTTTGTGATTCCTGGTCCACATAGGTTTAATCTGTGTCCACCACACATTAGAATCGAGCTCGAGTGTGATGCTGTGGGAAGAGTTTTCTTCTGTACTTTTGTTACCTCCTTGTGGGAAGTTTGAAGATCTTATATATATATATTAATGCAGTTAACTGTTACTGGACACAAAAGCAAGAAAGATCAAAGAAAATCTGTCTCGGGTGTTTTCTAAGGGTTAACTGGCCGGGCTGGATTGGAGGTGTTTGCCATGTCCCTGCCCCACCTCTCTGGTCTTTACATAAAGCTGCTGTGCAGTACCAGCCCTATAGCAACGCCTGGAAACCCCTCAGGATAACAGCAGATCCTGTCTTGGATGGCACTGGCCTTCTGCAGAGCCTGTGGAAGAGGAAATCTTGTATCCACGGCCTGTGCTGCTGCCTATTGCTGCTCCTGGTTGTGTTCTCCAAGCACCTGCAGCCTTGCTCTGGAAAGGCCGAGAGCTGCCTGTTGTCACTTCTACCCAGCATTAGGCATCTCATCAAAGGCTCAGCAGGTAAAGTGGAAGAGTAACAGCTTCAAGACATTTGGGGGTGGGGGAAGTAAACAAAACCCAAACAACAAACCTCAGACTATTGCAGGAAGATGACAGGATTGAGCAAAAGACAGCCTGACAGCAAGGCTCTTCAGTTACTTTATGTAATCATTCAACAGGACAATTTTGCCCTTTAAAGATTTGCCAGTGAGAGTCTAACAAAGGCTAAACCTTAAAGGATTTTTGGATTGGGTTTTTTTCAAGTAAGCTCCTGTGATTTCTGGCACACCAGCACACTCCTTGTGGCACTGAGTGAGCAGAAACATGCTTGTTCTTGGTCACTCTGAAAAGGTTATTACAATAGACAGTGTTTGTGTTGCTACTTTGACTCCTTAAATACAGAGAACTGTTTGCTTTAGTAATTTAAATTCTAGGAACAGCAAAGAGCTTAATCTGAAAGCAGCCCAGTTTGGAGCTGTATTATTCTCCACAGAAGAGGTCTATGAAAAGTGAGATACTATTTTCACTCTTCTATGGGCATCTGGAAATCAAAATATTATGGTCACCTGTTTAAACCTGTGCATGTAAGTCATGGAATCTTTTCTGTAGTGATAGTCTGGCAAGAGGAGTGAACACAATATTGGATAATCATCCTCAGCTGGTACTAGCCTTGGCAAAAAACAAACTACTTCTAATTAGAAACTTCTTCTAATTAGAAACTACGCTGGGATGTATAGATGACTTTATTCAGCTGAAGTCAGGTAAGTCTGTGCCCATCTTTAGTGGAAGTTCTGTTTGGGCAGGTTGCTGTCAGTTTTCTGACCAGTGCCTCAGGTAGATGTCATAGGACAAAACCACAGTGGCTATAAAATGTCCTTTTTTTTTTTTTTTTTTTTTTTTTTTTAACAGTTTGACCCACCAGATATATAGATTAATTTTTACTGGAGATGAGTTGCTAAGAGTTGCATGGGGAGGAAGATATAATTCTAAAATGCCTGTTTATACAAACCAAGTATACACTAAAAATGGAACAAGATTTAGCAAAGCCTCCTGCCCAAGAAAGAAAGAGTTAACAGAGCTTAAAGTGCAGCAAAGGAGGTTTTGATTAGCAAAATGCAGTGGAATAATTTTTAGAATCTCCATCCTACTGTAATGACATGCATTAATTTTATTTAAGAGAAGGACCAGACAAATTGTAAAGCATTTCAGCTCCAGCTGGTCCTGCCATGGCAGAAAAGGAATAATTGGGTGTTTTTCTTACACCACTTGAGTGCCTGTTCTTGCAATGCTGCAGTAAACCACAGGATGGGCACTAGGGCCTGAATAACAGGTAAATTTTGGATCTTGCATTTCACTGACCTAATGCCTTCCCTTTGTAGGCTGACACCATTCAGCAGCCCCCTTTAGCCACAGGAGAAAAACTTGCTAACGTGCAGCAGTTCTGCCAATGACAGCAGCCCAAGGACAGTAAAACAACAAGAGATGAGTTTCATTTACAGCAAGACAAGCCTTCTCTGAGTGACTGAGATGCCTCCTGGCTGCCCCCCAGCCCACCCCAACATCCACCTGGCCCTCCTCATGGCCTCACTGAGGTCACCAAAGTCACCACGTGTCCTGGGCTGCAGTTGTGGCTATGCCAGTCAGGAGTAACACCACTGCACCCTGACAGTTCTCCTAAATATGGGTTTTGTAAAAAAATACTATTTTTTATAGGTAAAGCACGATGGAGAAAGCTTAAATATAATGCTAATTATATTTGCTCCTTCTGCTGAGGAGCCTGATGACCTGTCATGGGCTGGGTCAGTGTCAGGACTGCTCCTGGAGCAGGAAGGAAACAGCACTTTTCATACCTGACACTGCCTTGCTGGAGGTTTATTTTATTCCAGCAACATTTGCACCCATTCAAACAGCAGCAGCCTTAAATTCTGCCTTGGATATACAGCCTGTGACAGTTTGTATTCTTAGGTTCACTGAAAATTTTAGCTGTTTAATGGACCATGACTCAAACAAGGCAAAGATTGACACAAAACTCATTTGACTTCATCAGCATTTTCAGGTAACCAGATTTTGTGCTCATGTTTAATGATGGCAGGAGATGGAAGTTTGAGTTGTTGGATTTGGTCAGCGGAGGTTTTTGATCTCTGTCAGTATTGTGTCTATACAGATCAAGCAATAAAATAAACACATTGGCATGCCTGCAAAGCTCACATCTCCCCAGCCTCTTCTCAAGCTGCCCAATCCTGAGAATGTAACACTCATTGAACAACATTATCACAATCTCAAACAATGCAAATTAATGACACAGATTGGGAAACAGCTTTAGCTGGTGCAGGGATGACTAACACTCATCCCTGTGTGAAAATGTCTTTGTGTGGATACAATTAAAACTATGTAACTGAAGGTATAATCACTATTTACATATTACAAGGCTGGAGAAAGGCAAATATTGTGCCTGGCATTGATAAAAGGCTGAAAGGACCATCTGAGAAAGCACAGGCCAGATGGTATCACATCAGTCCCTGGGAAAAGGAGAGGAAGTCCTATCAGAGCATCTTTTTGGGGACATGCAGAAGACAACTGGGAACAGCCAGAATGGGATTACTGAGGGTAAACCATGCCTGGCTCACCTGACTTCTATAATAAAGTATCTTTGTGGATGAGGGAAGGAGCACTGCATGTTCTTCATCTCAGCTTTAACAAGGTTCTCAGCACTGTCTCACACAACGTTCTTGCACCCAGCTCAGGATGCTACAACCCACGTAGCAAAGGGGGCAGAAGAACTGGCTGGATGTCCAGGCTCAGCCCTTGGACTGGGCTGCAATCATCCTCTAGGCCCTGGAGGCAGCCACAGGATGGGGCAAAAGTGGGAATTCCACCCCACACAGCTGGGACAGGGCTGCTGGCCAAAGGGATGGACAGGAACCTGCTGAATTCAGGAGGGAGCAGGGCAGGGCCTGCCCAGCCAAGGAAGGAGCCCTTGCAGTGGCAGGCTGGGGGCTCAAATACCTCTGGGCCCTGGCAGGGGAAAAGGTGAGCATGAGCCAGCAGATCCCACGCTGTTTGAGCTGGGCACTGAACTATTAGGGCCTGGATCCCAGCCTGTAGAAGGAAAATACTCCCCTCAGCTCACCTCATCTTTCCTGTGTGCTCTTTGGGGTTTGTATTGTCCCCATATAAGGACTTGTCCAAATTTGAGTTGAGTTCAGCAGAGGGCCAACATGGTGTTCAGGGGCTGGAGCACACACCTGGGAGGAAAGGTTGAGAGGATAGGGCTAGTTCAGCCTGCAAAAGGATAGGTTTTAGGGGAGACCTCACAGCAGCCACCCATTTCCTACTACAACGTTATCTGGAAAATTCCAGCTTTCCAGAGTAGCACATGGTGAGCAAAGACACAGAGCAGAAGCCAAAAGAAAGAGGTTTAAACTTTTTGAGGGCCACAAAAATGACCCTGTGAGGAAAGCCTGGGAACTGGGGTTTTTCAGCCCGGAAAACAGAAGGTTCCACAAAGCCCTAACTGCGCCTTTGAAGGGGGCATGTAAGAAGGATGAGAACAGATTTTTTGGCAGATTCTGTTGTGATAGGAAAAGGGGTAATGGATTTCAACCGAAGGATGGTTGATTCAGATTAGATACAAGAGTTTTTTTAACAATGAGGGTGGGAAACACAGGCACAGATTGCCCAGAGAAAGGGTGGATGCCCTATCCCTGGAAACGTTCAAGCTCTGAGCAATGTGATCTAGCTGCATATACCCCTACTCATTGCAGCTGAGGGTTGGACTGGATGACCTTTAAGGTCCCCTTCAACCCAAACCATTCTGTGACGTGGTTTTTTCAGTCTGGAGCCAGTCAAGCATTGGAAGAGGCTTCCCAGAACAGCTGTGCAGCCCACAGGCTCAGAGATGTTCAAAACCAAATGTGGTTCTAAGTAACACAGGAAATTCACAGCCAGCAGTGAAGCGAGCTCCTGGGTCCCTTTAACAGCATTGATCCTGTGGGACAGAATGCAAGGACAGCAGGACCCCCTACTCCATATCCAGAACACACCATTACTGCCTGGCTGTTCTCCAGTTCCATCCTTTCTGTGACTGTATAAAGAACAAAAAATACAGTATTTTTTTATGCTTGGAAAACACTACTTCCCTGAAGGAGTCCTGTGACTCAACCAGCAATGACATGACATATCCAAAGACACAAAAATCAAGCCCTGAGAAGATGGGTCTGAGAGCAAGCTTTTCCCAAGAAAACTACTAGCCCTGCATAACCCAGAAGAGGGCAAGAAAATAACAGGAGGAGTATTACAACTTCAGCTTCTCAGGGAGAAACTAGCCCAGGTGTTCTCACCTTCTTCAGCTAGTACAGAACAGGTCTGAGAACAGAAAGGGGTTGCTCAGCAGCTGTTCTGCACAAACACAAGGTGCAGGACTCACTAAAAAGTCAAGACACTGCAGCAGCTAATTCCTTAAGTTGTTTATTTATCATTGAAGAAACACACAGCAGCAAGTTCTGTGTTGGCTTCAGTGTGACCAGATTGTTCCTCGTTGTTACTGCACCCCAGCTTTGAAGTCAACACAGCCATTACTACAAATCACTTTTTTGGAAAGGGAAAGAATTGACCCTGAAGACAAAGAATTGGGGGGAAAATTGAACAATTTCTCCAAAACCACACATTTTAAATATGACAATATTTATAAATCCTTGAAAGGCATGAATTATCCAGTAATGGAAAAAGCAGTTGTGATAGTGGCAACAGAAAGTACATAGCCATATGCTTACCAAAACACTGAAATTGTAAAAGCTGCAAGTTTGATTTGTACACTGCAGCAGTGTGTACATTACTGGAACAATGACTACAAAGTGGCCTCAGAGGCATTATGGATTCAAGTAAATCTACAGAAAATATCCCAGTGTAGCTAATTCACAATGTTTATTGTATTCAATTCGAATTTAAACAACTTACTGAATTTAGATAGTGATAAAATATCTCAGAAACTGTCTTCCCTCCAAGATACCTATGTAAAAGAGGGCTTTTTTTACTTTTTGGCTAATTATGCAAATTCTTTTAGCTCTGCTTTTTCAATAATTCCACTGTGTGAACAGAGGCGTTTTCAAATATATGTCCTGTGACAATAATACCCCATTCCAAACTAGGAAAGACTAAAAATAAAAAGGGCAGCCTGTTTTGGTGCGAGAGAAAAGCTGTACTGAAGACAGCTGTTGGGCTTGCATCTTTTTATTTTAGCAACAAATGACCCATGAAATAAGCATCATTTGAAATTTCCAAAAACCGGCATTCAATTTCCAACCTTCTGCTGTGAGTTTTGTGCATGATCAATCTATATGAGTAAGTAATTCATGCTTTCATGTTACCTCAAAACATCGGTTAAAGAATTCCAAATTCAGAATGTTTATAAGCACAAATATAATCTGTGGATTCGATCAAATCAAAGCTAAAACATCGGTTAAACTCTGTGATTCCCACTTAACGTCGTACAGTGGTCCAGCCTTCTTCATCTGTCTCGTTTTTAGCGCGGCGGACGGGCTCACGCTCCTTCTCTGTTTTCCAGGATCCTTTCTCCTTCTCCCCGTCCCTTTCCCGCTCTTTGGATGCTGCTGGGGGAGCAGAAGCTGGAGGGGCAGCGGGAGCAGGGGCCGACCGCCGCACCGGTTCCCGTTCCTCCCCGCGCTCTTCCCTCCTGTCGTCAGCGCGTCGCCACGAGCTCGCTACGGCACAGGAAGAAATAACAACAACTCAGTCATGCTCCATGGAATCACAGAATGTGTAGGTTGGAAGAGACCATCAAGATCGAGTCCAACCCAGCCCTAACGCCTCAACTAGATCATGGCATCGACTGCCACATCCAGTCTTTTTTTAAACACATCCAGGGATGCTGACTGCACCACCTCCCCGGGCAGACTATTCCAGTACTTTATCACTCTTTCAGTGAAAAACTTCTTCCTAATATCCAACCTATATTTTCCCTTGACGCAGCCTGAGACTGTGTCTTCTCATTCTGTTAGTTGCTGCCTGGAGAAAGAGACCCCAGCAGCAGCCTGCAAGAGTTCAAACAAACAGCCCTGAGCCCAGCAGTGGGATTTACTGATCCTCAGCCCTGCCAACAGGGAATACAATGACAACAGCCAAATTCACACTTTAGTTTCATAGGGAAGTAACAGAACTACTCAGACCTCTTCTCAGGTTTGGGATTGTGGTGAACAAGCCCAATGTCATCTCTAAAACACAGTAACTGCAATAAGGATGTTCTACTGACGCACACAGGTTTATGGTATAAAAATATATTCTTATATTATCAGAATTAAAACCACAAAAGTGTCTCCTTAGAAATAACTGAACCCTGAAAACAGAAAAATGCTGACTTAAAGACATCTGTGGAAATGTTTAAGTGTTTGATGTTATTAAAAGACAAGAAATTGTTCTTCAGCCTACTGGAATCAGAGGTAAAATGGTACAGAATTACATGACTACACTGGTAACAGCATCCACCACCCTTCACTGTATGAAAAACTGTTCATCCATTTACACTAAAAAGGATGCCAAGAGTTCTCCACCAGCTGTGTGAACAAAGCTGTGGCAGATGCCAAGAAGTCAAATCCCAAAACCCCTTGATACATTAAAAAAAAATTCTCCACACTGAGAACACTCTGCCTTTCTGTCAGCAGCACTCCTGTGTTTGATCCCATGTTCTACTCCCAAGTGCAGGAACACCCACATTTAGGGCAGAGACAAAATGAGATTCTGAAGGTAAGAATGCCAGAATTGGATCATGTGGTGGCCCCTCCAGGCCAAATGATTTGCTGTTACTGTATTTTTAGAACACAGCAAAGGATTAATAAATATACAAAATTAGTACAGGTCTGTCATCAAAATTAATACCATTAATAGTGTGAAACCCTCATTCAGAAATATTTCTGTCACATTTTAATGGGTTTAAGGAAAGGGCCAGAAATTACTTTCTGGGATGTCTGCCTTGATAATCTAAACACAAGGACTACATACACCCAGAACACAATCCCACGAGAAGTGCATACTTGAAATGTTAACCTCCTACTGTAGATGTGAAATGCTATGAAGATTTAAAAGATACGAATAGTTAAGACTGCCCAAAGGCTTCTCAATTACACCAAAGGTGCTTTTTATTGTTTTGTATATGGAAAAGCAGTTTAAATACAGGCTGAAAATATAATCTATTCCCCTGTGAGCCCCTCCCAGCAGTGTGAGGAAGAGGGAGGCTCTGGGTTGGATGTGGGACTTTAGGGACACAGAAATGAACCTACGCTCTTCCCGCTCGGATCGGAGGGGTGGCCCTCGCCTGAGGGGCGGCTCCCTGTCATCACCACGTCGGTCTCGCATGTCCCTCATGTCACGGCCACCTCTGTCCCACTCCTCACGACGACCTGAGTCTCTCCAGCTGGAAGCTTCCTCAGCTGGCCCTCTCCTCCAGCCGCCGTCATCCCTGTGGCCATGCAAAACATAAACCCGAATGTTAATATTTTTACCTTTGCTATGGAAAGGAGCACTAGTAAATCACAACATGGATATTTACAGACCTAGTGGGTGTCTATTTAACATACTTCCAAAATTGGTTTTGTTTTTCCATAGTCTGGCATGGAACTCTCTTGATAATAGGTTAAAAAGAAAATTTAAAAACATTTTGGAATCTCTCCTGTAAACAGATAACATCATCCTAAAATTAACAAACCAAAAAGGCCCCCAAATGTCCCTATATTTATTTGTTGCCCTAAAGTGCTTAGTTTCATACAAAGCACTTTTGTATGTTCCCTTCACTCAGAAATTCCACATTATTTCTGTATCAGCAGGGCCCCTTTTTTTTTTTCAGCAGAAACATTCTAGAAGTACTTAAACAGAGAAGTCAGACCTGGGACGCCTGAAACGATCGTCTCGATCAAAATCTCTCTCCCTGTCAAATTCCCGCTCCTTCTCATTTTCATCCCGATCTTTGTCTCGATCCCATTCACGGTCTCCTGAAGGTCTGGAGTCTCGAGGAGGGCCCCAGCTGTCCTCACGAGCCTTCTCTCGTTCTCTCCAGCCCCCTGTAAGAAAGAAACACAGTCAAAGGAGTTTGTGACTGACCTATGACCTCTCTTATAGACAAAGAGCCCTTTACTTCTGTCACAGAAACTGGTTTTACAAGTTCTGACTCCTGAAGACCCAACTCAAGATGCTTGTAAGAAGTTTGAACATGGGAGGTCAAACAGAAAAAACACTGTGCAAGCTGCTAAATGTAAAACCAATAATGCACACCTCATGTCAGGGCTGCCTGGAATGGTCCAGCAGAGCTGGCTGCACCCTGCAGTTTTCAGCCACAAACCACAAGGGTCTGGTGCTAAACACGTGCAAGAAGAAGCAAAGGGTGTAGCTCAGACACCAAATTCCTTTGTGAAAATCCACAAGTGAGGAGATTTTAAGCAAGCAGATTTTTAAAGAACTTACTGGTTTTTTAAGAACTACTTTAAAATGTCACTTTTGTTACCATCCACTTAACACAGTGCACCCTGCAATACTTCTGAGTTATTTATGAATGGGAGTTCTTTATTATGTAGCCTGCTTTGACCTTAAATAGGAAAAGCTGGAGTGCAAATTTTGATATTTATAGTAAGTTTTCTAAAGGTCTGGATTACAGAATTAGTGTCTATGAAAGTTGACATGGTGTCTGCCAATACAGAAATGAAAAGAACCAGGAAATCAAAATCGTATCTAACATTCAAATGTCATCAACAGTTCTAGAAAGAATCAGAAACAGCTCCGTCCATGACACTTAAGAATAGAAATAAACAATACAAGAATAGGATAATTCAGATTTTAAGAGACCTCAGAGGGTCATCTAATCCAAGCTCTGCTCTAAGCAGGACTTTCAGGAAGGGTTAAAAACAAAAAGGGAATGTTAAAAACATTATCTCTGTAAACATAGAAAAGGCTTATCAAAACCAGACCCACTTGAATGAGGTATTGAAATCCTCCTTTAGAAAGAGATTAACTTCAGACACATGGAAGGGGTAGGGAAAGAGTCCAAGGTGTGCTAATCTAGTGAGAATACTCCCAGCAGAGCATTCAACTTGTGTATTTTGGTTTTGCACACAGGGAAGTGACCAGTGTTAAGTGCGTGACCATCATCTATCTTCCAGACAAGAAATTATTTTTTTTAATTGAACCAAATTAAAAGGTTTAATTATACTAAGTAGAGGAGTGTCCACATCAGCCAAATTAATCTAGATGTTTTCAGAGCTGATTCCTCCATCTCTGCCATCAAGTATGTTACATCCACTATCTATGAGGATAACATACACTGTGGAGGGAGGATTATTATATTACTGTATTACCTGGTTTACCAAATGGTCTCCAAGGACCTGGCCTTGAGTCTTCACCACCACGCCACGGGCCCCTGTCATCATCTCTTCTGGAGAGCCTGTCATCGTCTGCGTTCCGCCAGGGTCCCCTGTCGTCATCCCTCCGGGGCCCTCTGTCGTCATCCAGCCCTCGCCGGGGCCCTCTGTCATCATCCAGCCCTCGCCGGGGCCCTCTGTCATCATCTGCAGCCCTCCAGCTGCCCCTGTCATCATCCAGCCCACGCCTGGGGGGCCTGTCCTCATCCAGAGCCCGGCGGGGCGGCCGGTCGTCATCCAGCCCGCGCCGGGGTCCCCTGTCGTCGTCCGCCGCGCGCCAGCTGCCTCTGTCGTCGTCCAGCCCGCGCCGCGGGGGCCTGTCGTCATCCAGGGCACGTCTGGGTGGTCTGTCATCATCAAGGCCACGTCTGGGGGGCCTGTCATCATCCAGAGCACGTCTAGGGGGCCTGTCATCATCCAGGCCACGTCTGGGACCCCTGTCATCGTCTGCAGCTCGCCAGCTTCCTCTGTCATCATCCAAACCGCGCCGGGGCGGCCTGTCCTCATCCAAGCCACGTCTGGGGGGCCTGTCCTCTTCTCCTTCTCGCCTCGGAGGCCTGTCCTCATCCCCTTCCCGTCTAGGTGGCCTGTCCTCTGCTGATTCTGGAGGACGCTCCTTTTCATCTGCAGGACCACGCCGGGGCAGATCGTCCCCTCGCCGGGGCAGATCGTCCCCACGCCGGAAAGGCCTCTCATCGTCTCTTGGATCTCCTCGACGCCAGTCTCTGTAAAACCACAGGCAATGAGTGAAAAGGGGAAGGTGACATCCAGGAAAGCTTTACAGCAACAGCATCAAACCCCTCAGAGCCATTTCTGACTGCACCCACTTGGTGAGGAGCTCCAAACATGAGGTGTGCAGTTTCAAAATGCACCTTTAATGACCTTCATTGCTATGGGAAAGTGGTAGGGCTCTGTCCCTGCAGCTTCAGTAAAGACTGAGCATCATCATCTCCTTCAAAACTACAGTTTGGACAGTCCCTTCTTGGTTATCTGCTGCAACATCACTGAGAACGGGGTTGGCTTCTACATCAAGCCTAATTTGGCAAACTTGACCTTAGTCTGAAGGAATCAATATTAAAAAACTCCACAGCCATCAATTAAGTATCCCCCCTCTCCAAGTACCTGCCAACCCTACACACCATTAAATCTGCCATCTACAGGATTTTGCACATACGTTTAGATTATAAACCCTGTTTTTGTCACCAAATTAATTTTTTTACTTCAGGAAATTAATCTTCCTCAGCAATGAAAAGAAACAAGAAATGGAACATCACAGAAAAGTTGTGTCTCCTGCTTCTTGGCAGGAGAAGAGAAGCTGCACTGGGGTTGAATCTCATAGATTTTAAAAAAATAAAACCCAAACCAAAACTCAACAAAAAGAGCACCCCAGGGTTTAGAAATCCACTATACTACTAAAATGTAAACAAAACCCAAAAAACTAGCAACGACTTGCTACAAAACAGCAGATGTAGGACTTGAAGAAGTGAGAACAAAGAGACAACAGTTTGTGACAACTCAGTCTCAAGAATTTTGAGGAATTGCAAGCAGTGCATTTCCTGGTTTGGAAGAATAAGGGAGAATGCAATTATCATTGATCTGTGAGGTAAAAACCAAGACATGGAGATTGTTAATTTCCATTTAGACTCAAATTGGATAATCTTCCCCTTTAAAAAATCTGATTATTTTACCATAAAAGACATGTGGAAGAATGGTTATAATGTTTAACAGATGAACAAGTATTTAATTCATTCAGATACTGTCTCAGAGTCTTAGGATTTTTAAACCTAATTTTAAACTATTACTTTTAAACGACCTCTAATCAATCTCTAGAAAAGTTGAATGAGAAATGACTAAGACAAGCTGTATCACTCTATGTGGGAAAAAAAGAATAAATCCATTGAAGTATACAAATAAGTGCATTAAACACTTCACAAAATCACTGAATGGTTTGGGTTGGAAAGGACCTTGAAGATGATGTCATTCCACCCCCTGCCATGGGCAGGAACACTTTCCACTATCCCAGGTTGCTTCAAGCCCCATCCAACCTGGCCTGGAACATTTCCAGGGATGGGGCATCACAACTTATGCAATATATGAGTAGTGAAAGGCTTCACCCAGCAGTTTCATCCAATTGTTAGAATCTGCAGTTCATGAGAAAATGGATCACTAGCAGGAATGGCAACACAGCTTTTAAGGAAAGAAGTAATTCCATTTTGTTTATGTAGAGATCACATCCTTCTAAAACATTATAAGGAATTACTAGAGAGAGTCAATCAATTTGCCTCCACTGGATTCAGAGTAAGCAGTAATGGATTTAAATTGCTGTATTGGAAATTAGGGTTAGACATTTACAAAAATCTATCTACCTGCACGGCTAATTAAGCCATAAAACATACTGCCAATTGGAATCAGCAGGGTTTTCTCTCTCAGCATAGGCTTTTAAGAACAACTAGATGTGCACCATCAGAAATATTTTTAGCTACAGTCCATCCTGATGTGGAGCAGAAAAACAGACAAATGTTAAAAATCCTGTTTTCTGCAACTGTATAAACACTTTTCATTATTAGCGAACATATCCAAAATAGATGTAAACAAGTGTGGATTTCTTTTTCAAGTTTAAAGTACATTCATTATATTCTCCCTTCAGAAATTTATCCCTCCCTGTTCAACACAGTTCTTCAGAACTTTGTTTAATTCATGACATGTGTTTTCTGCTCTGTGACTTGCACAGTTACTGTCAGTTTTTTAAGTGAAAAATCTCAGAATTTCATCATCCAGGAACACTGCATTTGCCTGTCAACCTTCCCCATTCTTTTTTTATAGAACTGACACCAATGTTTGAGTGGGAGAGAAATTGTTAATTTAAAAAGGAATCCAGGGAAGCAAGTTTTTTATCACGCACAGAAGGTGTCTGCTTGCCTTCACGTATCTAAGCCAAATAAAATAGGAATTTTATCTAAGCATAGTTCCAAGATAAAACCTCTCTCTCATTCCAAGATCCTTACAAAGCAAATTTTAATAGAAGGTAACTTTCAGAGATGTGAAGGCATGAGATATTATTCCTCAGTTAGTGCAATTTTAGCAGTAGTAACAAAATGGGAGCCTGCATCCTTTGACCCCAGTCTCACTGGGGCTCAGTAACCCCTGATTACCTCTCCACTGGTGCTCGGCGCCATTCAGATTCCGGCTCACCACCTCTTCTCCAGGAGCTTTCGGACTCCCTGTCACCCCAACGAGATTCCTGTGTGTCAGAAGAAATTAGGAACATTCTCTTTGAATACTTTAAAACAAAGATTTTCAACATAAAATCTACCCTTGAGCATGTTATGTCATTAAAAACTTACTGGTCACACTGCAGAACACTGAACTATCAGGAGTTTGAGTAACTCAAGTATGATTTTAACTGACTTTATTGTTTCTGCTGCAGTTCAAACAAAAACATGGTTCCCTTTGTGCCACATGCTTTACCAGCAGGGTAGGATTGTATGCAAATACACTAAAAGGCTTATGGAAAGCGTATGAACAATTGAACAACAGCTGCAGTCAGCCACAGCCACCTGTTGACACAAAGAGATGTTCTAATAGTTTCACTTTTCCTGAGCCTTTATGACAACAGGAATGAATTTAAGTAATTATTTACTTTCGTGCTTTCTGATCCCATCAGAAAATGTAACTGAATACACTGAAAGCTCTCTGTGGGAAGGACAGTTTTGTTCCCAATACCTCAGTACACAGAAGAGGTGAGATATTAGTGAGTCACACAGGTTGCAGGGCAGAGCAATAATCAACCTGTATTTTTAAAAAATAAAGATAAAATGTCTCTTTCCAATGCCAGACAAACCATTTAAACAGACTTTTATGCCTTACCTCCACCACAAGAAACCAGTTAGCTAAACCATCCAAAATACAATTCCACATAATCACACAACCTCTTTATAAGAAGGGTATTCCAGTTTTAAACCCCACTTTGAAAAGTGCTTTTATTTGTCAATATGGATTAACCAAGATCTTGCATATCCACTACTCCATCTCCTTAAATGCTTTTGAAATTACCCCAAATAACAATGGTGAGCAAAGAATCCCAAAACTGCAAATGGAATTTCTGCAGTGGTACAGGTATCTCTCTCAGAACCTGAGCCAGCTTTTCCATATAATCAAGTGCTCACAGACAGGAAACCTCTTACGTGAAAAATACCCATCATGATTATTTACTTGGCAGACTATCAAAACAATTTATACAAGCTGATAACTTATCTTCATGGTGTTACTCAATGAAATATGTATTAAACAAAGAGAAAGGCTGTGGGGGATGAAATTTAAAACTACTTCTCTTGAATGGTAAGTTCTGAAAAACTGGGAGTGTAGAAGGCATATGGTACTTTGTTACATTCTTTTAAACTATAAAACATTTCCAAGAAATTTTTGGTTTGCTTCCTGTTGGATTGGGATAACAAATTCCCTCAATCTAAGTTTTATTTCTAAACAGAAACTTGAATACACCTCTTGGTTTTATGTTATTGCATATTTCTTATAAAAAATAAAACTATGCTTCTATGTTTAATCTGGGGGAGACTTTCCTCAATATCTACTTGAATTCCTGACTTCCGCAGGAGTCACTGCACTTGCTTCTGATAGTTTACTTTCTTTTTATATTAAAGAGAATTTTGTCCAATATTCATTTTAGTCTTCATTCATGATTTAAACAGCTTGGAAATCGTATTCTACTCTATTGCTAAACTAGAGATTCCAGATCCTGACAGTGAGCTGAAACTAAGTGACAGTAATTTAACTATTAAATTATTACATTATACCTTAATAAATAAATAAATAAACCTATGACTTTGCAATGCCAACACCTTCTTTCAAATAACCTACAGAAGAGTGAGCAGTCAGAAAGAAACAAGCCTGCAGGTATTACCCACCTTCCTAGAGAATGGGTCATCCAGACCTCTCCTCTCTTCCTCTCGGCGGCGCTCTCTTTCCTCTATCTCCATTTCTCTCTGACGTTTTTTCTTCTCCAGCTCTTCCAGTTTCTTGACTCGCTCCTGGTACTCCCGCTGCTCCTGCTCGCGCTTCTCGCGCTCGATGCGCTCCTTCTCCTCGCGCTCTGCAAGTTGGGAACACACAGACAACTCATTACCAACACAAACTCCATCACTGTGCTCTATCCACAGAAAGGTTACACAATACAATCCCCCTCTTTGGACACCATAAAGAAATTAACACCTTAAAATACAAACATTTCATATGATGTGTTTAGTAACTACAGAATCTGTACTCTGCAAGTCTCCTAACTCAAAAGCAGTAGGAAAAGGACCCCTGATACATCCATTAATGAGACATCTTGAACAGTAAGCAAGAAAAAAAGAAGTTACAATACCCGTACACTGAATTAATGTACAGACCACAGCTGTAGCAACTAAAGTATCAGTAACTACCTCAAACATGGTAGAAGATCCCTTCCTTAGAAAAGGTCAAACAAAAAAATCAGCTAACAGTGTCAGATATTTGATATTCATGACTGTTTCAGTTTTTGTTTGTTTTTTAAATACTCCATTATGATGAACTCTGATACATAAAATCTTCATCCTCCAATTGACAAAAATTCATCCTGCAGTTTGCCTCTTCTCCTCTAAAGCCCTGAAATAGGCTATTAAGGCTATCAGACAAACAATTCACAAAGAAAGGTGTGTGAGCCATTTACAAATTTGGAGTTCTTGATCTGACACCAATATTCCCCTCTTTTCTCTTTAAGATGGGTACAAACAAGTGACCAGAACTCCAACTATAGACTAAGACTCATTTTTTCATTAGCCTCCCTTACTTCATCTCCTCCTTCAGTCATGTCTAGGAGCTACAAAGCTTCTCCTTCCTGTCTATGCTGCACAGATAAGCAAGGAAGGTGCGACAACTGAAGTTGAAAAGACTCCCTCATGAGACAGGAAAATCAGATATTAGCTGTGTTAGAAAATGGAAAGGCTCAAGGATGCAAAGGATGAAACAGTGACATTCTCAATCACACCTTTAAGCAGCTGCTCTTCCCGTAGCCTTTGCTCCTCCTCCTCCTTCTCCCTGTAGTAAGTGATGCGTCTCTCCTCCTTGCGCTGCTTCTTGCGCTCCTCCAGACGGTTCCGCCTCTCCTCTGCCAACCGCTCCTGGAACTGTTTCAGCTTATCCTGAAATACCAACAGTGCACCTCAGAACACCACAGCTGGAATGTCTAAGAGCTGGGCATTTAACATAAACTGCTAAATAAAGCTATACAGAAACACAAACAAGCTGCAACACATTCATTTTGCTCCACTGAAAAATGACCTGTTCACCATTTCAGTCTCTTCTGCAATTAATTTTGTGTTAGACAATACCCTCCAATGTAGAACAAAGACAATCAAATCATCATGCACATTATTAGTCCTTTATCTACTTTCTCAGAAAAGGAATTGCCTAGATAATAATTTATCTGTACCTAAAACATGTTAGCCAAAATCATCCCTATTATTGCAAAGAATCATACGCAGTTACTAATTTATATTAACATAACACCTCTTCTGCTTTTTTTTTTTTTTTGTAAAGCCAGTTTTTATTGCAACATAGCCAAATACTCAAAGCTATAAACAGGCAGACACAGCTGCCTGCCTTTCTGACACCCAGTGATCCCTTACTAAGAGCTGAACTGAAATAAACAATTTATCCCTCTTTTATTTTCCATGTAAGTTATTCCAGAAACTTCCAAAACTTCAAAAATTTTAAGTGATAGTACCTAGGAATGGGTGCAAGAAATTTAATTTAAAAGTCAAAGCAGAAAATAAGCAATTCCACAGTTCTGAACCATTTAAAATACTAATTTGTTTCTAGTTTCATGAAGAATCACTGGGTCAGTTTTAGTTCCTCACTTTAGAGGTGTACTTTGACAGCAATGCCACATCTCATGTACCTCATAAACTGTTCGTCGTGATGCTTTGAGCCTGGCTTCAAATAAATCTCTATCCTCCAACATCCTGGAGAGTCTGCTCTTGTGCTCAAGGGCCTTCTCACGCTCCAGCTGCAGGGTGGTGATCTGAAAACAGAAAATATACAAAGTATAACTTTACTATACATTTGGATTCAATAGACGCCAGCCACTAGAAGGAGAAATTTTCTCTTCTCCTTTCAGAGCAAAGGCAGAAGAAATTGTTGTCTACTAGAACAGTGAAATCATAAAGTTAACATTTCAATCTTTTTTTTCGGAAAGAGCTGGGGAAAAAAAAAAACAAACAGTGCAAAACCCACTATTTTTCATGCATTGCTAATGCACTTTATCAACTGAACAAAAAATTCTTACCCTTTCTTCTTCCTGTTGCTCCCACAGCTCCATATCATGCACTCTTTGTTCCTCATAGGCAGTCTTTATTAAAGGAATTTCTTCCAAGCGCTTTGCTCTTTCAAAGTAGTCAATCTGAGTAAAGATAGCACACCTTTAGTGTGGCATAATGCACACATAAACCCCTGATTTCTGTAGACTTCTCCAATATATCTGATATATTAGGCAAAATAGCAACAACCACACCGGACCATCTAAGGTCAACCTAACCAAGAACCTGCCTCTACCACTGGCAACTAAGTGCACTCCCAGGCAAGGATGCAGGAATGGAGACAGACACATCACAATTCTCTCTCAGCATCATCCATTTTCAGCTCCCAGCATTTTCTCTGTTGGAAGTATTTTTATATTTTAAACATTAGTGGATTTCCTCTCTTGTCCTTCTGAACTCAAAGCTTTTCATATAGAACAATGTACTTTGGAAAGAACTCCTGTGTGGCTGAGGCTCACAGCATGAAGATCCAACTTCTACCTACAAACAGCTCTGAACACAGCTCCTGCTGGCTTCATTTAATGCTCCTCACTCCACTACCCCTTGCAGGCAGTGCGAGAATAACTACAACAGGTACACTCTTACAGACTGCCACCACATTCTCTCTCTGGAAATCTGTCAGACACAGGGGTACTATTTTACAAAGACATTTCTCCCACAGAAGCTAATCTGCATAATTGACAATTTTTCTTGGTCTCCTGTCAAATTTCCAGTTCAGCTGCATCCTTTTAGACATAAAGAGAGCAGAACTGCATACAGTGCTCAAAATGCAGAAGAACCAAGTACTCACTGCTGGCAAAAAATATTAAGTTTGAAGCCCATCATTTAATATGCAAAGCCAAAGACTGAGGGATTCTTTTCTCTGCTTTGCCTATATAAAGTTTTTAAATCTATCTAACCAGAACATAATTCAAAGACTTTCTTTTGTCACACTACTAAATTGGGGTTTTTTTGTCAAGAACTTTGTAAAAAGCTTTTTTTTTTTTAAATCCAACTTAGTTACACCCATCAGATCAGTCTTAGTCATATGTTTGCTTTGACAGCTTCAGAGAACTCTAAGAGGAAGGCCTTGCTAACATTCCTTTTGCAGAAGCTGTGCTGACTGTTCCTGGTAGACCACATTCACTCAGGTGACTACTAATTCTACTGTTAATGTGTTTTCTGCTCCTCTGTCCAGTATAAGCAACAGCTTTACAGACCTGGAGCGTCAAAGATCCTCACTGGAACCTTTTTAACTAACCTGCCACTTGCCATTTTTCTTCAAACTAGTTTTAAGTGATCTGAGTCACTGTACCATAGAATCCCTGTTTCCTCCCTGAATACAGCAGAAGTCTGGCTGAGTTTCACCTTGCCCAGGTCATCTGTTTCTACTGATTATGACACATTTCTCACACTTTTATTGCTACCCACATTTCAGACAGATCCTTTTCTGCCATCTAGGAGGGCTCTAGCAGTGGAATTTCTTCTCTTTCAGTGAGTACTAATGCAATTGATTAATTTAGCTTTTTCATAATGGCCTCTCCTTCTTGGAACATTTAACCTGTTCTGAACATTTTTTAATTACAAGTCTTCCCAACAAAGACTCAGTTTACATCTGGCTTAAAGGGCCTTTTTCAAATCAACTCCATTAAATTAGAACAGTTTTTTGCACAAAAACCAAAGACCCAATTGGTATATAATACATTTACCTTTCTTTAGTTTCAAACAGTTATATTTCCAACACCATATTATAGATGTGTGTATGCACATATATGTATCAACACAGATCACAATTCACTAAAAGATTGTATGGACATTTTTACCCTTCCTACTTCGTACCTTTTTCTCCTGATTCTTCAGTCGTTCCTGAAGCTCCTTCTTTTCTTTTTCCAGCTGTTCCACTTGTTTAGCCATAATAAAGTCAGGATCCAATTCTTCAAGATCCTACAAGGAAGTAAAGTTATCAACAAAAAGGAGAAAAAGCTCCCACAAAAGGTGGTCTTTATTCCCCCAGGTAATAAAGGTCCCATTCAAACCCAGAACTGAAGTTTACTTACATTAACTCATTTTTAAGAGAGACTGTTTGTAAGAGTAGTTGCAGTATAAACCCATGAAATTCAGGTAGCAATGTACCACTGAAAGCGTAACAAAATAACTCCCCACTGCAACAACAAACCCCCTACCTCAATATCAATATCTTTAAATGCTTTGGCTCCCAGTTCAGTCTTCTTAATCTGCTCCAGGCGCTCCCGAACAGTTTTCTTTTTGATCTGCTCATGCTCCTGCAGGATCCTCTCCTTCTCCCTCTCCTTTGCCTCCTGGCGCAGCCTCTCCTCCTCAGCTTTCCTGACTTTTTGCAGTTCTGCTTCCCGTTGTTCCAGCTCTTCCTTCTCACGCTGGATGTTCAGACTCTCCAGTCGCTCCTTTCTCTCCTCTATGGTCTGACGGCGCGCGAGGATACGCTGATGCTCCTTCCTGGAATTTTTGAGGAAGGCAGTGACTGCCAGCTGATGTTGTTCTTCTTTCTCTTGCTGGATTTAAATTAAGAATAAGACAATGATGTGAAACAGTTCCTCTTCAAAAGGCAATAAGCAAAGCAAATGCTCCTCAAGGAAAATGCAATTCTATTCTCCAAACTTGCCAACTGAATGGAAATACAGCTGTAGTGGCAAATCTAATCACTCATCCAAGCAGCATCTGAGGCAGTACCAACTGCCCAGAATCATGTGCACATGGAGAAAGTTGTCTGTAAAATCCAATAATCTACAACATGGCTTGGGTACAACAGTTTGACCATTTTCTATCCAAAAATATTGTACATGCAGATGTTATTGATATTGAAATCTAACTGCAATGGGTGTGTGGGCCAATCTTGCTTGTCTCTGTATGTGTTTGCAGGCATATCACATGTACTGTATTTCACCAAAGCTGCTTTGCTCTTTTTAAAATTTTGTTATTTTCCAAACACACTAATAGAAGGAAAAAAGTACCCTAATTGACACAAAACACTGTCTGTGAGATGATAAAAAATAAGTCAGCAATTCAAACATGGTAATTAAAACCATTTTCATTACCTTATAAAAAACGCTAGGCTCCTAGACACTAGAACATAGACTGCTCTTTCAGCAGCCTTCACACCCCCAGCATTCCCCAGAGCACCCCCACAGCTCTTTGTGGACATTCATGCTGTGCACATGAGCTGGTGTCACTGTTCATTTCCATGAGTCCAGCCAAACATTGCAGCCCAAATCAGCTCCCCACACTCCCCCAGCCGTGCTACCCCTGAAATGTGAGCACCCGCAGGGATATTTTTAGTAACCTGTCACTTCTAGGGCATTCAGCAAAAACACTAAAACATCCAGACTTCGCTGCAGATCTGTACACATTCAAAGCTAAATGGAGGTGCCAGAAACACAAAAGTAAAAAGCTTAAGACAAATTTAATGATTTTGTAAATTATTAGAAAGGCGACAAATTAAAATCTTTTAAGCACCTGGCAAAAGTGGAAAGTTTTGACCTGAATACTGAAGGGAAAAAGGATATCAACTTGTTCTGTAGCTTCTCTAACCACACAGATTGACATTAACCTTGATACTGTTCTCCAATTTTACAACTGTAATGACCACTAATAAGTTAAATGAGGATTTATGTCTTATTCAGCTACTGAGTAAGTGTAAAGTGCAAGACTAAGTGTCATTTCTATCCACAAATGTATAGTTAAAGTGTGCTTTTTCTTCCAAAATGACAATCTAATACCAATCACTACTCAAATCTTTTTAAGGGAAAACCTATATAAAAATATTTTTATCTTAAACACTATAAAACCATGAACATTTAACCTGTTCTGAACATTTTTTAATTACAAGTCAATGTTCAAGTTAACATAAGGAAGTGAGCACTAAGTGTCATGAGACAGTTCTACCTTCTGCATTTAGATTTTAAGAATATTACTTAGTATTTCAACCTGTAGAGAATCTAACATGGACATGTTGCTATCAGCCTTTTTTTCCCTATGGAACAAATATCTGATGTGTTAGTTACGAAATCTTTCATAAACCTAAAACAAATGAAAAAGTTACTACTGCTCTAGTGAAAGAAGTGAAGGTTTAACTTGTCACAACCAAAACATGCTGGAAATCTGAGACTGGTTTACACCTTGCTGCTACAGGGCTCTGGAAAACCTGAAATGTGAGTCCGACCTTGAAGCCAAGAGCCCCAGGGAGGAGGAAAGGAAGTGACAAAGACAGTTCAGTTCTTGAGCTGTGGGATGTTGTGTTCTGTAAAGCTACATTCCAGGTTTTTCACAACAGCAGTTTCTCCAGGAAGAATAAATGAAGCAGGCTCTTGGATTTTCAAAAATGCATACAAAACTATAAACAAATCCTGGTTCTGTAAGCTCCTGGGACAGTTATTATTTGTTATATCCTAAACCTGGTATTTGCAAGACTGGAAACTTTAAACTCAGGCCTCTTGTGTGTATTTTGCCATATTTTAATTACGACCAGAAACTAACTAGCTGAGTGCTTTTAAGAATGACTTCTTTAAAAGCACAAATAACTGACTACCACTAAGCTGAAGAAAAAAGAAAGTAAAATGTACAGCTGAGAAAACACATCCATTAAAATATAAGCTTTGTCAACATTCTCATAAGCCTTTAAATGACTTACCATTAAGTGAGGAGGCTTAATGACTGCAAGAGCCTTAGCCAGAGCTGAAGACATGGCAGTCAGCTGGTTTCTGATCTGCTCAGAAGGCATGCTCTGCAACTGAGGGCCCAGTGGAGCATCCTCTCTAGTACAGTAATTCAAATCTGACCCAAAACTCAATGTTCGAGTTGTGTGATCAAGGCGAACCTTTGCAAAAACAGAAAAATGGAAGGAAAAAGATTTTATTTTTTACCTCCTCCTCTACATTGTCAACCAGTTCCTTTTCATCGCATGCAATAGACATGAACCCAGACATCACTTCACACAAAGTCTTCCTACAGCACTCACCTGTAAGTCACAATGCCTGGCTGCATCCACGATACAACGCTCCAGCTGGAAAGCATCCACAAAAGGAACCAGGGTACACAGACGAGCAAACTCAATGCTTTGATAAATCTGGGCCACCTGTATGTGAACAGAAACATTAGGTATTTTTCCTTAATAAAAAGAAATCAGAAACTACTGTACAGGCTTTAAAGTTAACTGGCTGAATTGTCAATAAATGAATGTGTGCATATTAATGCAGTTGCAAATACTGTTTGAGGACTTTATTTCTGTACTGTAGTCAGATTAAACCCCGTTCCTGAATGGCTGCTTTGTATGAAGGAGACTGGCAGCAGTAACTACATCCAGCTATGCTGCTAATTAGCCTTCACTTATTTCTTTAGCACACCAGAAATAACACTGCTCATCACTGGTAACGAGAGCAGGTCAATGAAATGTGCATTTTATAAAAAACTCAGATACAAATAAAAAAGACACTAAAAACCAAAGTGAAATACTCCTCTCCCCAGCCTTGCTCCAAAGAGAAGTTTTAAGAAACTTGGTAGGTAATGAAGAAAATCTAGAGAAGAGACTATACCACTGTACCCCACTACCAAGTATAGCTGCTATAGCTATATTTAAATGATGCACAAACTGAAGGTACGGGTTATGTATTAGAAAATGTGTTTGAAAATCAGTCTTCTATTTGATAAAAAGAAAAATTATTTCAGTATTAAAGGTCCCAACTAAATCTTCCTCCAAAGCATATTCTAACTTATGTATACTTAGGAACCTGCATTGTCTTTACTCATACCTGCTGCAGAAGGCGAAGGATGGTGTTGTTTTGCAGGTGAGGAATGTACAGCTGCAGTTCAGGTTCCTTTTCAGCTTGGTCCTTCACCCAGTTCAGAACCTATCAAAAGTCTGAAAAGTTACTCTATCTGCATTGACCTGTACAAACTCCACCAATAAAGTAACATTTCTGGTTTACAGCTCTTAAAACAAGAGCACTTCTGTCCAGATACTGTTTTACTGAAGTGCATCCTTTGATCAGAACACTTACAGTTACAAAGGAGAGCTGACAGTTTTTTGTATGAAGGCGACTGACAGTACTGGCAACATTTACCACACTGCTAATTTACCTTCAAGTTCTTTTTAGCACCTCAAATATCTTTGTTCCCACTATCAAAGAAAAAGAACATGACGTGCTTCATCAACTGCAGAATTTACACTAATCTAATCAACAGCTCTCATATTATTCTACCTCCCAACACTCTACCTTTTAATAGTAAAACAAGTCATTGGTTCATCTTTCCACTTAGCACACAACCCACTTGCCAGCATATGCCCACGTGTGCACAGAGTCTTCTTATTCTGCACCTTTAAACAAAATTAACTCAGTATCATCTCCACCAACAAAACCTTCTGACACATTTCCAAAACTCTGCACCTTTATGGAGCCCTCTGAATAGCACCCAAAATCCCTGAGTGAATTTTCATTCTATTTCAACAACCAGGCTTACTCTGTAAGATGTCATGCACATGTCACGGTGATGGAATTTCACCAAATCAAGGCTACTACTGAAAAATCTGGCAATAGAAATAGCTAGTAGATATTTACCACAAATCAATATTGAAATAACAGGCTATTAGTCAAGACCAATTACTACACACATAGAGCTACCAAAACTTACCTTGCTGACACGGGCACTGAGTTTGAGCGGGTGAAAGTCTACTTCAAGCCAATTGTAAAGTTCTTTCACTTCTGGGACAACATATTGCACTACGTTGAACCTGACCTACAGTCAACAAAAAAATTCCAAAGATCTCAACATAAATACAATATTAACCAATAGTTAATGCTTTAAGAATTTCATATTCAACATGTTAAACAGGCAACAGACGTGGTTTTTAATACAGGAAACTGTACTTTTCATTACATTAACTGCAGTTAATTACATTCTACACTGCACCATTTAAACATAGTTAAAATGGAAGAGTAGACAAAAAACAAACAAGTTAAATAGACTAGAGTGCCATCCTCAGCCATTTCTAAGACATGAGCCTACTATACAAACATAAGTCCACATCCAAACTAAAACCACATGTGACTGTTCATTATTAAATTTTGGAAGACTTAAATTGTGGGTTTTCCCAGTCCAGGCCTCTCCAGACTGGAGAGGCGCTGCAAGAAGAATTAATTCAAATTGTAAAATGAGCTTTGAACCTAAATTTTAGATATGAGTGCAAATGACTGCAAGAAGCTCAAACATTCTCTGAAAATACCATTACTTAAAGTCTAATTTGTTTATGAGCATTGGGGGAGGTCTGAGGATAAAAAAATCTAACATCCCTTCAAATTAAACACAAGGAAGTTTTCATAATCACTCAGATCCATATGGTCCAACATTTGACATCTGGCTTGTGCTTATCCAAAACACATTTAAAACAGAAAAATAAGCACTTGCTTCAGATAATTATAGACTTCAGAGTCGGAAAAAAACGCCAGAGTTCTAGATCACAACATGTTTCAGACCCCTCAGTGTTTCAAATCAATATTTGTTGCTGGAGTGACATAAAAGACCACACTGAATTGCACACAAGCATTAATTATCGCTGCCATTTCCGAACAGTCCTTGTGAATCTGCAATTAAGCCCCAATTAACCATACAGCTGATTTAGCTTTAAAACTGCTGTCACAGAGCTAAGCAGAGTGCTCTGCAAGGAAAGACTCAGCGCTATGAGGCTGCTCACCTGAAGCCCAGTACCTACCATGTCATTGATGAGGCTGGCCCGTGTCGGAGGCGCCTGCAGCCCCAGCAGGGTGGCCAGGCGCCGCTGCTTCTCCACGATGATCCCATCCATATCCAGGAGACGAGCAATGTCAGTTCTCTCTGGCGTTATTGGAATGGACAGCGTGGCCAAAAGGACTCGAGTGGACATCCTGGTGACAAAGCACATGTGCAAGAGATGAACTGCTAGGGAACACTTACTAATTCCTGTTCATGTATGTGCCAGTTAAAAGAGGAACGGGGAGCATCCATGATGCAAAACTGTAAAACTACCAGAAATAACAGACGAGACACTAACTACACCACGAGAGGAAATCATGAAATCTAGTGAAGAAAATACCACCACTCAGAGGAGAAAAAGAAAACAAACCCCCAGATATTTATTGACTTGCATATCTTCTCAGTCAGTAAAAAGAAGGAAGGTAACTAAGGTGACACTAATGCTCACAATACTTACACTGCAGCTTTGTAAAATCATCCTCCTTGCTCTAGATCTCTTTTGAGGCAATTAGTACTGGCCAATTTAGACAGAGCTGCTCATAGCCATATATGTCATCTGCTTCTTTTGGGGTACAATTTACTTTATTTTTGAACCTAGGAGATTAAAAATAGATTCTAAGACCACAGCAAGTCTCTTTCCCCACCTCTGCATCTCCTCTTGTGTGAGATTCTTTCGCATTTCTCTTGATAAGTGGTAAAGGCGGTGAAGGGTGGATGCGTGAAAAAGAGCATTTCCTGATTTCCAGAAGACAGTTGAAACTTTGTGATAGTAATTTGCCATCAGCTGTGGTTTGGGGGGCTTCTTAGACAGTGCAAATAGTCCGTGAATATCTTCCACTGCTTTGAAAGCTTCCTAAAAAACCCCAAAACAACCAAAGACACTACTGTTAGGAAGTTTTTTGCAACACCCCAAAAAAGGAAAAATATAAATTTATTAAATGTTGTAAGACTATAAAATACTTAATACTACTAAAAGCTGTGATCTTCAGTTTTGTTAGCTACGTGAAATGAAATACTTCTTTCATAATAAATTATTTGGACATACTCCTTTAACTGTCTGCTAAAAACTTGGTATTTTTGAAAACTTATTTCATTCAGATTTTCAAGCTAAAAACCAAGGGGTGGGGGTGGGGGAAAAACCAAACAAAAAAAAAATCTCCCTAAGTTCTACCAGCAAAGCTTGGTTTGAAATGCTGTGCAGGAACACCAGACTAAGCATTCAATATTCTAGATATTAAAACTTTAGCTCTTATCCTTTTTTCACCTTGCTGCATGTAACATGAGACATGAACAGCATGCAGCAGGTTCTGAAAAGGCTGCAGAGGAAGCGTGCTGGGGAGCCCCGCTGCATACCTGCCACAGCTCCATGCTGATAGCACTGTCCAGCTGCACCAGCCTGGTCTCCAGGTGCATGGACTGGCTGTCAGGGTTGTTGAGGTTGATGGCTGTGCTTTGGTTGTGGTGCCGCTGGATCTGCCCCAGGTGCATCCGCAGGTTATCGCAAAGCTTGCGGAACTCCGCTTTCCGCGTGTACTGCAGGCAGAACTTGAAAGCTGCAAAAAGGAATAATGTCAATTTAAAATGTTCACTAATGGTGACTTCATGGTAGTTCTAAAATGGGATTCAAATATGTAAATCGGGACACTTAAAGAGTCTTCATTTGCAGTCAAAAGACATCTCAAACATGATACAATCTGTCACACATAATGAGTAAGTGACAATGCAGAGCATTTTCATCTTGACCTCAAACGATGAAGACGTTTCTACATAATTGAGCTTAAAGAGCAAAGGGAATACTTTAAACCTCTTTAAAAATGTTCTAATTTATGCAGTGATTCCAGCTTTTAGTTTGAACTAAGAGCACAAAAAATCCTCCTGTGAATGGCATTAATTCATGTTTTGGCTTTGTAAAATGTAAAGAAAAAAATTCTCAAGTCATCTAAATATGGTAAAGTCAAATGAAGCTTTCAAATGACTGGAAATGACACAGACAAAAACCCTGTCATTAATCCTAAAGTTCTCAAAAAAACAGTCCTTGTTCTATCTTCTGCAGATAAGCACAACACAGCACAACACAAGGGCAGAAAAGAGGTCAAGAAGAGGGATGGACTGTAGAGGGGGATCAAGACCACCCAAAACCCTGGAAGCCTTCCAACTCATTTCTAGAAAGGTCCACAACAACAGATGGAGCATGAGAACTGATTCGCATAACAAGTGAGAAACTTATCTACAAAAAGGTCAAGCCCAGGTGTGTGTACACCCCAGGGGCCTAGACATCCCCATCAGCTGGAGCAACACTGGAGTGAGGACTGGTGATTTCTCTCTTTTTACCTCCCATTCTTTCTCTCTAACCCTCTCCTCAATTCAATCCTCTCTTCTCCCACACTATCCCTTTACCCAAAACCCACTGCCATGTGCTTATACTGGGAAGTCAGGGACTAACACACCAATTTTCATGCCAAGTGTGTCATTTACTACTAAAACTTTGTAAGCTTTTGAGGACCCTCTGAGTCTTGTTCCTTTTGACCACAAGCATCTCCAAATCTTGGATCTTCCCCTCCCCTTAAGGGGGGGAACATCCCCTCAAACCACATCATTACAGTTCAGGTTTCCATCTTTTGCACCTACCTTGCTGTGCAATGTCATGGTACAGGCGTTCTACTCGAGAATTATTTCGGAGAAGATCCAAACACTGTCTATAGGATTCCCACAGAAATTTAACCCAGGGTGTCAAAAGCAGGCGGTCAGTACGATCCTGAGTGTCTTCTCCACTTACAGCACTCAAAAGAACACTTTAGTCAGGGCAGAGGGGTAAGGAAAGAGAAAAAAAGAGACGTGGTTTATTCCCTACAATTCTCAGGAATTTTTCTTACCAGGTTCTAAGATGAGACTGGACAAATCTGAACAGCTAATTCTCCTGAATAGCCTACTGGTTATTTTCAAACTGGTCCCTCAGACTGCTCTCTTCTCCTTTAAAGGATGTAGATAATTATTTCAAACTTTTAAGTCTCAAACTTTGGCTGCTGCATATCCGACTGACATGTCCAAGCTCCAGAGGTAAGACATCAGAAACTTGTATCCTTCAAAGGAAACTAACTCCAGGATTTTCACCTTCCCTTTCCTAGCAGGGAGCTGTGTTCTGTATCTCTGCTAGAATCAAGTATCAGTGTCTATGCAGACACTTTAGTACTTGCTGACACTTCCCTTTTAGTCACCAGCACTGCTGCCAGAGTTCATTTTGTGTTGACATGTGACACAAGCGCTGTGTTATGATCCACACACATCAGAAACCAGAATATTCACATTAACATTTCAAATCCTTTACAAATTCTGACATGAAAGAGATGTTTAAATATGTCGGAAGTAAAATATGATAATCTTGCATTTAGAACTTCACTCGCTCATCACAGGAATATAAGGCAGGGGAAAACATTCCCAAAATACTGAGACCAATTCAGTGCTATGTCCCACATGATCCCTTTCTGCTGAACAATCCACTCAACATGTTAATCTCACAAAAAGACATCTTCCCTAAGTCTTCATTTTTAAAATTCTTTTTGAACGGCTCTTAATATAGTCTCAACTCTTGTAACTCTTTTCTACTGCACCATTTCCAGTAGCAATTTGCATCCTTGGGTACTACATACACTATTAAACATGACATGCTACCACAGTGCTTTTTCTAACAGATCAAGAGGTGAATCCAGAAAAAAAGCATGAGAAGTCTAGAAAACAGGACCTAAAAAAAGGTCACACTAAGGAAACTGTGCTTGTTTAGATGAGAAGTGTGATTGAAAAGATCCATTCTCTAGTCCTCTCCTATAGAAAGGAGAACAAGGCAAAGAGAGGTCAGTCATTTTTTACTGTTTAACTACTAGTGGATTCCTCTGTAACAGTTTCAGGCACTGGAAATAACATGAATGGCACTGCCCCTCCTACTGAAGATACATCTGTCACCTTTTCTTTTCTGCAAACAACTTCTACTAGAGAGTTTTGCTGTTAACATGTAAATACAGAGCCTTCTTCAAGTCTTTATTGAGTATTATTTAACTACTACAACTCTATTCCTACTCAAGAATAATATTCAGTAATTTCTTCCAATTTTTTATCATTTCTATCACCATTCTACATTCTCATTACCCATCCTATCATTTCTCTCTTGAATGTACTTTTCATGCCCATTTTTCTATTATCACTTAAGCAAGCAATTATAAAGTAAAATTTCCTTTTGTTTGTACATGCACAATGTGGTCAGAAAAAAAGGAGAATATAACATACAGGAATTACATTGGTTTGATATAATTAATAGCATTTCTACATCAACTATTAATGAACAGTTTACCATAATAAACTCTCCAATACCACTACAGATGTAGATCTGAGCAGACACTGGAAAGTGGTGACCCAACTCCCAGAACCACTCCTACTTCATCTACATTTTCTATCCCTTACTGCTTGCTTGCTTTCTTTACTTTTCTTTACTCAGACTTAGGATTTCATTCAGTGTAAAATTCCTGCTTTTATCCCTTCCTTTAAAACCTCTAGAACACTACTAGTATTTAATTTCAAATCTACCACATTTATATCTTAGCTTTGTGAATGAAAATAAGGATACTTTCTGTGAATTGCTGCATTTTAAAGACAGGCTGCACACCTTTCTGGAGTCTGGATGTTATCCAAGTCTTCTATGTCCAGTACCATCTGCTGGGATTCTTCTTTAGCTGCTTCTGTTTTTTCTTCAGCTAATTTTAAATAGGCTCGAACAACATCCTCTAAAGATTTGATGTTAACCTACACCAAAGGCAAAAAAAAAAAAAAAGGAAGATGTTTCCACCCACAACAGGCAACAAATCTTTTAAAATGTAACTGCTACAAACCCAACCCAAGAACATCTAAAAGGCAGATTATTCCTAATTGGGGACAAATCAGTTACTTTTAAATTGTATCAGCTGACAGATACCATGCTTGCTATAAATAAGTACAATAAAAAAATCAAAAGCCATACCTGCTGGCAAATATTCTTGTACTGGTACAATCCCTCTTTTGCCAGGTGACTCTTGCGCAGATCCACGCAGAGTTCCAGGTACTTCAGCATAATTGGCTCGTGGATTTTCTGCCATGTTCGGTGTTTCTTACTTTTCATAACATCATAGAGAACATCAAGGGCAGGCTGCTTTTTGCCAACCTCAAGAAATTCTGAAAGTAAAATTCCAGTTAGCAGAAGACTTGCACAGCAGAAGATGCATGTTTTATGCTTAACACAGGAAACGCTCAGAATTTAATCAACTCTACCCAGACTGCATTGATAGTTTGATTTAGTTGGCCAGATCAAAAATGTTGGCAACTCAGTGCCAGTAGTTCAGTGACATAGCTGGCAAACAAATGTTACCCAGTAAATTTACATGGGAATTTCAGGATAGCAGAGATGTCTCTCCATCCATCCAGGCACGACTGAGCACTTCATACACGTGAATGTGCATGAATGCACACATCCAGTTTTAACCATCCTGGTTTCATCAAGGACAAGGAATACCCACCAGGAGACTTGTGGGTACAGCACCTACCAAGGGCATTTAACAAGGTGCAAAGCATGCCAGGAATGTGACTGAAAGACAAAGTCCTGCTCTCAGGTGGAAGAAGGAGAGGAAGGAAAAAAACTTCACTCAGAAAAGGTGTTAATTTGTTGTTTTTAACTCCAGTGGTTTAGCACTTCGGTTTACAGAAGTTACATCAAAAGCTGCTGCAGTTCAGTTGAAGGGTCAGACACTTTTAAAATCAGCCTTGCTGCTGAAACTGGTGCCCCATTTATTCATCCCTAAGCAGCTGCTGTTATTAACAGGAGCTCTCAGCATCACAGCAACTCCCACCTCTGATATCCCACAGCAAACCACCCACAGGAAACACTGAGGCAGCGACCCACATACACAGACCCTACTCCGAATGTCCTCTGCACTGCACAACAGCAAGAGAAATGAACACACAGAATGGGAAACAAACAGGTTTTTAAAAGATAAGGGAGGTCAAGTACAGCTAGTGGGAAAAGTGCCTATTCTTAAAGGCTGAGGAGTGGAGTCAGTACTTCCATAAAGTACTTTGGAAAACACTCAATTCCTAAAGAAATAATGGCAGAAACTATTAAAGTAGGGGCCTGCTCCAGGGGCTCAGGCACCAGACAGAGCTTCCAAGTTTTAGAATCTCAAATTCAAAGTTAAACATGGCAGAAGGTTTAGACTGAAAGCAGCAGAGTGGTTTTAATTTAAGGACCACAACAGCTCATATTCAGGGCTAAGTTTATGTAAATAATAACCTGGCAGAAGATGAGCAAGTTCCTTTCTAGAGAAAGCACTGCGATACAACTGAAGATAATCAAAGTTACGGTGTGACAGTGCCCAGCAGTACTTTACTCACCAAGGGAATTCTAATAAAGCAACCCTCCATCCCATAATTTACACTGCTATTCTATCTCAGAGCTGCTTTTGAGACAATTACTGTTCAGCTTTACACTTTATTTATGAAAATAAACTTGAAAGGCAAGTTTAATCCTGCAACAATGCCAGGGCACTCCAACTACATTGGTCGATACCCAACTGGACAAAGCACAAAATTAATTTATGTTGTTTTGAAACTTTTAATTAATTCTGGCCAAGCAGGTTCTTACAAGTAAGTCAAATAATTAAGGCTAATTTAAGAGACACTTCAGTAAAAGCACAAAATTAATCAGAAGACTCAAATATGGCACACAAAGCACAGTGTGTGCACAGTACACAGCAGTAACTGTACGTTAAACTGTAAACTGTAAGTGAAACTCAGATCTGTAACATCCAAATTGTAAAGTTGGGTTCATAAGTAGCTGTAAGAGTTACCTTCTAATAGTTTTGTTCTTTTATAAAAATGCTAACAGGTATCCAGAGTAGCAACTGAAGCTGAGTGGTCAAGAACCAGCTAATACACATCAACAATTCACCTACTGCTAACCCAAAATCCTGAATTAGGCTCAGTTTTCAATCTGAGAAAACCCGTCACTACAAGAGGTGACAAAGATGTCATGTCCTTTACAGTATCTCTAATAGTGAGCAATAACTTAGTATCTGCAACAATAAAACACTCCTTAAAGTTGCATTACATCCCTGAGTACAAAGCAATGCCAAATACAAACAATGGCTGAGGGTTGGCCTTGACCTATATTTATCAATATAAAAAGGCTTTTCTTACACATCTGTATACACATAAAATCCTTCATGCTCTTCATACTTCCAAATATCACCTCTGTATGCTGAAGCCACTGAGAACATGAAGTGTTTCTATAGCTCACTTGAGCCTTACATATAAAACACACACTGAAACTCTGGAAACTGCACTGAATGTCCCCATTTGAAATGTCAGTTTAACATTAAACTGCTTCCTGCAACACACAGTCTGCCTTAAGACTTTCCACTCTTTATTATGCTTGGTTGTGGTTAAGACTGAGCCCCTGCAGCTTGTAAGACTTGACACTGCTTGTCATGTTTCCCATGCAGTCCACTGAAATTCAGGATTGCCAGCATCTGTCTGGAGAACACCCCCTTCAGTTCCCACCCTTCCATTCAACTCAACTCCTTCACTTCAACACAATTTAGCAGATTGGCAGCAGAATAAGAAATGTGAACTTAAATAGCAGGAAAGCATCAATAATAATAATGAGCAGTTTAAAGTCAATATTCCAGAAATGTGACTTGCACACCAAGTGCCACTTACTCTGCCCAAGAATTTGCAAGTATAAATAAAGTTTACATATTATGGTACGTGCATCTTTTCTAGTGAAAGGACTGATACAACATGTCTTCACCCTTGAACGCTGACTGAAGCTGATTTTCTCTTTCATCTTTTTATCTTTGTGGGAAAGATTTTTACAATGAATTTTTGATTAAAAATTTTGAGGACATGCAGTATTTTCAAATTTTCTTGTTAATATACTAAGTAGTTGAATAATGCATAGTCCCCAGACCACACAGCCTCTTCTGCTGTCATTTTGACACCCATACATCATCTCTTGTGGATGTCTTTAAGTGTGAGCTTGCCATCAGCCCTGTGACAATGAAGGGCCTAAATGGTCTCGCTAAGGGCTTAAAATAGGATACTATAAAAAACAGAAGCGTCAAAGCCATATGTTTGGCCCGAAATGAGCCAGCTGATAAATATAACCGGTCCAGCTTTTATGTGGCAGTCAGCAAGCGGTGGCTACAGCGCTGAATTGTCTCCCTTGGTTGGTCTTCCAGGGGCAAACCAGTGTTACCAGCCTGCGCAGCAGGGACGGGGTTTTACCATTCGCGTTCTCACCGGAGTCATGTGAAGGACAGGATACAACACAGGAAGCCCACAGGGCCCGGGATCAGTCCGGATTTGAGATCACCCCGGCCGGGCAGCGCGGTCCGGCCCGCTCCTGCCCAGCCCCGGCCGCCCGGGCTGAGCCCCGCGGGATGAGCCGTGCCGGCCTCGGCTCCCCCTTGGCCCAGAGGCGGCCGTGGGGCCCAGGGCGGCGGGAGGCGGGGCCGGGCCCGCTCCCCGCACCCGCCGGGCCTCCCTCCCCTCCGCCATGCGGCGCGGCCGCGCCGCCCCGGCCCTTTCCCCGCGCCGCCCGCTCCCTCCCGGGCGGGCGCTCCCGGGTGGCCTCCGCCCGGCGCCGGGGCATTCCGGGTGGGCCCTCCCGGGTGGGCCCGGCCGGGGCCTCCGGGGCGGGCGCGGCCGGGGGCCGGGGAACGGCGCGGGAGGCCACCCGGCGCTGTGTGTGTGGGAGCGGCCCGCACTGACCGTTCGCCCGCTTCAGGGCGTTCTCGGGCCGCTGGAAGTACACCGGCATGATGGCGGCGGCGGCGGCTCCTCACGGGGCGGCGGCGGCTCCGAGCTCCAGCCAGGCGGCACGCGCGGCCGGAAAGGGAGGGCGCCAGGGGAAGGGGAGGGAAAGGCCCGCGCGCGCCCCGACGGCGGCGCCGGAACCGGAAACCCCGCCCCGCGCGCGCGCGAACCGCCCGCCGGGACACGGACCGGCACCGGGACCACGGGGCATTGGGACCGGGACCGGGACCGGGACCGGGACCGGGACCGGATGGACGGAGCATTTGGATCGGGAGCGGGAGGGGATCGTGGGGGAATCGCAGAAGAAGCGGGATGGGGATTGGGACCGGGACCCTGAAGGGCTCGTGAGGAGATGGCACCGTGAGGCGGATCGGGATCGGGAGGGCATCGCGGGGCTCCACAGGCCCTTTGCCCGAACGAGCCCTGAACGATCCCGGGGGGGCACAGCGGAGTTTGCCGAGGGGGCGCTGGGCGCCGTGCGGCTCGTTCGCCTGTCTCGCACACTCTGTTACTGGCATTGTTCTTACTGTTCGTTTTCTTCATCCACTGCTGCTTCTAGTAAATTGCTCTTAGCCCAACCCGTGATCTTTACAGTTTTGTACCTCCAGTTCTCCATCCTATGGCAGGGGGAGATGGGGAGCGGTGTGTGGTCTGGGGTGTTTCAGGGGGAACACTAAACTGGGGAATTCTATTCCTAAACCCTGACAGACCTGTATTTCACTGCGGTCTGCAGTAAGTAGAGTCATCACTGAGGTATTTATAGTGCTGAACAGGTGCCTTTCTTGTGTTCATAAAATTATTTTTAAAAGTCTGCCAGTTGACTACCTGAGGTCTGCCCGTGTCACTGGAGCCTTCTCATGAGGGCAGCTGTGCTGCCACGGGGACTGCATGTCCTCACTGCTGGATTTGCTATTGGGCAGCCTAGTCCGTCTTTCTGGATCTTTGAAGTTCCTGAAAGCCTCCAGGCTGAGATTAAAATGATTTTGTATCAAGAGCAGCTTTTATTGTCTAACTTGTCATGTCTCTTCCTACATGGTAGTTGAGTATATTTAATGTGTGTGCTTCATGACTTCATGAAAATCATGTGGGAGGTTGCCCTTTAGTGTGTTGCCTGGCCTCTCCCAGAACTTCATATGTTTTCTTAGCAGCTTCTGATGGTTGTCTAGTTGTCCCAGTTATTTCAGAAGTTTCTTTTCCTAATCTAATGGTATTCCTAGAATCATTTAGGTTGGAAAAGACCCTTAAAATCATGGAGTCCAATGTTCAAGTGCCACCATTCACACAAACTTGCAAATGAGATCTTTACATTCTCAATAAACTTGCTGATGCATGGAGTTACTCAGGAATAGTTCTGCTTCCATGACTGTTCCTCACGCCACTCAGTCCCCGCTTGGACCCAGGGCAGCCTTTATCCGGCTGTGGGGAAACACAGGGATGGATGTCTGTGTTCTGGGTTACCCGGGGTACACTCCTGGCCGTGACCTCGGGAGGGGGCTGCCAGCACTCTGTGTGTAACATTTCACATTAAACTTTGCCCCACGGCTTACAGAGGGCTGCGGAGATGGTGACAGCACTGGAGCTCCTCACTTGTAGGGCAAGGCTGAGGGAGCCGTTCAGAGGGAGAAGACACGACTGAGCGGGGATCTCACCCATGGCCGTCACTCTCTGAAGGGAGGTGCCAGAGGATGGGCCAGGCTCTGCTCCGTGCTGTCCGGCAGCAGGACAAGAGGCAGAAACGCACACAATTCCACCTGTACACGAGGAAGGACCTGTGTGTTGTACAGTGATGGCACACCGGGACACTGCCCGGGCGGGTCTGGAGTCTCCCTCCCTCACGGGCGGTGTCCAGGAGCCGTGTGGGCTCGCTCCGGAGTGCCGTGCTCCGGGCACCTGCTTCATCACCGGCGGCACCGGCTGGGCTTCATGGTCCCTTCCAGCCTGAACTAGCCAGGCATTCTGTGGCGCAGACAGCATAACGACACATTTTCCCCGGAGCGCGTTTCCCCCAGCACCGCCGGGCACAGGAGGGCGGCCCCAGAGGGGGAGCGGGCGGGCGGGGAGCGCCCCGTAATGGCGGGGGGGCGGGCCCGGCCGGGGCGGGCGGAGCGGGGCCGGGCTGGGCCGGGCGGGCGGAAGGCGGCGGAGCGAAGATGGCAGAGCCGGAGGCGCAGCTGCTGCGGGCCGTGGGGCTGATCGGTGAGGGCCGGGGAGCCGGGCCGGGGAGCCGGGCCGGGGCAGGGGTGGTGCCGGGGCCCAGTGAGGCCGCGGGCCCGGGCGGTGCCTGTTGCAGAGCCGAGCCGAGCACGAACTCGGCCCAAGTGTCTGAAATTCGCGGCTTCCGAGGTCCGTGTTGCGAAATCAGAAACGGAGAAAATCATAAATAAGCTGGCCCCGGTGCTCGTTCCTTAATGCCGTGCTCGTGTTGAATGTACATTCAAACTTGGTGCTTCTCTGACCTCGTGAAGCAGGTCAAGAATGGAAATGTATTAATGGTTAAAAAATAAAACCTGTATCAGAATTCCTGCCTTAAGGCTTAAACCGTAGTGGCAGAACTGGATGTCTAGGGTCAGGGTAAGGTGGAATTTTAATCTGATTCCAGGAAACAAACCTGATTAACCCATCAATTTACTTCCTTGCTGCTGTTTGGCATTCTCACAGTGAACATCTTTCCACCATAGAAAAAGACACCAACGGAGATGCTTTGTGGGTTTGGTGTTACCCGTCTGTCACAGCTGAACTGAGGACTCTGTTGCTGCGAAAGTGCTGCCTTACAGATGAAAACAAATTGCTTCACACCTTTGTGTTTGGCCAGTATAAAAGGTCTTGGTTCTACATCACAACGGTAGAAGTTCAAGATTCTCCAGCCTTGAAAAAGGTATGACTTGGCAGGGTTTTTCAGTAGGATGCAGGGAGGGCTTCTGCCAAGTTTCCTCTGTGGGTTAAGCAGTGTTTTCCCATGGAGAGAAACGTGAGGGAGAGAAGGGATTCAGGGTGCTCTGTGCTCACAGATGCAGCTCTGCCCAGGTGTCCAGCCAGTCTGTGTTTCATTTGTCACCCAGGCATGGAATTGCAGAATGATTGAGTCCTTACCCAATTCTTTGTGTTAATGTACAAATGCTATTTCATACTGCTGTTTCTAGTTAATTTGCATTTTGAGTTCAGCATTTTTATCTCTCTAAGAAGTTTGTTTCATAGTGTCCAGAATCTTGTTCCTATAGAACTTGCTGCCTTTTTTCCCCAAAGGATTGAGTTATGTACTTTCTTTTCCACTGCATTGATTGCTGGAAGACAGCAAATACAGTTGTATCTTCTATCTTTTCCCTGTTATGAAAATCATTAAACTGTTAGTTAAGTCTGTTCAATTTTCATGTTTCATGCTATGTTGTTAAGTAGAAAGATAATGTGGTAATTTTGTATGCCCACAGCAGAATGTTGCTTGCCTTTCCTCACTCCAAGTTTATATTTCCTGTGAGGTAAAATAAAATTAAATGTCACAGTGCTGTCTTCAACAGTTGCAGCGGGAGATGCTATTTCAGGAGGACACGTGAGCCTGGGCATTGTCTGCAGACTTTCAGTCTTGTCCTGCCCCAGCCCACAATCATTTGATTGAGGAAGTTAGGGTAGTTCTGTTTGTGGGCCTGCTATGTATTTTTTCCTGTCTCTTTCTAAATATGTTGATGCTGTCTGCCTCCACAGCCTCCTTTGGCAGCAAATTCTGGAAGTTTCCTCCCTGCTGTGGGAAAGAAAAATGCCTTTCTGTTTTTTAATAACCTCGTGAGATTAGAGGAAAGCAACTCTTGTGTGTAGGTTCAGCAAAAGATAGTCTGTACTAGAGCTGAATCACATCAGAAGTCCTTTCTCTGTCCAGGCCATTCCTGCAGTTGGGAACTTGGAGCCTTGACAATAAAGTGACCGAGACTGTTTGTGTGGGGTCGTTAACTGAGCTCTGTGTGTTTCTGTGCCTGTGTCATGTGCAGGTGACCCACTTCTCCATTGTCCTAACAGCCAAAGACTTCAACCCAGAGAAATACGCAGCCTTCACCAGGATCCTCTGCAGGTCTGTGTAAAAGCTGCCTGAGGTACTCCTCTGTACATGCTCACATCTTGCCAAAGCAAAGGTTGAATTCATTGTGTTGCATTTGTTCAAACAAATTGCTGGAAACTCAGTCCTACAAATGAAATCAGATGATAAAAATCCTTGATTTGAGCTTGTGTTATTCAGAACGTGTTGGGTGAATGTCAGATGTTCATTGGGTTTTAATGTGTGTGCTCTCCAGACACATTACCACCACTCTCACACTCATTTTCTCTGATAATGTATTTTTTAAAAGTGTAAATATTTGGGAAGATGTCAGTGCTGGACTTAAAGGTCACCATGTGTATGGTGAATGACTTGTATCCCTCCACAACATCTTTGTAAATGCTGCTTGCTGCTCCTCTGAGCTAATCACAGTACCCAGGGATGTTTTTGCTTTTCCTATAGAGAAGTGAGAGCCCTCTTCCAACCAAAAAACCTCTTCTCATTTCCTTGTCCTGTTTACTCCCTTCCCTTCACGTCCCCATTCTCGTGCTCTCTCTCTGCTGCTTATTTTGCTTTTTCTTCAGTTTCTGAATTAGTTCAGTCCCAGTTCTTGTTACCAAGAGTATTCACTGAGATTTTGCAGGTAATTGGATGCAACTGTGAGGTTATGTGCTCTTGGGACTTACTAGAAATAATGTAGAATTGGGAATGCCTTCAGGCTTACCAATTGTGCAGAGTACTGAAAAGCTGAGATTTGTTCTTTTTTGGTGATACATGAAATACTTAGATTCACTGTGGATCATATTTCTGCTGACTTACCAGCTAGTACTTCCTTTCAAATCTAGAATGGATTCTTCTAAGCATGATAATAATTGAGTTTCAAATGTGATGTAGCTTTGTGCTATAGCTAACATGGAAAATGTGTAGTTGACAACTTCAGTGCTACTCCTGAAATATCTTAACCTGTAAAATAGGTTACAGTGTCTCTTTGCTTCTTGGAAGACAGCTGACATGGGTGCTCTCAGTGTGTGCTTTTTCTGTGTCATTTTGGGTTTTTAATGAGTATCAAGGACACATTTATATTTTTCTTTCATCATTTAGAAAAGAGTAGTGAAGAATGGCAAAAGATACTTGGATAAAAAATTAAAAGCTACCTAGTCATAGTCTGCATGTAATAACAGGAGTTGCTGTGGTAGGTGCTTTTTTATTAAGCAGACACCTTCTAAGTCTGCAAAGAATCCTTTATCTGGACACCTGCCTACACTTTTGGGGTGTGCTTCTACCTTAGTCCATGTTGGTTCATTCATAAAATAGAAAGCTAAAATAAAAATGCAGGATTATTTTAAATTCTAAAAGACAAATGTGTTTGTGTGCCTGTTGGAAGACTTCTAGTTTAGTATTTCAAACCTCAACCAGGTATCCAGAATAGGAATTATTGCCAGCAATATTGCTATTAGTGAAACCGATTTCTAATTTTTTATTTTTCATATATATAGGTGCACTGATTGCAGTTAGAATACCAGACTCTCTTCTTTTCACACAGAATCTACTTGAAGCATGGAAGTCCAGTTAAAATGATGGAGAGTTATATTGCAGTCCTTACAAAGGGCATCTGCCAAAGCGAAGAAAATGGATCCTTCCTCAGCAAGGACTTTGATGCTCGGAAGGCTTACCTTGCTGGCTCCATCAAAGGTTAATCTCTGCCAGAGTCTGTTCTCATTTCTTTCTTACAGCCTAAAATACAATCTTGTTTTCATGTATGCTTCGAGTAAACTGTGCTGACACTGAGCTGAGCCTGAGCTGTTGCTATTAAGCTTATTCAAAACATGATAATATCAGCATATATATCTTCTATAAAATAATTTCCCCTCTTTTCTAGATATAGTGTCTCAGTTTGGAATGGAAACAGTCATTTTATATACTGCACTGATGTTAAAGAAGAGAATTGTAGTGTACCATCCTAGAATAGAAGCTATCCAGGAATTTACCAGGTACTTTATCAGTTTCTTCCTTCCTACTCACTCACCCCCAGAAGTCCAACAAATTTGGAACCTTCATTGAGAAAAAAGCCTGTATTTCAAGGAAAAAAAAATCCATCTTAAACCTGTTTATAGAAATTCTGCTGAATCCTTCTTAAGGTTTAGCTGTATGTTGCTCAACTCAGGAAAATTTAATGGTGGAATGAGTGATAAACTCTGATTGCACTGATAGTAGAAATCTCTACAGTTCGTGTATATATATATATATATACACACCATAAATGAGACCTAGTGATAGTTGTTCTTTTTCATGGCATAGAATTTTTACTGTGAAACTTTAGTTGCTGTAAGTAAAAATCTATTGTGTCTCAAGCTGCACCCTGATCTCCTTAGGACTTTGCCAGCTTTAGTGTGGCATCGACAAGACTGGTCAATTCTTCATTCATATGTGCATCTAAATGAGGAGGAACTGGAAGCCTTAAAAGCCTGCACAGGTAGTGATAATTTATTAAACAAAAATACCAAGAAAATTCAATTTCAGCTTCTGTTGCTGCCAAGTTTTGCACCAGAGAACCTTGGAGGGAAAAAACGGTTATTTTGCAATTAATGATACTGATCAAAGTTAAACATTATTTTCTTTGGAAAAGGCAGATCAAGTAAACAAGCATGTGGGAAGATAATTGGTTAATCTGGTGGCTTTGGGTGGATCATAGTCTATCCCTAATCACAGATGCAAAGCAGCCTTAAGACTTTTTTGATGCTCTGAAGGGATTGAAAGTTTTCCTGTTGGAGAGAAGCAGCTCACTTAGATAAGCTACTTTTTTCCCAGCTTCTACACATTACTAGTAATGGAATGGGTTGGTTTTTTTTATTTAATTCCTAACTCTGAAGTCCCAAACTTCTCTTTTGCTGTCAGTGAAGTCTGAGGCTCCTAAGCACAGGAGGTAAACTTTACCTGTAGGAGTTTGGTCTGTGTGACACAGTGCTGTGTGTGCACAGTGCTTAATGCATAACCCAGGAACAGGCCCTTGCTTTATGCAGAGGTTACTGTGACACATCATGTGGCCATTAAGAGGCTTCTTTATACAGAATATGAGCAAGGAGACTACTCATCTTCAACATTTCTACAGCTCACTAAGCTTCTTCCATGGAGAAAAACTGCTCCAAAACTGCTCATCTGACATGCTATAAATAAGAAAGTCTGCTGGGTTTATTCCTCTGTTCCAGTCTAATACTGATTTCGTGACAAGAGGCTCCAGAGTGGAGATTTTTGTAATGAGAAAGTTGCAAATGAGTAATTTTAGTGGGAAGGTAGGAAGAGAGTCTGAAATTTCAGACTGAGAACTCGGTGATATTGCTGTAGTGTTAGCAGTTAATCCATGCTCACAGCAGTTTTAGAAGTCGATTTTTAAGCTTGTTGGAAATGAAGAATCTGCTGAACACTTGTTGAGTGACTGATAATATCAAGAGAGCAAACTCCTGGGTCCAATGGGTATTGTGTCAAATATTCTTAGACTTTAGGAATGTGATTTTTGGTTTTATGAAGATCCTAATCTTGCTCAATTCCATGCTCTAGGGTACATCGCTGGATTTACAGACTCTGAAGTGAGCAGCAGATCAGACCTCTATGATGTGTATGTGAATTTGGCAGACAGTGAGATTACAGTTTCACCTGTAGTAAAAGGTTGGTTGCTGTTTATATTTTGGATTTAGAGGCAGTTTATTCCAGGGTTGACAGTAATTGCTCAACCTTGCTGTAGGTCAAACAATCTTAATCCTACGTCCTTCCATGTTTTGAAAAGTTAATATGTAAGTTTCTGTCTTCATTTTATTGCCACTCTGGGAGACTGGTTTAAGTTGGAATTTGGAAAGATGTGCTTTGTTTTCCAACAAATGCACAATTGGGATTTCATAACATCCATATTAGACATGGAAAAGACTTTCAGCTAAATGGAGAAATATTACATGAGCTTTTAGTAAAACATGGCACTAAATACCTGAAGACTGGGGATTATTTGAAAGAAAACCTTGTATGTTGCTTATCACCTTGCTGCTCCTTATCACTGCTTTAGGCCACTTCAGAGGTACTGGCTGTTGATACAAGGTTATTGCCTTTACCAACAGATTTCAAATGGCAGTCATGAAAAGATTCCTCAGTTTGGTGTGTTATTCCTATGTATTTCTACATATCACAAAAAAAGTGATTTTATGTGTGGTGTTTTGTTTGTTTCTTACACAGAGGCAATGACAATGGGAAAACTTCACAAAGAAATTGGACAACTAATTGTTCAATCTGCAGAAGATCCAGATAAATCAGACAGCCAAGTCATTAAGGTTAATATTTTATTTTTAAATCTAATTAACTTCTATTGCTAAATCTTGGCAGAAGGAGGGAGTAGGAGGAAGAGTGTCACTGAGAATCAGTCAGTCTCTTCTACCTTCTGCCTTTTTACAAATAAGCATTTTTATTCATCATGCAGGTTTTTAAGGACAACTTACTTAGTTTATATTATCTCTTGGGTAACAACATTGCTGAAGAAAGTTCAGAAATTCTGTTGATTGTAAGACTGGTTTCCCAGTTTTATTCCACAAGGCATGGATTTTGCTCAACGCTTTGTCAATAGTATTGGCAATACCTTGAAAATGTTCTGCTAAATATGGCTTCTGAGCTATAAAACCTGATTTTTATGCTGATGACATTTTATCACTCCCTCCCCCATCTAATATTAGACATTTCACAACTGAGTGATTTAGTAAGAGCTCAGTAAGGTCAGGAGAGAAGTGGTTGTGCTTCCTTTATCCAATATGGCACAAGAGCAGGCTGAAGAACTGTTATTAGATTGCCTTGAAATAAATAGAGTCCTTATTTTAAATGAGTTATTTTTATTTATAATTATTTCCGTTTTTTGTTCTGTATTGATTGTTTTTTATTGTAAGTGTATGTGAAACCCTTTTAATACCTAATACTGTATTAATGATTGCTTGTTTTTCTGTTCCTTAAGGACATCTCTCTGAAGACAAAAGAAATTTTGGCTACTTTAGCCTCACTTACTGAAGTTTCTGATGGCAATGGAAAACCAACCCTTAATGCTGAGGCCCTGAAACAGAAGCGATTTCCACCAGCCACAGAAAACTTCCTTTTTCATCTAGCAGCTGCTGAACAAATGCTCAAAATCTGATTTTGATGCACTGCAGTGTTATGGACCAATTCTGAAAAAGCTGTCTCTGCCATCCAGATAGGTATACCTGGTATTTTATATGAAAAACTCAAGGTATGAGTCAATGTCCCAGTTACCATGATGTAATGCAGAATATTGGAGCTTGACTGGGAACATATGGAGACATATTTGGGAACATTCCTGGTGTCATTATCTCCCCCTAACTCTGTGTATCTATGGCTCCTGTATTTCACATCACAAAATGAGTGGATGTACAAGTAGCACAGGCCAGTGTGTCCAGGCTGTGGCAGACATCAGTGCAGTGGCTGTTTGTCCTGCACATTCCAGAGGCTGGACAGCTCTGACTTGTCTGCCTGGGGTCTGGAACATGGCTGCAGCACGAGAGCTGTGAACCCAGCACAGCTGATCTCTGCACAGGGACACCCTGAACATGCAGCTGCTCTGAGTGCTCCTTCTGGGCTTCCAGGGATGTCAGCCTGGCAGATGCTGCTCTTGCTCTGGACTGTCTGATACCTGGAAATCCCAAATAAATGGACAAGTTCTCTCTTTCTACTTGAAAGTCTCTAGGTGTGAATAAAGGATGTCTGGGAAAATCCGATGTGGTAGCCTTAGTATGGAAAGGAAGGGATATTTTGAAGCTCAGGTGTGAGTTGAGCACCTCTTTTGGACTCCTGCCTTAGAGGTTTCCCCCTTTCACTCCATCCCATGTCTCTGATGGAGGGATAAGATACAGGATTACTGTGCTTGAAGTGGGGCTTCCTAAGGGGGTCCTGGACAAGTGCTGCCTTACAGCTGCAGTCATTTAAGAAGTTGTTGGGGCTCTCAGCTGAGAAGACACCTGGCCATTCATTCCTGATCCACCTGAAACAAAGTCAGATGAGTCAAAGCCTTATGCACCAGGAATGCTCAAATGGCCAGGTGCCACAGGTGGAGCAGCAGCTTCTTCAGTGACTGGAGCTGGAACACAGGTACTGTCTGATGGTGCTCTGTGTAAATTAAATCTAGATGGAAACTTCTGAAGGCATAGTGAAAACTGGGAAAGAGTTTAGAGAAAATTAAAATTTGCCTACTTGTTTGGTTGCACAGCCATAACTCAAGAGTGGAGGCTTTTTGTTGGGTGTTTTGTTTTGGAGTTTTTTTTGTTTGGTTGTGGGTTTTTGTTTTTTTTGTTTTTTTTTTTTTTTGTTTTTTTTTTTTTAACTGAGCAGCCTGAAACTAACTGCTTTACAATCTTCTGAGAAGAATTTAGAGTCTGTAAGGAAATGCTCTGAGCCAAACAATCTGTATTTGTTCAGAAATGTCCACAACAAGTCAGTCAATTCTGCAGTAGCACTTTGTTATAAGAAAAAATAACTTTTTTCCTGGCCTTTGTACAGATATGCTGTAGCATGTGGTTTTACATAGAGATTTTATACTTATGATTAAAACTTTAGTAACCAATATTTATATTGTTAAATAATTGGATGTTTGCTATTCTGAAACTGGTAGAGCTCAACAATAACTATGTGCAAGCAATATTGGTTGGAAATAGAGTTGTCCTTTTGCTATGTATGATACCTTAAGGAAATCTATTTTGGAATGTGATTAAGGAATGTGGCATCTGTGTATACAATGGGTGGTTATTACAGTCAGGAAATGAAAGTGCTTCAGAACAATCCCCTATTTTCAGGGGTGTAAAATTGTGCTTTAAACACTTAGTCTAAAGTTTAAATTCTGAACACAGTAGCATGTAATTTTTTTTAACTTCTGAGAAAAATACTGCAACTGCCTTTGTTTACCTGTAAGTGCTCTACAGCTTTTTTTCCCCATTTGCCCATTAATGTTTTTTGTTAATGGTTCTTTAATATTGCTGCTTCTCTTCTGAGACCTATAACACAGGTGGATTAGAAGAACTGCAAAACTATGCTGAAAATTCTATTCAGGACCTACTTTAAAGTCCACTGAAATGGAATTCTTTCACTATGGAAAACCTGAATCTACTTCAGCCAGCTGTCTTAACACCACAGTGTAACTGAGAAGAAATTCCCACCATTTCTAATTAACAAACTGCCTTAAGGCATCTCTAGAGACAACCACACAAAGCAGAGGAGCTCAGTTGCAAACTAAACCTTGAATGCCTGTTTTGATTTCTGTTCTGGAAATATTTCAGTTGAAAATCTCAGTGTTGTATTAGATCTCCTGACGTTTCTGCAACACAGATGAAATACAATTTTGCACTTAAGGAACTGGACTCATAGCATGCTTATGCCTATTAAAAAATTCCTGAACAGCCTACCCTTTAATTTATGTAAATTTATTCTTGAATAGTTGTGACCATGGAGTCACAGGCCTTAGCTCTTAGTTTTGCAATACTGGGATTGAGCTATGCTTCGGTCTTTAGGTTGGAAATGTTCAAACACTTCTATCACTGCTGACTTTATCACTAGCCTCCCTCAGCTTCAATGCATTCAAAGGATTGTCTTAATGTTCCTGCATTTTCTTAATGACTTTTGACACTGTTTCTTTTCCAAAATGTTTAAAGTAAAATAGAAAAAATTGCAAGGTCAGGACAGGAATGTAATACTACTTACTTCTCACTTCCCTTTCCTCAAGATGCCCACAAGCACACTGTGGGTGCAGTTGCTCTATGGCAGTCAGATGACATCCGTTCTTCCTCCTAGAAGCAAAGGCCATCTAAAATGGAATTTTTATTCATACCTTTTCATCTTACTACCTTTGTTCTTGGGGAAATACAAACTGGTGAATGGTTTTCACCATAAGATCTCCACTACATTTGCAGAAATTGGAAGGCAAAGAGTGAACAGGGCAGAGGCTTGCAAAGGGGAGCAGGATAAACACTCAGTCCCTGCAGCTGAGATTTTGCTGAGTAAATTGGGTTACTTGCTTTACTGCTTTCATCCCTGGGGTTTTAGTTCCTGGTATGAGCTGCCCTGCCCTGTTTCCCTGCAGGCAAATGTGTGAAGGGGGAATGTTCACTGGAGAGCAGCGTAATGCTTTGTAACCTGGAAAAACCTGACACGGGATATCTGTCAGAATCTGTCTTGAACATCCTGGCTGCTTCTGCCAGGCTAAAGCCTCTGACTGCTCCTGAAATGGCTATTGAGGGTTTGTTGCATGGTGTGAGATGTCAGTTGAAGCAGCTCCATTTCCAGATAGAAAACAAGCCATAAAGCTCCTTGTAAGGAGTTCCCAGCTGCCTCATGGTGCCTTACACCCTTCCTTGGCAGCTAGCTGGCTGCAGTCTGAGTCAGAGCATCTCTGGTCAGGTGAACTCATACCTTGGAGCTGCTGAGTGATGTGGGATGGGAGGAGGCTCCAAAGCCTGGGCAGCAGCTCCTTCCTGAGGGACACTGTGCAGCACGTGGTGTTTGCTCTCTGACAGGGAAGGAGCTGCAGTGCAGGACTCCCTCCCTGCCTTCATCCTTCCTTCCTCCACCCCCGGCATGTGGAGAAAAGGGAAGAGCAGCATGGCTCTGTTAGAGGCCTGGGCGTAAAGCAGGGACACAGCTCCAGCTGAGAAAGGCTTTGATCTCTATTTCTTAACATGGGAGTGGCTGATTTTTTTTTTTTTTTTAAGCTACATTAAAGGGGCCTGAAAGCCTCACTGGATTTTCCTACATTTCAAGCTGAGTGGGTGAGGCACAGCATCTTGTGCTGTGCTAAGACTTCTGTTTTCCTTGAAGCTGAAAGCTTCCATCTGTTGTCATTCACCACAACTTAAACTGGTTCCACCACTAATGCACTGTCACTTAACACAAGGGCCAGCTAAGGCAGGGACAGACCTGCCTTGGGCTGGTATGTTGTTAATCTATTCCACATTACAAAGGGCAAGGTTTCCTCTTCCCAGGTCCCTCAAACATGATGCTTTGCTGCTTGTCCCAGTCTTGTTCCCTGACTTGTACCTCTGGAGTGCCAGGTGTCTGGTCCTGGCAGTTCTCATCTCAGGGACTGCTCAAGGCTGAGGATGCCAGGGCCCTTTTTAGCAATGTATTTTCCCTGATTCAGGAAGCAGCTGAATCAGCCAGGCTGACTATTTAAATGGCAGGCGCCTGCCCTCCTTTTCTGGAAAATTCTGATTAGGGCAATAGAAACGTTCATGAGAATGGGGGAAAGGGGTATTTAATAATCCTGAGGGAGCTGAGTTTAATATGGCAAATTTTAACTCCAGTAAGAAGCTGGTGGAGTTTGAGAAGGGGCAGCTGTAATAACAGACACTATTACCAGACCTATTCCAGAAGCCTTACTCATGGAGTTGTAATGACATCAATTTGCTTAAAACATCCAAGTGTGTTGCCAGTGAATTTATAACTTGTCTAGTTACCATGACGATCCCAAGTCCACCAATATATTCTGTTTGTTGATTTTGCCCTACTCTTAGGTTTTGGGTTATTTTCCTTGTTCCCACTGTGGTTCATGTAACTAGCATTTACTTTAGCCATTTTTAAATTATGTTTAAAAAAGGAGCGGGGAGAGGTGCACGTCTTCACTGTAGTGCCAGTTACAGTTTACAGGGAGTGGAATCAGACCCCTTCTGCATTTGCCTTTGGTATGTGACTGCAATAGGAATAGAGAAACATGGTTTGGATAATTTAACTGCAAGATGTTATCTGTGCCTCTGCTATTAAAGGTTTGGAAGGAGACAAACACTTCACCCAGAGAGGCAGGCTGAGGCTTAAGCCTATTCCACCTGACCCTGTGGTAGAATCATGGAATGGTTTGGGTTGGAAGTGACCCTAAAGATCATCCAGTTCTAACCTCCTGCCAGGAGCAGATGACATTTGGCTCAGCAGACCCTTTGGTTTGACACAATACAATTATCTTCTTCACCCTGATGAAATTTTACCATGTCCTGAAGAACATCACCCACAAAGGCTGAGTGAGCCTGCCAAGTTGAGTAGGTGTAAACAATCCTTTACCTTTAAAAATTCACTACAGTCCTCCAGTGGAGTAGTGCAAACTCTGCCAGTTTGAGAGACAGTATCCATATGGTCTTCCTGGAACAGCTTTACAGCATGCTTCCCTCCAGTTCCAGGTCCTGAGGATGTGCTGCTGCTCCTCTTTCCTTTCCTCTTCCCTTGTCTGACCTTACCCTCCAGTAAGTTGTTAGAGGAAGGCTCAAAAAAGGCAGAATTCAAACAAGAAATTAAACTCAACCCCCAACTTCCTGCTTTTGTTCAGTGCCAAAAGCACACCAGGAATCTCTTCTTGCAAGAACCCAGGCCTGCTATTCTTCCTTACTTTGCTCTATGCTGCTTGCTTCCTGTAGCATGGATTGGACTGGACAACCATTGTTTTCCTCACACTGAGAAAAGAAATCCAATCCTCCAGCAATAGGAGAGCAGTGATCTGGGCACTGTGCCCTAAGAAGTTAAATTATGGCACACTTTGGGGCCTGCACTTGTGATAATAACTTTCAAATAAATAGTTTTGTATTATTTAGTGCATTTTCATCCTTGTCACACAGCCTTCACAGCACCTCACATAACTACCGGCAGGGGTTGTAGGAGAGGTGGCTCAAAAATCACTGAACATGATGTCACAATCACAGGGTCTCCTGTAAGCTCTTTCTGCAGCTCTTCCCAGACAGCTGAGGGTTCCTGAATAATTTTATAGGATCAGCAAAACATCACCTTGCTGATCAGCATACCAAAATGATGCCACATATCAAAAGAGCTTTCTTTTTTTCTGGATAAACACGGCCAACCCAAAAAAGTGGAATACCTCATTGTCCACCACAAGGTCAGAAAGACATGAGATCTCCTCATGGCTTCAGTGTAAAAAACCAAATTCTAAAGCTGAAGGGCCATCAGGCCTCACAACTCCTTCAAGGATATTTAGAAAGCCAGGAATAAATTGGTAGTCAAGTTTGACACCCATTTCCTCAACACTTTTTAACCAACTAAATTAAACCAATATTCTGTTGCCATCAGGGTTGGTTGCTTTGTTTAATGTCACTTCAAGGGCTGCCACACTCAGGTCTCATCCTCAAAATGAGCATTGTTAGATCACTGAAAACATCAAAGTGTTCTGAGAAGAACCAGCTGGACTTTACCACAGGAGTACTGATGTCAAAGCCTTCACCAGCTGGGTTCCTGGAAAGAAGCACACCCAAAGTTGCAGCAGCAGAACAAATTTATGTACTCAACAGTCCTTTAATTAAGAAATCAATCACCTGAGGAACCACAGAGCACGGGTTGTGACAAAGTGTAACACGGGTTGTGTTACAGTGCTTTTATAGTACTTTTCAGCAGCAGGTGAGGTGTGTTTCTGTGCCTCCAGGCTGGGGCTGGCAAAGCCACATTGCCAAGTTCTGCCTCTTTACAGCCCACACCATCGTACACCAGATCTGGCACATCTGCCACCACAGAATCACAATTCAGTCACAGATGCCAGTGGTGCACTCAGAATTCACTTGGATCAGAGCACACATTCATATATAAAAACCAGGCTCTAAATTCCCCTGTTGTAGAAGAACTCTGTTTCTTCTGTAGAGGACAGAATTTCTGGTTCAAGGTCTGCTCGCTTTATCTGCAATGTAGGAAAAAGGGAATCAGCACCACCACGGCCTGGTAAGTGGATGTTAAGTCCTTGCTACTGCATTGCACTTTGCACAAATTCAAGTACTGCATTCAGCATTTGGGACTTGAGGCTCTTTGTTTCTTTGGGGATTTGAGGGATTTTTTGTTGTTTTGGGGCTTTTTTTTTTCCTCCTCCAGTATTTTCTACATGCACACACATATGGGAAGGAGTATTATTTTAAAATAGTGACATTATCTCTGTTCACTATAGAATCACAGACTCATTTAAGTATGAAAAGACCTTTAGGATCACCAAATCCAGCTGTAAATATATTTGGGTGACACACAGGAGAACTGCTGTGGGCTGAGCCATTGGGAAGCCCAAAGGGCATCAACCAGCCCTAATCTCAGTACATAATTCCTCAAAAGTCCCCTCATTTATGTTTGCTTTATTGTCACAGGAGATTAAGAAATCTAAAAAAAAAAACCCAAGAAGCTAAAATGCCAGAAAGTTTAGGAAAATAAAAGAAGCCGCTGAAAATTGCAAAAGCCCAGTCTGTGATTTGCTAAGAATATTCACAGAGAAGAAACAAATGCAGAAAGGCTCCTCTCTCATTTGGCCTTTTCCAAAGCCCAAGGTTCAGGAGCTACATCCTCCATTTAAAACCTGCCAGGAAGCCACTTTTTCCCAGGGAACAGATTACACTTCCCAGTTCAGCAAGGCAGCGTGAAGAGATGTCACATGTGAGCAGGTTTACCTCTCCAGTGAGCTCATGCTGACTTTGCATGAGAGAAAAAAATCTCATCTACATCTTTCCTTTCTCCTGCAGGACTGAACACAGTGCTGGAAGAGCCTTGGCTTAAATCTTCAACATACTTCTCCTGACCATGCTTGCTTCAGACTGTTGTGAAAGTCTGATAAATCTACATTGAAAAGTGTAAATATAAATAATACACAATGCAATTCAGGCCTCCATAGTCCTGTGAGCCTCTGCCTGTACATGGCCCTTCACAAGCAGCCTCTCTGCTGCCCCATTTTAGATGTACCACATTAATCCTGTGGGCTTCTTTATATGTGGCCTTCAGACTGTGGCCATAGTTCTGAAAGGCTGATCGAATGCCACAATAATCTTAAATCAATTCCTGTGAAAGGACTTACCTCCCCACACTGTGGGAACATACTGAATGAGACTGGCAGCATCCCTGCTAGGACTGACATGACCAGAAACATCCTCACTGGACCCAAAGCACGAGAGGTTTTAACCAGTCTTGCTCTGTCCGAGACATTGAAAAAAGTATGTGAGTCTACTGAAAAATAACCTGGCAGTGACACAAAAAAGAATTAGCTACTATTTTACTGGTTGAAATTACACTGAAATTAGTAACAATCTATTCTTATAACCATAACATGTTTCCTTAATCTAAGCTTATAACCTAAAGATGTTTCCTTACTTCATTTTCTATGTTCTTACTCTTAACTTCCTGTGCTTTCCCTTTGTTTTGTGCTTGCCTGCAGCATTTTCCAAGCTCAGACTGTCAAGATTAAGAAAAAAAGCAACAAAAGGAGAGAAAGTACATTAGTGCTTCAAAGTGTTTCAGTTCCTTGATTAAGATTTTTCTTGCATTTCCCTCTTTCCTTACACATTTAGTTCCTGTGGGCAGCCCTATTTTGCCTTGTGCAAAAATGAATTACTTGACATATATATTTAAAATTTTATTTTACATCTGCATTTGTCTTCTGGTAACAGGAGTTCCTTAAGCTGATAGGGAATCAATTTAAGCAACACCAAACTACCTGATAGAGATGATCCCTACCTGTACTATTCACGTGACAAAAGATGATGACCAAAACTCAGTGCAGGCTAAGAATCTTTTCAGAAAGCATACAATGTGTTCTTCTTAGGATACAGGGATTTAAAATGTTTAAAAGCAAGAACACATTTTACAATAGGTGGAAAACTATTTGGAAGTTGGGATTCAGCTTCAGTTGCAAATTCAAATGCCACATTACCTCTTCAAAAATACAAACCTAAGCTAAGTGCTGTGAACAACCTTGATACAGACATTGAAACTCAAATCTTAAGTAAGGGAACTGGAGGTAGGTAGGTGCCTGTCAGGAGAGCACAAACATGTTTCCTGCATTGGAGCAGAGAGGAAAACCTCATTCCTGCAAAACCTTGGAGCATGGGTCAGACATAATGACCTCAAAGATCTCAAAGAACCACAGCAGCAGCTTCCCACATCATCACTTCCAGCAAGGCAAGCAATACTGCAAACCCACAAAAAACCCTGGCCAATGGTACCAGCCAGACTGAAAAGCAGAGTATCACCACCCCCAGCCCCCTGCAGTGCCTCTCACCTCTGCGCACAGTACATGAGCACTTCTGGCAGGAAGAACGTTGTCCCAAACAAGGCTGCTCTGGACAATGCCGTTTCCATAACAGCCTTCAGGGAGAGAGCAAAACAAGTGTTGTCAAAAGAGTGCTCTGGGCAGCTTCAAACACTGCCTGCTTCCCTGAGTGCTTTTCTGTCTTACATTCTGGAGTTTAAAGCAACAGGTTAAGGAGGGATAACACCTATTAGAGGAATTCTTTCTTAAATGGAAACTTAGAGGCAAATACTCTGCTTATGACTGAGAAATTCCTTAAAAGGAAGGTGAAGGTGAAACTACTGAGGAGTTTTCCTGCCATTATAATAATTTTGCTAAGACTTGCTTTTTGAAGTTGTGCTGAACTTCATACAATTGGTTATACTTTCTGGACATCCTAACTAGTCTGTGTTAAATCTGAAGTTCTCTCTCCAGCTGTCCCCAAATCCTTATGCTCGTGCAGTTGTTACCACAATACAGGGCTTTTCTCAGAGGTGTCCCATCAGAAGATCCAAGAGTCTTATCTCCTGGAGGTGACCAGGGAAAACAGAAATGTCTGTGCCAGTGTCTCTGGTCCTCAGTATATTAGTCTGAGGAGGCAGCCAGCCCTTGATGACACAAAAGTTGTGGAATCTGGTTCCAGAGACCTAATCCAAGCCTGCCCAAAGATTCAGCACCTGATGTGGGACTCCTTATTCAATATATCCACCCTATCTACTCTCAACATCACATCCTGTTCTTAGCAGGGAATGAAAGGCAAGCCAAAAAAGTTCTCCACCCCCTCACCTACCTTCTCACCAGCCTTCTTAGACACTCCTATGACATTGCCATTCCTGTCCATCACTTCTATCCCATTTTCAAATTCCGGGCTTCTCACCACAGCCACAGTAAATGCACTGGTCAAACCTGCAGGGTTAAAGGAGATTTTGCTTTAACAGATCCATAAGGACTGCCTCAATAGTAACATTCATAATGATGTGCATTTTGCATTTCCAGTTCAACAGTTCACAACTGAATAACCTGACAGCTTAAAAAGACACTGCCCCATGAAAATCTACTTGGGATCTGAATCTCTGTTTCAGAAGCCTGAGAGAGACTTCATGGCTTCAGTCCTGAAAGGTGCTTTGTCATTATGGATTCAGAGCTTAAAAATCATTTCTATCCAGCTCAAACTGTGAGTATTTTGTCTTAAGAGAAAGTGGAGGGATTTCTGTTGTGGTTAGGTTTTGTCCTGCTCAGCACAAAATCAATCCAGCACAGAAAGACAAAATCCTGAAAGGAAGAGCGTTTCAGAAAAGGCTGTATCCTGCACTGAAAGGAAGAGCATAAACTGTCAAACTGAGCTTGCTTGAAAAAAGAGATTGCTCTTTTTATTAGTTTTTGGTAGGGCTATTCAATAAAGACATCAGTGTACCAGAGGACACTTTGCAAATGCTGGACTAACATTAATCAATTACCCTCAGGCTTTTCTCTACATTTAAGAAAATGGAAGCACATTTAACACCTGCTTCAAAGGAAACAAGTCAGAAACCTCTAATGTAAGAGCTCAGAAAGATCTGAGAAGGCATGTCACGTAACCTGAAACAGAAGAGATGATGCTTTTTTATCAATTTTCCCCTAAGAAAGGCCAAAAATTATTACAATTGCAATAGAAACACAACTAATGACATTAAATAAACTAGTCCTGATCCAAATTCACCATGGCAGTAGAGCTGTTGCAGTAATGAACTGAGTCCCACTTTCCTTGCAGGATTAGTAATACCCTGCTGGAACAAGTCTCACTTTCTGCACTCCCAGAGCAATGTCGCACTCTGGTGTCACAGATGTGCCACACCAGGTCATGTCAGTGCCACTGCTCCTGCCCTCCTGATCTGTCCTGGTGCTGTCAGGCATGTGTGTACAAAGGTCACTCTGCAAACTAAAACCAGCAAGAATCCAATGAGGTGGGGGACACTGTGCAGTGAGAGCTGTCTCCCACAGAAAGGAGGGAGTCAGCAAAGGCAGCCACAGAAGAAACAGTGACACCACACCTTTGCAAAAGCAAGAACACTCTACAGTCAGACAGGCAAATGGCCCTCAGGGCAGCTGCACGATGCACAGTTTGTTCCTACTCACCAAACAGAGGAGCAGGGAGCAGTTTCCTGACAACAAGTTGCATTAATGAGCTCTTCAACGCGTAACGATTCATGAAGGTGAGAGGGAGAGCCTAAGGCATGGAGAGGACACAGGCACCTTCCATTGAAAAAATGTGCAGCATTTCAGTGTAACAGGTTAGGAAAATAAATCTGTGACTTAGTGCATGGTTACTATCTATGAAAATAAACAAATGTACTTGGTTTAATATTCCAACAAAATATACACCTTCTCTAGTTAATGAAGGTGCTTGTAATCAATCTTTTAGATAAGAACAGAAAATATGATTAAAAAAGCATTCAACATTATTATGTAGAGAACAGCAGCAGTGTGAATACAAAGACAGAAAAAAGAAAATAATTACCTCTGACTAATATTCCTCGGACATTCATCCAACTGCATTTTGTCACACACTCCTCTCTCCCCCAAACAGGAAATCTGGTTTACTTGTGTATTTTTCCTGATTCTCTGCAGTTTCAGTCCAATTCTATATTCCCACAGTACACTTGCAGAAGTTTCATTTAGGAATAAATGGCCAGGACACCAGCTGGCCCTCAGAGACTCCCCTGAAGGACCAAGGGAAGCACTCTCATGATGACCCATGGGCAGGGCTGCCTCTCCAGGTATCTGTAAGCCCTGAGCAATCCTGGGCAGCTGCTTTGCCCTGCAGTGGGCAGAGGTGAAACTCTCTCTAACAGAACCAAGAACAATCACGTTTTTCTGCCAGATGCTTATGAAAATCACTGCTTCTTGTGAGGAGAGTGAGGAGAGGCATTACAGAGACATCTACACTTGTGATGAGTGTCAGGATGATACCTGAGCTGATTCTGATGTAGCAAACTCCAGAAACCACAAATTCCTATTCCAGCAGAGAGCACAGGGGCAGCTCCCTTCTGGAAGACTAATTTCCCTGCATCCAGTGCAGTATTTTCATGGCTATGCTGTTCCTGGAATTTGAGCAAACACTGTCCAGTACTGATGCTTGCAGATCTCACCACTTGTTTGCAGTTGGATCTCTTCCACAGCATCACATCAAAAATCAGCCACAACACCCCAGTGGCTCATTCTGTGTTTGTAAACACTGGCCAGTTCCTCTCACTACCTGTTTGCTAAGCTTGCAAAACAATAAAGAAAATGACACAAGAGGAAGCATCAGGGGAAGCCAAGCAAAATAATGGCAGACAGATGATCAGAAAATATTCTTATTCTGAACAGTTCTGTGGCAAGACATCAGAGTAGAGCACCAGAACACAGTCCTGAAGGATATCTGGCACTGTGGTTACCTCATGCCTACTCCTTCTCAGGAGAGCCTGTTAGGAAAGCAATCATTGAGCAAATACTTACACCAATACAGGCTGCATAGGAAATGGCTCCCAAGCCAAGCACCATCTGCTTTTGCTGAAGTGAGTACTCCTAAGGACAGAAAAAAACACACTGTGTAAGTACATTGTGAAACACTTGCAAATCAAGTTCAAAATCACATTTGCACAATTAAGGTTACAAAAATAAAAATCAACACTCACTTCAGCCTTTGGGGTGCCATTTCCATTTACCAGAGTGAATGCTGTGGTGTATGAGTGAAACAGAAACTGCAGAAACAAGAGATAGTAAGAAAAACTGAGTTCAGGATTGAGACTGGAAGACCTGTAAAAGTAGAAAGAAAGAGGCAATTACCTGTGCAAAAAAAGCACGCCTTGCCTGGTGCTGAACAGATGAAATGATGACCTAAGAGGAAAAATGCACAAAAAAGAGGCTGGAAGAGTGTAGAGGTTTTTGGTGCAGGACAACTGCTGAGGCACCACTGGCAGCAGCGACAAAGGCTCCAGCCAGTGCCCCAAGCCATCAGCCTTGGCTCTAGGCTACCACATTCTCTTGTTACAGAGGTGACACACTCATTTTTCTATTCGACAGAAAACACACAGACATGTATAAAACACAGACACATAGTGATAAAACATTATGTGCAAGAATATTGCAACAAGATGCTTTCTTACCCAAAAGAGAAATGTATTTGTGCCTGTGAAGCTTAAATAGATGCAAATAAAATAACTAAGGTAACAAAAGTCTAATTACAGAAATTATTGAGAAAGGGTCAGATTGGCTTTGCTGGAGATATGAAGACTAACTTAGATCTAACTGATCTAAGATCAAAGATTTTAGTAGTTAATTCCCAGCTTATTCTCAAATTCAGATAGTGAATAAGAACTTCAGCTTTAATAAACCACAACCTTTCTTGATGTTTCAAGCTCAAGGTGTGGAGCACTTTCAAAAAACAGAGTCAATCAAGATAAGAATACAAAATATTGAATAAGAGGAAGGCTGAGAATCTCCAAAGCCCTAGAGAAGGATCAGTAATTCATTCAATATTAGTGGATCAACCATCTTTATTATTAATACCAGCACTGACTCTAACCATACCTATTAAGCTGTAAATATAAAATGTAAGTATTTCTACTAATTTTATTACTGCTAATGACTTTAACAGCCATCCAGACTTTCACTGTACTTTCCAGCAGTGCCATGTAAGTTCATGCTGTTATCCCTGTATGGAATGACATTTCTCAGGATGGGCACTCTTAGGCCAAGCCCAAACCCTAAGAATCTAAAGGAATCAATATGCAAATAATTACAGCTACAAATTTTATGAAAAAAAATGGTTCCATTTTTGAGCACAGTAACAAGAGTTTATTTTTATATCTTTGGTAATTTACTGCCAACACCATTTCCTACTTGCAAATGCACCATCCACCTAAGAAAAAAAATCATATTCTGGGTCTGAGACACAGAACACAAGGCTCCAAGTCCTTCCCACTGCAGTTCCAGATTTTTGAGGCTGAACAGACCAAACCCAGGCCTTGCTCTCATTGCTGAGTGATCTCACCTTGCATCAGAAAGCTGTCCTTCACACATGAACAATCTCTTGGAATGCTGCTGCAGAAGGGTAACTAACAGCTTTGGAATTCCAGGGAGATTCTTTAAGGGCTTGATTTCCAGGTTACTGTCTTTCAAACAGCTGATGCTGAAGCTACAATAAAGCCCCAAAACTTCTATTCCCTCCCTCCAACCCCTGGCCATGGAAAATGGAAGCCTTGCTGGATGCACACTGGCATCTGTCATAATTACTCACCAAGGGAAGAGTTATGGGCATGAAAGCTAAAAAGAAAGAAAACTTTATTTCAGTAAAAATCATGTCTGTGAGTGCAGGTGGATGGTCTTGAGCAGAAAATTCCCCTAACTTCCCTTGTCTATTTCCATCTCCAAGTAAAACACTGCCCACAAACCCCAGCATCACCATTAACTTCAACCTTCAAGCTATATCTCTCACTCCTTGCTCAGGAAGCCACAATCCCTGCTGAGATTTCACAGCCAAAAGGAGCCCTCATGAACTCCACTCACCACGCCTGCTTGGAAACCAAATAATTGAACACAAGTTCAGCTTTCTGTTCAAAAAAAAGAAGTATAACAAAAGCTGCCACAGTTGTGAGTGGTCACAGGAGATAAGGAGTAAATAGCCTCAGTACGGTTATATCTGATTAACAACCTGTGCTGCCTAAACAACACCCCAAGCACACTTGATCCGTCACCAGAAAGTAAATTCATCCAGCAGCCACAGCCATCAAGGGAAGAACTTAAATTATAGCAGACAGTCAAATGTGGAGGGATTTAGGAACTCATTCTGCAGCAACAAGAAGGAGTGACTAATCAGAATGTTTCCATCTAGATGAGCAGATTATCCTGGGGAGAAATTCCTCCACAGGACCATAGGAATAAATAAATAAATCTTCAACACATATAACAATGCAACTAACAGAAGAGTCTGCTTGCTTTTCTATATGGAGAAGAGTGTTACTGTGGTACCACAGCAGCTCTTTACCATGAGCTATTCTCCCCTGTTGCTTCAGTCACACACATAAAATTTCACTTAAGGGAACGTACCTGGAGGTCTAAGCAAAACAGGAATGATCTTGTCTGTATCAGGATGTACACTAGACTTAAAAAGAAAAAAAATGCAAATTAGAACATCTTTGCCATACTTGAATAAGGAAAAAAAAAATCATCTAAATATTTTGTTAACTTACCAGGCTCAGCAAGAAAGCTTCTTTGGTCTACAACAGTTGGAAAATTAGGTTAGCAACTAAATTTCAGAAGATGCTGGGTAAAAACTCCTTTTTAAATTTATTCTATCTCTTTTTCTAATCATTTCCTTTTATACAAAGAGTTTATATTTATATATCCCTTTAACTGTATTTTCCCCGAAAATTCCTCTCCCTGTTGAATATTAAGCACTCACATCCCATGGGCTGTGTAACAACACCAAAGCACACACTAAGGCAGAACAGAAGGTTAATTTTAAAAAGTTTAAAATAGTAGGTATTTTAAAACATAAACCAACAATTAAATATGGCTTAACGCTTTTGTTAAGACTTTACTGCAGTCCAACATACCTGATTATTCTGTATGGGCTCACTTAGGGTCTTCTCATCACTTTGTATCAATAACCTGGTTCTTTTTATTTCATTCTGTATTTGAGAAAAAACAAAAACAAACAAAACCCCCTCAGATTTCAATATTCTGTGTGCAACATATCAGCCATAAAACACCACAAATACAAACCTAGGAGCTAAGGATGCAGCTGTTCCTCACCTGAGCAGTGAAAGCAAGAACACAGCTAGACACAACGAATTCACAACCACAGAAACTTTTAAACTCCTGGGATAATTCAACTGCTGGCACAGCACCACGGTCTGAGCAGGGCTGCTGAGATGGCTGTGTGTGCCTAGAAATGTCCCTTGGTTTATGCAATCAGATAGAGAAGTGCATACACGTGTATTTCTGTTTATGGTAGAACTGTGGAACGCTTCGGGCTGGAAGGGACCCTAAAGCCCGTCCAGTGCCACCCCCTGACACGGGCAGGGACACCTTCCATTATCCCAGGGCCATCCAAGCCCCATCCCAAGATCCCTGGCCTTGGACACTTCCAGATCCCTCACCTTGGACATTTCCAGGGATCCAGGGGAAGCCACAGCTTCCCTGGGCACTCTGTGCCAGGGCCTCCCCACCGACAGAGAGAATTTCTTTCTGCTGTACCATCTAACCCTCCCGTCTGTCAGTTTAAAGCCATTCCCCTTGTCCTGTCACTCCGTGCCCTTGTCCAAGGCAGCTCCCCGGCTCCCTTGCAGCCCCTTTAGTCACCGGAACATTACATTCACTGCTGCGTTCCTCATGTATGTCCTTTTCCTCATCAGCCCTGCAGTGACCCCGTTCCCCGGCCCGGCAAAGCCCCTGAGGTCGCTTGCTCCCCGCGTGGTACTCACGGAGGACTTGAGGAGCAGCAGCGGATCCAAGGCGTCCGCCCAGAGGAGGAACCTCTGGAAGAAAGACTGGAAGAGAGAGACAGGAGGCGTTATTTGGGACCTCCCCTAGGCAGGACCGGTCCCCACAGGCCCGCAGCCCCACCTGCCCCTCGGCCCTCCACAGGCGCAGGTTGGCGTCCATGGAGCCGGCGGTGGCGCCGGAAGCGCGGCGGGCCCGGTCCGCTGCCGCACGCTCCGCCCGGGCACGGAGCCGCCGCGCCGGGGCCCGCCGCGGGCAGCGCACCGCCGTGGGGAGCGGCCCCAAGGCTTTTCCTTTTCCAGGGGCTTCCCCCGGGAATGCAGGGCCTCATGGCCTTTTCCCGTTCCAGCGGCTGCCCCCGGGATGGCAGAGCCGGGGGGCCGGGCTGCGGGGAAACTCCCGTGGCCTTCAGGGGACGGTGGGAGGAGAAGGCCCGGCCGGGTGAAGGTCGGGGTGTCGCGGCCCCGCAGGCACAAACCGGACACTCGAGGGGTGTTGGGAACAATTCCACGGTTACATACCAGGGTTATTTGGAATAATTCCACGGCTACATTTCACCAAACACCAGGACTGAAAAGCTTTGCACGCAGTGGGATCTGGAGCCTCAGCAGGCACGGCACCACTTCAGTCTCACGTTCTAATCCTTTGTCACATTGGAGCATTGATCCCCATTATAGAGCTAACTTAGGACTCGGCGACCTTGCGCTTCTCTGCTCAGAGGGACAGGAGATGAAACCCAAAAACCCACTGGGTGTTGTATTGATCTCTGCAGCCCCCCAGGGGTTGTTCCCCAGGGCAGCCGTGAACTGCTGTGAGCAAAGTCCAGGACAGAGCTGCCGAGGCAGTGAACATCCCATTCCTTCAAAACACAGAAACGGGGCTTAGGGGGAAAGGGAAAGGAAAACAAAGCACCACACCTGCTGCTAGGCCACGTTAAGATTATTTTATTATAGCTGGAGAGATGCTACATCAGCTTCAAGCAGTACAAGAGTCAAGCAAATTCAAGTGAAAAAAAAAAAAAAAAAAAAAAAAAAAAAAAAAAAGAAACAACACACCACTTGGCATGAAGCTCCAGTAAGTGCACTGTGGGGGTTCAAGTTTTTACCATCTCGCAGAAAAAAATTTAAAAAATGAAAAATAATAATAAAAAAGTTAATTCATGCTTGTTAGTGCTCATGAGCAGCTGCCTTTTTAAAATGGCACATATTTACATTCATTCCATGTTTTAGTGCACTTACACACAAACCCAATGATTTTTAAATTATTTTTACTTGCTACATTAATCTCTTCCTCTACAAAATTCAAACAAACAACAATTACAAACCAACCATGTATCAAAGTTCTATCCTTGTTTTATTTCAATTTTTTTTTTGACAGAATTTTATATTGTGTGAGAAAAAGAAATGCAGGACATTTTCTGGTCCAAAACTAGTTAAAGAAAGAGGGAAAAGCCAGTAGAAGGCAACTGTAACTTGTGTACTCATCACATTCAGGAAGATGATCAATGGTAACAGAAATCCATGCAACTGAAGTTGCAGAAGACAGGGGGAAAGCCTTAGTTTTACCCTTTTTAAAGCAAAACAAGGGAGTCAGTAAATATTTCAGCATTTAATTTCTTCTTAAACATGAGAAAATGAGAGCTTTTTATTATTAATTTTTACAATCATAGCTGTTTTCCTAATGTCTTCAGTGGACAAAACTAGGAGTTTTGTCCACATATTTGAGTGTTTATTTATGCACTTTTTCAAAATACTCCTTGGAACCTTCTGGGCTTGGTTTGATCTGTCAAGAAAAGAAAGTATAGTTATTACTTGGTATGGTTATAATAAAAAAATTACAGATTTGACACTTTATCCAAGAAAATCCATGCATATTTTATAAAAACAGTAATGTATTTTTGTTTCTGCACTTGGTTGAAAGACAAAAGCCTAAATCATGTACAATTCCTACTTGAAAATTTTAAGTATGAACCACATTTTTCCTGTTAAATTACAATGCATTAAATAAGTAAAAAATCTGAACTCAGTTAATGGAGAGTCCAAGTCAAATCTGGAGTTTTGAACATAATTTTGAACATAATTTTGAACACAAATCTCCTAAAAGGAACCCATTAACTTTCTTCACAGAAATCCCACACTTAGATAAACAGACTGAAGTAGCTCAACTGATAAAAGCTTTGTGTTCAGACAACAGGCACAGACTCAGTCCAGCACCCCCCATCAGAGTGGATCCCAGCCCTTCAGCCAAGCACAACCTGGCCAGTGGCTATGTTTAGGAGGATGGTATTGAGCAGCCCTCACCGTTGGGGAGTCTGGAGTCCAGTTGGCCGGGCACACCTCCCCGTGTGTCTCCACAAACTGGAAGGCCTTTACCAGGCGCAGTGTCTCGTCCACACTGCGCCCCACGGGCAGGTCATTGACGCTCAGGTGCTTGATGACCCCGTTTGGGTCAATGATGAAAAGACCTCTGCAATGGAGCATGAGTTTAGGGAAGGCAAATCATGTTCCAAAGCCAAACACAAGGAACTGGATGCACGATTTCAGTGACTAACTCCTGTTAACTGTAACTCCCAAGTTACAGGCATCAGTTGGGAGCATCTGGTGTCTTGTTTGTTAGCAAAGTGATCCACTGCTAGGGTACCGTGCAATTACAAAGTATGCATAGAGACTATTCAATCTAGGCAGATAAAGCAAAGGGAGAACTCCATGTTCTACCTGTACTTCAAAATTGAAAGTTGGCATCCTGCCCACATCTTTTTGTCCAATCTGTAGGTATTGAGTGAAGAGCTGCTTGTGCATTATGCTACTAAATTAAATCCTATTGCATACAAGTATTTGTGAAAACCAAAGTCCCAATCTTACCTTACTAATTAACTTAATCTGTCAGTAAACAAAAGTCAAAAGTTCCTGATCCAAAGAGATCAGGAACTGAAGGTCTCCAGAAGACTCCTACCCAATCCACTGCATCTCAGGGACTACTATGGAAAAAATTATCAGAAATTGCCCTTCTGTGCTGCTTTTTCCTTAATGACATGGAGTGCTCCCCCTCTCACAGAGCAGAAGAACTGGCTTTTCCCTCACACATTTTCAGAGAGGCCTGGAGCCATTCTCAGCTTCGTGGCCAAAATGGCCATGTGCCCTTTTCCTAGGGTGGCATCCAGCCATCCTGCAGCAGAAGACACCGCACACCATCTCCCCACAGGAGGGGACGATGTGCCTTATGTTGATTATGCTGGGTTGTGTCACAGCACAGCCAGCAACAGTCCAGCCTTACCTCAGTGCTATGCCAGGTCCTTCCAGCAGCACCCCATAATCACGGGAGATCTGTTTTGTGAGGTCCGACAGAACTGGAATATTCATTTTGCCCAAACCGCCGCTCTAGAAAACACAGCAAGATTCCACTTGGTTACAAAAAGCTCCATAGGATCATCCTTCCTGAACTGCTGATTTTATGTCCTTGAGGGCACAGTAACAACAAAACACAACCACAGCATCTGCCCCAAGAAAGTGTGTGCAGTGTTGCTTTGCTTTTGCTTTGTTTGTTTTATTCAGGAACAGTTTGTTTCTTTAGAAAGCAAAAATTTCTTTTGCACTGAGCATTTCAGGATTGCTTATTTTGGTGGTAAGAGGCTACCAATGGCAACAGCCATAAATTTCCAGAAAAACTTCCTTTGTACCCTATTCAAGAGCTTTGAATAGAAAAATTTCTACTGCATATTTAAGAATTAAATAGGATGAAAATAGTGGGAAGGGAAACAAACCTGTGAACAAACAAATACTGGAACACATATCTGAGGAGGAACAACTGAGGAACCTGAGGATATTTAACCTGGAGAAAAGGAGGCCTGGGTGACCTTATCACTCTCTACAACTACTTAAAATTGGGTGCAGACAGATGGGGGTAAGCCTCTTCTCCCAGGTAACAAGGGACAGGACAGTAACAAGAGGAAATGGTGTCAAGTTGCACCAATATCAAATATTATCAAAAATTTCTTCACAGAAAGGATTGTCAGGCATTGGAACAGGCTTCCCAGGGCTTGGGAAACAAACCTATGGATGTGGCAGTTGAGGACATGGTTAGTGGTGAACATGGTGATGGTGGCAGTGGTGAGTTGGATTTCATGATCCTAGAGGTCTTTTCCAACCTTAACAATTCTATGATTCCAAACACAATGCTCCTACCAGCACACTAAGTATGTCAGAGTTCTGCTGCTCTATTCAGTGCACTTTTTTTCTTTGGTTTTGCCTCTCACATATCAATTGAAATACTACTGGAAGAGCCAAACAAGATTTCTTTCAGTTTTGCCACATACTGAGACTGCAAGAGAGATAAGCTCTCTAACCTTGAAACAAGGCTGGAGTTTGTTAGCTTTGCTATTCTTGGCATCATCAGTGAATCACTGTGTAATCTCAGCCACTCAGACCCTGATCCTGCAAACACTTGTCTGCAACAGAGTTCCCTACACAGAGCTCTGAGCACAGATGTCAGAGAAACCAAGGCTTCAGCTTCTCTGGGTGTCAGTTTCCTGCCTGTGCCACCATGGAATTCTTTCCACCCTCTACAGGGTGTTTTGAGTTGGGCTCGATGATCCTTGTGGGTCCCTTCCAACTCAGAATAGTCAGTGCATCTGTAAAATATGATGTGCACAATTGACATAGCCTGAACACCTTTGGGATAAAGCTGTGAAATCAGGCCACAGCCACATTGCTGAGCTTTCAACAAAGCATGCAGAAAAGAAATACACTTGACAGGCTCAGCCAAGGTGTATTAAATCCAGCAAACTCTCCTCCCTCCCCTGCATGTTCAGTGGTGCCAGAAGGCACCCAGCCTGCAGCACTCCTGCACATTGCTGTCCACACAGCAACACCTTCTGCACCTTCCTGGGACACTTGGTTCTCTACAACTACCTAAACCAGGGAGATGCTTTGTGTCATCAAAAGCATGTATTTTTATATACATCTGAAAGAGGCTCCTCTCCAGTAAAAGGCTGTCTTCATCACTTTCCTTTCTTCAAGAAAGCCAAAAAACTCCACTTGTACTGCAAGAACAGAACCCTTTCAGCAAGTGAGTTAAGGATACAAGTGCTCCAATAAACTGGTGGTTCTTCTGCTTCCATCCTGAAGCCACCACTGTTTTAACAGTAATGACTGAACAGCTGCTGCTCCTTTTCTGTGACAGTTTTTGTGCGTTATCAGCTGACACAGGCATCTTGGGACAGTGATATGTAAACTGAACATTTGTCTTTTGAGATAAATGTACAAGGATACAATATTACCAAGGGTCACAGCAGAACGAGTCCAAAACCCAAACCAATAATTAAGAAAAAGAGAAAGAGGTCAGAATTATGTCATCAAATGTAGAACGACTTTAGGAAATCTATTAAAAATCAGTGTTGGCACAATTATTTATTCAACTCCTCTTCTTTGAAGCTCTTCTGAAAAGGAACCAAACCAACAGAGAAAGCCCTGAAAAGATACTCAATTCCTACCTTTCGTGGTGTGTTTATCCAGGCCAGATGAGTAAAATGAGAGTCCACTGAAACTGCCACCACATCACAGTTCACATCACGAAATTCTTTCGCTTTGTTGCTAAAAGCCACAATTTCCGTGGGGCAGACAAAGGTGCTGGTGGGAAGAGAGATCAGGCTGTAATAATTCTGCCATCTTCTCTAGAGAAGACTCTCTTGTGTGTTTCTAGGCACAAATGCAGCAGAGCATTTTCTTTAGATGGATAATTTTAGCCTGCTCAAGGTTAGTTTTGATCCCAAATCAACAGTCATAGCCACACAGCTGGCACATCAGTTACTGTCTCTGAGCTCTAGAGAGGTTCCTTGAAAAGATGGAGGAACTGTCTCTACTAGAGACTCTCCAGAGAGTTTTTGGAAACTATAGCAGAAAGGTCTGCATGTTAAACCCTTCTCCATGTGCCCACATGCACTAGGATGCTCTTGGTGATTCACATCTTCTGAGCAGACTGATCCCCCTCCTGTCATGTTTTGCCCTGAAGTCGTGTATCTGCAGTTCTGCTGGCCTTGCTGCTTCAAGGACAGAGACTCCAAGGCAGGCCCGAATTGCAAGGCAATGCCCTCACCCCTGGGATCTGACTGTAACAGAACCACAGCCAGCTCCTGATGCAGTCCCCACAGCTACAAGATGCTCTCCAGCCACCCTATCCGCTGCTTTAACACACAATGGCCATGTGCCCCCAATCTTATCACTCACGCTCTAGAAACAGGCACATCTGCCCTGCAAGACTGGCTCAAATCGGGCAAAACCAGAACGACCTGCAGCGCCTGTGATGACCTTCATCAGGGCAGAAGGCCCGTCGGGAAGGGGAGAAACGCGCACTCACAAGTCCAGGGGGTAGAAGAAGAGAACCAGGTATTTCCCCTTGAAATCATCTAGGCTCAGCTCTTTGAACTCTCCGTTAACGACGGCCGTTCCCTTGAAGTAGGGGGCGTGCTGGGTGACGGCAGCGGCGAGCCGCGGGGAGCCTGCGGAGGGGAGAAGGCAGAGCTGCGGGCCGGGCCCGGGGGCGCTCCGGGCCGCGTCCCCCGCTCGCCCTCCCGCACTTACCGAGGCTGAAGTGACGGCGGGCGCAGGCCGGGGGCTGTGCCGTCCCCCTCCTGGCGGCGGCAGCGGCCACGGGCACCTGCGGGGACAGGAGGGACAGGGAGGTGAGCGCCGGGCCAGGCCGGGCCGGGCGGCAGGCGGCGGGCGGGCCGGACTCACGGCGGCGCGGAGCAGCCTCCCCAGCGCGGCGGCCATGGCGAGCGGCGGGCGGGCGAGCGGGGCGGGCCCGGGGGCGGAACCCGCCGGGGGCGGGGAGGGACGCGCGGGCACAGGATCACGGAATCGATCGCGTTGGGAGAGCTTTTCCCACCGCGGAGTCCGACCTGCGGCCGCCGAGCACCACCGGGTCAGGCAGTCTTTCTCCGTGAACACCTCCAGAGACGGTGACGCCACCACATCCCTGGGCAGCCTATTCTCTGTCTAATCATCTTTTCTGTGAAGAAATTGTTCCTAATGTCCAGCATAAACCTCCTCTGGTGCAGCTTGAGGCCATGTCTTCTTGTCCTGCCATTTGTTACCTGGGACCAGAGCCCGAGCCCGACCTCTCCTGTCAGGGAGTTGTGGAGAGTAACACAATGAGCCTCCCGCATCTCCCTCAGCTGCTCCTCACAGGACCTGTGCTCCAGACCTTCCCGCAGTCCCCTTCTCTGGAGCTGCCCCAGCACCTCTGTGCCCTTCCAGAACAGCGGGGCCCAGGGCTGGACACGGGTTCCAGGTGTGGCCTGACCAGCGCCATGTCCCCCCGGCGCTGTGCCCGGGCCTCGCAGGGCTGGGTGCTGTTTGCTGTGGGCTGATACAGCCCGGCCTGTGCCCAGAAACCTTCCACATAGGCGCTTGCAATTGGCTCTGACATTATTGAACTCACTCAGATTACAGTTGCAGAATCACAGAATATTCTCAGTTGGAAGGAGTACAGAGAGGTCATCAGAGTTCAGCTCCTGGCCCTGCACAAGACGCCCCAGGAGCGACACCATGTGCCTGAGAGCGTTGTCCAAACACTTCTTGAACTCTGGCAGGCTTGGTGCCGTGCCCACATCCCTGGGGAGCTTGTTCCAGCACCCAGTCACCCTCTGTTCTTCCTAAAACCTGGTGGTTTTTCTAATATACCTAATATATTTTTCTAATATAAACCTCCCCTGACTGAACTTCAGGCCGTTCTCTCGGGTCCTGTCAGTGATCACCACGGAGCAGGGATCAGTGTCTGCCCCTTCTCTTCCTCTCACAAAGAAGCTGTAGACTGCAATGTGTCAATGTTGTCCCCCCAGTCTCCTCCAGGCTGAACAGACCAGGTGCCACTCTTCATACAGCATCCCCTCAAGGCCCTTCACCATATTCACAGCTCCTAGCTTGCTTCTTTGTGTTCCTTCATCTAAACAGTTAAACCAAGTTGAACTCAGTTTCTCTTCTGGGTTTTAGTAGTTTCTGCTTTCACATATTTATTAATATCCATGACATTTTAAAATGGGTGAGCCTTGTGAACTAGAGAAAAGTCTGGCTCTGCTAGCAGGATAAGCTCAGCCATCAGCATCGGGGGCAAAGCCAAAGGCAGCCAGAGCAATGTCAGCTACCCCTGGGATGAACTCAATGAATGCTAAATCTACACTTCTGAACTTATTCCTGGTGCTGATCCATCTGCATGGTCCAGTCACCTCTGTAATAGTGAAACCTCTCAGCCTTCAAAATAGGTTCGAAAGAGATTGTGTTCAACATGCCTGTTAGGGTTGATAACTAGCTGGTGTTAACTCTCTACTATGCCTAGGAATTGTTTGGGACAGTATTAGTTGGTGTTTTCCAGAACACCAGGCATTTTACATCATGGCAAATTTCAGTCACTGGCACTTTGAATTTATTAATCCAGATGTAGCCAGTGACAGCTGAACATGTGGCTCTGAAAATCTTTTCAAAAAAAAAAAGTAATTCCTAGCAGAGCAGCCAGAATTATGTTATCTAATGTTATCTAATGAAAGTGGAAGTGAGTGAACAATTTGTACATTCGAAAGTATGTCAAGTAGAGTGTGGATGAGCTTTGCCCTAGTCTGCAGCCTTGGATTAGGAGAGGGAAGGAGCGATTGTGGAGATTGTGACCAGGGTGGAGGTGTGGGAGGGCTTTGTGCTGCTGCTGAGGGCTGCAAGCAGAGCAGTGAGCTGTGAGGCTGAGCCTGGGACACCTGTGGAACAGTGGCTGTAGGTGGAGAGCAGCAAAACCATCAGCCATTACCTGGGCTGATTCTTTTCAGAGCAGTGCAGGATGGCATGACTGTGTGCAAGAAATACCTGTTACACGCCCTTGGACACAGAGATGTGCTCACCCAGATGAGTGCCCTGGGGCTGGGCACAAACTGTGTGCCCAGGATGGCCGGGTTCCTTTCCCTGAGCAGCGGGAGCTGCATTGTGGCAGCCAGAAAAGGGCTGTTGCTCGGATTTCCTGAGGATGGCTGTCTCATCCACAGATGATTATTCACAAAACTTGTAAGTTGATGTATTCTAAACCAATGCCCTTCCCCCCCATCCCCGGAAAGTTATATTTGTTTAAAACTCTTTGTTTAAACTCTTGGCTTGCAGGTGGGGAAATATTGCTCATGCTTTGTTATGAGGCAGCATAATTCAGCTTCTCAGACCTCTGTGCAAAAGCTTGAAACACTGCCATTTAATGGGGGGTATTTTCCATTTTGCTTTTGGCAAAATGAGCATCCCTGCAATCTGAAGATGGACCTTGTCACTACCAAAGTGCACCTGATAAAAGTTGTTCCTTTTCTTAAGCTCTGGCACAGGCTAGAGCAGCAGCCAAACCTGGTTCTTTCTGACATCCAAAGCTCAAAATCAATCTACCGAGTGATACCGTATGTATGTCTTTTTCCAAATCTTGTTAATTGTCTCCTTTGCTGTCTTCAAACCTGATTCAAATTGAGATGTGAAGTTGGTGAAAGACTCTCCAGGGATTTCAGCAAGCTTTAAGGAGAAGCTGGTATACGAGTTGCAGAGTAGTCCATAAGGCACCTGAATAGATAATGGGAGATGTGAATGTTCTTTTTGGTTAGGATACTTATCTGCCTGCTCCCATTTTGTGCCTCTCTTTTCCTAATTGGGAATAGTAAACTATGTTTTTCTGGTGAAAAGCTATAAGATTCATTGATAAAAAATACTAGACAATGCTTGTGGGTTGTTTCCATTATTGTTTTGTAAATGTTAGATTTTAAAGAGCTCTTTGAAAGATCATCTTTCACACAATAAAATTTTAGGGAAAAAATAGCTGTTCCTCTCTAAACTTGATGAAAGGGATAAGCAAATCCTAAATCAGAACTACTGCTGTGGATCACTGAGTGGCAAATTCTGTGCAGAGTATGGGATACATATGTCTGCTTGTTTAAAAATAAAATCTGCTCATCTTCTAGAAGGTTATGTTATTCCATGTGATCAAATGCTCTAACAATCATTTGTCCTCTATGTTCCTTGAGGAAATAGATAACTGAAAAAGAGGCTGGGAAATGGAAAAAAAAAAAAACAAAAAAAAAAAAAACAACAAAAAAAAACAAAACAACAACAACAACAGAGGCATAAACATTTTTATCTAAACCAAAGAAAAAAGTTTGGCTTAGGCAACACGATGCATCACCCCGTGACTGTTGGTAGATGGCAGCCTCTGTCCTTGCACACAGGGGCGCTGGAAAATATTCCAGCTGCCTGCAAATGCTCTCACAGGCCTGTGTGCTCCCACCTGCTGATACCCAAGCTCAGCAGGAGGAGAAAGAATTTGCCCGTTCGTAGCAATAAGTTTCAGAAGCAATTCCAAGCACAATCCAGCTTAGGGCTAATCATGACCGGGCTTTACTGCATTAATTGTTAGAACATGGATTTAGGAGATAGCTGCTGGTAGGGTATGTTTCCAATTGATAAGTATAGACAGAAGCCTTTCTGACATCTGGTTCACCAGGGGTCTTATCCTTCCATTTGGAGGTGGCCGTGCTGAGGCCGAGCGGATTTTCTCTGGTTGGTGGCAGGATCAAACTGGGTGTGTTGCCGCTGTGTTTCTGGCTGGAGCTGTGCGAGCCCACCCTGCCGATGACTCATCCTTCGAGTGGCTCAGAATATCACACTGTGCCTCGCTGCCTCCCTGTTCCTATTACACTGATGCATTTGGGTCTCGCTCGGTGTTGGCGTTTCATTTACAAACCTCGCTTTTCCTATAAAGGAAAGATGGCTGCCAGCCCGGCTTCGCCCTCATGTTCAGCACTTGGAGGTTTTTAGGAGCCTCTCCTGAATGACTTCAGATGGAAATTTTAAAGCACATTTTTAAAGCACCTTAGAAAGCACATTTTTCAGAATATGAAATATTTTTTGGTAGCCTCTCCTTTTTTTTTTTTTTTTTTTTTCCTTTCATATTAGTTGCTTCTGCATATGATTCAGACTAAATTTTCCTTTTTCTCCTAGCAAGTGTTGAATCAAGATCAGAGACCTGTGTTCCTTCCCTGCCACCCTGTCTTTGAGTCCACATATTTCAGCACCATTTTACAAGAGTGAATAGAGTCAGATAAGCAGTGGAACAGATTTACAGGTCTTCTGTTTCCTTCTCCCTCACTCACAGAGAACCTGACTGTTCCATTTAATCAAGTGTGGACATAGCTTGAAATTAAAGGTATGTGTCACCACAAGAGAAAATGGATATAAATAAATCTACTTTTTTCTAATTTTTATGTTGGTTTTGAGAACCAGTTGTTCCAGGTGACGTGAGAATGAAGATACTGACAGCTGTGAAGCAGTCATGAGGTAAGAGTCCAAATGCTGCAGTGGGTTTTTCAAAAGCCAACTGATGGACTTTCTGTGCAATGGAACTTGCTCTGACAACACATGGGGAGCCACATCCATGAGAGGGGCCATCCATCTTAGGCCTGTGTCATATATCAGGGGTTTAAATCAGGCTTTAAAAATGTAGTAGAAAAGAGAGATGCAGTGAAGACTAATCACCTTGATTTTGTTTTTCAAAGTGGTGCTAGTGAGTGCTAGTGAACACACCTCTTTCCATGTCCTAGTGCACCACAGTGAGTCAGGTTTATTAGAAACAAGGTGGGGGGTGTTGTCAGTTAACATAAGAATATTGAAAAAACCCTCTCCACTGCTCTTCCCAGTAAGCATGGAGTCAGAATCGCTGCTCTCCATATAGATGTGTAACTAAGACACACAAATTATTGCAGACCCTCAGCAGTCTGGGAGCAGAGCTCAGATATCCCCATTTCCTGCATTCAGCCACATTTATGTGGCTGCCTCTGGTCGACTTCAATGCAAAGCCGTGCAGCTGAGCTGGAGTAACCCCTGTGGCAGCAGCACAGACGCTGCTGGCTGGCTGTCCCTGCTCCTGCAGGAGCTGGGTGAGTGTGCCTGTGGTTGCCAGGATCGTGGAGCGCGCCGGAGCTGCGCCGCTCATGAACACTAGGTAGCTCCGTGGGATTTCCAAACCCCATCTGTCGTAACTCTTCTGATAGATAGGTTTGCCCTTTCAAGAATTAAATATTTGAAACTACACAGGACAACATCAGCGTGCTGGAGTCATACTTTTGTCCCACAGAAGTATGTGGCAACACTGCGAGTGACTCCACATATCTAGAGGTACATACAGATATTAGATAAAAGAGGAGCAGTGAGCTGTTGGGTGCACGTGCCAGTGCAACTCACACTTGAGCTCTTAAAGATCTGCCCTCTTCATTCAGGCACCTCTATAAAAATAACTCAGCGAACACAGTCAGTGCTCCCTGTGGAGTCTCCCACGAAGGTAAATCCCTCCCCACTGATCAGTCTCATCCTGAAGTGCAGCAGACACAGCAATAGCCCACTGCTGCTGCAGTGAGTGGTGTTTCACAAAATGGGCACTTAGACACATGCCTTCATTTGTCCTCTGGAGAGAGGAGTAGCTTGTAGCACTAAAAACATTCTGTATAATAAAAGTTCTGTCTTCCACCATCAGCCACATTGGGATGTTTGCATTGTCCTTATGATGATCATTAGTGGGAGGCTGGGCAGGGATGTGAAATGCACTTAGAACTGAACATAATCTGCTCTGTTTACATCAGTGCTTGCACAGAAGAGTTCAAACAACAAGCAGGGCAGATGCTCCTTAGGAGCCTCATCTCTGTGCTAAGGCTCTGGTTTCCAGGAAGCAATTTCTCCCTCAAGAATTATTTAATCAGAGAAAAATCTTCCGGTACTTACAGACACAACTGCTGCTGTATAGGACTTGTATTACAAAGAAAGTAACCACAGCATAGAATGGCTCTGAAGGCTGAATGTTTTTCTGAAGCTACAGGAGAGAGGTTGTGGAAGATTGTACATAGCAGTGCCACCTGCTATGCACAATAACTTTCAAAGGTCAAACCTTTGACACTTAATCAGGTACAAAAGGCATTTATTGTAGCAATTTTACCCCCAAGGTATTATTCATTAAGTGCATTCTCATCTATTTCCTATGTTCAGAAACTGTGTTCTAGGCTGTCTGCAAGCTCTGCTATTGCAGGTCATTTCTGTGTGCCTGTGGAAAAAAATAAATTGGTACAATTAAAAAAAAAAAAAAAGAAAAAAGAAAAAAAGTAGTGTCTACGTTCCACTTACAAGAAGGTGCATGTTAATTTGATTTGCTTCGTGTGGATTTAATCAATGCAAATACAGATGGGGAAGAGTGTCAGTGAGAGTAATGGGTCGTTTTTATTCCTCTTTCATTGCTTGGCCTGATGAATCGATCTACCCCGTTGCTAGGAAAATCAGAATCACGCTGACATGAGCATCTGTCCTTTGTAGACAGGAGAGAGTTTATGTTGTAATCTAACGCTTAAAATTCACAAACTTTCCACAAGTGGCCGATGCCTCACACAGCTCCTTACAAGGGTGAAGCCAACGGTGTGGCAGGAGAGATGGGGCTCCCTTCGGGCTCTTCCATGGGGGCTTTTGAGATCCCGAGAGCGGCGAGAAGCCCCGGGCGGAGAGGGGCGGGGGGAGAACACGTCTGCCGGGTGTCGGCGGCCCCTTCCCACCGGTGTGGGCACCTGCGGGGGTGACGGGCACCAAGAGCCGGGCCGGGAGCCCCGGGGACCGTGGGCAGGACAAGGGGAGCCCCGGGCCGGGATGGAGCGCGGCTCCAGGGCTGTGCCGGGGCCGGGACCGCGGGAGCTCCGCGCACCGCCCCGCGCATCCCCGGCGGAGAGCACCCACCGCACCACCCGGGGCGCTCCGGCCCCGCCCGTGCCCTGCCCGTGCTCTCCCCTGCCCGAGGCGGACAGCGCCCGTCCCTCCCTGGGGACCCCGCGCGGCCGCGGAACCGGCGCCAGGTGCGGCGGGGCCATCCCCGGACTACACGTCCCGGCGTGCCCGGGCCGGCGGGGCCGGCGCCTGCGCGGGGCTGCGGGGCCGCTCCGCGGTGCCACACCCCCGGAGGAGGGAGGCAGGAGCGCCCGAGCCCTCAAACCACCGGGGGAGCCGGCGGGGCGGAGGATGGAGTAGCGGGGCGCGGCGGAGCGGGCGGTGCGGGGAGCGCCGCCTCCGCCCGGGCAGCGCGGGGGAGCGGGCGGGGATGATGCGCGGGGGGACAGCGCGCTAGGGGCAGCCGGCGGGTGGTCGCCCGGAGACTCCGCACCTCGGAGTGACGTCCTGCTGCAGTGCCGCTGCCTGCGCTGCCCGAGCTCGTCAATGGAGCTGGAAAACATCGTTGCCAACACCGTTTTGCTGAAAGCCAGGGAAGGTGAGAGAGCGGCGGGAGGGGAGAGGGGGCCGGAGCATCCTTGTCGCAGTCGCCCCTCGGCGGAGCGCGGCGATGCCCGCGGGATGCGGGCGGGCACGGCGGGGATGCGCGCCGGTCCCGCCGGCCGCGGCTGTCGGGTGCCATGTGGCTGTCGCCGGCGTTGGGAACGGCTCGTCTGAGACAGAGCCCCGGCGAAAAGGAAAATACCGCTGTTTTTCCCTGTGCGCGGGGGTTTGGGAAAGGAAGTGAATGAGATTGCAGAGATTACAATATTCACCCATCTCTTCCTTCCCCCTTCCCGCCTCCCCCCCTCAAATCTGGTCCCACAGATTGTGCTATTTCAGCGTCTATTGTTAAAGGTCAGCTGCAGATGCATTCATTCAAAAGGGCTTAGCAAATCTGCAAATAGCTTTCCGCGCCGTGTGGTGAGACCGGCAGGATCGTATCGCTTCCCCGTACAGTCATTGCCTTATTCGGCGTTATTAGGTGAGATCATGTTGCTGCAAACATGCCCATTGTTGAGAGCGTGTTTGTGCCCAGCCGGGGCCGGACAGCGGGGCCGGGGGCTCGGGGGGTCTCGGAGCGGGGCTGTCCCCCGGCTCCGGTCCCGGGGATGCTCGGGGCGATGCCGGGGCCGCCGCTCTCGGCGCGGGGCGCCCTGGAAAGGCGCTGGGCTGCGGCGGGGGCTCCGGCAGCATCCCCGTCCCGACCCCGGGCACTGGCAGAGCCCAACCAGACACCCACCGGAGGGTCGGGCTCCCGGGGCTTCTTTCCCCCGTCGGGAGCAGACGCGGTTTCCTCCCCGCGCGGGCGGAAATCCCCCCGCGGCCGCGGAGCGCGGAGCCGGGAGCCGGGCACGGCGGGGCTCGGGGCTCCCCGCGGGGCCGCCCGGAGCATCCATCCATCCCTCCCTGCAGCGGGAGCGCCGCGCACCAGCAACACAACACGGCTTAGGGCTGCGGCATCGCTGCCGGGGCGCGATCGCCTTCCCTCTGCTCCAGCCCATTTCTATGTTTGTGTTTATTTACTTGCTTGCTGCTTAAAATAAGGCATTTTTCCCAAGCCCTCGCTCAGAGTTTCTTCCCTGAAGGCACTTGCTGGAGCGGGCGTTTTTAGGTGCGGTCCAACCTGCAGCGCGTTCTGTCCGCTGCCCGCCGGAGCCGCCTGCCAGCGGGGCTGGGCGCCGCTTGGGTGGGCTTCCTTCGGCCGCTCTGGAGCTCTGCAACTACGAGTTAAAGCAGCGTTCATTTTGTGAGAGAGATCATTCAAATAGTCCGCCCCTGGAGCGGTCCTTTTGCTGGGAAAATAACTCAAATTGTAAAATAGTGTTTATATAACTGGCAGGCTGTTGAACTTTTGAGGCTTAGCTAAAGAGTAAAGTCCTGAGATCCTCCCAGAAAAGCTCTACAAATAATAAGGGCAAAGGTGTCACCCCATTCAGCAGATCAATGGATTATAACTTTTTGACTTCTGATGGAGATCTTTCATTTTCTGTTGTCATTTTTAATGTCGTTTGGGATGCAGTTGTGGCTCCCAGTCGCACACTGCCGGTTTAGATTTCAGTAGACTTTAGGAATACTTTAAAGGACTGGTATTAATTACAGTTATTGTGTGTTGTTTACAGAGAGCCGATATTTTGCAAGTAATTTTAAATGTGCCGCTCAGTTTTATGGTCCTTTTCTGCCATTCTCAGGAAGATGGTTACAGTCGTGTTGCTTTATTGTATTAAAATTGTGTTAAAGAAGCTGTTAGCTGTAATCCAAATGGCAGAAATTTATCAAGATTTCCTCCAAACTGCATTCCAACTGTTCTTTAAACCATGTATGAGCCTCCAACAACATTTTTTGGAGGCCTGGTGCAAATTAATTTTTAAAGCTTCTTTTCTTTTTAGGGTATATGAATTATTTTTTAATGAAGAACAAAGGGCAAATTATGTACCTGACATCAGAGCCACAAGTGTTATTCCTGTATGAGATAGCCACACTTCAGTTATTGTTGCAAGCTGCTTTGAGTAAAGTTGTTTTAAAATTTGCAGCGAGTAATGTAGCTGGCTTTCCTTGCAGATGAAGAAGGCAGACAACATATGTTAGACCAAGAGTAAAAGCAAGTTAGTATATTGAAGATTACGGTATCTAAAAATAAGTTTGTTCCAGGTCCTGCAGACTCCATCAATAGATTTAGTTGGGTGAACGTGTAGCCTAAGCCAAGTACATGCCTGTGTGTTTCCACTTGTGAAGTCAAAATTAAAAGCTGTGTTAGCTCAGCCACATTCTGGTTGGTGCCTGCAATGTGGTCCTTAATGTTAGGAGAAAAAAAATGATGGGATCCACTCTGCAAATGTTACTAAAGACAGAAGTTTTGTCAGAATTGCAAGGGGGACAACAAACCTACTGTCAGTAGCAAAGGGAATGTCAAAGAGAGGTTCGGGTAGAGCTGCAGTGTGAAATCCAGCAGTGAGGACATTTGAGGGAGTCAGAAGTAGGGCTGACTCCCCACCACAAATCTTTTATAGCAAATATTGGTTTAAATTTTGCAACTCTCTTGCTCTGGCCTTGGTAGCATTTGTTGTTGTGTTTGTTTTTTGTTTTTTTTTTCCCCGTGGTCCCTTGTCTAAGTTCCTTCACCCCTGATGTAAAGTGAGCTTTTTTTAGCTGAAATACCAGGGGGCAAGTTTTATAATTGCTACACAAATACTTGCACTTAAATCCTGATGATCACAATGAGAAGCACACCCAGAATTAACTGAGGCCATGTGATACATGAGTAATCTTATTAGAGCAACAAAAAGAGTAAATGTGGTTCACATACAAAAATGCATTTCAGTGAATGGTTTTGAGCAGAGAATAAATTTCAGGAAATTTTAATATTTTTGCAGAATATGAAGGTTTTGAGACAAAATTACACATAAGTTACTTGTTATACTCAGACGTCTGTCAGTTTGAACATGTAAGAATGGAGATTTACTGCATTTGAAAGTCCATTCATTATTTATTAGGAGTAAATTTATGCTGTTTCCTCAACTATAATTTCTCATTTCTTGAATGCAAAGTCCCATTTCACAAATCGTTAATCCCTTTTCAGACTGAATAGAAAATACATCTGGTTTAATTATAGGAACCAAATAGGTATTTGGGAACTACCTAGTATTGCCTGGGGAGACGAATAAGCTGAGAAGAGAAGACAAGAAAGATGAGAGTCATAAAAAGCAAATCAAAACAATAACAATCACAGTCATTTTGGGTTGAGTAAGAACCCCAGATTATGAGGTGGTAAAACATTTATCTGGATTTTCATGACATCATAGAATGGTTGGATTGGAAGGGACCTTAAAGCTCATCCACTGCCACCCTCTGCCATGGTCAGGGACATCTTCCACCATCCCAGATTGCTCCAAGCCCCATCCTGGCCTTGGACACCTCCAGGGATCCAGGGGCAGACACAGCTTTGTGGGCACCCTGTACCAGGGCATCCTCACCCTCACAAGGAGGAATTCCTTCCCAATATCCCATCTAATCCTGCCCTCTATCAGTTCAAAGCCATTTCACTGACCTTTCTTTTAATCAGCATTCTTGTTCCTGAGTCTCAGCAGTGGTGTCTGAGGCACAAAATCACCCAGCCATGGCTCCTGGAGATCCACCACGCTGTCAGCAACCAGTCCAGGCTGGGCAGTGAGTCCCAGTTCACTTCCCCAATTTGTGGTTGCTTGACAGAGGGCATCATCAGAAACAAGGAGCCGGGAGAGACTAAGAACTGAATTCTCCCAAGGGCTCAGAGCAACTTTAACAGTCCTAATCCAGAGAAGATTAAATTGTATCCACAGAGTCTTGAGTCTACTCTTGCCTGTCAAAAGCAATAAGCTGATAAAAGACAAGTCTTTCAAAGAGACTGATAATTAAAGTACAGTGTCTGTATGAAAAATAAACAATATGGTCTGAAAAGCATGACCAGACATGGTGATTACCTAACTCCTCTTCCTCATGAACCTTTCCCTCCTAGCCATAAGATCAACCTTCCCTGATGTTTCCTGCTGCTTCTGTGGGCATGAGCTTCCTCAGACAACCTGAAACATACTTCAAAACAGAAATACAACTTGACTCTGAAATTGCAAAACCCTTTAAAAATTTGGACAAACAGACAATTCTCAACCCTTCGAAGTTTTAATGACAACTGTGATGTCTAATTTAGTCATTGGTTTTAAAGCAGCCACTTTGGAAGATGGACTGGGTTTTTTGTCAAACCTAGAGTTTCTAAAGCACAAAGTTTACCATGTAAAAGGAAGAAAAATCCCTTCAACCGCTGAAACACAATGCAAATGCTTTTTTCCCTTTTTAGGTAGGCTGGAATTCTAAAATAAGCTTATTTATGGCATCCAAGCAGAGCCTTCTAGTGGCCTAGACAAGAGGAGCGACCTTTTATACTCTCAGGATTTTTTGATGAGTGCACACTGATGCCATATAACATGCAAAATGTGCCTGTGCATAAATTGCTGTATTTTTAGCTTGCTTTTGCAGGATGATCACAGGAGAGATTTGTGTGTGTCCGTACTGGCAAAGGACTAGCAATAAATCCTAAACATGAAGCCTGATTGCTTTCCAAGAACTTGGCTGCGGAGCAGTTGGAAAAAGGGCAGGAGAACAATGAAAAGCGTATTTTGAAGGAAAGAAGGTGGCTATAGTGACAGCCAAAGCTCCATGGAGAATATGGTTATTGCAACTTCATTAACCAGTTCACTGAATGCAAAATCTGAGGTTCTATCCTCCATCCCTTGATGTAAACCCAAAATGTTTTGTATGGGAAACATTGTAAGCAGAGGAAGCTTCCATGTGGTGTCTCAGTTTAGTTTTCTTCTTAGAGTTCAAGAGAAGCTCACCACTGTAATAGCTTTCAAGAAAAGTATTTCAAGAATGGAGTCAGCCATTGCTTCAGATGCAACAGGGTGCTTTTAAGCAGTAGTTTAAAAAAATTAGTTTCCTGGAACAATTTCTTTCTGGAAAAAAAAAAAAAAAGTACCTGGAAGAGTCAAGACTATCTCATATTTTAATCAAGGAAATTCAGAAAAGAGGAATTTTCAGGCCTTTCTGAAAAGAATGTGTAAGTCTGAATCACTTCAAAATTTATTTTTAGAGAAAGGAATTAGTTCTGTAGCCACACCTGGCTTTGGGCAAATGTGTGTGTGTAGAACTGGCTTGAAATATATTTCCTCTGGGTTTTTAAAATATTTTTTGAAAGCAGGGCTGATGCAGAGCAAGGTAGAGCCATAGCTATGCCCTTGGTGGGCATTCTAGGGTTCTCCAGTCTGCAGACATGGGCAGCAGGGCTGGGGATGTGGCAATGCTGGAGAAATCAAGAGCTCTTCTATCCAAACCTTTTCACTGGACAGAGGACCATGCTCCTTCCTGTGCAGTTGTGTGGAACTGTTATGGCCTGATTGCTATCTGTCTTGTTGGGTTTGTAGGCATTTAAAAAATATTTAGTAGTGAGTCAGGTTATTAACACAGAGAGCCTATTATGTAGTAAAACTTTTAGTACAAATGTTAACTGTGGAGGTTTGAGTAGAACTACTTACATCTGCTCCATTAATCTCATGGGATTGCTTTCCTCAAGTGCAAAATAATAAATCTAAGAAGAGACTGCCTGTCTCTGTTATCAGTGTGTTCTTTTTCTGAGAAGATTTTAACTTCGTGTTGCTGAAATTATCCACTCAGAAAAGAATTTTCAGTACTTACACAAGACATTGACATAACTTCATGACTCTTTTTTTTTGTATTAGTTGAGAATACTCTGAGAACTTAGTCATAAACACCCAAAAGAGGTGGTTTTAGTGGTGCTCTGTTGAGTGTTGCCAGAGCAGCAGCATGTGGACCAAACCAACCCACATGTCTTTGTGATAAACAGCTCCAGAATGAAAGTCTCACACAGTTGTGCCCCAAGATGAGCCCTGCCTGTCCATGCCTTTGTCCCCAGTGAGTCTGGACTGACAAGTGCTGCCTCACTTTGAAGGAGAAACAGCTTAAGAGGAATTCAGCAGCTCTGGTTTTGCTGCTTTAGGCCCTGGGGTATGTTACACCTGTTTGGTGGCTGATCCTGCTTCCTTTTTCCTTCATACCCATGCACAGCACAATGTTTTACTCCTGGAAAAAAAATACACAACAAAGACCCCACGATTGCATCCTGGCTGACTTCTTGGAAAATGAGCTCCCTTTCCAGGTACTGCTGTGCCAGCTGAGAGCTACTAATGATCTCCTACCGGCTCAGAGGGTGAAGATCTGTGTGCTGAAGACTTTGGTGTTTGCAGGGAAGGGTCTGAAGCCCCAGTTGTGTAGTCAGACTTAGTGCAGATGTGTCCTGATCCCACAAACCTCAAAACTGACTGCTAGGGTGGGGGCAGGGTCCTCCTGCATGGGTAGAGACACAAGCTGTGGGTTTGTTGTTGGGCTGACTGATTCATCTCCCACACTGGTTTTGTGCCAGTGTTACTCTGTGAGTGACTTCTGGTTTGTATTGATCCAGGGAAAACTGCAATATCACATCAGGATCCATACTGTTGCACTGAAAGACTTTAAAAGCAGATTGTTTTATCAAAGCTGTTACTGTGCTTTAGTAAAAACTCAGCCAAATAAACACAAGTTCTGGACAGAAAATTGGGAGTTAGAGTTCTAACTCATGCTCATTTGAAATCTTCCCCTGCTCTTTATTTTTAAAATATTCTGTATGCTGTGTGAGATTTTTGTGTGGCAGTGGGGAAGAAAAGAATTGGTTGCCCCCTATTTTTACTGGCATGTAATCTAAACAATAAGAAGATGATATAATCCTAATATTTCTTTAAGACCACAGGATGTGAAATTAAATTAAAAGGCCAGGAAAATAAAGAACCCTGCAGTTTGATTACACTCAGCTGGATTATCTTTGTAATTATTTTCCTTGGAAGATTTAAAAATGCATACGGCTTTGTGAAAAAGATTAAGTAGAGAAACCAAAATTAAAGTAAACAATCTAAAGAAAACATTGCAAAGATGATGGGTATTTTACTTAATTAAAAAAAATGCACCAAGTTGCCTGTTAAAAATGAAAGGAGGGAACAAAACACAGGTGAGGAGGAAGATGGATGAGGCTGTTCAACTGGCTCAGCTGCTTCTAGCTCATATAATGTCCTTTCAGATATGGTTAAGAAACTGTCAGAAGCAGTTATTCAGGGAGAAAGGGCAGGCTGAAAGGAGCAGAATTACACACAGGTACTCGAGCCTCAATTCAGACCCGGGAGCAAATAACACAAATAGTGAATGGAGGAAGGGTGGCTGTCTGTGTTCCAGGATGAGAAGACTTATTCACAGATAAGATTTTGGTGGTGCAGCCAAGGCTGAAAAATGTCTATATCCATCATTTCCAGCACCTAGGGATGTGTTTGCTATGCATGAGTAGTCCCATGGACTTCATGGGCACTGCTTGCTGGTTGGAAATGCAGCTTGTTTGTGCTCAGGGATCAGGCAGTTCTCGCTGCAGCAGAGCTGTTCCAGGCAGTAAAACCACATGGATAGAGCTAAAGGGAAACTGCTGGAAGCCATTGGGAAAGGCCTGCTACGTCATCTTGTCCCTGGTTTGCCATGTACTTTTTAAGGTATGAAACATTTTTGTATCAAAATGACTCCATTTATGGGTCTGTCTCTCTAAATTTTTTTTAATGAGCCCAAGAAACCTTGATTACCTTGATTTTTTTTTCCCCTGGTTAAATTTCCCTTACTCCCATCTCCTTTACTCATGCAATCCCTTTTGTGCAGTTTTCATTTTTCCAGGTGCTTTCTGCTCCTCACTAGTCACGGTCTTGCTGAATTGAACAGGATTTGTTCTTTCCTTCTTCCAGCCTGTCCAGCTTGGATGGCCCAGCTGAGATTTTGTGCATTCAGCCCTCAGTTCCAGCTCCCTCCTGACAGTGGGTTCCTCGTGCCCAGGGACAGGTTGGCCACACAGGGAGACTGAACCTGCTCCTCACCCTGCCCCACCTCGACCAGCCAAAACAGCTTCTGAGGTGGGGACAGGCCCTGGGGAAGGGGCAGGACACACTGGGTATTTCATCAGGGTATTGCTGAGCAGTTTCTCCTGCTGAGGTTGCTGCTGGAGCTCCCTGTTGTCCCCAGGATGCCGGGGAGGCGGTTAATAAGCTGGAGCAGCTATTTTTTGCCTTGGTTGAGTATTCTCTTGGGTCCCATTGAATGCATGATTTCACTATGAGCCTGGCTTTTCCTGCTAGGCTGAGGTTATGTTGCAAGTTCTAGAAGTTACCGTATTTTTCATACAATACCTCTTTTGCTTCACTGCTCAAAGAGCCAATCTTTACCTTGCGTGGGTGTGGGGAATGATGACATTTTGGATGCTGTTTGCTGGTTCCCAGTGCTCCTGAACCCATCCCTTTTTCCTAGTATCGTTCTCCCAGTGAATAAATTTGGATGATTTTATTTCCTCTCCTTGTTGGAGTAGTCTAAATTTTTCTAGACCAAAATTCCCATATTTTGTTCTTCCCACTTCTCTGTCTAGTTTATTTTCCCTGTCTTCTGTTTCTGACACCACCTTTGAATTTGAGAGGTCTTTGATGTACTGTTTAAAACACATTTAATTAGTTTGGATTAAATGTCAGTTTCCTGGCCACATGTAAGGCTTTATGTATTTACACACTCCTATTATCCTTGGTTGCTCTTTGGTCAGTGTTTAGTCTGCGTGACAAGGCTCCTGGCTAAAATTACTGAAACTGTTCTTTTTTTTTCCTCTCCATGCATGTGTTATGAGAGACCTTCGTGGCTCTATAGGAAGTCTTTATTTACAACTTTAGACTCTGCCTGTCTCAGAGCTCTCCCTCAATTTTATCTTGTGTGCCCCAGGAAAGGGCTGAGCTGCCAGGAGGATGGAGAAATTCTGTAACATTACAGCAGTGTTTGCTTGGCAGAATCTGCAGAAGGCACTGATGGAAGATCAGATCTTGTGGGGGGAAAAAAAGAGTAAAAAAGGAGAGAAATGCAGCTGGAAGAAGAGGAGATTCAGAAACAAAGGGAAGATGTCAATGATGCCAAGTGAGAATGGCACCAGTGAGTCCTCTGTGACACTTCCGTCAAAATATTCCCGTAGGCAGTGCAAGGGAACTGACACCTTGAACAAGCAGATGAATTGGAAAGAATGGATGCCAGGCTAAATCATCATTTAGCCAAGGTTGCCAAAATATCTGTGGAAGATGATAATATCTATATGTAGATATATATTCATTCATACTGGTGTTGTTTAATGCTTGTCCTTAGCTTTATGCTGATTTCATCTTCCTCTCCCCTCTTAGAAGATTTTTTTTCTTCTTGGGGGTGAAGGTTATATTGGTAATCTCTTTCAGCCAATGTTCTCTCTTCCATCTTCTTTAGTTTTGGTTGTTATAGACGTGGTTTCTTTATTTTCCCAGTACTCTGGGTCTCTATGAAGGAGAGGTTTTAGTGAAAAGCAATCTGGAAATCAATAGGGTTGCTTTTTGTAGGGATGATCTTGCAACTTGCACACCAAACCTTTCTCCTGCAGAAATCAATGGAACAACCTCCTTTTCTTCTTTTGTTGCACAAAAATCCAACTGCTCACTTTCCAAGTTTTGCAGAGGGAATTTTACTTGGCTATCAGTTATGGAAAATTAAGGGAATCTGGACATTCATCCTTAATTTTACTATAAGAGGAAGGATAGTTGCCCAGTGCAACATTTGGAAGCTGAAAAAGCTTACAAATACAGGAGTTTGGACTAATCCATGAATAAACCCTTTCTATCTCCCTCCTTAGCAATTCCACATCTACATTCCATCTTTGAATCATGGTTTTGTGTTTTCTGAGGATGCCAAATTATAAATCATATGTTGAGTGAGAATTCCTCGTGAAGCACACATCTGGGAGAGTTTGTGCTTTGTTTATTTCAGCAGCAGCAGAGTTTTGGGAAGAGCTATCCAGATGATTTACATGTGATGTAAGGTTCTCTCAGGGTTACCATACACCTGTCTTGTGTTTAGTTACCATACACCTGGTGTGTTTAGTGTGCATCTCCTTTCACTCTCTGTTGGATGAGAGACAGGAATGGTTCAGGAATGAAAAAAAAAAAAAACAAAACACAAAACTTGAGCACTCTGGTTTGGAGAGCTGGAGATAGAACAGAAAAGTATTTGAAGTAAATCTCCTTCTTGTCACATGTAACTGATGGACACTGAATAGCGGCAGGTGCCTGTGGAAAGGTGTGGGTATCACAATCCCTCCTCAGGCTGATTTTTTCAGCCTTCCATTCAAGGGACTTACTGAGGAGAAGGTGGCTTTACCCTGTGGGACTTATCAGAGGGATCTATCCTTTGTGAATTTATTGGATCCATTTTTTGGATCACATTTCTGCTTTTGGCCTGAGCAGCTTTCTGTGGCAATGAGTTCCATCATGTAAGAAGAGCGTGCAAGCTTCCCCACGTGTCCTTCATGAGGGACTTGGTCAATGTATGACTTATGTTTTGGCAGCCTCAGAAAGCAGTCATTGTGAAGATGTGGAAGTGTCTTGGAGGGGGAAGAAAGGGAATTATCCACAAATCAATCAAATATTTCTGGGTTTTTGCTATGTTGGTTTGGTTTTTGTTTTTTTTTTAATATGTTGATTTCATTTCTTCTGTGATTTATATTAGACCATCCATGATTTTATCACATCCTCTAATAAATAGTGTATCCCCAAGCTGAAAGGTCCAAGTCTGTCATCTCTGTCCCTTTGCATCTTCTAATTCTGCGTCCTTTTTTGAATTGGGTGACCAAAACTACCTGGCACTGGTGTGCACTGTGGGCAGTGGCACAGTGATACTGATCACTTTGTACTTTCTTCTTGTCACCGTTTTAACTTGATGTTTGTTTGTGTTTTTTCCCCATTGCCACAAGTATTCATTACCGGGCCTTTTGATGGTGACCTCAGAAATTTGTCTCCTGAGCCTGCAATGTTTAATTTGGAGCCCATTGTTTGGTGGATATAGCAAGAGCTGTTTTCCTTCATGAGCAATACTGTGCTGACACAGAATATAGCTTTTTTTTTTTTTTTTTTCCCTCCTAATTTTTAAGTGATTTAGGACTGCAAAATACTCCTGCAACTCTTTGCAGGCTGTTTTTGTTACAACTGTCCTGAAGAAATTCATCTTGGCAGCAGATGCCATCTTGTTATTTATCTCTTTTCCAGACCATTTATAAATACACTGAACAGTCTGAGTCCTGTTGCAGATCTCTGTGGCACTCTGTGAGCAGCCCTGCTCCACTGTCAAATTCTTATCCCTGATTTTCCATCTTGTCAACTGCTACTGGCTCACAGCAGGGTCCCCTCTCCAGAAACAGTTTAGTTTCTTAAGAATTGTTGGGGAAAGTCACTGCCATGAAAATCACTGTTCAAAAGTGTCAAAATCCACCTGCCCAGGCAGCTGTGAGTACAGCCAACTTCTTCCAGAGGTGGGGAGGAAAAGGGAATGAGAAATGTAGGAATTTGCCAGCTGATGGCAGTGTTTGAAGGAGCCATTCCTGAGACAACTGAAGATTGGCAAAGAAATGAGGGTTGCACCAAGGGCTGAGGGACAAGGTCCCAGGTGAACACTCTTAAAATGGGCTCTGTAAAATGTACCCACCGAACCTCTGAGGCTGTTGTAAGCTCAGTGATCACTCCTAATGCCCCAGAGGAGTGTGATATCTGCCAGTGGGCCACTGGCCACGACACGCTGAAAAATGAACCCAACCCAAATCTCCCCATCCCATCCCCAAACCCTGCCAGTCATGGGGAGGAAAAAAAAAAAAAAAGGAAAGAAAATGAAAGGTGTTTTCAGGTAATTATTCTTCAGGACCTGTACCCTAAATACTTACCTCTGTCCATGCATGCATGCACAGTGTCAACCTCTTTCATCCAACAGCCTAATCCAAAATCTCTAGCAGGTCTCAGGACATTTGTTATTCTGGCTCATGCAGACCTCCAGCTGCAGAATGTTTATTTGGCTGTGAAAAGTCTATGAAGTAACAATCTTTGATGGATTCAGCATATTGTTTTCTCTTCCTTTTTTGGGATGCTGTTTGCCTCCAGCTCTCGTGGGGAACACATCTCTCTTTTCTGTGTATCATAAATACCAGAGGCCACGAAGGGCTGTGGAGGTGGCACAGGTAGGAGCCTGCACTGCACAGAGCTTGCCTAAAAGTAATGCTGTAATCTGACTGCAGAACAAGTTAATGTTTAACCTTGCCAGCATTTCAGGTTGCTAATAATTTATCCTTGCTTATTAGCAGCTTATGGCTTGAATAATACCACGACACTGGGATTATTCATGGAGGCAAGTGAAGGAAGTAAACTCTGGCTCCATCAGCATAGTTGGGAAAGCAGATAGGGAAATTTATTATTTATTGAGTGACCTCTCCAAGACCTTTGTGTGGTGGTTGATATAAACAAACTGGTAATTGCAAAGAGTGAAGTAAGTAGAAGGCAGCTATTTAAAACTTATGGGTGTGCTGTGTAAATGACGCATCCAAGATGAAGCTCAAGTCTATATGTTACAAATCTTTTTCAAAGGGATTGTTGGAATATATTTTCAGGCAAACGTTTACCAGCTGTGTGAAGGCATGAAGCTTGTTGAGAAGCCCAGAAATATTTTACAAGGTGAGGACAGAGCATGCTTTTGTTCAGAATCCCTGGCCTAAATTTTAAAAAATACTTAGTGATATTTTTTTTTTTTAATCTATTTCAGCTTTCAGATACAATGAGCTAAGAAGAAATTAAAATGGCAAATCAACTACTGGATATTAAACTTGGTTAAAATATGCATTCTGTGCAGGGAAGAGGTAAACGTGAGAGGTCTGGCATGTTTCTAGGGCCAGAAACCAAGGAGGGCAGGCAGCAAAGCTTTGACCTCTGCCCTTTGTTCATCTCTGTGCTCGCTGTTATCACTCAGGTCTTGAGATGCAGCATCACATCTTGAAAAGGGGAATGTAGAAATGCTTCCTGAGTGAACCTGCCAGTGCAGGTGCCAGCTGAAGATGCCATTTTATAAACACTGAAGCAGGTAATAAGTTTCAGACATGAACAGGCGCATAAGGTGAACAATTTGTTGACAGAGGCACTTTGAGCACTTGCTTGTCAGTGAAAGTAAATTCTTCACATTCCTGGCTCTTGCCTTCTTGCATAAAAAAAATCACATTTTGTGTAAGTAGTTAGAGGGCCCGATGCCTATTTCCAGTAGATAATTGTGGGAAGACTGTTTTTTTAAGGAGGTTTTGCTTGTTTCATTAAAAAGGTGATGACATTTGCAGATGCTTCACTAACACAGATAGGCACTATCACTGTTATCTTTTCATCTGGACTGATTGCAAATCACAATGACTGTGTTTAAAGAAACACAAACAAGTGATGTATTAACTCCTCTAATATCTTATTGCAGATAAAGTTTCATTTGATCTTAGATGATGTTCAGCTGGAGGATAAAGCTAAGTTTTAAGATTGCAAAATTTTGCACAGGAGTGAATTTTGCTTTTCATAAATCTTACTGTTTTCCTCTAGGGAGGGGGAAGAGGGAGAGAAATAGTTTGACAGGAATCAGTTGTTTTGATTTAAGTGAATATGAGGAAACGGTATCTTTCAATAAATAGATTTTATTAAAGTTGAATACTGTGACAAATAGTTTAGACTTAGAACGTCAGATTTGGTATGTAAGCAGAGCAACTCCACTGAGATTTGAGTTCATTGTTAAGATTAATGAAATATACTTTGTAAAGAAGGGCAATGATTCACTGAGTAAAAATAGGCAGCATCTTAAAGACCTTGTAAACACAGCTATTAATTTTACAACTAGAATCTTATACTCTTTGTCTTAGTCTGAGAATAATGCTGCTGCATTCCCTGACACTATTCAGTGGGTACAAATTCAGCTCTTAAACAGATTTTAAATAGATCCTGACAGGGGCCACAGTTGCATTTTTGTTTGCATGCTTTGTCCATGCTTTGGAACAGCTTCCTGATACTTCTGCTGTATAAAATATTAATCTCTTCCCTCTTAAGCCATCACCCACACCACAAATCCTGCTTGATACACTTGCTGTAGACAGTAATAAGAGCCACAACTGACATGCCCCTACTTTTTAGATACTTATTTTAGGATTTAGCAGTCTAGAAGGCACTCCTTGGTGTGAGGCATTAAGTCTCCCCCATTTTTGATTGTGCTTAAGGCTTAGTTTGATGCCATAGCTCACGTTTGATTTGAGGGAGGGGGAATCTCTTCCCTCTTCTCTTCTTTAACCTCAGGTCTTGTTGTTTTTATTCATTCTTTTTAGTATTAGAGAGAAGCTTTCTTTAGCTTGACATGGCTTTGCATTGATCTTTCCAACAGCTCCTGTCTTATGCCACTGTCTTGATCTTCTACACGAAGTCTTTGTTTTCTTTCAAAAGAAGGAAGCCTCAAAATTTGAGCAGGAGGCAAAGGCTCAATTCAAGCTCAATGATATTTTTTTTTAATGGAACATGGCAAAGTCACCATCATTTTCCACTAGCCATGAGTGTCTTTTTTTTTTTTTTCCTTCTAAGCTAAAAAGCACAAGAAAGCATATTTGGTGCCAATTCCTTTAACATCTGAGAAATAAGCCAAAGGCTCAGCTTACTGCTTATGCAGGAATATTAGTAATCACTTTGTATCAGTGGGATAAGCACAGAGGTCATAAATAACATTTACTGAACTCTGTGAATTCTGTAGGGTTTGTAAAATTTTCTCCTCACCATTGTGATTTACTGTTTTTATGATTCTTGCAGGGTCCTGAACCTCTATTTTGAGACTAAAAGCAAGAATCCTGTAATTCATCTCCATACAGTAACCTGCCTATAGGAAGAATCCAGTCCAGTTGACCAGGCTGGTTACTGGATATTTAAAACATAATCAAATGCTCAGGCTTTCAAGTCAGTCTGTAACAACTGGCACAGACCTGGGTGTAATTTGTGCTCCGACTCTACCTTGTTTTTAGCAGTGAAGGAGTGTTATTTGACAAGCAGCTCCTTTTCTGGCCAGGGTAACCCACATAGCAACCACTACAATGTGGTGAGAAGTGAAGGGACATGACCTGTGGTGGTGAGCACTCTGTCATTTGTAAATGTTCCTGTCTGTGGCTCTCTACGTCTGCCTGTTCTCTTACTGTACACACTTTTCATGAAGACATAATAGTACTTTTTGGGTAAAGTACAAATCCCTTAGAGGATGCTGTAGTTGGCCTTTTGAGTGGTGGAAATTACACTCCCTCTGCTGCATCCCAACTGTGCAGTGCCGTGGGGCTCAGCCCCCTTCCCTGTCTGCCTGGGAAGGGCCAGGGGGAGAGGGCTCAGGGTATGGCCCCTTCATCCAGCCCCTGGGAGCAAGAAACTTCCAGACCTAGGAGACATACCAGGGGACTCACAGCTGTTTAAGAGGGGCCTGGGATCAGTTAGAAAGTGAGCAATTTTTTTCTAACTGTGAGTAAATCCTGCACCTGGAAAGAGGAAAGGGCTCAGGAGACTGAAACTGGAGCAGAGCAGGCCACCAAACACCATTCACAGTTGTGTATCCCAGCATTGGCAGAGAAGACTTTTTTCCCTGCCTTTTAAGTTGTGATAGATGAGGCTGGAGAACAGGAGAATGGTCACTACCACCAGTTAACTTGGTGCATCTGAGTCAAGTGTTTAATCTTTCATGGTCAAAATCTCTTCTGCAAACAACCTGTGTTCTGTAAAGCAGCTCAACTTAAGGATCTAATAAAGGAATATTAATGCAGGTGTCTCTGTTACATAGAAAACAGAGTATGCAATGACGTTCCCTTCTGCTCTGGAGCAGCATGTGTTTTTTATTTTCTGTGTATAAATCAGCATACTTTATTTGTTTTGTAGTAATTTGTAATACATGGATCAGTGTTTTCTACAGGAACTTACACTAATTATTCAGGAATGATCCCCTATTTATTTGTTAGGACTAATTTTTCAGCCTGGTTCTTCCATTAGCTGTGCCATGTAAGCAAATTTTAAAAAATGCATGTCATCATTAATTATCTTATAGAGGAGTCATGATTAATGCCACTCTGATGTCTAAGCAGATCAAGGAACATTCCTGTAGCTGACACCCTGGGAACTTTCCCTTTGAAGTCACTTTAGACTTTGGCTGATTGAAAACCTCAGCACTATGTCCAGGTTCGTCTTTCTTCTCAAAATTAGTTAAGCCACATGAATTCTTTCTGCTTCTCCATGACATTATTTTGAGATAACTGCATATCATGTTCTTCCTGAGACACTGAAATCAAGCATACCTCACATTTTCCTAAGTATCCATATTTGATCACCAAAATTTGTAATTTTTCTTCCTAGGAATGGCTTAATGAAATTCTTGAAAGCTTTCTGAAAGCTTTTGAAAATCCTGGTTTGCTTTCTCACTTTTGGGCAGCTCTGTGCTGACATGTGAAAGGGAATATGCTCATACCTTCAGGGTGATAGCATTACTCCTGCAAAGTTTATAAGCTTACAGTAAGCTCACATATATTGAATTCAGCAACAGTTAAAAGCACATAGGTATGGAAAGCCTTATGTAGGCACTTAACCTTTCCTCACAAAGCTGGCTGCTAGAGGCTGTGTCGACAGCTCAGTAATTTTACAGAAGTGACCATTAGTGTTTCCTGTCCTCCTTATGAACCCCAAAAATATTCAGTGTTTACCTCTGATGATAGTAGCACTCCAGATGCAGAATCCTTTAGTGCTGCTCAGTACTGGCAAACACAAGGAAAGAGGATGCAGCCTCTTCCCTGAGCAGCATAAAGCTTAACTAATCCATGGGCCCAGGTGGGCAGAGTGCAGGGTGAGGAGCATCCCCTTGCTTGTGGTCCCACAGAGCTTCTGAGCAAGAGAAAGCAGCAGAAGGTCCCTGGAAACTGCTGATCACTACACTCACAAATGTCAGCTCCCCACTCTAGCAGCCATTTGCAGCCCATGAGGTTAATTCCTGTTATTTCACCACCTCACCTCTTGGCTATAACCAGTTGAGAAAGTCGTCCTCTCATGCAGCTTCAAATTCTTGCAGCAAAGAATTTGAAATTACAAATAATTCTGCAGCTGGGGCAGCGTTTCGCCATAGCTGCCGTGGAGGAAAAGTGGGTGTCGGTTGTAGGGCTGCTGGTTTCCTCCAAACAATTTACTCAAGCAGATTAAGATCTGAGATTTTCCAAAGTACAAGTGCAATAAAATGCAGTGGAAAACAAGCTATACTGTGGCTACCTATTGAACTCACAGGGGACTTGAGACAGAACATGCTGCCCACCCCATCTGACAGCAGTGGGATTCAAATCTTGGTTTGCATCAACAGAGTCATTTACAATAAAAACAAAAGAGCTGCTCTGGAAAGCCTTGAAGGAATAACTGCTGTCTGGGAACCCACAGCTTCTCAGGGGAAGGAGTGGAAAGAAGGAAGAGAAAATCCTGGGGCCTTTGTTCCCAAATGATAAAACTCCAGATTCCACGTGTTCAGCAGTGTTGGGTGGATTGTGCCAGTGCTCAGAGCAGTGAGTGGGGCTCCCTCTGGCTAAACCAGCTGCAGCTTGGTGCCACTTGTGTGTCACTGCCACACTGCCTTCCCTCAGGCTGTGTCAAATACCAGCATGCATAAAAAAAAATAGTGGCGATAGCAAGTTTTTTTTGTAACCTGCTCTTTTAAAGGCAGAGAAGGTTTTCAGGCAGTTTAGGAGAGTTAGGGCTTAGCTAAGCTTTACATCCACACAGGTGCCTCCCTGTGATCTGCAGAGATTGTGAGTGAATGGCTCCCAGCAATAATTGCTGCCAGTGAAATATGGAGCTAATAAATGTCTGCAGTTAGCAGCAAATCGAATAACGTATTTTAAATAGTAAGAATAGTGTTTGAACTCCCATAAGTGTAACAACATGTAGCTGTAGACTTTGTTAATGAATAATTACAGTGTAAAATTAAGCATATGGAAAATATTTCCATTTCTGTTTTCTGATTTATAACTTACTTTAAACACTTAGGGACAATGTTCTTTCCTGCAAAGGAATATGACTGGTGTATGGACAGGTTATTAAAGATATTTGATTTTCGCCTTTGAATATGACTTTATTCCCCAAAGCTTTATGTGTGGGGAAATGTATACATGTGAGTAGTTCATCTTGCTTCAAAGTAGAACACATCTGGCTTCAGAGTCCACCTCTGAAAGGTGACTTAAAAGCAGAACCTGTAAGAATTTCAAAACTTCTTCTTAAATCTTTGTATCATTAGGCAGTCATCCCCAAGTCAGTCTGCTTTAAGGCCTAGTCTGGGACCTGTTTCCAAAGTATATGAACACCAGTAGGTTTTGCCAGTTGGCAGCCTGGGACCTGAAATATCTGTTATTACTTAGTGCAAGTACACCATGCTACAGACTGTTATTTAGAGGGCTGGTGTTTGCAAATCATTTATGAAAACTTTCTTTTGTTTCATCTTGTAAAACTTTGTAATTCAGCTGCTGCCCAGGGTGTTGTTAAGCTTGAGGGTATTAAGTGTTGCAATGTTTCTGTTTTAAAATCACAGTTTTAATGCATTTTAGGAGTTTTAAACTCCAAAAGCATTCTCAGAACAAGGAACGTTTCTCATTACCAAAACTGATGCTGAAATAAACTATTTTTTTAAAAAACTGAGTAACCCAGTTCAGTCTGTGGTGTCCTATAAAACCTTTCAACTTGGGGGATAGGGTGTGTATGTAAGGAACAGGCTCCCAGGCTTAGGACAAAATGTTTTGATGCTGCTGATGCTGCAGAGGCAGTTCTTTCTTAAATACTTTAACATCAGTGTAAGTGGCATTTTGGCATCACTGCCTTACATTGCTCCGTGTCAAGTCGGGGTATTATTTTATTTGGTTTAGGAAATGTGTTTGTGCAACTCCTGTTTATGAATGATACCCTAGACTGGGTTCCTCAGCCTAAGACAAATACCAGTGGAAAATGCACAGCCTTAATAGATGTGCTGGTATGCCCTGTTGAATTTTGTTGTTGTATTTATTTTGCTGGGAAAGAGAAAACAAGTAATTAGCCAAGAAAGCTCACAGCTGCATAGCACACTCCCCGCTCTCCTATATGCACACAGTCTATTGGTACACACAAAACTGGCACTAATGAAACATAAATAGACACTTTTCCTGTATGGAAAAGACTTTTACCATTGAAAGGGAATGAAAGCAATGGGATTCTTTGGAAATCCTAGTTATTTGGGTTCCCAGTTTGGGTGTGAGGCTCTAAAGCCCTCTGTGGTTCCGTACATGTTATGAAGTCTTCCTGGATTTTTGGGGTTTCTTTTTTTTTTTTTTCTTCTTTGTGTATTTGTTTAAGCCTGTTGGGAGCTGGGATCCTTTTTGTGGATTTCTGTAACCACATTATTTGCTGCATCCAGCAGTGACCCCCTCTTCCAGAATCAAAGCTCCTCTTCTTTGCAACCACCATGGAACCTCCAGCTGTGTTTAATGACATTCACCCCTAAAACAACAGCCAGGTCCCAGGTTCTTTTACTGTCATCTCCTCCCATTTTAACATTTTGCCTCAGTTCCTAAAGCAGTGCTGTGCAAGAGGCTTGGCAGCTCCAAGCAATGCTGTTCACACCAAGCTCTTGCCCCTGTACCTCCCTCTCACCCAAGCTAAAATAGCCCCACTTGCAGACCTGGCTGTACACCAGGTCTCAGCCACTGGCTGTCACGTCTGTTCTGTCCCCTCCTGCTTCTCTGAGCAAAATGCCATCACGTCCTCTGTCCTTTCTTCACCTACAGTTCCTCTCAAGATTATTGTTTTGAGAAGCTCAGCAGCAATGTAATGCAGTCATGACATTTATTTCTAGGCCTCCCTAACATTTCTGGTCAGAGATGCCTCATGTTCCAAGAATAGTAGGGTCTGCACCATGCTACTCTGTGTTCTTTAGGACTTTGGATAAAATTCAAAGAGACCTCCTGCATTTTATTTTAAAAAGGGGAAAGGTGATCTGGCTTCAAATAAGACAGGTTGGATTCAGTTACAGAGACTTCATGAAATATGGCAGGATCCTTCAAAACCCTCCCAGCAGGAACAAGCTAATGAATTCCCCATTACTATTCTCACAGAGCAGCTCAGAAGTAGATAGTTTTCTCCTTTAGTGAAACATATTTCCTTTTGAATTCTGTGCTTTTTTAACAATTACTTTTCTGTTAAGGCAGTCCCTTGACATCAATAGAAAACCTCCTCTGAACATCTTAAACCTCCTCTTTGAACGCCTCTGAGAAGTTCCTGCAATTGGTTAGGGAAGTGCTAGGCCAAGCTCAGCCCCATCTTTCCTGTTATCTAGCAGAAACCTCTCATTCAGACTTTCTGCACATTGCATGGAATTTCCTCTTCTGTCTGCCTGAATTTTTGGAGAGCCCTAAACACTGGCAGTGGCTCTGCAAAATTTTTCTGGGGAGCTTGGTAGAAGCTGAGCTGGAATGGTGAATTATAACGAGAGTAAAGAACATAACATCACATAATTCCCCAGGAAATTCAGGTTTTGCTCTCACTTTGCCAGCCTTGTGGCTCTATGTGCAAACCTGGGGCTGCTGGGCCCTCAGCTCCACAGAGCTGCTCTCAGTGACTCCCTAAAGGCTCTTCAGGCTTAAAAAAACCCCACCTTTGTCTCAGAAAATTTTCCTTTTCCAGTATATGCACAAGCAGACTGCAGCAGGAAGGTGAAGGGTGGCTTATAAGGATAGATTTCCAAAGGATTTGTTCTTCCTATAGGCAGAGGTATTGTATACAGGAATAATTTAACTGCCCCCCCCCCCAAATGTTTTTGTCTCACGGTGACAAATTTGAAAAGTACCAGTGACTAAGTTAGATAAACTTTGAAATGCCTAATTGTTCTGTTTTTCAAACGCACCCTTGCAGTAATGTTCAGTGCTTTAATAACAGTTTCCTTAGAAAGTTCAAAATGTGTTCAAAATGTTTTACATGTCACGATGCCAGAAAAATTGGCTTGTAGGGAAACAAAACAAATACGTAATTCTTAATGGGAAAGGTCACTTCTCTATTCCTTCCTCCTACCTGCTGAAAAGAGTTATTTGACTGCGTGTGTTTGGCCATCTGAAGTGGTGCCCCCTCAAGTTTTTCTGCCTGTTCCTCCCTTTTGGTGCGGGGAGTTTCAGTCTCTTATCAGAGCCCTTGGCTCCTTTGTGTGTGTGGAAACAGCTGTTGCCACATCTTTATCGTGGAGCCATGAGCAGCCATGGTGAGCAGCCCAGCAGCAGGCAGGGCAGCCTCGCTGGGCACTGCAGACTGTGGCACCTCAGGGGTGGTGGTCATCAGTCCCTGCATGGCTCACGGAGCCTTATCTGGCCAAGACCTGGACCAGGCTGCCCAGAGCTCTCTGGCTTTGTTTGCTCTGCTCTAAGGGCTCCTGTCCCCACCAAAACCGCAGCCCTCAAGTCACGTAAGAGAAACCATCAGGGAAGTGCTGGAGCAGGGATAAGAAGGGGACGTAGGCTGGTGATGAGATGTGGATTGTGCGTGCTTGGCAGGCTGATAAGGTAGCTGAGCCTAATCAGAGACTGGCCAGGCACTGTTCAGGGGGGACAATCGGTGTCCCCGGGACACAATGGGAGGGGAACTACGTCCTCGCACGCACACAGAGGGAGGAAGCCTCCACTTGACAAAGTGGATATTTTAGCTGGAGTTATTTTCTCCAGTTTCGCCGCTGAGCGTTGGCAAAGAGGCCATAGATTTCTTTCAAAGCAGTCAGAGGAAGTGAAGTTACAGAAAAGGATCAAAATGGGTAATCACTGAATAGCTGCATTTCCATCCTGTCTTTGTATGACGTATTATTCTCACATACAGCACAGGAATATGCAGTCAGCTGAGGGACAATTCTACAGAATTAGTCCTTTTGCACTAATGGCTGAAACCACTCAGAATTTGTGCAGGAGATGCCAACTCTTTCTTCCTGGCTGTGATTCCTCTCCCTGTGCTGCAGCCTTTCTTGGGGCTCTCAGCTGGCTTTGCTGTGATTAACTCTGGTTCTTACATTTTTATCTCGAGGTCCACAAGCTCTCCTGCCAGTGTCATCACCCCACATTTGCCTCATGGCACAGTCTGACATGTACATGGCCACCTTCCGTGTTTGTGCCATTTGTAACACTCAATTCCCATACAAAACCCCTCTTTCCTTATTTCCCCACAGGAGTCTCTCCAGGGTATATTTTTGATCTTCTGCCACTTGATACCTTCACAGTTAAAAAAGAAAAAAAAAACAAAAAGAAAAAAAACAGTGATGTCTTGCAGAATGCTGCAGCTACAAAAGGCCAGAAAGCTTTAGGACCTCTTGTAACTGTTTTATGATAAATACAGCTCAGCAATCCTTCGAGCACACCTGCACTACATCTGGCTCTCCAGTGAAGGCTACACTTGTTTGCCTGAGTTATTTTACTTTTTAATTACATACGTAATTTGCACTCTTTGTATATTAAATTAGGCACTTAAGAATTGTAGGCAATTCTGCTTAAACCAGAGTCACATCTTGGACTGTACTACTGGTCTCTGTAATCTGAATTTTTTTTCTGTGACAGTAACTAGAGCCAGATGACTGAGGAAGGCGTAATGCTTTGACTGTCCCATAATAAAATATTTGGGAAAGGTTTTTTTTTTCCTGGGATCATTGGACAGCTGAAATCTGATGCTTAGCACTGATTTTTGATATGTTTTGATCCAAGCACCCACGCATGCTTCCACAGGCTTCCTAATAACTGGCTGGAGTTACAGCCCCGTCCTGCATTACTGAGAAGCTGAACAGCCACACCAAGTGATCTTCTGCAGGCACCTGGACAAAGTAGCTAGAGAAGCAGCTAATCCTATTCTTAGCTCGGCATGCTGGTTATCTGTAAGAGGACAGCCTGCCAGAAATATCTGGTGACATATTTGTCCAAGGGAGAGAAGCCTGTGCCAAGATGCTGTGGGTGCTGCTGAGTGGAGTTGAGTTTAGGAGGAGAAAAATCTGTGAAATATGAACTCAAAAAACACAGCTGTTGTTAAAGAAAATGAGAAGCTGTTCCCACCAGCACAGATATATTCAAGATACAGATATTTTTAAAAAATTATTTTTTAAGTATCAGGAAATTAAACAGTAAATGCTGCGGTGTCAGCCAAAGTTAACTCTACCTAATACTTTTGGCTTGGCCACCAGAGGTGGCAGCAAGCTGTATGCACAGTTAAATGCTGTTTTTATTTCATTTCATTTTAAACTTAAAGCCCTTTATGCAGGTTAAACATTCTGGGACTTGTGCTTGAGTGTCACCCAGCAGTCTGGGCTGTGTGTGTAACCCAGCGGTGAGTACGTGTTACAGTCCTCCCTCTGTGCCTGCTCTGGAGCACTTAGAAATTTGTTAGCAGCCCCAGCAGCAGAGTCTGCCTGCACAGCTTGCCCAGAAGCAACTGGACTTGGGAGTCTCCCTGCAGAACCTGTGTTGGCTCAGCTGCTTACAGATGCCCATCAGATGGTTGTAAGCCACCAAGGATGAAAAACAAACCAGAAGTTTGAGAGCAATCTCAGTACCTAGCAGACAAGTGCTCTCTCTTGTGTGAAATGAGGGCTGCTTCTCTGCAGGCCATTCGGTCTGCCACAGGCTCTGCCAGGCATGCTGTGAGGTGCTTTGGAGCACCATATGCAGGCACCCACCCCACACTGCTGGGTCCTGCACCAGAACTCCCTGATGGGAAATCTTGTTTGCTTTGTGTGTTTACAACCACCCCAAAGTCAGATGCTTAAATCAGGAAGCCACCCCTGAGGTGCCTGAGTCCATTTCTGGCCACCTCCCTCTGTCTGGTTGTCAGAGCCTCCTCTGCTCCCCTGCTTCTCTGGGGAGAGAGCTCTCCAGTGATAGCTCCACAACATGTCTGGGAATCCCTTTTCTCCTACATTTTTTAGCGTTGAATGCCAGGTAGGATTTAGGCTAAGGCCATAGTGGTCAGGATGACTTTGGTGGGCACTGGAGAGGATTTGGCTTTGGGGAGTCCCTCAGCACTGTCTGGGCTGGGGCTGACCCTGGCAAGATCTGCTCCTGCAGGACCTCAGTCCCTCAGTGCTCCAGCTAGAAATCTTCAGGTGCTCCTGCTGCAAACTGGTTGGGATTCCAAGGGTGGCACGGCTGTTTAGGTTGTGGTGTCCTCTGAGAGAACATCAGTGTGGAGACAAGAGGGACTGTAGCTTCTGCATTGTTTGCTCTAACCACAAGCAGAGGTGGAAGCTGATCCCTGTGGACAGGTTTCAGCTGTGCTCATCCATGCCCTGAAGAATAAATTGCTTTGAATTCCTAAAGCCATGAATTTTGTGTGTGAATATAATATAAAAAGTCACTTCAGTTCAGCAGAAAAAATATTGTCCATGAGGCAAGGAATTGTTTTTTTTATTATCTGCATCTTGGGTAACAAATCCGTTCTGATAAATGCAGACAATATCAAGTCCATTGTTGTTGGCACCCAGAAATAACAGATAAGTTGTCTTGGGCAGTTCTAGTGGATGATGTCCAAAGATGACAGGCTTTTTGCTGCTGATAAGTTCAAAGTAAATGTAGTTTTTAGGTATATAGGAGAATTGTTGTTACCTCTGGGTACTGAGTGTTCCTAGTCCAGTTACGTAAGAGCAAACAGTGACGAAGTTGGCTTGAAGCCTTCTTCAAGGTTTATTTGGATCACAAAGAGAGTTCCCTACTTTGTAAAGAGAGAAAACTGGGTTGATTTCACACTTGAAGCCATTCACTATGAATGCCTGTAGCAACACCTGGCAGAGGTCCCACTATTACAGAATGAAGGCACCAAACTGTGTATCAAAAATACAAGAAGAGCAAAGCAGCCAGGCAGGACATCTCTGTCAAGGAAATTGATGTCCCATTCATTAAGCCCTACAGTATGTTTTCCTTAGACATCCTGTGCCTCCTTCAGGGTTTTAAAATGAACCATAACAACTTGTTCCTGCACACAAAGCCTGGTACTCATTTGTACTTGCCAGGTCAAGCTCTTAGCTTGCATGAGGGCAGAGACCCTCCACTGAATCAGCTCATTGCAGGGAGAGCTTCCCAAGCTAAAGTAAGGCTTAAAAACTGCTCTCCTGCTAATGCACCAAAATGGAATTTAATGCCAAGTGATTAGGCTGTACAAGTCACAGTTTGTGCTTATTGAAGAGAAGTTTTCAGGCAAGTGGCAGTTTTGTGGTTTACTTTTGTTGTAGTGAAGTCTCATCTAGGGCAGTGATATTGGTGTGTAGGGAAGGAGCTGGGGAGAGATTTGGTTCTGTTTCATTCCCAAACTCCATCAGCGTCCCGCTGAGCCTGTAGCAAAGCCTCTTGTCACCTGGGCCTCTGTTTCTGTTGATGAATGACAATGAACCCGGTTTCTCACCAGGATGAATGCATCATCAGGCATGTAAGAAGTGCTTTAAGATCTTCATAGGCAAGCTTTGTTCTACAGATGAATAAAATGTACTTATTTCTGCATGTGGCTGTTGCTGTGATACATTCTGCAGCTTTGTCTACCTCTCTCGTGCTTTTTCTAGCAATTCCTGCTCGTGGCTGTTTCTCTTGTTTGTGTCCTTGCAGAAAACAGAGCCATTCCATGTGTGACAGTCGTTCCCTTCACCCTTCTATGCTGTTTAATTCAAATTCAGCTCAATTGTGCATGATCTTTGCTCCCTTCCACTCAGTATTGGTAAGGCAGTGGGAGATGAATGGGAGATGTTTTCATCTGCATAGATTATGAATGGAAACTTCTGAAAGCAGGTGGCCAAAAGTGACAGGGTCAGGAGCAGGTTTGAATGCAACCTTGATAGCCTGAAGGTTCTTGGTGGCACCTCAGTAAATAGTTAATAGGCATTTTTACTCCAGACTTTGAATTTGCATAATCCAGGGTGCAGGGACTACTCCCTTGATTTGCTGTGTAAGTGCTGCAGTGTTTGTGGCCAGTTCTGGTATCCACAGCATCATCCCTCATCCCAGTGTTGTGAACATTTTCGGTGATTAGCTGGCAGAGGGAGCCGTGGCTGGGCCTGAGAACTTTCCCTTGCCATTTACTATCATTATAATAAGATATTTGACCCATACAATAACGGCATTAGTGGTGGGTCCAAACCAAAATCTTTGGATTCTAAATGCTCTAAACTTCGGGAAATGGTCAGACCCAAATTTTGTGGCTTGGCACAAACACTGAATGAAATGAAACCAAACATGCCTAGGATTAAAGCTCCTTTAGAGTCAGAAGCCTTACTTACTTTTGAAAGAATTAGATCTCTGTTGTTTGAAGTGTTTCTTAAGACTTTGCAAATGCAAGGCAGGTTTCTCTATAGTGGTGGTTTTTTTGCCCCTAATCTTTTCATATTTATGGATTATTTTCATAGACTTCTAATATTATTTTCCCCTTGATTTTTTGTCTATGTTTTCACCTCTGTAGTGAAAGGAAGAATTAACAGTTGTAGCCTTGATGTTTATAGGCTTCAAGCACTTCTTTTTTATGCTGTGTAGATATATGTACACTTTTATATGCCATACTTGGAAATTGTACTGGTGACATGGTTTCAATTTGAAATTGGTCTGGCATCTGAAACTAAGCATCTTAATTGTCCATCTAATGCTTTCCCTGTGTCCATCTAATGCTTTCCCTTTGGAGACTTGTGTGCTATTGAATCTTTGATACACAAAGTCCACCGAGTGCCAAACTTCGAACGTTACAGAGAAATTCTTGGATTATGTGCAATGCTTAGGGAAAGCTTTGAATGCTACCAGATCTCTAGAGAAGGACTTGAGGACCCTGGGCTGAACTTTTTTGTTTTGACACTGGTTTGTTACTTGACAGATGACAGCCTGATTTTCCTGACTGTTTATTTTCAGGAAGAACATGAGCATTTTCAGTGCTCCTCTCAGCAACTCACTTCTGCCTTCCCAAAAAGTCAGATGGCAGGCATTTCTCTTAACCTTTCTGTTTACTCCCTTTATAAACAAAGATTAAGGAGACCTCCCTGGGAAGTTGATGTTTAAATCCTTCGAGGAGCTCAGCAACTGGCTCTGTCTGATGGGGAGATGGTGTGTGCTCGCACACCTCAGGGACATGCAAAGAAATGAACAGGGAGTTGATTCTCCTTTCTCCTGCTGGGTCTTTCTCCCTTTTCTCTGCTGAGCAGAGAGTGTTGTGGATGCTCTGTGGCCAGCAGAGACCGTGGGGCTGCAGCTGGTGGCCTGTGGGTTGGAGCTGACCCGCAGCAGGGCTTGGCTCTGAGCCTGTTCCTTGGAGAGGATGGGGAACAGGAGCTCGGGCACAGCAGCCCCACTGCTGCTTATTTGCAGCAGCTGAAGACCTGGCCTGGGTAACTGGAAGGAACACCAAACATTCCTGAGCCTGGAAAGGTTCCATAGCTCAATCTGGGGCTTAGGAGCCTCTCCATATTCTTCATTTCAGTGTTTGTGAGGTTTGTATTTGTATTAACTTCAGAGGGCTGTCAGGAGGAAGCCGGATCAGCTCATAGAGAGCGTGGTTAATGCTTCTTGTAAATGCTGCATCCAAGTGCTCCAGCTTCTTGACATTATCAGCACTGAGATAAAAAAGAAAAAGGGAAAAATAAGCTGAACCTGGAATTTGGTACATTGTGTTGATAATTTGAGTGTGGTAGACATCCATAGGCATGCATTCTAGATACACATTTATATGTCATGCCTGAGGAGAAAATTATTGTAAAAGTGTGCTTCTTAATGCATCATCCAGACCTTGCAGCCTGAGCAAAACAGCAAAGGCTTACTCAACCAATCTTCTCCTAAAGATAATACCGTGATATTTCACACCATATCGGGGTGGGTTTTTTTCTTCCTAGCAAGATCTGTAGGCATTTATCATACATTAAAAAGCTAAGGTAAATTATTTTCCTCTAGAAAATGCCAGCTGCAATAAATCCTCCCCCCTCATCACTCCTGTAATGGAGAGCTTGGCATTTTAGAGCTGTTGATTCACCTTGCTTGCAGGAGTCCCCTTCCTGCCAGCTCACCTTCCCAAGCTACCAGCTCCTCTGCTGCTCCAATCTCTCCATCGATGGTCCTGAGGTGCTTTTTCCACCTACCCTTCCTAATCTTTCACATGAGGCTGTGTTCCCATCCCTGTGTTCTCCAGCTGATCCCCACTGGCATCCAAGGAGGGTATCTTGTCACTTGGAGCTATTCAGGGACCCAAATTAGCATCTGTCCCCTTAAACTCCTCTCTCCTTACCTGCAGCCCCTCAAAACCCTCCTTTCAGCTGAATGGTGTCTGTTTGAGGTGCAGGCTGTGCTGTACCCAGGGAGTGCATGGTGTGTGTATGTACTTTGTGGTATGTGCTGATTGAGCCTGGCATGCTGCTCTCTGATACTGCTTTATGACAGTAGAAATGTCTGCTTGTGTGTAATGTCACGTCCTAGTTGTCATGTTTATTCTGTGGCCAGCATTGCCAGTGGGATCCAGGCTGGACCTACAGAAAGAAGCGCTTTATGCATTTGTACATTTTAAGAACTGAGGTTCATCGCTGTTTTTCCATGTCCCTACATTTCTCCCCAGGTCTCAGTAGCCAGAGCTCCCTCATACAAATCTGCCTGGCAGTCCAGGCTCATATTCTTTCTCCAGACTGGAAACAAAATTCCCAGTTCCTTTTTTTTGAGCCACTTTCCTGGTTTCTGTTGCTGCAGTGGGTGAGGGTTTGTAGCACTTCATGAACTCGCCCTTCCAGCTGTGGCTGGTAGGGACATTTCAGTATAACTTAAAAAAAAAAAACCAAAACCAAAAAAAAAGAAAAAAGAGTGGGAGTAAAACACTCAAATTCTGCAGCGAGGCCGCACTGACAGTTTTAAATGCTTATTTGTGCTTTCTTGTACGTTAGCACTGGAAAATGAGAATGTGAGGGTGGAGGAGAGCGCGGCGTTGTTCAGCGGCACCGCCTCTGTGCAGCTTGAGGGACTCGGTGTGGCTCTGCTGTGGTGGCTCTGCTGTGGTGGCTCTGCTGTGGTTTAGCTGCTGGGTGTGAGTGGCCTGGCCACCACCAGCCCCACGTTATGTAAAGGTCGTCCGGGCCAGGGTTAAATTCTATTGCCACCAGACTTCAGCGAAAGTAAATACGCAGAACGTTACATAACCCGAGGGGAGAAGTAGGATGAAAATTATGGTGCCCACAGATTGAGTGGGGAGGGTTGTGGGTGTTGGTAATGAGTAATTGAGAACATCTGCAGACTTTTTATTTTATTACTTTTTTCTTAGTATTTTCCATTTCCCTGCTTTGTGGTAGCACCTTTCTTAAAAGACCTGGAGGCAATGTTGTATCCAGCAGTAGGTGAATTTAAAGGCTTGGGTGACTTTCATTGAGGTTAGTGCTGAAATGCTGTGCTCAGAATCAGAATCCAAATGGTGACTGAAGAATCTCAGCTTGCCAAGTCTGTAAAGAAACTTACCCTACCTCTTCCCAACACCTCTCCTCCTCATGTCCCCCAAAACTGGGGTGTTTGTATAGGCAGAGATCTGCATTTCCCACTTCAGCATTAGCTGGCTCATGAGATGTTCTCTGCTCCTTTGTGGAGGAACCTGGTGCAGTAACTGGGGTCACACCCCTTCTACAGACTGGTGTGTTCAGACCCCCAGTTTCACTCTTTGTTGATATTTCCCTCCCCCCCCCCCCCCCCATCTCCACAAGCACAGTAACATCAATAGCACGCACAGTCTCCTTTCCATCCAGGAGTGTTCCTGGGTTTTTTTAGGAAAGCTGTAAAAAGAATAATCTTGCAGATAGAGATCTTCATGCTTGTCTGGATGTATTCTCCATTCTTGGGACAGGGCCAACTGGACCTCTTTAGTGTTCAGCTTTCCCCTTTTTTTTTCTTTTCGAACAACTGACCTGTATTAGATATTTGAGCATTTCATTCCTTTGTTGTTATATTTCAAGAGAGGAGATACTTCTTCCACGTGCTGAGTTTAATCAGAGGGCTGAAAATAGGTGTTTGGAGATCCCAATGTTATTTATTTTTCCCTATTAGGAAATGAGTCACGAGTAAGTGACAACAGTGTCTCCAGTCAGAGGGAGTCAGAGCTTGTGGATGCCAAGGACTTGTCTGCTAATGATGACTTTTAATGCACAGACTTACAGCCATTCTCACTCTGTCTCAGGTGTGGCTTTGGCCTTTTATTATTCTTCTTCCCAGCACGCTGAAAAGGACATTTCAGTCTTTGTCAGCGAGCCCACGTCCTGAGAGGTCCTGAGTGCTTTTTCATCCCAGGAAATGGAGGGGGTGTCACAGACGGTCAGCATGGCTCAGCATTCCCTCAAGTACATCACAGAGGCATCTGTTGGCAGAAGCATTCACGAAATTACCCATCAATATCTCTGCATTTCAGCTGTCACATACTGACTGCACTGATAGAAAGTCACGTGTGGGCCAGGCTGGGATGGCTTTACGGGAAAGATGGCTAAAAAGTCATTTCTCTTCCCTGGGAGGCCTGGAGTGCTCAGCATACTCTGCTTCATGCCAGTGCCACTTCCAGTATTTAAGTCCTGTTCAGTTTAACACACCTCTTAAAATGTGCATACCAAGTGCTGCCTCAAGATGCTGAATATTAAAATTGAATGAAAAAAGTCAACGCCTGTTTTATTTGTTGCTCAGGATCTTTTTCTCAGTGATGTAGTCCTTTTTGTTATGATACTGCTCTGATATGAAGTAATTTTCTCTCTCCGGTGCTAAGAATTAATTACTTTTAAGACCAGAATGAACTGTGTGTTAAAAAGCATTTACTTTCTACATTAAAAAGTACAACTGGCTCTTAAGTCCAAAGGAAAATTATATTGGCTTTAAGGGAAAAGAAAAGTAATTACTAATAACTGTGTGCAAAGCCAGATGAGATTGGCTGGATTTTGAGGAAAATGTGTCTTAATCCCTTGATTTGACAGTCGCCTGGCAGTCGGAGCAGGAAAAGAAAGTCACTGAGCTTTTTTTCCAACTCTGCGAGGTGGGAAATGCACATCCTACTGCAGAGATGGAAAAGGAACAAATAACTCTACAGGGCAGAATGACAATCACACACACGTTCTTTTCTGGAGAAACAGCCCATAGTCAGGGTATTCCTGGCTTCCAGTGACAGGAGTATCACAGGCTCTGCCCAAGTCTCCTCCAGATCTTCATGCATGTTTACATAAGTTCTGTGGTGGTAAATTATGGAGGGTTTTTGGTTTTTGTGTACTCTGTTCATCATAGCTGTCACTCCAAGACCTAAACAAAACTGGAGCCTTGCCATCCTGCTGCTGTGGCAACACAGGAATAAACTGTTTATGACCAAATAGTTTGAAGTCTAAGACAATAAAAAAATAACAGGTAGAGGAGAGGGATAGGATCTGTTCAAGCATCCATATGTGTGTGCTTTATGTGCATATGGACATGCTTTGTTTGCACAGAGGAGGAACAGAGACATTGTAAATATTGTGTTTTCCTGTTTGTTATTTATTTTTTAATGTTTTCATCATCCAATGGCTTGAAACGATGGCAGAGCAAGGTGTGGCGCTGTTCTCTCTTCAAATCCCAAAGCATTCCTTACCATTCTTGTTATGTTTTAGACCAGAGTTTCTTCCTCCTTACTCCCCAAACAGGGGATTGAATTGCATCTCCCCAATACACGCTACAGGCACTTCCGGATCCTGGATTGCTCCCCCAGAATTAACAAACCCAGTGTGTCTGGAGGCTACAGAGCTGTCACCTCCTAAAGCTTCACTTCCTCTTGTGAAGAGTGAGGCTGTGGTCAAGCTGTAAAACAGCAGTTTGAACAAACATGTTTGAAGTTTCTGATGTGCACAACAGTTGCCTATAGAAACACATCTAAGGAAGGCACAGATTTCCGAAATTCATCCAGAATTTGGATGATCCAAAATTGTCCAAAATGATTTACCTGGGATCCTTTCCTATGTAGCTCAGGTCCACAGCAGCTTAATCCCATGAAAACAAGTCCCCTGTGGTAAGTCCAGAACTGCTTTTATGGGAAACAAAGAAATGGTATCTAGCACACGTAAAAGCCATAATATATAGCAAATGCAGATGGAGCTGAAGGCTAGTGAAGCAAAAGCAAAGGTGTAAAAGCATTTCAGCAAACATATAAAAATTATTCCAAGGGGATCCAAGTGTGAGGAAGAAAAAGAACACCAACAAGAACTGTATATTCCTGCTGGGAGAAGGATGTGGGTGATGTGGGTTCACCAAAACACCCCCAAATGCCAGAATGAAATCTGTGGCCTTGGGACCCAGAGAGACTGGGAAAGGGAGAGGACAGCACCAGGAAACAGGGTAGAAACTAAGTCTGTGTATATCAGTTCTCACTATGCTAATATTATTTTTTTTTCTGTAATTAAAAAAAAAATCTTGACTAATACTGAATAGGGTCTTAAGACCTCAGTTATTCCAGCAATAAATACTCGGTCTTTTGTATACATCTGACTATATACACATACATTTTTATATATGGTGTGCTTCCTCTTTACTGATAAAACAAGATTTTCAGTGTAGCAAAATAATTAATCATGTGACATCACCTTTCAGATGAAGGTTTGGGCTGTAGGATTAGAGCCTAGAGATGATAAAGGTCCACAGTTTAGTGTCACACACATCCCACCTCACTTATTCACACGCCCTTCAGGCTGGCCTTGGCTGCCCTCAGGACCCCTGGATGTGAATGCACATGTTGGGTCTCAGGCTGGGATAATTATGTGTGTGATGGCTGCAGGGGGGAAGTGTGACAACAAAAGAGCCTTGAGTGGCTTCCAAGGAGGCCCTGGGACCATGCTAGGGAAATGTCTATGCTAAGGCAGACTAACTCTCCTAAGGGTTTTTGTCCCCAAGTGAGATCTAGATGATGTGTTAGTTTTCCTGCCTAGAGTGATCAGAATAAAACCCAGTGTGTTCTATTGGTGGGTGTGAGCTAGGCAAACCTGCTTGTGCTTTCATACTAGCTGCGTTAGATATTCCCCACCCTAAGGGCTGGTTTTCCCAAGGGCAGGCAGCACAGGAGGAGAGGGAGTTTGGCCAGTGCTGCAGGAAGGGGCAGAGCCATGGAAAACAGGAATGGGGATCCATCCACACTTGCTGTCTGTGGCTGCTGCCGTGTGTCAGACTCTGGCTGTTCTCACTTTCCCACCAAGTCTCCCACAGCTGAAGAGAAAGTGGCACAGGCTGAGAGGCAAGAAGTGGTTCTCCTGCAGCAGCTCTGGGTTTCACACTGCAGGCAGTGGGGATCTGCTCAGGGCCTCCTTCAAGCACAGAGTGTGATAGCAGAGCCAGCTCTCTTTGGAACACACATCAACTGGTCACACTTCATAATTCCTTCTCTAAGGAAACTTGTGTGGGTAGTGGAGATGGTTACAGTCATGGGTGAGAGGTGGAGATGGCATCTCACCCATCTGAGCTTGCAGGATAAGACAGAGGGCTCTGGCCAGGGTGCTGGGCTTCTCTGGGAGCACAGGTCAGGTAGGAACCAGTCTCCTTCCAAAGCAAATGAAGGGCTCTCTTTGGCTTCAACACACACATTTCAGAGCAGGCCTCCTCACTGAGGGCAGCCTGGTGCTCCCCTCCAGGGCAATCTGAAATGCTTTAGCAAAGCACTCAAGCAAAATTTTAACAGTGGATATTCCCTGTCTCCCACTTCTCTCACACTTCCAGCTGAGCAGAAGAGTGAAACTCCTGCTGTAGTCCATGGAGCAACATCAGTGCAGCTTCTTAAAATTCCCTGAGGTCTTCATTTGGCTCAAGTCTTGTCCTAGATGGCCATAAAATTTTGATGTTGGATTTTGTGTTGGGTTTTGGGCTTTTGCTGCATTATGCACTGCCAGACATTGAAGTTCATGGTGCCTTTTGTTCATCACTTACTATGTTGAATGTTAAAAGGAAATAAAAATTGTACTTCAGGCTTTAAAATGTCCTTTAATGCAGGAAGAGAACATCAGGTCCATTTAATGCGTTTCATCTACAAGAAGTGCTTTTAAAGGATGACTGCATTAAAAATATTTCCTCAAAATAAGGTAGAGAGCATTGGATATTTATCAACAAATAAAACTGCAAATAAAAGAGGCAGCTGGTTCAAGGTTTATCTCTAAAAATTACTGAAGCATTTACAGAAAGGTTTTGTCAGGTAATTTGCATATTCATGAGTAATTTCTCCAGTTGCTGTATTTAGTTGATAATGCCTTTTTTTTAATACTGTAATTAAAAAATTTCGATCTAGGTTACACTTCAATTGTTTGCTCAGATGCACCAAAGCAATTGGTGTTTTGTTTACTTTCTGTTTTAAAAACAGCTATTACCTGTAAAACATCAGTTGCAAGGAAAATTTTCATACCTGACAAATTTCTGGGAGGACCTCCCAAGTAATTAGACTCTGGACACTGCCATTTGAGAATCTCACAGCTACAGAGATGCTTCTTGGATAGAAAAGGGAAGGATAGAGGAGGAAACAGATTAGGAGGCAAAAGAAAGATGAGAGCATGTACCAGGAAAGTTGGCTGCAGCAAAGCCCAGAGCCACTGATAAGTCTGTCAATTCCTTTTTAGCCTTGAGGTAATGAAGATTTATGTTTGTTTGCAAGGGCAACAAGAGAGAAGTTTCTTCATCAATCCATTCTGCAAACATCCCTGGCTGGTCATCCCACACCCAGGACTACAGGCTGCTGTCATCTGGCTGGAACATGGAAATTTTATTCCAGGGGCAGTATTGAAGCCAATGAGATTCCAATTAGGACAAGTATAGAAAGCTGTGAAATTTCCCACATGCAATTTCTTTTTAGAAAGGGTTTCTCCTCTCTCACATATTAGTATTTCAGTGAAATATTTCACTGAGACTGAAATATTTAGCTTTCCACTTGTATCAGCTGATGTCGAGTTATTTGATTCTATAATAATATAAAAATCTAAATCATGAAGCTAAGATGATACATTTTGACCTTATCACATAGTAATATTCCAGACCAGTCAAGTCTGAATTACCATTTTTAGTGAAAATGTTGACAAATTGTGTATCTTCTCATGGAACACTTGAGTTTAATGGAAGCATCATTTCCCAGTGGGAAAATGTGCCATTAAACAAAATGTCAACAGCTGCTGGGCTGGAGAACATGCTAGTGGACAATGGGAGGGGAGGAAAAAAAGACACATGTCACTGACACACACATACACAGTTGATGAAATCAGTTTCAATTTACTCAAGTTGTTCTAGCATCACTTTCAATTACATATGCCAAGGAGAAATCTACAGCATCCAGCTGTGGGAATCAACAAGACAATTGTGTGGCAGTCGTGAAAAGAACAGTCAGCAGAGAAATTATTTGCATTTGCTTTTCTTGACAGCTGATATTTTCCTGATAAATTGCTGCCCTTTGTTGTTCTAGCTGCTTTGAAGAATCAACCCACTCAAGGGGGTGGTAGCTTTGCCCTCATTCCTGGCTTTCCATCAGCTGGCACAGGTTGGGGAGGAAAAAAGGAGACTGAGACAGGAGGAGGAGAAGGAGGAGGAGAAGGAGGAGGAGGAGGTTTCAGACCATGTAGCAAAGGTGAAGTTGGAACAGTGATTAAAGATGTGCTGTGGACAGGGTGCTGCTCCAGTGATGGTGTTGTGCAGAGCTGTGAGTGTTAAGGTGGATTTGGGCAGGATTGGTGGTAGGAAAGATACTTTCATGGCTTGACATTAGCTGATGACCATCAAAACAAGTAGGCCTGTGAGGCTGCAGGCTGCTGAGAGAGGCAGAGGAACTATAAAATTAGACATCTTCTGTCTATGCAGTGTGGGTTTGTGAGAGAGGAGGGCAGGAGAGATTGTCAAGGCAGTTTGCATTTAAACTCCAAACCATGCAGCTGTGCCATGGGATTTCTTTCCTTAGAGAGCCCCAGCAAGGAGGAGGTAGAGGGAAACTTGGCAGCAGGATGTGCAAAAGGTGCCTGTATCAAATATGCAAAATTGTTCCCCCAGGATTTCCCTTCAGTGGGGTCACATTGTTGTTAAATGGATTGTTAAATAGGATTTAAATAGCTTATTAAATGGGGTCCCCAGCTGGGTGGCTCTTAGTGGGCAGACTGTTCCAATTATTCTGGATTTGCCCTTTTCCTGCAGCAGCCCTGCCCTGTCTAATACCAATATTTCAGGAAAATTCACTTTTGCAAGAATGTTATTCGATCCTAGGATCTGGGCCAGGCCTTTATTTCTGCTAATTACAGATCAGTCATTCTTTTTCTTTTCTCAATGTTGAAAAAATGTGTTTTATGTGCAAGAATGGCTGATAAGTGATACACCCACAGGAACATTATATTTTTCTAACATCCGCCTCTGTGTTCTTTCTCTAATTTGCCTGACACTGTCTTTGTAGAGGATCTGTCTCCTTCCCCTAGCACTGTTCCCTGCCTTTTAGATGTTTTCTTTTTCTTCAGCCACCCTTAATTCCCACCACTGCCACATCACAGTTAATTGCTTTCTTAGTGTTTGATCTGTTGGTGAGTGTGATTTTCTCTTTATTTCAGGCATTCTTTGTAAGTCTTCACTAGATGTTTAATGGTAAAACCTCACCTGCACCATTCTGCTTCATGGTGGGACCAGAGCAGGAGCACCACAAGTACCATCTAACCCCTTTCAATAGGTGATTCTACTCTTAAAACCTGTTTGTGGTGCTTTTTATGTAGAATCTTCAGGATGTCTCCTGTTTATTCCAAAATAACATCTTTGGCCATCCAAAGAGACTGCTGTGAATGCTGAAGTTGGCACCAGTGTTTTCTGAATTAGACTGAGGCAATAGAGGAGGCTCAGTGATAAAATGGTGGTTTGCCAGTCTCAACTGGCTTTATACTGATGAGGATGTTGTGTGTCAGCACGGGTGGCCCTGACTCATCCAGTCCTCTTGAGAATAAACTTTGAGGCTTTGGGCAGCATTTTCCAAACTCCTCTGTAGGCAGGGATCCCACATCCCCTCCTTGTCATCAAGGTTTGACCTCAGAGTGCCAGAGTCACCACAGACAGTGACTGTGCCACACGTGAGGTGTGTGGAGTGCTCGTTGCCCTTTCTCAAGTCTTCCCATTTGTTGTGGTGTGAGGGCTCTCCTGAAACGTGTGCCTTGTGTGCAGGAATGCAATGCTGAAATCTCAGCAGGTGTTGGAGGCACCCAGCCTTTCTCTGGGTCCTGTTCCTGCTGCCATACAGTGAAATGAGGAGCCAAATGATCTCCTTGGAGTGCTGAATCCATCAGCAGAGGCTGAGCTGTCTCAACACAGCACAAAGCTTCCATTTTCCCCTCAGTCCTAGGGGTGGAAACAGAGCTGGAGGGAGCTGGGGCACCAGGAGCAGAGCTTGTCACATTTGAACTTTTCATGTGGGAGCACTGCTTTGTTCCTTAGGCTCACCAAACTGGCAGAAGTGATGTTTCTTGCCCAAGATGGCTGTGGAGAGTTGTGTTTTCAGATTCCATATTTGAAGACCACCTGGGAGGTCTGCAGACACATCTCTCCATGGGGTGACACGTGTTTGTTGCACATGTGTGGGGGAAGAGCCATGACTGCCCTGTGCTGTGGGTGAGGAGCTGTCTGAGAGGAGCAGTCTTGGCATGCCAGGCCAGGGAAGGGCCTGGAGCCAGCCCCTGACCAGGCACCTCGCTGCTCTTGACAGCAGGCCTCAGCACAGGCTGCCAGAAAACCACTGAGGAGTGTGAAATCTGTTTTCTGGGGAAGGAGCTCACACCTGGGGCTAGAAACACAGCTCTCCTTCCCAGCCTTTGTGGCTGGGGCCCATCACATGTCTGTCTGAGCTCGCTGCTGTCCAGCAGTGCCTGTGCCAGCCGCCTCTTCTCCCTCCTGTTTTATCTGGGCTGCAGGGCAAAACAGTCTTCAATTCTTCACTGGGCTCTTTGAGCTTGCTGTGGGAAGTCTCCCTTGTATCTGGCTGCAGTGAGTGTGGTGTGGAGATCAACAGAGTGTGGAAAACTACTGAGAGCTTCTGGGAGGGGATGGTACACCACTGCTTAACATAATGTGTGACTAGAGCCCCACAGAGCCTTCAGCTTCTCTCTTGTCTGTGTGTGGTGCCCAGGTCTCAGAGGACAGGCCAGGGATGAATCCACTCTGACCATCATTGGCTGAGGTAGGAGCACCACCAGAGATGGATATGGTGCATAGTGTCATCTCCACATTCAATAACAAATAAGACCATTAAAGTTCTCAAAATAGCCTTCCTGGGGTTTGTGTCAGGGCCTCCAGGAGAATGGCAGCCAGGGACAGATTATGGCAGCCTGGAAGTTTCCTCACTTCACTGACCAACATCCTGCCTACAGGATATGAAGAGCTCTCCACAGGACACAAGATGATGGTTAATAAAGGATGAGCAGGAAAGTTGCAGGAGTGCAGTTATGTTGGCCTGCTGGGTTTCACATAAAGATGCTATAGAAAGGATGCTGGTGTGACTAAGGAAAAGTATCTCAGCAGAGGGTTTCTGGATGTACACCTCTGCACTGGTCCCTCAGGCATGGCCCCTGCAGCAAGCCCAGGAAGGGGCACTGCCATCTGGAACATGAGCCCTTTGAGCAAGGGGTGAGTGATTGATCACCTGTTGTCTTGAGCTGTGCTTGCCAGAAAAGTCACCACCTCAAATATATTATTTTCTCCTTTTGACCATCACACTCCCAAAAATGCTGCTGCTATGCAGCCCATCCCAATGGCCATGTCCCAGCTTCTTGGTAGCGTTTGAAGGGTCATCCTTCTCAGGGTGTCCTAGTCAAGTTTAGAGAATCCTTGGAAGTTTGCAATATAGGCATGTTTGACTCTGTACACAGGTCCATCCTGAAATGCTGTAACTCCTGTTTCCTGAGGCCCTTATTTCTTGGTTGCACAGAGTTTTGGTTTATGGCCACAGGAGAGAATGAGTCTACTTTCAACATCTGGCTTTTGGAGGCCTGAGAAACTCCTGTGATTCACAGAGAGGATTTACATGGTCAATACCTGCTAGTCCCTGAGCAGGGCCAGGGGGGGGGCCTCTGAAGCTTTTTATTCTGTGTAGGGGGTGTTGAAATGTGGCACATTGAAGAGCAGTGGGCACATCTCATTGCAGTGGCCAACGTGTGAGGAGAGAAGCTGGGGGAAAAACCTGCCAAGACCTGTGGTTGAAATACAAAAAGTGTAACCAATCAAGCTACTTACAGGATTTCTTTAAATCAACCAGGAACCCATTTGACACCCTGTCCCTCCAGCTGTCACTGTCTGCATCTGCCATGTTCTTGGGAAACAGGATCTCACCTTTGAATGAGGGGATTTTAGAGCAGAAAGAAAACGTGGAGGTGGTTACAGTGTGGATTTGAAGCTTCCTCTCCCTAGATACACACTATGCTGATCCCTTCCTAAGGAGCTAAGCATCCCAAGGGCTGCTGTGCCCAGGTGTGCCTGAAGCACAGGTCTGATGGCTGGGGTGCAAGAAGGGCGAGTGTCAGAGCGATGATGCTGTGCTGCTGTGAAGCCTCTGTGCCCTCCTGAGATCTCCATACCTGAGGCAGACTTTTCCACTCTGAGACAAGCCAGCTTTTGGGCAGCTTCTTCCCGTGCAGTGGTGCACACACTGCCCTGCTTCAGGGGCCGGGCTCAGGTTTTTAAATGTTAAAAACATTCATCTTTTATTTCTGTCGCGGTTCAATATTATGGGAAAAGATGTTATCACAGCTAATCCGTGCGGTGTCTCTGGAATTTCTTGGCCTGGGATGGTTTATACTGCATTCATGTATTCCATGAATTGGGCACAGGTTTTGCTTCCGACAGCAGGAGGTTTTTTTCAAGGGCATCCCAATAAGATGAAAGTGTGGTCGCTGACAGAAACCACAGTGTCAGGCTACGGTCTTGAGGATGTTTTGAATGGCTCTGTATTTTAATTCTTGATTTCCCCTGGCATTTAGACAAACAGCAATTTATTTGAAATCCTAAGGGGAGAGGAAAAAGAAGGAGAACTGGAGGAAATGCCTTAATTTAATTGATCGGAATATTTTGGAAGCTCACATCTGTCCTATTTTTTTTTAAAAAAAGAGATAACTAGAGAATAGAAAAAATAATGCTAGGAAAATCATACTGAAACTTTAGCATATTTTTTCCTTGGTTTTTTTGGGACTTCTAATTACATTCTAATATGCTGGGAAGATATAAAGCAATACCTAAAGGCTGAAAAAAAAAAATGGGCATAAGGGCAGTCAACCTGGGGAAATCACTGCTGCAGCCTTTTGGCAGAGTCTCATTTCTTGTCTTGAAAAACCCTGGTACTATCAGGATTATAGAGTTTGTGGTTTTGCGTAGGAAGAGTAAGAAAAAGAAAATGAGATCTTGTACGTCAGGATATGATCTCTCCTTTGTCTCTTCCCCAGCTTCATATTAAACACTTCAGTAGGCATTTTCAATGGTTGCTGTGTGAAGTATCAAGCAGAAACAATGACCGAATGTTGTGATCGAGGCTGGGAAACCTTAAGCAGTAGCTTGCAGCTGCCTGTGTGAGTTATCTGCAAACCACATCAGCACTGGCTTATGTATATCAAAGCTGATCATTTCCTATATTGTTCTAACATACCTGCCCTGCTCTGTTGAGGCTGCAGGAAAACAGGAAAGGAGGAGGGTCTTGGCTGTGAGTGAGTATCTTGTTCTTCCTTTGTGATGCCAGAACGTTTGTGAATGAGCTTTGACCCTGAAGTAGGCTGAGCTGGTAAGGAAATCCATAATTTTCTTTCATGTTTCATTCACATTGTTTACCTTTTGTTTAAACAAGGGGGTTTTGTTGGTTTTTTTCTTCTTTTCTTGCCTTTTTTTTTTTTCTTTGTGGAATACTATTCACCCATAAACCCATAAATCAGCCCCTCTCCCCATTCCTTCCAGCCTTTGATAGTATGGGCACCTGCTCTGCTGGAGTGTAACAGCAGAAAGCCTAACAGGTCACACAGAGGATTCACTCAGCCTTTAAGTGTATAGTCATGAATATCTCTTAAATTCAGCATAGAGGGGCATCACTTCCTTCAGGTGTCCTACCTAGACCTCACACACAAAGTTCCTACTACAATGTTCCCACCAGGTGTAATAGTCCAGCCATGAAGATCACTGGCTGCATTGCTGACATACTGACAGCATTCCTTTCCCTTCAGATTTTGCTGCAGAAAGTTGGCATTCAGTTATTATGCATGCATCTTTTCAAACCTCTGTTTCCTCTTGCTTGTGACCAAACCTTGCTGTTGATGTGCAGCCATTATCACTTTACTGTTGCAACACCTGCACAAGTGGCACATGGTAAAGGAAGGTAGAGCATAACCAAGCAATCCACTGCAAAACAGCATAAAAATAAATGTGAAACAGCCTTGTGTGTGAGAGTAGGGGAAAGCTTGCACACAAATGTAGGATCAGATAATCCTGGTTAAATGTACACCATGGTGTAATCAGATTGTGCTGTTGGTTTGTGTTGTTGTAATGGCATTTGTAATAAGCAGCTTTGCTCAGAAGGCTGGTGTTCCTGCAGAGTGCTGTGCTCTCTGGGGGTGTTTCTGAGGGTGCTGTGCTGTGTGTAAACAGGGCAGCTCAAGGTTGCTGCACAGTTCTGGTGTCCCAAAGGACTCAGGTGAGGCTGGGAAGCTCCACTGCAGAGGAGGAGCTGGTGGCAGACGAGGCTGTCGGCCCTTTGCTGACCCCAGGCTCATCTGCACATGGAGCAGAGCATGACCCAAAGGTCCCTGACCCCACGGTCCAGGTTTGCTGCAGACATGTGAACAGGAGTGCCACGTTGGGGTGGCTTTGTGCCTAGGCTGATGGGCGGGGGCTCTCAGCTAGTGTAGCCCTGCTCCCAGGGATCCTTCCCAGTGTGCCTGCTCTGCCCACTCTGCCTTGCCTGCCCTGGCTACTGACTCACAGAGAGCTCATCTGCAGCCCTGTGCTGAGCCCCATGGACAGCCCAGTCTTCTCCCTCAGGAAAGAAATGCACAAGGCTGAGAATAACCCCCCCTAATTGGGGGGACCTAACCCACAGGTTCATGTTGCTTAAAATCTGCACCACAAGCAGGATGCAGGTTTTCTTAGAGCTCCTCAGAGCTCACAGGTGTGAGATGCCATACAGAGAGGCGTCAGCAGCTCCCCTCTGACATGACCCTCTCTAGGTCTGACGTGCTTTTTTCAGGTAATGGTGGTTTTTGGCTTGCCTGAGCAGCCAGGATGGGTTAACAGCAGAGCCCTGTGTGAGACAGATTTCCAATAGCCGGGGCTCAGCAGCTGAATCTGTGAAATAATCCCACCGGCTTTAATCAAGAGAGGAGACTGCGAGAGGCTTGTAAATTCCTACAGCAAAATTCTCATTCACGAAGCAGATCCTGCCTCCAATATGCTTGTCTCCCTCCCTCTGTGTGCAGAGCCCTTGACGTCAATGGAAGATTCGCTCTTTCGGGGAGAGCAGAAGACTGAGGTCACGCTCCTCCCTGCAAACAGGAGAATTATGTCCCTGGCATTGAGAAGGCTCCAGGCTTTTGCACAAAAACAAAAAAAGACTTGAAACAATTGCATGCATAGAAAAATAAAAAGGTAGACTGAATACAGGAGAAGCATTTGGGGCTGTATCAGCAGGTGGTGGAAGGATGCGACTCTCGGTGGCATTTAAAAATGAGCTGTTTGGCAGCCATGAATGGTGTGGAGAATTTTCATTCATTCATCCCCCTCTCCAGCTCTGGGAAGGGACATCTGTCAGCCCTGAACCCAGGCAGCAGTCAGTGGCTGCAGCACGCTGTGCTCATAGCCCAGCACATTTAATTCAGCAATCCAGAGGTTAAACTCCACAGCTCAACCACCGGTGGCCTCAGTGATATTTATAGATTGCATTACATTTGCTGCAGCTTTTATGAGCAAAAGGTACTCCTCATGGCTAAATTATCAGAGGTTAAGTGTGACTGGTTGTAGTTAACCTCATGATGGATGTTGCTATTTTGATTTTTTTTCCTTGTATTTGAGAGGACTGAGCATATGGGTTTAAGAATCTCTGAAGAAAATATTAGATATGTTGTTTTTATCAAATTCCATTTATAAAGCTGCTTTTGCTGAGAAAGTGCTTTGCAGAAATGAACATTTTACCTAGCTTAAACTTTGGAATAGTATCCAGCCCATGCAAATTAAACACTGCCATTCCCCTCAAAGAACTGTTTATTTCTTCTCTGCAATAAGGGAAGTGAGTTCCTAACTCTGCGGGGAACTTATCGCTCTGCAAATGAGGTTTGTAGCTGCACAGAAATCCAGCATAGTTGGCCGAGGCCAAAAGCCAGCTGAGGTGACCAAAGCCAGGAGAGGTGTCCCTGGGTGTCCCCGTGGTCCTGTGAGGGAGGAGGGATGTCTTCTGCAGGACAGTTTCCTCCCAGGGCTGGAAGTCAATCAACATGTGGCTCACGCCACGAAGCCGGGAGTGTAAACGGGGAGTTTGTATTGCTTTCATCCCGTCTCATGTTCCTGCTGAGGCTGTTATTATTCACCATTTACCTTCTCAAAATATTGAGCCAATTAGAAAAGCAAATCTCTCTTTTGGTGAATGCCCAGGGGTGAAGCTGTAACGATGTGTGTTCTCCGCAAGCCCTAATTGCGGGTGTCGCAGCTGCGCCTGGGACCGCTGGGCTGAGCAAACCCAAATTCCTGTCTGATATATTTTACACTTTGGCCAAGCCACACTGAGTGCCTGCTTTTGTCCAGCTCCATGAGCCGGGTGGCTGAGGCTGGTCAGCTCTGGGATGGGAAAAAGCAGCTACAGGGAAGGAAGGGATGGCTCCTGGGGAGCGTCGTCCCGAGTGGAGGGAAGGGAAGGGAACGTCCCAGCAGATGGCAAGGGAAGGTCCCAGCTAGTGCTTACAAACTGTGACCTGCCAGTGTATTTATTGACGTGGGGGCTGCAGTCCTGACTGTGAGATACAGAGAGAAGTTTCTGGGTTTTATCCTTAATTGTCAGACAGGTGGGGTGTGAGTGTTACTAATCATAATGGAGACAGGATTACTGCTGTGTGCCATCAGTTAGATCTAATCCTGGTGGTCTAATCTAATTAACTTCTTGTCCTGGTCCATAAGTTCAAATATAAAGGTCCAAAATCCAATACTTTTCTTACATTTCCTTTCTTGTGGTGAATTAAGTAGCCTACTCTAAAAGTTTGCATGAATGAGGGTGTGTGTATGTCAGTTGAGAGATTTCAAGGAAAGGAAGATTTCAGTATGGAAGTCAAAGAAGCTGCTGTAGTTCTTTTTACATGCCAGGATTTTTGCCCCCCCTGCATGATGAGAGTAGTGAATCCCTATATTAAACTCCTCTGATGGCTCAGGCTGCCTGCCATTAGTGCTGTTTCATACATGATAAGTGATATTGCTAAGCTTTCTAAAATGGGTATAACAATCTAACTGGTGCCCAATGGGATATCCATCTTGTGTCTGACTACAAGGAATAAATTATGCTCTCACTCTGATAATTGCTCTTGCCTGGGCTCAAGAATTACAGTCCTGCAATGCTGATGATTAGGACTGGTCTCCTTCTTTTGTGCACAGATGCTCCCTGTGATCCACTTCAGTGACTGCCTCAGCTTCTCCAGATTGATTGCTCTTTGCAAAAGAAAGAAGGTACAATTCTGCAAAAGCTTTGCAAAGCTGTGCAGGCAGCTAGGACTTGATTTAAATTGAATATAACTTCTGATGTCTTCTAGGTAGTTTAAAGAAGTATTCTTGGACATTTTTAGTGGTCCTGAAATGGGGTGGGTCATAGAAAAACAGCATTCAAAAAGAAATACCTTCAGAAAATACAGAAGTGTTCAAAAACCCTGTAAAAGTTCATGTAAAATTAAGTCTGTTCTGAATGGGAGAAGCAGAAATAACTATGAATTTTTTTCTCCCCAAAATAAATTCCCCAAGCTCCTTAACAAGACTGGTGACAAAGCAACGTACGAAGTTCTGCTCTACGCTTCACTGCCTATTTTCTCACCCTCAGCTTTAAAAATAACAGCACTGTAGCACCTTCTGTTTTCTCGTGACGTCTACACACACTTTATGAATAATCTTCAGGGGGAACGCTGTGCTTGATCTCTGATTGGGATTTTCCCGTCTTTACCCGGTGTTGACTTAACCCTGCTTCCAAGAAGTCAAGAGTAAAACGCCCATTGATTTCGGAGTGAGCAGATTTTGACTTTTCAGAAATGCTCAGCCATATGTGTTCTCGTTTTGGAAGTATCATGTGGTTGCATTTGGCCCATGTCGTGTTTTAGTCACTCAGAAAGAACAAGCAGAGTTCCAGCCTGTCCTTACCTGCCCTCACGACTGCAAGAGCTGAGGGCCTTAGGGAGGTTTTGAGGGCCAAAGGTCCTGTTGTTGTCCTGTTTTGGGGTTTTTTTTTGCTTGTTTGCTTGTTTTCCTTCCCAAATTTCAAGAAAACATTTCTGTCCTAAGACAAAAGGAATACAAACGTTTCTAATGTGCTGTGAAATAAATCTGAGGGAGAAAAGTGTTTGAACTCAGCCTATACATTTTATTTGGGAATAAATGGTAAGAACAACTGTATTTTATTCCTTATGATGTAATGTGATATTTTAAAGGGGTTAAAATAGTTTGGAATCAGAAATTGAAACACTGTTTTAATCTCACTGAGGACCTTTTAAATTTCTTACATTTAAAAATAAAATGTTATCAGAAGTGACACATCTGTGAAACATTTACTTTTGGCTGAGTGGTATTTTCTGAGGGAAAAATGTTTCACAGAAAATTTCTATCAGGCTTTAGGGTTTCTCAGTTTTTAATGTATTTACACCCATCAATATCAAAGGGAGGCTTAGGAAATGCTCTGGGTTCATGTTATGTCCTGGGAACTGATTGAGGGCAAGATGAAGGGCTCAGAGTTGAGATGCTGTGCAGCTTTAGGTGGGATGAACCTGCAGGCAGGGATCAGAGCCTGTTGGGATAATGGGAGTTTCAGCAGCTGTGAACCAGGAGCACAGCCCTTTAAACCTGCTGTCCTCCAAGGGTAATAGTCCTGGCAGAGGGGCTGGGTGAACAGACCTGGGTCTGCTTCAGCCATCTCCAAGTCCATCTGTGATCACAGAGCCCTTACATCTTTCACAAGGTGTTTACACAGCCTAACTCTTTGCCTAAAATAACATGAGAAATCTGTGCTGGAAGAAGGACTTAAAACTAATCCTTCCTGGGTCTGAGGTTAATGTCCTTTCCCCTGGATTGTCTTTCCTGGTACCTTCCGTATCCTCCTGTCTGCTTAGTCATCTGTAAGGTAAGCTGAGCATGGTAGGGAGATCTCCTCCCCAGCCAAGGGTGTAAGCAAATGAAGAAGCCAAATGCAATTAATCTGTGTTTTCTCTCACATTCCTTGTGCTGTGTCCTGCTGTCACCATGTGTTCCCCATTGTAGTCACTGAGGGATGTTCATTGGACATGGTACAGTTTTTTGAGCATGTTTCCTGATCTAGATCTGCTGATTAAAGGATTTGCTGTCCCCCTCACATGATGATGGCACATACCATCAAGGTTTCCCATGACTTTGTGAAAAAAATAATTGCAGTCTTTGTGTCATATGGTTGTTCTGGTTTAAACACACTGGTCTGAGCAATGGGACTTGGAAGAGGAGTCAGCCTGTGACTTTGAAAATGTGCAAATCACCCAAAAGAAATTTGTCTCAGATGTTTTTATGGTATTTCAGTTGGAGTTCCATGAGAAGTACAAAAAATAACACTTTGCCTAAAAACAAAGTCCCAAAACAAACAAACCCATAATAAATAAATGCTTGCCAAGAGTCATAAAAATCTTAAAATGTGATTTAATATCCTGTCTCTCTTTTGTTTAGTGGAAAAGGTCATAGAGATGAAAGACATATGCTGTTGTATCTCTCTTGGATTTCAAGACAAGACCAAAGTCCTGTTCTTAGGCCCTTTTTTCTGTTTTGTTTTTGGTATGTGAGAGCAAATTGCCATAAATTCCTTCTATTCAGTTGTCTTAATGTATCAGCTCCTGAAGAGGATGAACAGGCCTCTGGTGAGTGATTTCAAATGGAAAATCCCTTATGTTTTATTCTTCAGAGATGGGTGCATGCCTGTTGCAGTCCTTTCCTAGAGGCATTTCCCTGAAATGAGGGAAGAGAAGAGCAAGAGGCTCCAGGCCCCTACTCCTAAGGTTGCTTTCAAGAGTAGGAAGGATGTGGAGGGATAGCAGTGCAGTTTAGAACAGGTCAGAGACAGAAAGTGTCATCAGAGGCTGATAGTCAACAAGAGGTGAAAAGAGGACAAAATTGGAAAATAAAGTACTTAATGCTAGAAATGTTAGAGATGGGGAGAAGACAGAAAGACAAGAAATGTCAGGGTGAAAGTGAGGGGAAACACCTGGTCTGACTTGTTCTTAATTTTTCAGTGTTCTTTCCATCATCATGTTTTTATTGAATCTGTTTGAAATGCAGTCAGCTCTGGACAACAGTGCATTTACAGCCCTTGATTGTTCCTGGCAACTTTAAATGTTTTTTCAGTAATACCACCCCATTTTGAAAAATGGGCCTTCCTCAGAAAGTAATTGTGTTGATGAGTGGGAAAACTGTGACCCTCTGAAGCCACAGGGGATGAAATCCTAACCCTTGCTGAAGGCAAGGGCAGCATCCCCAGTGACAGCAACGGGTTCAGGATGTCATGGGGAGTGCTTTTGGCTGCTGTAGTGAGCTGGAAACTCTTCGGGGATGGGATCTGTGTTCATGCGTTGCCTCCAGGCATTGCAGAAAAGCAAATGCTAAGTTGTCCTGTGAGCAGTGAAAGTAATTAAACATTGGTGCCATTGGATCCTCAGGTGTCTGGTGAAGGGGGAGTGTCAGGCTTTTCTCAGCAGATCTTTTTGCTCTCTCCAGCTGCCTCCTCTCTCAGCATCAGGAAGGTGCTGTGCAACCCCCTGGACAAGTGACCAGCCATTTGGAGTTGGTGGAGAGGATCCACCTGTGTGTGTTCTCTCTCCAGAGCTGGGCAGCTTAAAACAAATTTAAGAATATTTTTCTCACTGGCATCTAGCAGCTCTAGTTTTCTTATGTCCTCTGACACTATCAACTGGAAAGCTTTTCAAGAAGAATAGATCTGGTTTTATTTTCTCTTTCTTTTTCCTAATTAAAGCTGGGCATTTAAACTGCCTGTGATAATTTCTTTTCCCAGTTGCACATGTGGAGTGTCTCAACAGGACTGTAAAAGTCATGCTAATTTACGTGAGGGCAAAATTAATCTTTAAGCTGGAAAAGCTTTCGCTATTTTTGTTTGCAAAATGCTTTTATGCCTTTAAGTAGAGGGCACTGCTGAAAAGTCAAGGGTTGTGTTGGTTTTATTATTTTTATTTATGTACTTTAAAAGCAAACTCAGAAATCTTTTTCTTGATATCTGAAGCCAAGGCAGCAAAGTGCAAATGGCTTTGTCATCTACTAAAGTGGAAAACATGAAACAAAATAGATGCACTTTCTACAGTTGTTTTTTTTTTTTTCCCCTCCATAATTGTTCATCTGCTTCTGGGAGATAAACACCTATTTTTTTAAATAATTTAGAACATACCCTTTTTAGGTATAAAATACAAATTTATTTTTACTATCACTGTAAGCACTCTTCCACATCTCCCACATTATACTCCCATGAAAAACTTCCATATCAGGAAGCCTTGGAAAACAGAGATATTCTGCACTTAAACTTTTGTGCAGGGCAGACTCTTCAGTCCAGGTCCTTTTCTCTCCCTCTCACAAGGGGGTTGTTGAAGGGGTTGCTGGAATTTGTGGTTCCCAATAAAATCAGCTGGAGTTGTAGTTGGTGGACTTGAGGGTGTTGGGGTTGAGAACTAGTTCTGCTCTTGAGTCAGTAGTCAGGCTTTAGGGCAATCACAGCCTGCATTTCCAGAGGATTCACTATAGAAAAGCACAGAAAATAAGTGAAGATCCTAGTAAGACTGAAAGTCTGGCCTTTACCTTGAAAAAAAAAATCCCACACCTCTATGCCTATGGGGGCACTCGTGTGTTTGCTGGAGACAGAGGGAGGTGTTAAATCCAGTCATTCCATCAAAGGGGGAAAGCACAGCCAGGACAATCCTGATCCCACCTGCTGCCCTGACATCTTGTGTCTCCTGTTGGTGTTGGGGAGGCTGAAGGTGGGTCTGTGCTGTGAGAGGTGCAGAGGGGTCCAAAGGCACCCGAGAGCCCATGCCAAGGAACTGCCAGAGCTGCCTCCCTGCCTCCTCTGCTTTCAGCTGGGCTCCTGTTTGTGTTGTCATCTTAAAAACGTGTTTTGGAATGTTAACTTCAGCCAGCTGAAATGATTTCCTTTTTGCCCCCTTACTGAGAGGGTTTATAAATATCGAGTTACACAGGAAGCAAATTCTCCTGTTATCAGATTGTTCTGTAGTCACTTTTCTTTTCCTCAAAAGCATAATGGCGAACTTTATCAGTGCTCAGTCATTTGTTTCCTATTAAACACGAGTGATTAAGATGCTGTTTGGCTCACTGAGAGGAGTTACTGACCTGTTTTGTCTGTAAAAGTGTCTTTAAATTAAGAGACACCTGAAACTGGTAGGAAGTGAGTATTAATTGGGTTCAAGTTCCACCAGACAGATTGCAGTTTCCCTGTGGGATGTGGTAAATAGCCGTCACCAAGATAATATTAATTACATTATCTCCCAGAATGGTCCCAGGAGGTGCTAAAATAGCACATGTGCCACTTGGGCTTAGATGCTTAGACACGAGGATCAGTGTTTGCTGCCGTGTTGCTCAGCACAGTGCGGAGCGGGTTGCGTCACTGGGGCACTTGGATGAGATAAGGAGCCTGGGATTTTCTGGCTAGCTGCTGGGGGTTTTTCCTCTCATGAGTTTGAAAATCAGAATATTATCTAAAGCAATAGCTGAATTTCTGTTCTCTGCCCTGATACCTGACAAGGAATGATAATAGCAAGCTTAAAAAATGGATTTCATGAAGCACCTGAACAGAAAGTGTTCCTTGCTGCAGAGATTTTGACTTCCTCGTAGATCAGTTCAGCTCTAGAGTAACTCCAAGTGCCACACAAGCAGTCCACAGACCTCATTTATCAGAACCACACTCCATGCAATTGCCTTTATACCCAGTCAGGCCTCTGGCACTGCAGTGCTCTGTGCCACCAGCACTGTTGCAGATTGTGTGGGCTGCACCCTGACCACTGCCCTTTCCAAAGCTGCAGCTCACAGGCCTTGGCTTCAGAAGCCTCTCTGTTAGTTTTGCTCAGCTGGGAGGACATGCAGGGACACTTGTCTGTCTGGTGAAGGTCAGACCGTCCTCACACTGGAAATGCTGAGCCAGATGCCTCCCTTAGCCCTGGAGGACCATGTTAAGTCCTTTTAGCCTTTGAGGACCCAGCAGCCTTCCTCCTCCAGGTATTAATTGAGGCAGAAGCAAGAAGCAAACAAATACACTGTTCAATGATGTCATGAGCTTCTCCATTGGTAATTGAAGTGCAGCAAGCTGGATTTGTGTGGCATTGGAGATGAATTAACTCTGACCTGATCATCTCTGACTCTTCTGTCTGGGCTAGGAAAAAATGGACCTGGTGGTTTGTTAGGGACATGCTGGCAGACACTTAAAGACAGCAGTGCTAAAGGCACCATTATAATTAGCTCAGCCAGAGACTGAGCACACAGATTGACTTGAAAACCAGTGTGGCTGTTCCGTGGTCGTCATGACCCCTGTAGAAAACACTGCTGAAAGAATACTTAGGCTTTAGTCACCTAATTCAGTGTTACACATCCTTGTTAACAGTGTTATATATTACCACTGTTAATTAAAGGTATCAGCATGTCCCATAATGAGGGGGATTACTTGCCACGTAAGAAGTCATGTTATGGTTCTCAAAAACTGACTGGTAGGTTGAAACTGTGAGGGTTTTTTTAATGTTCAGAAAGTGCTTATTCCTTGTTCATGAAGCTTAAATTAAACACTAGAGGGGTTCACATAGATGGAGGGGAAAGATGTGCTCTACAGTCTCTTTCACAACAGCTCAAAACTAACATAACCACCTTAAAACAAAGGGAAGCTTTCATCCTTGCTCCTACAGCAACACATGAAAATCTGAATTGCAATGAGATTGAGCAACAGGAAGAAAATAAATAAGTAGACCTCGTTCTTCCCTGTGGAAGTTGTTTCAATAGAAAAGTATTAGCCAGTTTCAGAAAGTGTCACTAAACTAGGTGAAAGTGGTCCCCATGTATTTCCCAGTTTCCTTATTCCTCCCATGATGACAATTTCCACTAAGAGATGCATTGTTGAAGCAGCGTTGTGCAGGGAAATGAAAGAGGGAAATTTTCTGGAGAGGGAAAATGTACAGAATTTTTTTGCATTTTGTAATATGTTCTGGTAATTTTATTTTTTTTCCTGTTGCTCTCTATTTTCTTCAACATGAGAGGAAACGAGTGCAGGCTGATTTTTATGGTGCAATCTACACTCCTCCAATTTTTTTTATGCTTGTATATTCAAAGCTCTAGATCTGACTTTTTTATTAAATACAAACAAACAATCTTTTTTTTTTTTTTTTTTTTTTTTTTTTTTTTTTTTTTTTTTTTTTTTTTTTTTTTTTCCAAAGGGAGCAGAGTAATCTGTGTCTGCTCGACTGGGCCCAGAAGGTTCTGGTTTGTGCTGGAGTCAGCAGCAGTTTCCTACAGTGACTTCATTTGACCTGCACTGCTCTGACAGGCTGGGGCTGGCAACAATCTCAGCCTCTGCCATCAAAACATTCCTTTGTAGCCAAGAGTCCTTCTGCTTTCTCTGAAATATCTGGTGTCAGTTTTAACAAGAGGGGAAACAGACGTTTGTCACCATTAATTCACTGGACAATTAAGCAGCTGATCTCTGACCTCCTGCCATTATTGGCTTTCAGAGCTAGGGTAAAGACCCCACAGATATCTGTTCTCTGTCATTCCCTGTGAGCTGTCCTAGTATTTTATTTACTCAAAGGCTTAGCTCTTGCCCACCACCAGCCAAATGTATATGCTTTGTAATAAAAATTGCTAATAAGCTTGTCCTGGGCAGTGACATTAATCTCTGAGTGACGATAACAGCAAGCAAAGGGAACAGCTGGCTGTCAGGAAAGCATGTGAGTGGGCATCATACATTTATTTAGATTTATATACACATTAGTAGTGTCTATCCTCGGCTGCAGCTGCTTTTGGGCTACCTTGGGCATCCAGACCAGAGGCTGGGGCTTTCCACTGGGAGGTGTGGTTGATGTGAGATTGCTGAATGGTGCTGTTTGTTCTTCCTGCTTCATGTCCCAGGTTATGACAGTACTTTGGTTTTGCTCTCTCCTGGAGTCCCTGGTGGTGGGATCTTTGCTGCCATACTGCTGATAGCCCAGATCAATACCTTGTTTTAGTTCTGGCTGCAGGGAGAGCCAGTGGAAGTGCAAGAGTGTGTGGGCCATGAGGAAATAGTTAATCCATCCATGGCACAGAGCTCTGTTTTGTGTTTGTTAAGACGGCCGGGTGGGTGGGTGGGTGGGTGGGAGAGGCAGCCGAGCTGGGCCAGCTGCTTGCATCATCTGATGCTTACACCATGCAACCTTCAAGCCTCATTTTTCAGTCACTGCTTTTGAAGCACTTCATTAGCTAGTCAGAGGAACCCTCTGCCTTTGCTCTGCAAGTTTCCTTCTTTTTTGTCCTCTACCTCCTAATTTATTTTTTTTTAGTTTTTTATTTTTGTTCTACTTTTTATGTTGAGTCCTTCAACTGGTAGCTATAGTAACCCCCATGAATGAGTGACTGTAGCACACTTCTACAGCCCACTCCCCTCAGGAAAGTTGTGCCAGGCTGTCACACACCTGCAATGCCTTGGCAGCCCCTCTTTTAGGGGTTTCTCCAAACAACAGGGACAGTCTTAGCCTGGGAGCCATCTCCATCCTGCTCCCTTTTTGCAGCTGCAGCCCACAGTATATTGTGGCAGAAGGAATGAGTCACTGGCAGAGCAATCTGTTGCATCAGATAATCACAGCTTACCTCCATTAACCCAAATCCCTTCTGTAACCTTTTACAATAATGATCCCAAAAGCTGACGCATACAATACTGTTACCATCACACAATACTGTTACCATCACGTCTTGGGCTGTCAATGATTTTTAAAGAGGATGTTTTCTGTGGCTTCAGGGTTGATCTAGCAGGCTGTGCCAGCACAATCCACAGGAAGCAGCTGTTGGTACCTTGTTGCTGGACAAGATGATGAGGCCAAAGCCAGGCTTTGTAGCTAAGTAAGGGGGAAGTCTCCCCTAAAACTGGCCATGTCCTTTTGCATCAGTCCTGTGCACCCTCTCACAGCTTTTCCCTGGTATCCACATAGAATCTCCTTCCTCCAAATCAATGCTTGTGCTCACACCTTTCCCCCTCTGCCAGTCAGTCACTGCAACTGGCAAATGCTTGTTGTAACCAAGCATTTCAGAGGGGGTTCATCCCCTCTCCACATTGCCCCTATGGCATGTTTGAAGGCTCCTCATATATCTAGGCTTTCATTTCTGTTTTATGAATATGTGTGAGAAATTGGTGTGTTATTTGACCACAGGGAGCAAGGAAGATGGTAGTGATCTGCTTTTGTGGTGAAGAAAGATGTGTCTGATCCTGATCCCAAATAGAAAGTGACTCAGTCTGAGACATGTTATGATGCTGTACTTTTCTTCCTGGCTGACTCTGGAAGCAAAAGGTGTCACAGAAGGGAAATTCCCCTGAAGCAATTCTAGCAATACAGCCCATACACACGTACTAAGGAGGTTCCCAGCCTAATTGTCACCATTTTTAACATGTGGATTTCTGGGTTCTTGTCAGAACGTCTCAAAGCTTTACCAATTCTGCCAGTTTGGTGGAACTAATAAATCAGCCAGGCCGAATAAAACAGCCTGTCTCGAGCCATTAACTTTTCATGATGTTTATGAAAATTCTTTACTTTAGTCTTGTTGGTAAGTTTATTTACGTGAGGTTAAAAAACCAGAATAGAACATAATTCTGAGAGCTTGGCTACAGACTGCTGATAGGAACACTTGAATTCTCACCTCCCCTCCAGCTGGATCTCCTCCCCACAGTTCAGAAATACTCCTTTTAAGACTCAAATGTCAGGAACACAGAGGCTAAGTTATTTTTTTAGATACTGCAGAACTATTTGCAGAAGAAAAAGCCCACACAGCTCTTTGACAGGGACAGACAGAACCCACATCGTTTCCTGCTCAGGCCTGGGTTTTTGCATGTTCTCCCTCTGTAACTGGCATCATATTTTTCAGGAGAGCTGAGCCTCATGTACCAGGGCCAGGTTTCCTTGCAATCCTCCTGCCTGTCTTGTTTTGCACAACATCAGAACTGCATTGATGTTATGGATCAGCAAATCAGCAGAGCTTTTTAGGTTTCTAGTCACTTATCTCAGTGTCTAACTGGGATCCAGGAGTCCCTGTAAAGTATTTTGGGTTTAGGGACCAGCCCTGAGAACATTTGGGCTGCTTGAGGAACACAGCTGTCTCCAGGAGCACTACACATCCTCCTGGGCACTCTACATGGGCAATACCTGGACTGTATGTGGGTGATGAGTTCATAGACTCATAGAATATCCTGAATTACAAGGAACCCACAAAGATCATCATCCTAACCATGCACAGGACCACCCCAAGTTGCATTTTCAGGTTTGGATTTGGAGGCATGGTTGGTAGCTTGCATGCATGTTGTTAAACAGGGTAATAAATATATAGAACAGGTCATAAGTTTAAAAGCCATTGCTTAAAGAGGAGTTCCTTCCTGGAAAGATGTTATCAAGCCTTATTCAAGGATTTCTGGAGCAGGGATTTGCATTCTTCCTTTAGAAGAATGGGAAGCAGGTCTCTTACAGTCAGTGTAACTCACAGCTGTGCAAATTAACTCAAGGGAATTGGTAAGAAATGTGGGAATTTAAAGTCACTCGAGGAGACCACGTTCCTTGTTTAATTCCTGTGTACTTCAAAGCATGTGACAGTTGAGAACATTTCTGACAAAAGATTCTTCCTTTCGGAGAATGAAGTTTTGTCTAAAATTAAAGGGTTTGCAGGAAAGTGTCTGCTTAAAAGAAAAGATGATTTGCTTTTTCTACCTTCTTATTGACAATATAGAAACATCATTTTAACAAAGTAAAGAATGTCAGTTTACCATACCCATTTTGTTCCAGTGATATCTTAGTACTCTATTTGATATGTTCTATGATAATGTTTTGACGTTAGAGAACTGAGATGACTCAAATGTTATCACAGTGAAATGGTTCAATGTCTTTGCATCAGAATTTTGTAGAACTTTGAAATACAGTCTCAGGTCCAGTTTGGAGGAAGGCTCCACCGAGAGATTGAATATTTTCAGCAGGGTGATAGCCTTGAATCTCAACAACTCAGTTCAAAAGCTTGGTTTTCCCATAGTAATCATTGATACGGAGATGTTAATTTTTTTTTTTCTGTTATCCACACTATTGATGAAGAAAACCTCTCAATAGCCCCCAGAAAGTCCCCCAGATATGTTGAATCAGCCAGTACATGGTAGTGCATTCTAAATCCAACAAAATGCCTGGGTTTGTGCCAATAGCCTTGTTTACTTTGAGGTCAAGAATAGGAAATTGAAATTTTGGGCTCTTCTTAATTTTACTGTTTTAGATTATAACTGGCTTTATTTTTGTAATACTTACTATTTGTTTGGTTTTTAATAGATTGTAAATCTTCCATAGACTTCATATCTTTTGGATTATTTTTGTTTGTGGTATAAAAGCCAACAATCTCTTTTTGCTCTTTTATCAGCTGCAGATAAACACAATGCAGTTAAATGCAAGGTATAAAAGAGAGAGACACCATAATAGACAAACTATAGGTGTTTATGTTGGAGGAAATTAAACTGCATCCAGGGAAATTTGTGACCAAACAACCCTCTGTTAGCATAGCAGTAAAACATAACCCCAGTATATGTGAACTGACCCACAAAACGCAAAGAAAACTTGTTCAAATAATCTCAAAGATGCATTAAAAATATCCAGTGGAAGATATAGGCAGAATTGTATGGAGAATGCCACAGACTGGGATGCCTACTTAAGACTTACAGAAGAAATTAAAGGCTTGATTTTTAAGTTTACTTAAGTCCTTTCAATGTGCTCTGACCAGGCATGAAGGTAGCTTGTGTAGAGACTCCTTTATATGTCTAGGATAGTTACAAAATGGCCTTGACATATGATAGTTAAGCCCTGAGGATCAGTCTTCAAAGACTAATCCCTTAGCTTCCTCTGTCCCTTCAGGGCAGTGCATGTTACTAAAGCATATTATTAACATTATTATTGACATTAAAAAATGTGTTGTTAAAGTCGTGTTTCAGCCACTTCCCAGTATTTGCTGTATTACCTGACCTCTTCTTTAAATCATAGGTAGATATTCCTGCAGTGTTTATCAACACTGACTTCTTTGAGCCAAGGTTAATAGTACTTTAAATGCCAGTTGTATACAAAATATTTTGCCCTCTGGTAACCAGATTGCAAAGCCAGCCTGACTCTGCTTGTGCTTTTGCTTGTGAAACTCCCATCAATGTGGTTCTGGAGGCTTAAACACGAAACACATCTGCTCTTCATTCCCAAAAAGCACTGAGGTGTTTTTCACAGTGGTTGTCAGGCTTAGGTATTTGTAGCAGCAGCATTATGAGGAAATGTGCTGTGGCAGCAGGGGAGATGGGCACAAAACCCTTATCATGGTCTGTGACTCCTCGGAGTCGTGCTCATCAAAAGAGGCTGCGGGAGATAAAGACAGATTAGCGTCGATAAGAGGAGCTGTGTAACATGATTCTCTTCTGAGGGCTTGCAGTGGACTTTTTATTGTATCTGATAAAGAGAGCCTCTAGAGACTGGTTTGCAGAGGCACTGCACCCCAGTGCCTGGTGTTCACCCAGCTGCTTTTGGAAATCCAGCCTCGTACTCTTCACGTTTTCCTTGGGATGACAGGAAGGGGGAATTCATTCATAAGGAGGTTCCTAATGGTCTTGTAAGTGCTTGTTTTAAGCACAGGTTAATCAGGAGTATCATCTAAGATCTTTATGGAATAAAAAAGGATTCCTGAGGGGTTTTTTTGCTGCTTTCCCAGAGGAGAGAGGCAGAATGAAGGGTAGAGAGCAAGCAGTCTTTCATTCTTTAAAAACAAGCTGGTTTTATTTGCTACTACAGCTGAGTGTAGGTGGAACTAATAAGGAAGAAGAATAGTGAACCTGGGAGAACTTCCACATGAAACAGGTCTAATAAGGGTGAAACTGTTTGCCCTAGAGGCTGGATGTATTAGACATGAAAAATTCCTAGGGGAAAATGATGGGCTGGTAAGTTTTATTCATGCTGTCTCATTAGGACGAGGCGCTCTAGGAAAACAAGATTAAAATTAGTGTTCTTTTCCTTCACAAATACACAGTTAATCTTTGGTGTTCACACCCACATGAGACATGAGGGCATTCAACAGTGCAGGGCGTTTACCAGGATCATAAGAACAGCCTGATTCTAAGTAGCACAGATGCTAAAAAAGGAGAAGAAATTGTTTGGAAGCCATATATCTCCATGTTTTGTTAACCATATCTAATTAACAGAATATGGAACAAATTTAATGTTTTCCAAGTACTTCAGAAACAGCTTTCCGAGATCTTCAGCTGAAGCTGCCTGCAGTCCATCCTGTACTGGCCAGAGGATTACTCTAGTATGGCAATTCCATATATAACACATAGATTCAAACACCTCCATGAGACAGAGCAGAGAAAGGGTCACAAGAGGAAGAAGAAAAGAAACATCAATATCTCATGAGTGGAAATAGAAAAATAACCATGATTTTTTTGACTTTCAATATTTTTTGAGTTGGTTTCACTGCTTTCACTGTGTAATCAAGGCCTTGCATTCTGAGGCTACAGGGCTCTCTGCTGTTGTTGGGAGGGTCTTGGGTGACAGCCCAGGTACTGTTGTGAAGTGGAAGATAGAAGCTGTGGTCATCCTTCAGTGATCTGTGGATTAACTAGATTGCAGTTAATACAGTTGGATGAAACATTTGGCTGTCTTGAAATAGCCAGGCCTGGCAGTGTGGGGTATGCTGCTGTTTTATCAACCTGGGCAAGAACAGAGCAGCAGTAGGAAGCCAGATTATCCATCCTTAAAATCCACCTTGCATGGTGGCATGAGGTACAGATGGAGTATGCTACGGGCGTGGTGCTGCAATAAATTCATCCAACAATGTGTTTTACTCTGTGTTGTGAATAATCTTCAATCATCTGAGCAGGAGCATGGCTTGATTCTTTAGCAGAATTAACAGGCTCAAAGCCTTGGCTTCTTCAGCTTCATCTTCAGCTCCATCCTCTGCCTCTGATTTCTCATTTAATTTTGGACAAGCCACTTAATATCTCACTGGCTTAATAATATGCAGGTGTTCTCCTGTCTCCTCTTGGTGTTAGGAGAGTAAGTATATACTGAATAATGGAGGGGGAAAAAAAGGCAGGCACTTTAGGCTAAGGTAGCTCCTGCTGGCAAATGTTTTACATGTGTGCCTCTGGTTATGTCTCTCCTCACAGGCAGAGATCAGAGCTAGATTTGCCACGCAGCATCACAAGCTGATGTGAAAAATGCCATGTATTTTTCAGTAGGTAAGATGTAGAGCAAATGCTTTTGTTTCCTGCAGGACTGGTTGACATGTTAGAGAATTAGCTTCAACCCTCAGTTTGCAAATGCTGAGTTGTTGAGTGCAGGCAAGGAAGCGGGGCTGAGCTTTCGTGCTGCTGCTGGCAGCTCACCTTTTGTCGTCAGCAACAAAGCAAAATTTTAAAGCAGTCACACCCTCCAACGCTGCATGATGGAACTCACATTTAAAACATGGCACATCTGTCAAGTCCTGCCCTGAGAAGCTGCCTTGAAGAATGCAAATCCTCCTGTATGGAGTAGTCGGTGCAAAGGCAGCAATCAAGGCAACCTGTGAAAGCTTCCTTCTGCAACCTGCACCATGACTTACTCAGAGAAACCTCCCCTTTTAGCTTTTAGCTCTGCTAGACAATTCACTGTGTTTCAGCTGTCTCACTGCATTATGTCCTTCAAACCCCCCCTCCCCAGAATTCACATTTGGAGCCAGCAAACACTGCTGGCTCCACAAGAAAAGCTGAGAGCAGAAAGGTCAGGTCGATTAAAGCACTTGATCAGAATCTTTAACATAAAGACGTCACAAGCAAAGCAGTAACGCTGCTTCACGCTCAGCTAAGAGCAAATGATTCATCAGGCAAGGCTGCTTATTTTTGGAGGATAGCCACAAAAGAGAAGAGAACATGCTGGCTTGTATCGATCATGGTTTTAACGGGGGGACCACAGAGCCCTTCTCTAGTTTTGATGGAAATTTAATGTCAGAAATACATCATCCAATGTAAATACATCAATAAATATTTTACATTGAATGGAGTTTAAAGATGTTCTGGCCCAGCTTGGCAGAATCATATCACCTCTGCACAAATCTCAGAGCTGTCGTTTAGAGCAGAGGGCTATTTTGCAATATTCTGTGTTGCTCGAGGCTGCTAAAGATGCAGCCTTTTTGGGAGGACTTCTGCAGAGGTGGCTGGAGAAGCAGGTGTGCTCTGGAATCTCTAGTGCTTGTGCCTACAGGGTAGACCTTCAGTGGGTGAAGATGTACCAGTGTTGAGCAGATTCAGCCTAAAGGATGGTTTCATCTGGCTGACCCCCACTGCCTCCTGTGTCCAGAAGTGTTTGGAAATGCTGTTGGAGCAGGCACTGGTGCCCAGGCAGCTGCAGATCCCTTGAGCAGAGAGCTCCTGCTTGCCCCAAGTAGCATCTCTGTCTGACCCTCGGTAAGGGCAGAGGTGCTGCAGTGGCAGCAGCCAGAAATGAGGGGCACATGGAGGTTTAGGTTGGGTATCAGGAAAAGGTTTTTCACCCAGAGGGTGGCTGAGCACTGGAACAGGCTCCCCAGGGAAAGGGTCACAGCACCAAACCTGAGTTCAAAAACCATTTTAACAGCACTGTCAGGCACAGGTGTATTTCTTGGGGTGTCCTGTGCAGGGCCAGGAGTTGGACTCCATGATCTTGATGGGTCCTTTCCAACTCAGTATATTGTAAAATCCTGTGATTCTAAGATAAATGAGGGCGAGGAAAAACACAAAGAGAAGAAAAGTTCAGGGAAGAATGGTTCAGAGAAGAAAATGCAGCCATAGAGAATGATTGGAAGAAAGAAGGAAGCAGGAATTCCTGGTGGAAGGATCATGTTTCCCAGAGGAGTATGTGAAGGGAGAGAAGTGTAAGTACAGTGTGATGAGGCATAAGGGTAGGAGCACAAAGGAAAATGCCCCTGGAAGAGAAGGAAAAGAGGAGCAAGTGGAGGTGGCAGCCTGGCATGTAGGAGCTGCTGTGCAGGATTCCAGGAGTAGCCTTTGGGGATATGAAAACCAATGAAGATCCTCAGGGTTGCTGAATCCAGCCCCCATGGCCACTGGCAGCCAGAGCAGAGCCATCTGTGAACAGATGTGCTCCAGAAGGTGGTGAACAGATGATCACAGTGCTCACCCCAGCCCACAAAATGCTTAACAGCACTTTATAGTTCACCTAAGGCCCTCAGCCTGCAAGACCAAGAGAGCAAGACAAGCTCTCTGATGCTATGGGCAGAGGGATGGGGAAGGAAATGACTTCAGCAGCAGTGGCTGGGATGCAATGAAGAGGGGGGGCTGAAGCAGAATTCATTACAGACCTAAGGGGTACATCTGTGTTGTATAATACTGTGTGGTGGGGAGGCAGTCACAGCTCTCTGTGCTTTGCTGCTGTCTAATTCCTGGGAAGGACAGCAGGGCTGTGCTCTTGAAAGTCCAGACAAGCTGGTTCCTGTATGGGCAGTGCAGATATCTCAGCTCTACATTGCCTACTGTGGAAATATAATCAGTTCCTGTCAATAAGAAGTTTAAAATAGTTCAAAGCAGATTCTATGACGACAAAACCATTGGCCATCAAAAGCAAAGGAATAATAGGTGAGATGCAAAAGAAGCTCTCCTGTGCCAAAGGTGACATTGTGTGATCAGAAATGCACCACAGAGAGCAATACTTGTATTTTTTCTGAGGCTCCTGTTTTCTCACTGGTGGTCTGCTACCTTTTGAGTCAGTGCTCTCCTAATTTAGCCTGCAATGTCATGCAGGACCCAACACACTCTCAGTCTGCAACTGTGACTCTACCAACCCCTCTACAGAATTAACTGAGCTCTGAATTAGTCATTCAGCATGCCAGTGCATGTAAAATAGACTCAAGTGATTCAGATTTTGTGTGCAGGGACTGAATTTCAGCAGATACTGTGACTTGGAGAATCCCAGTTTGGGCTTTCCTGTCCAGAGGGATCCTCCTCCTCTGTTGGCTGCACAGCCTCTCCAAGCAGAACAGAAAGAAGAACCAATAAGTGATTTTTTGAACCAATAACCAAGAACCAATAAGTGAATTAATGAAGCTATTAATTTTCTCCTACAGTTCTCCTGTGGAAGCAGCAGTGGCCAGAGTGTGTAACAGCAGCAGTAGTGCCATGTTGGCAGGATATGCAATGTGAGGGTGGGAGGGGATGGTGGAAATTGAATTTTGATCTTCAGTTTTCAGCACTCTTTTGGGATAGAATCAGGGCTTGTCCCAAAACCAGAAGGGGAGTATCTGTGTTGAAAAGGTGTGAACTGTAATTTTACAGGATTGCTTGACTCATGTGATGTAGCTCTTGGTTGGGGAAGTGCTGGAGGTAGTACTGTCATCTCAACTGGACCTGATGGGCAACAGGCCTGGACTCCCAACCTTTAGTGAGCTGATCTGCCAGATGTGCCACCTCCTTGGTCTGTTTCAAGTTCAAACAAATTGAGATTTGATCTGTATCATAGAATCATAGAATGGTTTGGCTTAGAAGGGACCTTAAAGGGCAGGATATCTTTTGCTAGACCGGATTGCTCAGAGCATCAGTCAACCTTTCCTTGAACACTTCCAGGGATCTGCTTGTACATCAACCCACAATGTCTCAGCTTTAATTATTAATGGTATCCATAAAAACTGTGACTGGGCAGGTAAACTCTAGGTGGAACTGTGCCCCCAAAGCAATCTAATCCTGATATTTCTCTCCCTGCAGGGGGCGGAGGGAAACGCAAAGGCAAAAGCAAAAAGTGGAAGGAAATCCTGAAATTCCCTCACATTAGCCAGTGTGAAGATCTCCGAAGAACAATAGGTAAGAGCTTTTCCCTTCATTGAAAGTACTGCATAAATAAAACATTCTATCAGAACTGGCTCATTAGAATGGCATTAAAGGTACTCATCATTACAGGGAATCAGTTTACAGGTGAGCATGCAATGCACATTCCTCTCATGGTGCTGCCATGCAAACTCAGTGTTTTCTGTTCCTTAAAAGGGGCTGTGGACCAGGCAGGAGAGACCGGAATGATGCACTTGCAGGGCAGAGCACGGGGCTGGCAGCATGCAGGCCCTTTGTTTTCCATACACAGGTTCCAGGATCCAAAGGGGTTTCACAGCTGGACAATGCCTGGCATGTGGGACAGGGGCTTTCACTCTGTCCCTACCAGTGTGGCTAGAAAAACACATCCAGAAAGGAATCCCCTCATCACATCCTGCATTCCCTTCTATCTAATAGGTATCTCCTTATCTGGGAGGAAATGAGACTTGCTGACTAGTTGAAATTAGTATTAATTATAGTGTGGATATGATGTTTGAGGCAGCAGCCACTGCTTCTACCAGGCAGGTTTGCTCAGCAGCACCATCCCCTATTCACAGCCACAGCACAGCTTTGTGGATTTTTTTTTTTTTTTTTTTACAGGACATGTAGAAAACTTTATTTAACTTAATTTGTTTTATTCATGTGGGCCAAATGCTGCAGATTTGGCAGGGAGCTTGCAGTGTCCATTTTCACAGCACTGCATTTATCTTGCTCATACATGCCAAATGTCAGCATTCTTTTGACTGCTGCCTTGGCAGACAAGGCTAGTAGCTATCTCCTTCTGCATTCTCCCCAGGAAAGTCCAGGATTGCTGGTCTCACCACAAGAGGTTAACTTCAGCATTTGAGGCTCCTTTTCTCCCCTACACATAAAATCCAGCCACTGGCAAGGAATGAATGAAAGGCAAGAATCTGTAACAACAGAGATAACAGGAAGCATAATTTGTCTAACTTGGGTGAACTCCTGGGGTCTGAGTGACAGTGCCCTGGCACTATTTACATTAGAAATACACAGTGTGTTTATGCAGAGAAAATATCTGGAATGTTTTGAAAACTCTTTTCATGGTCTCCTCCAGTAAAATTTTCTTCCTTCACCTTGTGGTGTAGAGTTAGAAGGAAGTAAAGAAAAGAGAGGAGGCATGAAAACAGAGTTTAGGTTTTCCCCAGCTGATAAACATAGAAAGCCTGACCAGTTTCTGAAGGTACAGAACCTGCCGGAAGCAAATCTGACTTAATATATTATTGTAATTTGCAAAGGGAATTCTTCCCATTGTTCTGTTAGCCTTGGTTTCCAGAGGGGAAAATGGTTCCAGATAAAATGCTTTCTCTTTACAGAGGTGTACTATCCTAAAATGAGTAGTCTTTAAAAAATTAAGTCTGCCAATTATTTCTGCTTCTGAAATGCTATTTATGGCTTTTTGTGTGTGTGTGTGTCAGCTTCACCCTAATGTAATTTGTTTTGCATTTTTTTTGGTGAATGATTTGGTGATGTAACCAGGCAAGAGCCATTGTGGGATCTCTGGGTGGATCTGATTTCAGTCACTACAATCGATTACCTGTTAACTGGGAAATTTAGCAACTGCCTTTTCCACAGTGGGAAATAAGGTCCAAATCCTGGTTCTGTGACTCTGATTTTCGTTGAGTCCCTTTCCCACTGAGCTGGATGTGATTACACAAGGAATCAGGCACTGCTCGGCCTGAGGGAGTCTCTTGACCTTGCTGGCTCTACCATTCAGTGAATCTCTGAAGCTGAAACATCCCAGACAAACAGTTGTGTGAACTCATCCTTGCTCATACAGGACACATGTTGGGTGGATGGGTCTATAGCATTGAGTCCATTTCATGTATGTGCTGATCCATTGCACTGGGCTCTGTGTTCCCTGAACACCCAGAAACAACCACTGGAAACTGCAGTCTGGCCTTAAATGGCTTCTTTTCCTGCCTCTGCTGAGGAAGAACGATTTCCCTGGCTCTAACCCTTCTTCATTTGTTACTTCCTGCGAGTCCTTTAAAAGGATCTCAGGATTTCAGACTCGTGTCTGCACAGGTAGAGGGGATGTACAAAACATCTTTCCAGGCCCTTCAGCTGCTCTGGGATTTGAAGGGGATTTGATGTCTTGGGGTTTCTGCTCATCAACCCCTACCCTAACTACTTCATAACCTTCTAGTCAGTGCTAATAATGAAACAGAGAGTCCAAAAGGGCTTTTTCCTCCAAGGCCAGGTTGGATGGGGCTTTTAGTGGAAGGTCTTTCAGGGGGATTGGAACTAGATGATCTTTCTGACCCTCCATGGTTCTAAACTTTATACAAGGAAATGGCTACAGCCTGATTCAATTTGTTTAGAGATCAGGACAAATAGTTCTGCTCATCACAGACCTCTTTGCTGCCTGTTCTCCTCACAGCATTTTCCATCAGACAGAGTCTTGCCACTTAGGTTAAAAAAAAAATAAAATCACAGCAAGTCTGAGAGGATTGGATGAACTGGAGCACTAGGCTGTTGAGGTTTTGTTGTATTCTTCTCTTCTGGATGCTTCCCAAGAGCCTCCAGGGAAAGGCTGGAGGCAGGAATGGGATGGACTTCTTTGATTTAGAGCAGTCACGGGCTGCGCAGCTTAGTTTAATGCAGCCATAAGCAATAGTTGGAAAATGCTGCTGTGTTAATTGTGGCAGTACAGCCTACATGTGTGTGTAGATGCCCACATTTTGGTGTAAAAACGTGTGTGCTTTTGCACCCTGCTAAGATGTACTGAAAAGAGTCTGTGTCTTAAAAAAAATAGTGTAGTGTGAAAAGAAATCTGTGAAAAACAGGAAGGCTGAAATAAACCAAGGGTCTGCGACCTGTGTTGACACAATTATGAGTCAGTTCATACCTTTTGGTTACCTCTGTGTTTACAGGAGACTCTGTGTTTGACTATCCATCATCTGGTGTCTCACTGAAAGACTTGCTTAGTGAAGCCCTTTTTTTCCCCTCCTTCTTGTGCACAGAAATAAAAATCAAAACACCCGAGAGAAACACTGCTTTTTGATAAATAAACAAACACTGGAAACATCTTTATTAAAAGTGCCATTTAGCCAAGGAGCTGTTTTTTGGACTAGACTTAAAAGCAACTTATTTTCTCTTTTCTTTTTTGTCCAAAGTATGCAACACCTTTTTCGGGGAAATTCAGTGGCTTTCATTGTGTGCTAATTAAATAAGCAAGGGAAGCAGGGATGCTGCACTTTACTGGGCTCTGAGAGAGGCTTGTATACTATGAATGGCTAATGCATGTTTCCATTTGCAGCCCTCTTCCTGGCTGCATTTAATTGTATTAAAACAGCCAGCCCTTTCCAGGATGGAAGATTTCCATATTGGCACCAGAGGCCCAGTCAATCGATAAAAACTGATGTTTGAGGCACAGTTACCATGACTCATGTGATGGATGCTGCTCTAGATGGGGTTCTGCTATCTTTAAAACTCACAGATGACAGCTTAGCAAAAGAGAGATGTTTCAAGGGAAGAGAAAAAAATAGCAAGGAGCAGCTTTAAAAGTTCCTGCATTTGGATCGACATGAAGAGATGCCACAAGTTAGAGATATCCACTGGTTTTAAAGGCCATCAGTAAACAAAAATATCAGAAAAAGTTGTAATCTGAAAGACCGGTACATCTTTTTTGATGATAAAAGATTCTGGATGTCTGTAAAATTTTGCAATGACGCAAAAGTTTCTGTTGGTTAAAAGTGTGGAATTTTTATTTATTTTGCTCAGACCCATTCTGTGCTTTTTTCTTGCATAAAAAACCTGCCTGGGTGAAAGAGCTGATTATTCTGATCTTTGGCAAATTTTCATTCACAACCGTCCAAATGCTCTATAATAAATCAAGAGTTTTTTACCCCATAGATTGAACCTTGTGGGGAAGCTGCCACAGAATGTGTCTGTGTTTGTTGCATAGAATGATTTGTTGCATTATTGCAGAAAACTTTTAACTCCTTTGGTAAAGCAGTTTCTGGATGTGTGTGATGCTCAGGTAGAAGAGAATGCTGAGGTTTTCTCTTGTTAAATATTTTTCTTCAGTGAGATTTCACAGTCAGAAAGATCAGCCCCATTATTTCTAATTTGGCCATTCTTGGCTAAAAAAAAATAAATCCTTTCTTTGCCATTTAACCTCTTACATGGCATTTGCATCTCCTTTACCCAGAGTAAAAGTAGTTTGAACTTCTGGCACATTCTTTTCAGTGTTGGTAAAAATACACTTCTGTGTGAGAAAAACTTTGTAGAGCTGGTGAATAGAGTAAGTAAGTGGGACAGAATAAAAGCCACAGAGTTCACTTTTTTTACAAAAGCTGCTTCTTTTCTTCTCCCCCCCACCCCCAAACTCTCTTGGATATTGTACTTTTTCAGACATGATCAAAACCTTCACCTACACGATTTTTTTTTCCAGTCGCTTTGCAGTTTATCTGCCTGGAGGCACAACTGGAGGTGCAGGCTCTGCAAGGGGATTCAGATGCTTTAAGTATTTGTGGAGCTTCCTAGAAATGCTTTGCAGCCTGCACTGAGCTCCATCCTGTGGCAGAAAGCTTCCTGCTGTCCCCCTGTTGTCTCATTCAAAGGTAGTTTGGACCTCCCTGCTCTGCTGCACAGTGCTGGCACATCTTTCATGAATTCCCACCAGCCATTCTCAGGTTTCTTCCAGCACTGCAGGGAGAAACTCATGGGTGAGGGGTCTTTCCAAAGCAAAGTGTGAGTTTCCAGGCTTGCTCAGGAGGGAAGCTGTCCCTGAGGGAGTGGGTGACAACATGGCCTGTCAGTGTCCATGGCAGGGTGATTGGGAAGGGCATCACCCCTGGGGCTGTATCCCCTCAGGGGATGGAGCTGTAGGCAAGGAAATACACTCCATGTGCAGATCCCAGAGCCTGAGGCTGTGGTGGTGTCACATACAGAGCCCAGGCACTGGGACTGGGAAGGAGAAGGCATCAAAGCCCCGTCTGATCAAAAACACAAAGAGGCAGCCAATTTTCTCTCCACCAAATTCTTCACCTCTGATGTTTACAGTGATTAAAAAGCATGGTTGGGAAATGTAATCCTGAAGCGAACAAATAGATCAAAGGAAGGAATTGCAGCTTGCCTTCCACTGTAGATAACCAAGCTCTCAGCTGGTTATAACTTCTGTGATTGTCTTGTAGTATTGGTCTGAGTCCTACACCTAAGGCTGGTCTCGTGTTTTTGGCTAAAACTGGAGTTTAATTTTTTGAGAAATATGTTTTTGGTAGAAAGCATTAGCTTTCCTTGGAAAAAGCCCTTACATTTTTACTAGAACAAACAGTCAGGATTCCATGCCATGAAATAACTGCAAAGGGGAACCATCTTCTCTTTTCTTTCCAAATGTGTAGGAATCAGGGTAGGTGTGTTAGGAAGATGCTGGTGGGGAGTGTGTGTGTACAGCCAGAGCTGAGTACCCAGCACAGAGCTCTACATCACTTCTGGCAGGAACTGGGTTTTCTGGAAACCTGGGGAACCAGAACTGCTGGAGTAGAAAATGCTGTCTAGTAAAAATACTGAAATAAATAAATAGGACAACATACTGTATTGTTGTTATACTGTTAATTGAAATATATTTCTAGAGAAATTAATATCATTTAAGACCCAAGCCAGTAACCTTGTAGACTCAAAAAGAATTTTTTAACCACACAGGGCATTGCTTTAAATTCAGTTGATGCCAGGTTGGGGGAGATTTTAGCAATCAGAATCGTGCCCTGTGTGAAAAGCAGTTTTCCCACACTGATGCCCTTAGATACCTGCAACATAAGACATATTTCAGTCACTACCAGCAGCAGCAAAGGGATATCTGCTGTTGTTCTCCCATCACCCAAGCACCAGCCCCTCACCTGGGTGTTTGTTGACAGTCCAGGTGCTCAGGGGAAGGAGTGGGGCTCTGCATCACCCCTGGGGTCACCAGGACCTGAGGGCTTCTTGTGGGTGATCCCATGGATGCTGGAGTGGTGCCTAACAGAAGATTTCCTGGGATGATTATCCTCTGTGGTGGTTGTCTGCAGGGCCAGTACAACAAGAGCAGAGAGAAGAACCCAAGAAGGACCAAAAAGAAAGTTGGAAAGACTCCTGAAAGCTGTGGATAGGATTTATTGCTCTGGAAAAAGTTATGCAGAGTTTTTTGGATTACATTATTGCAGAAAAATACCTCAAACTGATTCATTTCTAAAGGAGAAGGTCCTTCCCCTCGACAGTGCCCACTCCATACACTTTCCCTCACTTTCTTTTTTCCTTTTTCAGCAGTAGACATCACTTTCCCCTCTCTTCCTTGAGCCCAAAGGTCTCTGTTGCTCCTTCTAAGCACAGCTTATGCAATCTTTCCAGCACAGACCTTCCTGCAGAGTTACCCTGTAGTTTCTTGGACTTGACGTGCTGTCCCATATCGTGAATACATCTAAATTAAATTAGATACTCTTCAGGGGCAGCAACTGGCCACATGATAGAAACAGTTCCAGCACATGAAATGATATGGCTGACGTCAAAACCATATTGTTTGTTTACAAACCCACAGTTGGTTCAGTTCCTTTCTTTAAAATCCTTCAGATTCAACTATAATTCCATCATAAACATAGGTTTCTAGTGCTCAAATGTGGACAAACAGAGCAATGTTTGGTGCCCTTGCAAGATTAGCTATATCCAGTTTATAGCTATGGGTGGAATTGAGAAGGGTTGGGGCTTTTTTTTTTCCCTTGTAATTTTTTTTTAATGCCATCACTGAAAGTATGTGAAAAACAAGCTGTTTTATGCATCTAGTGAGACTCAAGACTAACACTGGGAGAACAGGCTGCTTGCAGGCTGCTTGTGCTTGACAGCTTCCAGGACGGGAAGGGGACGCAGGGGAAATGAGTTGAAATGATCTCAGTCCACGTTCTATTTACAGAATTTATTTCACAAGACTTAATCCATTAAGTATTACCTTGGCAGGGGCAACCCAGAAAGAAAGCAAGAAAGACGTTGCTATTCTCCATAAAGAACAGGCAGCTAATCCACGTCTCCTCACCAAAAAGTGAGCCCTCACCAGTCATCCTTCTATAGAAAGCCTCCTGAGGAACAGATAATATCGCTAAACTTCTGTATTTGTGTTCTGTGGCAAAGACAGTATTAGCATTTGCAAACTGAGAGGGAAGAAAATGCCACAACTTGCACGTTTTGAATTACTTTCCAACGTTATTGCAGGGATGTGCAGGAAGGGAATTAGAAGAGAATGTATCCTTTTACAAGATCCATTTCATCTCTTGCTGAAAATAGAAGTAGATATTGTGAGCTGCAGGGTTTTTCATTATCTCATTAGGTAATATGAGTCATTAAGTCTAATTAATACTTATGCAGTGATTTGTAAAATGCTATAGAAGTGCTCACGGGTCCTGTTAAATAGTAGTACTTGGTTGTTAAGGAAATTTATTTTAAAACCAATTCAGCATCTGCTGGGTATGGGGAATGAGAGGTCGGGCCTCATTTATGGTAAAACCTTGCTCTTATCCCTGCAGGACTCCCTTGTAGCTTTGCTCCTGGTAGTGATGGGAAGGTGGTGGCAGGACAAGGCTTGGCTGGCTCTGCTCAGCTCTGCTGGAGTCAGAGAGAAAGTCTCCCTTAAATTAAACTGTGCAGGAGCCCTCTAATAAGGGAAGGAGGGAACTGCAGGGAGGAAAAAGGGAGAGAAAAGATCTACCAGACCTACTTTATAGGGGTGCTGTGAAGTGAACAGCCTGAAATTCTCCCCTTTGGGGATACACTCCAGGGGGGGATGGAATTAGCCAAAGTTTATGCTTCTTGAGGAAAAGAACTCATTTGGAGTAGTTGGTAGAGGAACCGTTTTTTGACTTGGCTTCTGCTGGTTACTACAGAAGCCTCTAGGATTGTATCTGGGCTTTGTTTTAGGGTTTTCTAGGAACAGTCATGCATCAGGGAAGGTCCCTTAGTGAAAATAGGGCCCATTGTTGTCCTTGTGCTCATGGCTTCCAGCTTTCAAGGAAAAGAGAGGTTGAATGTTTTTAAGATAACCCCACACCTATCTTTTAATTCTGGCTTCAAGGCAGCATGAAGGAATTCACATGTGGAATGTTACAAGCCTGATTTTTCAGTGGTTTGGCTGAGTCCCTGAAGTCGTTGAGAGATTCCATTTATTTTTCAGGTAATCACTCTGTGCTGCTTTGAAAACACTTGGAGGTGATAATTTGAAATATTTCTCTGTGCTCTGTAGGTCAGAAATCAGGACATGGCCATGAATTCTGCTAAATATTGCTATTAAAATAGAACCTCCACTCAGCAGGATCAAAGCAGGAGCTATGAGGCATTTCTGAACAGAGCCCCTGGTTGTGCCAGTACTGTTATTTACTTATTAATCACATTTTTACCATGCTAAGCTGATTCCAGGGAATTCTAAGACAGGTAAAATAAAATAGTATTTGCCTTAAACTGCTGTCCCTTAGCTGAACTAATGGAAAGGATGAGTGAAATTCCAATTTAGGGAAAGGAAACAAAATAATAGAGCAGGATAGTATAATGCAAACTATGAAAAACTCTCCCAAGTTTGGGCAGAATGGTAGACTGATACTTGATTTTGTTGAAGAACCCCCCTTTTGCTCTGGCATTGGTAAAGCCAGTAAAAAATGGATCAACAAATAGTCTGAACTGTTATAATCCTTTAAAATATGTTATGTACTAAGACATTTAAGTTACAATTCAATTTAGCATGTTAAGAAAAATGTGAAGGGTTTTATCTTTCCAGAAGAATTACTAATTTCAAAAGGTGGGGAGTCTCTGTAGTATTGAATGACACTCAAAAATATAATCTTTGGAGGTGGTTACAAACTTCTTTGTACCTGCCAGGTTTCACCATCCTCCAGCCCTGCACCAGCTTTATATTTGTACAGTGGCCCTTTGAAGGTCTCTCCACGTCACATTGATTTTCTGAGCCCTCTCTTGGACAAGTTAGGTCAGTGTTGACAGATTGGTAAAGGCTGTTCTCATGAGCAACAGGACCTGGCTCAACTACATACAAGTATTTGCACTGTTGAAACAGCTCTCTATAAGTAAGTGCTTTCAGGCTTTCATAACTCCTGCTTCAAAATATTTTTGGCATTTGTAAACATGGCTTATGGAGAAACACAGTTTTGAGCACAGGAAGAATTTGGTGTAAGTCACTTCAGAACTATTCTGATCAGTCCAAACAAACAACATTCAGCACTTGAGCACCAGGTTCGTCGCTTTTGACCTTTTGGTGTGGGTATAGTTTGTTTCATGAGCAGTGACTGCAGCACACTGAGTTTCAAGAGGGGTCTAGAAAGGAAGTAGGGACACCGTCAAAGGTACAATACTGACTCTATAATGCAAAAGGGAGAAACACGTGGTGGGGAACTCACTGAATAACAGGGAATATTTGATTTAATGTAGCAAAGTATGACATGTTTATGCTGGTCAGCCCTCCAGCAGCCAAAGCCAACTGGCAGCACTGCCACTTCAAGCAAGATCCTTTTCAGATTTCCTTTTCAGATCTCTTCAGCTGAACCTGCTAAGCCTGACCATGAGTAACTAGGTGGGAAATCTTTGGTAAAGAGCTCTGTGCTGGTGAGAGGGTGGGCCCCACATGGGAGGAACAAACCTGTCCTTGGGGAGGGAACAACAGCAGTGCTGGCTCCTGCAGCCTCTGTGTGCCCAGGTCTGTGCCCGAGGAGGATGAAGTACAGAGGACAGGAGAGTGGGTGAGCTGGGGGGGAAAGCTGTAGATAAATAAAGATACATCCCCTTTCTATCATCAGTAGGAGTATTCCCAAGGCTTGTTCTGCTTGTGGGAGGAGAAAAGCCAGCATGAAAAGAGCAGCTGTTTAGCAGCCCCAGTGCTGGGAGTGGACCTCATGACTGTCCTTAGCTCCATGGAGGCTTTCTTCCTCCAAGGTAGAAACTCTTTCCTTCTAAGACTGCTTTCATCCCTGCCCAGGAGACTGTGGGTGTCCATGGGGCGCCATAACCTCATTCTCTTCTATGGAAAAAAAAACCCAACCAACTTCTAAAAATATTGTCTATGTCAGTATTGTCTATGCCAGTGTGACTATGAATCAGTGGTCAGAGCTGCGAGGGAGAATTACAGCCTTTTCTCCCTGTTCTTTGCCATGGACAGCCCCAAGTACTGTGACTGGGACTAATGTCTTTTTTAGAATCTACCTCAAAGTCTCCTCAGGGGGCAGGGACCTTTCTTATGGGTTAAAAATCAGCTTCTTTAGGTGAGATCTTAAGGAGTGCAAGGAGGCAATGCAAAGTTTCAAACTCTGCAGAGCAGCTGCCAACGCAAAGGTCACACAAGGTTGTGGTTACTCCCACTGTGCTCTGCAAAGGGCTCTGTGCACCAGCACAGGCTGGGATTGCAGCAGGGCCAGCACAGAGACAGGGAAGACACGGATCCACCCTGTAGCCATGTGGTTTTCGCAAGTTTTCTGGCACACACTGGCCTCTGTTCCAAATCCTAAAGGAGCTCTGGTGGAGACCTGCCATCCCCATTCAAAAACAAAGGGATAGGATTTTGTTCCCAATAATACCCTTGAACTGAGAGGAAAGTAACCATCACCCACAACCAATCCCTAGTAAAGCACCTATAGACTCTGAAATCTACAGAGTGCTCCATTAGTGCCCACTGTAACTCTTAGCTTAGGTAGGATATTCCTTTATTTCTCCTTGTTTATATCATATGAGAAAACTTGTCCTTCTCCATCTCCAAGGACAGATTATAATTTTTTCCTAAACCCCTGTGTTCATTGTGGGGGGTTGGACTAGGTGACCTTAAAGATCCCTTCCAACCCAAACTATTCTATGATTCTAGCCTTCTGTCTCACTCGTTGCTGGAGGCTGATGATGCTAAATCACATCTCCTCAAAAGCCTTTATTCTTTGTGTAAATTAGCTGATAGCTTCCTTCTACTGATGCAAGTCAAAACAATGCTTTGGCTGGCAGAATTATGTGGAATTCTGCCTCATCTGTTTTTTGCCTCCCATCAACAAACTCGTATTTCCCTAACAAGTCCTCAGATCTGGCAGTTTTCCAGGGTTTCCCTTTTTGGTAGGCAGCAATAAGGAAGGGAATCTCATCTTGCTGCCAACTCACCCACTTACAGCATGAATTGGGAAGGGATCAGAAAGCCTTTCCTTTGACTGCCTCAGAGAGAGAAGGCACTGGGAGTTCAGCTGGAGGCTCTGCCTGTGAGATGTGGGTCATCAAGACGAATTAGAGAGCAAACGCACCCTGTCACTTTTCCTCCTGCCTTTTTTACCCTTCATTTAAGCAAATTTAGGTCCTGGTGGTGCACAGACAGCCTTTGAAAGGGAGATATTGTGTGTATCTCCCAGGCAGGTGCAGTCTGACTTCCCTGTCTGTGCTCTGGTGCAGGGTGGAGGTACAATGGCAGGAGAGGGAACATTCCAGTGACCACAATCGCTGGCCCTTGGCCGGCTCTGCCAGCCTGGGTGCCAGTTGTGGTGGTGGGTTTTGCATAGCTGTGGATTTGATACCAGGCTAGCTTGCCAACTGGCAGCATGAGCTGGGTGACTTTCAACTCCACAAATGCCATGCCAGCATCTGTTTCTCATCCTACAGCATTTTAAATAATGCACATTTCCAGCTGTCTTCCCCTTCCTTCCCAATTCCAGAACGCAGCTTGCTGGTTTTGTGCGTTGCTCTGGGCTGCATTTCCAGGCTGTGTAGTTGGCATGCAAGGCAAAGCTGGTCAGGGGGCTGCAGGATTTGACGTGAACTGTCCATGCCCTTATCCTCCAGCACAGATCAGAAGAAATCCTCAGCTGTGAGGAGTCCTACAGCTTGTGGAATGCGTTAATTAAACAAGAATCTCTGGAAGAGGTAAAGTGGTAGAGGTCCTCTGCAGATAACTTGGCAGCTCCCTAATACAGTATTCATGGCTTCGAGTCTCTCTGGGGAAAAAAAACCAAAAAACCCTCCCCAACTTTATAAAAGGTTTTTTAAAGCTTTCCAGTAAGAATGTATTTGAAGAACGCAGCGAAGGCTGTGGAATCATGCTGCTCCCAAGCAGAGGAAAGATTAAATTCCAGTGCTTTGTTTGGGGTAAATTGCTGACCTTTGTCTTCAGCATTAAAGCCATCTGAAGAAAACCATTCCTGGCATACAACGAGTTGCTTTTGCTGGATTCTTTCCTACATACAATGTAATAGTTTAATATGAATATAGCAGGAAGCAAGGAAAATTGAAAGCATAATTCATTTTGAATGGCATGATGTAAGAGATGATTTCTTTTAAGGAGCTACAAGGCAGAGGGATGAACATTGAATATTTTAAGTCGGTTCTTGGAACAATCCTGTAATGGACTTCCCCATCCCTACCTCCTCTTAGGACTGTAAGGTCTATGTTTCCTGCTAGTTCTCTTTTATAAATTTATAGACTTTAAGCCTTAATCAGAACAGTTTTACTTATCAGGTTGTAAAAATCCTTTATATCCTGTCCCAGAAAGTCAATAAGTGTTTGCTTATTCAGCTCAGTAACAGTTCCCTATTCTGCTTTCTGGGCAGATTTACTCAATATCACTGCAATTTCTACCCACTGAGCCAATGTCTCTAGGCACAAACTCCTCCTGCCACATTACGACTAAGCCTTGTCTACAGCAGCCTTACAATTTCCCAAATTTCTCCTCCCCTTCAGAGCCTGGGAAAGCAGATGGACCCTACAGAGTGACCTGGGGGGAGGTCATGAAATCCAGGCTGTTAGAGCTGAAGTGGGGAAGTACATTCCAGAGCAGACAAGCCTTGCACCAGGAGTGTCAGCAGAGCTCCAGCCCACACCGCTGAGCCGATCTCCAGCCACTGGAGTGACACAGCCTGGGGCAGGGGACAGCAGATGTCTGGTATTATGGCTGTTTCCACTCAAGCTGGAACTCAGCTCTCAGCTAATGACAGCTATGGGAACCCTGTGCAGTGCAGGGCTGAGCAGGGCACCCGGCAGGAAAAATCTATTGCAAAGCGTCCTGCTGCTCTCAGCCATCTGAAAGGGGAGACGGGCAGCCAGCAGAGGCAGAGTCCCTGCAGAGAGCTCCATAGTCAAATGTCAAGCCCACGGTTTTGTCATCAGCCATAAGGAGAAAAGCACTTAGCAAATCCAGCCTAGCCCTGAACCTGAGTGACAGAGCAGCCTCCTTCAGTCTGGCTTCTCATAAGTGCTGACTTTTTCATTGTGTTTTAGGAAATCAGTTTTATTCCTCACCTCAGGCTTGAAAGCACCAGTTAATGTCTCTGAATCCTATTAGATTGGCCTGTCACTCAGCTGCCTAAGAGTGTATCCAGTGACATACAGATGTGATATTTTGTCAGAGCTCTGCATGTGAAATAAAGCTAGGGATGGTGTAGATCTCCCATGGACATCCTTGGGGTCAGAGAATCAGGGCTTGGCATTGCTCTGCAGCTTCTGTTGCTGAAGAAGGGGAAGACCATGTGGTCAGTGTGCTGTAATAAATATTGCTGACCTATCTGAGGGAACTGCTGTGGGTGAATTTTTATCTGTGGCCTGGAGGAGGTTGTCAGTCAGCACAAGGAATGCGGACTCTGGGTCGTATTCAGCCCTGGAATCAAACAGATCACAGTTAAAGGTGAGCTATGGCCATGGTGAAAGACTGTGCTCTAATTCAAGGCAAGGAAAAGTGAATACAAAACCTAATGTCTCAGGCAGCTTGAGATGAGTAGGAAAACATTACTGCCACCATAAAAACCCATCATGAAAAGGCAAGATCAAATGGAGAAGTGTAAAACCAGTACCACAACAGGCATTCTGCTTTTGGGCTGGTGGATGTTCTCATGATCTTTTGACTGAGTTAACAGAATCTCTTTGCGCAGGGCCCTTGCCAAGCAGCCCATGAATTACAGGTGTGATTGCACATGGTTAATGCAGTGGGCATGGGAGCAGCCTGAAAAGAGTGGCAGCACAGGCCCGTGAAGACGCAAAAGGAGCAACCAGTGTTTCTGAGAGGATTCCCCCAGCCTCAAGAGGAACATGCCAGGGTGTTTCATGCTGTTGCCCACTGCAGCTGGGATAGCCTAGCAGGCATTTATTTCAAAGTGTACATGCACTGTCATTTCATGGTGTTGATCTATGCTACTTTAAAATAGAATGCTTAGAAAATGGATCATGGTTGGACCTCCTGGTCTCTAATTTGCAGCAAGTGAAATTTATGCCCCTATTAATTTTAGAGAAAGATTGTTTTAAGGCATTGTCCCAAGCATTTATTCTTAGTATTAATGACCTACTGTAGCTCTTTGAAACCTCTGCTCTTACTCAGGACTCAACAGCCAAGTACTTATGTACAGTTAGATTTGTGGGGTCCAGAAATGAAGTCAATGCCATACAGCTGGACTGATGTAGAGCTGTAAGACAGACAAAAGTAAAAGGTGGTCTCTGCCTTAACTGTGGGCAGTAACAGGGTTTGTTAATCAGTGATTTCTTACCTTCCCTATTTATAATTTTGTTGAACCCAAGTATATTCCAACTGAAATGTTGAGATTTCATGGAGATTTTAAAGCTCTTGCTTACTGAGCTTTTCAAAGTCATTGGGCTCCTCTGAGTACATGCTGAAAGACATGGTCTGTTCCAGGTGTTTTCAGTTATTTAATCAGAAAATTATGTGAAGGCTGGAGTGAAGAATGCAGGGAAATCTGATAAAAAACTTAGGAAGATAACAAATTAAAATATTGTCTCACAAGAATGCTGAATTGGGAAAAAAAGAGAAGCAGACCATTTCAATTATATGAATTATCTGATTTGGAGAACTTCACAGTACAACAGTTCCCATTGAAATCAAGGGGCTTTGTATGAATTCCTGGACTATCTTGCAACATTTGTAAGACTTTTCACAATGATGGATGAAGAGGGGAATTATCTGAATAATGTGCTACAGTACTTTCAGTGAGTCTGTGCCAAGGGCAGCACCAGGTGACAGGATGGATGAAATCAGACTGGTCAACACAGACACCTAAGGCAAAGGGAGCGTTGTCTTGGGTCTGTTTGGTGGAAATACCATTTGTGGGAGACACAAGCAGATTATTCCACACTTCAGCCAGGTCTCACCACTCTCACTGACCTAATTAGTCGCAACTGATGAGAGTAACTGAAGCCAGTTTTCTTAATTGTGCTGGAAAATTTACATTTTCCTTCTGCCATATTTTTGCTGACTTCCTGGTGGTATTTGCACAAGCCGTTGTCGTTGAACAGTGTAGGTTGGTTCTGGGGAAAGTAAGGCAAGTCAGCCATGCTCATGATGTTGACTGTGTGATTCAAAAGTGGTTTGGCCACTCCTAAAAAATGAAGAAAGAAAATTCTCCTGGTCCTTGGCAGAGGATAAGGTGACAACTTTCCAAACACTCTGATTTCCTTTTGTCTGAAGTCCAACATCCAAAAAATGGGGAGGCTGTCGTCACATTTATGAGTGAGTTCATTTGAGAGCACAGTGATCAGTCAAGGGAAGCTGGCCAACAGGGCAGGGTGGAAAAGGGACCTCTTGCAGATGGTTGTTTGGTTTTTTCCCTGGGGGACATTGTGGGGACACTCCAAGACAAAAGACACTTGCTGTTATCCACAGCAAATGTTCTCCAAGTGCTCCACCACGTTTGGCAGTTGTAGCCAGGGTCGACTCAACTCTTGATGTTGCCCAGGACTATAAATTCTGGTCTGTGTAGTTTGTTGGGAGAGGGATTATCAGAGGAGATCTTTTACTTTAGCTTGTCTCTGCTCTGCTTGGGCACTGCAGCCTATATGGAATTTCTTATTTAGAGTAGGATGTTAAATGTAGTGTCCTGGCTAAATTCCAGTCTGGGTGTTTATATTCTGCTCAATTAAATGCCATTGCTGGATCATTATGTGAAAGCAAACTGTGGTGCTTGTCCTTTGCTAGTAATGTATATACCCTTAAGACCTGATTTATGGAGAGGCACATCAACCCTCCTCTGAGGATCACAAAGTCATGATTCACATCAATAATGATAGTGTGCACTAGACCAGACCTTGTGGATTCTTTTTCTTGTTTTTTTCTTGGTAATCTCAAGGTTTATTTTCTTGCTTTTGCAGTATTGTTGCTTTTCCTGCAGTGTTAGTGTCCCTGAGTTATCACATGATGTATCTCCAGCATGCTGCTGTACCACAGGTCCACACAGTGGGGGAAGGATAAAAAGCCAGATCTTTTAAATCAGGGTAGTTTCTCAAATGCATATTTCTTCAAGAGGCTTGTTTAGTCTGTTTCTGTTTTGCCAGGATGTGTGTGTTTTTAGGAGTCTCCTCCTTTCCCTATTTAAGTCATGATTCTCTTTTGCTACATCAATAGTAGTGGTTGAACCTGAGAAGACTTGGAAGGTGTCTCTGACAGGCATCCAAAAGCAATGAATATTTATTTGTATTCTCTAAACCTTTCCACTCATCGGGGTAGGACTGTCCTGTTTTTCTGTGTTTATTCTGTGCCTAGCACCATGCTCCCTTCCATTTGGTCCTGTGCCATGATTCGCCATTAGCACAGTAAAATAATCTTTATTAGTAAAAATGCTGCAAATTATTAACAGGAAGAGTGAATGAGGAGATATGAGTTTGCATTCCCCTGCATTGCTGCTTTGGGAGAAGGTATCTATTCCAGCAAGGCAGTTCTGCAGAGATACAGTAGGGATCTACTCCTGTCTTCTCTTTAGGTCTTGCACCAGAGGCATAGCCACAGGTTTCCCTTCTTTGCATGCCAAAAACCAGGTATTTAATTTTTAAAATTATTGATTGAATGATCTCATTTTCTAGGTGCAAAGAATGGTAGAAATGGTTGAGCTGTAGAGCAGTGGTTTGACTCAGCCATATCAGATGTACCGACCTATTGAAACATAACAAGAATCCAGGTTTTGCCTAAAAAGGATGTGTGCCATGAGATGGAGAATCAGTTGCAGATCTCATTAAGGCCAAGTACACTTATTTTATTTTTACCTTAAGCATAATTAATTCAAGAAGCTAGTTCCACAGGTTATATTTTTAGATTCTCCTGGGCTGAGATGAGAAAGAAAAAAGCTGGTCATTTCCTCATAGCTGGGTTGCAATGAACAGAACAAAAGCAATGATTTCTGAGGGGGGACTGATGGCTCCAGCCTTCTTTCATAAAGCAGCTGGAATTCACATGTGAAGGACAAGTCTTCATATGTGTTCTGAAAGCAGTTGTGCTGTGACTTGCATAACGTGTAGCTCCATTTCCCAGCAGTTTCATGCACACTGTTGCTGGCAGAATCCAAGACCACAGCTCTAATGGCAAATTCACATGGGAGCCAAACGTGCCCAGCCAACCTCCAGCTGCCTTCAGATCCTTTGACTGAGGAACGCTGGGGCTGTACGTCTGTTTTTTCACACGGGGTTGGCCCCATCCAGAGGGTCAGAGCTGTGTTAAGGATGATGCTGGTCGTGCACAGGCAGTAAAATGATCTTGCCCTGCAAGTGCTACTTCCTAAGTTTTCTTCTTGACTTCATCTCCACAGATGAGATCAGTGGAAAGGAAGATGGGGAGGGAATAGCATGGAGATTGCAAAACATGCTGGGAGAAATGTACTTTTCCATGCATGTCTTGCTTGCTGGACTGCACATTCCTCTTTCCCTGATGACAGTATTATGTGCTGGGTTTTGCTGGTAGCTAGGCAGCTACCCAAAGCAACAAATCCAGGTGCCAATGAAACTTTCCGTCGACTGAAGTGGGTTCAAGGGCAGCAGTAACAACTCACAATTCAGTCTCTTCTGAGGCCACAACACAAGGTCCCATGCAATATTTTTAACTGCAAATTATTCCAAAATCTCTCTCAAAACATAATCTGTACTTCATGCTGTGCATCTGTACCAAGGATTTAGAAGAAAAATGGGTTATTAGTACCTAATTTACATTTTATGTTTTATGCTTCCTGGCAAGTTAAAGCTGTGGTCAATGGTTCGGCCCCAAATGGCCTTTCATTACTCAGGCTGTCCAGACATTCATAACCTTATGAGTCCTTACCAAAGAGGCTCAGATTTGTGCCAGAAGTATTGGGAGAAGAGAGGGCTCATGTGGAATATGTATAATGTAAGAACTGAATAGAATTCAAGGAAAGTAAGGTAATATTAATCCCTGATAAGATGAGAAAGATGCTTAATTATTACAAATCATGAAATTATACAAAACATTGCAGTCAGTCTTATTTTTCCTCATCTTCTGCTCTTTTATGTTTATCTATTTAGGCTGAAACTCTGGAAATAGAAGCTGCTTGTGTTTTGGTTCCCATATGACCCTCAAAGATAGCATCCTCTCAGAGTTTTGCAGTCAATATCCAGTGAGGCTCCCCAAGTCAAGGTCCCCAAACACCAGCAGGAGGACAGAACTGGCCCTGTAACACAGGATAAATAATACCAACACTTCTCCCAAAGCCAAACCTTCTGAGTAAGGGTTGCTGTTACAGGTGGGCTGGGTAGCACCAGCCATTATTGAATTTGTCCAATATTGCACATTAAAGATTAAAATCTTGCCAGAGTTATGTAGACTGAAATTTTCCATGCTGGATATTTTCTGTGGTACATTTTTTCTTTTTTCTTTTTTTCCTACTTTTTAATTTTGTTTTATTAACACTAACAGTCTGAAGGTGGAAGCCAAGATTGATCAGAAAGACAAAGAAGGAGCATCAGTATGATGAGGGAATGAGCACTGGTGAATTAACATCATAATAACTATTCCTTAAATATCCAGGCTAAGTATGAGATCTGTTGCAGTTTCAGAGGATGTTAGTTGCATTGCACATTGCTGAGGGAGTTGAAAAAGTTTAACGGTGTTTTGCTGTAACTCATCTACCTGTTCATCCTCTCAGTCAAAAATGGAAGAGGCCATTATGGTGCATTTCAGGGAAGGATCCCATCTTGAGGATCTCTCTATGCTTTTCCCTCCAGTGAAAGAAAGCAGACACTTCAGACTGAGACTCAAAGTTTTCCAGATGTCTCCCAAAGGGAGACATCCCTTTGGAGATGGGAGAGCTGTGGCAGAGTTGCTGGTGTGCAGTAAATCCATATCCCACCTCTACTGCTACAGACTATCAGTGTAGGAGAAGTGATGGGATCAGATGGATGGAGAAATTGGGACCCATTATATAGAGAGATTGAGATTGACTGTAGAAGTGGAGGAAATTTGCTCATCTTGGAGGAATTAGAATGGAGGAGCAGTGCTGCTGGAGAAGATGGCAAAAGTTAGGAAGGGAGGGTGAAAGAAAAAATAGGACAGTTGTGGTCCACAGAGTCCATAGAACCCAGGATGATCAGCCAACACAATTCACAGCTTCCTTCCCAGCTCCCAGCAGCACAAGCAGATACACTGACAGCCCTGTGTCAGCTCTGATGGTATGGGTATCACTGTGAGTGTCAACATGATGGAGTTTCTGTTTCAAAGAAAACTTAGGAAAGAGCTCAAGAAAAGCTGTGTTAAAAGAACATTCTTCAAGTTGCCAAGTTGAAAGTTCCCAGCCTTTTGTGTAAACTCTTCCAAATGCGCAAGATTTTCTCCACTGGTCCACAGCAGGTTTTTTTTTTTCTTCAGTTTTTTTCAGTTCCTTAAAAGCTTAGGAAGTTAAGCATGCAAAAATATGTGTTAAAACAATGAGCTCCTAAAATAAATTTTATATTAAAGCTGCCTATGCTGCTTAAATTCATCTTTCTGTATATATATCAAATAATTAATTTTCTTCCCCAGGAGCCCTAATGCAGTCAGTTCAAAAGGCCTCAGTTAGTCTGGGGCTGGAACTGGGTTGTCTAATAAAGGAGCATAGAATGGCTGACTCATTTACTGCATGAGGTAAAAGGTGTGTGATAAATTTAAATGGGGATTTGCAGCATCAAAGGAAATGGTCTCATAGCCAAAGCAATTGAATAGCATACTAAGGAACTGGACAGGGATAGATCTTATGTGATGACAGGCAAGTCACTTAAAATTAGTTTTTCACAGTTGGCCTCTAATTGTGCTTTTTCCATTTTCTGAGTAGTTGCCTTGAGATTTTTGAGTCTCGGTTACCAGCCTGTCCAACTGAAGCAAATGGAAGGTTGGCTTTGGACAGAGAGAACAGCATTTAAAGTTAAATACACAGAAAATCAAGCAGCACCAATCAGTGGACACTTTTTACCTTAAGGTTTATGTATTCCAGTTCCCTATCTGCAAAATTGGAGTCTCTGTCTCCCAGAGGTGGGGTGCAAATAAATCCATGAATACACCTGAGGTATGCAAAGGCTGCACTGGAGAATGTCACAGAAAGGTCCATGGGGAAATGAATTACTATGTCTTCAGAGCAGGCCTGACTGGTGTGCAGTAAATACAGTCCAGGGCCACACACTGAAGCAGAGGAGAGGATCAAACACTGAATAGCTGCTCATTATTAAGCACTGTCCATTCTGTTTGCTGAATGAGGCAAACACCCTGTGGGAAAAGCAGTTTGCAGTGATGTAATTAAAGACTGTACCAGAATGCACACACAGGGAGCAGTGGCATTCAGGCTGCACCAGCAACTTTAATTTAGGTTTTTCCCAGGTTCTGAGGCTTAGCTTTGCAACCTCAATCACGTTCCTGTAATAATTTGGGATGCATCGACATAATGCTGCAGCTGAATTCTTCCTTGTGGAATATTATGTCTTAGAAAAAAAGATATTCCATAATCAAAAGTGAATGTGTTGCATTACTTCCTGTTTGCTCCCCATGCTGCTACAGATAATTGCTTCTTTCCTGCGGGTGGAATGAAGACTGTTGAAGTCCAATGGCCTCAACCATGGGCTGCTTATTCAATGTGGCATGTAAGCAGCAGGGATTTCCTTGTCCCTGGCTGGAGACCTGCATACTTTACCTCTTCCATTGCAAGTAGGATGAAATTAATCAGTGTTGGTTTTCTCAGCAAGCAGTGAAATTTCAACCACTGCAATGTCGGAGGAGGAAGACTCCTCAAAGGGGACCAGGAGAAAATGCATGAATGAGAAGTTCCTGCCAAGACACGAACACTACACTTGAGTGTGTCTGAAAGGTTGGGCGCAGAGAGTAAATAAGCCCTATGACAGGTCTAGCCTAAATACCCAGCACTTCCATGGCAAGTAGCCCATACTTTCACCGACCTTGGCATCCAGACGAGGATAATATTTTTGCAAGGATGAACTGCACTCGAACAATGTCTCTAATGTTTCAGTGTCGATGCAAGCATGCTTTCCTTTCAGATCAGCCATGTGGCTCTTCTTTTCCATCCCTTTCCCCCTTTTCCTTTCAGAGAAGTACATTTTATGTGTCTGCTGAAGAGGAAATCCCTGTCTTCTGTAGAGTTCCTGGACTGAGGACCCAGAAGACAGTGCACCTCAGTCCTAGGAATGGAGCTGTTAAGCCTTAGCTGATGATTCTCTTCCAGCCTCGTGCACTGTGCTGAGTGTTCCCATATCTCACTCTCACAGGAGAACCTCCCATCTCTAAAGTGATAATTGCACACAGCAATCCTGAATTCCATTTTTTGAGAACTCCCAGCAACTGTTGCACTGACTGATGAGGTGACAGGAGCAGTCTGTCTGTGCACATGGGACACAGAATATTGCTGGTGAAGCCACAGCTTGCTCTGAATATCTGTGCTACCCATTCTGGAGGTCAGCATGAAAGTACAAGCACAAGAGGCTACTCTGCTTGGTAGAATTGAAGGGGCAATCCAAATCTAAGTGGATGCCCCATAAAAGTGATACTTTTCCTCATGTCTGAGCATCCCTTTACATTTACAGGCTCAGAGATGATGCCTCACACAGGAGGGAAGGTGGTGTCACCCAACTGAGAAAAGGGAGCATGAGGAGTTGCACAGTTCTTATTTCTGGCTTCATCCACCTCACTTCCTCATATGTTATTGACCAGAATAACTTGGGAATGGATTTCTCATGTAGTTGTGAGGCTGCTTTGCCATGCCAGAGTTACTCCTTGCTGTGTGTCACTCTGGTATAAAAGTTTATGAGAAAACCAGATTAGATTTCAGTGTATCCAGTTGATGTATTTGAGAAAAGCAATGTCTTTGTGGGTCAACACCTGGCTGGAAAGGTGCTGAGGAATGCTTTAGGCAAGCATTAGGGTCTCAGTTATTCATTTATTTCTTCAGATACTTTCAGATGTTGAAAGTATCCTCTTGCAAATGAGAAGTAAAATGTCTAAATACGTTTTCAGCATCTAAAAATCCTATCACTGCTTACGAGGTAGACAACCCTACTTCAAGTTCCTATTAAATTTGCCTTTTGTTCACTGAAATATTTTCAGTAACTTTGTAGGTGATAGTCTGGGCTTCTTGTTTTGCAGATCTGAACACCATTATTTTGTGTTGCTGGATATTTGTAGGTGTATGCTGAAATTTAGGAAACAAAATGGGGAAAAAACACTTCATAAGGGTAAGATGTTTTTCTTATGACAGTGTGAAAATAAACGAAGAAATGACCAGGAAAAAAAATAGATAAACTGAAAAAATTCAAATACTAGAATAACTTTTAAAACTGCAAAAGTTTTCACATGTTTTCCCTATGACAGTCCAGTTTTCATAAGAATGAAGTGGAAATTCTCTCTAAAATTGCCTCTTTTTTTTTTTTCTTTTGTAGACCTAAGTAAGACTGTTCATGGTTTTTGTGTCTGGACACAAGCTGCCACACCCTCTGCATCCATCCCAGTAATTTGGTATGAAGGGATCCCTGTTACTGCAGACTTCTGTCAAAAAGGAGAAAAAAATACTTCCCACTGGCAATCCCCCTCTTGCACAAGTTACTTTCAGTGCATTAGGAGTTTCTAAATGACTTTAAAACTCATTTCCACTCCTCCTATCAATTTTACTCAGCAGCTCAGCTCCTTCACGCCCACTCAGAGGGGGCTGTCTCTCAGCAGGCAGTCAAATCAGCCTGTCAATATAAACCAAGGCAAAGGCAGTGTCTGTATTATTACAAATAAGCCATTTGTCGTGGAGCAAAAGATCCAGTTAAGTGGTAATTTAGCAGTGTTGTCACAGGTCAGTGGTACCCCTTAAAAATCATTGTGGATTGATTATATTTTTCAGTATATTATTGTCTCTGATTACTTAGGTTGGTGGTTAAGGTTATTGTGCAATTTTTTTTAAAGGTTGGGATTGACAAACACTTATAAAATAAGTGGAGTTTTACCAGTGTGGAGTTTAGTTGTACTTGAAGCTTGGAGTTTCAAAACCTCAGGAGGAAAAATTGAAAAAAAAAATACCCAAGAAAATTTAGCAATGAAGTAACAACTAACAGCATCTACTATTCTGTTGAAGGATTCACTAATAAAATGGCTGGGATGCTTAGGACTTGCAGTGACTATTGAACAGCATGCAGAGTAAGTAATCCCTGTGAATAGTTTTATTATGTGCCTGTCAGTAACGTGTGCTGCTTAAATTTGCACTCACAGGGTGGCTCTGTGCACTCTGCCACTTACTGACCTGGTAAAAGTTAGTCTTGAAAAAGGAAAGCTGCTTTGCTTTTTACCTAGGCTGGTTTAGAAGTCAGAGAGTAGTTTTGCAGAAGTCTTTTCGTCTTAAGAAAGTGATTCACAAGATGTCTCCATTAGTTTCCTGGAATTGAGATGTTTATTTTGTGCTATGTACAACAGCAACAGTTCTGTAGATTTCATAACATTAAACATTCAAATTGCAATTTCTACTGAAATTTTCTTTCAGCATGTGTTACCCAGAATGTCACCAGGCAGGAGTCTAAATAACAGCACTAGACAGAAAATAAGTTTGGTATTTCAGTTAAAAACTTTCAGACTGGACATAAAAGTCCCAAATAAAAAAAAAAAATCTCAGTAGCTACGGTCTTTGAGAACAAATCATCCAATTCTGTCATTCCCATCCAAGGCAGAACAAAATGAGAACAACTAAGTGTTTGTTCCCTGAATTTCACAGGGCATTTCTGAGGTGAGCTTTCATATTTCTTTGAGGGATTTTTTTTCCAGTCCTCTGGCCTTGCCACAGAGACATTGTTGAAAGTCATTTAAGAAGATAAAGGCGAACTCCTTTTCTAGCCAGGGTGGTGGTCAGGGTTTTGGTGTGGGCAGCCCTTCCCCTGGGGCTGCACAACTACCACATGAAAGTCCTGGGAAATGTTGGTGGGGCATCTTTGGTGATCAGTGAGAAGTAGTTTGGAAGCCCACCCTGGCCTGAATACCTTTGTGACTGGCCACAGAGACAACTGTTCAAACACTGTGCTTGGGAAACCTCACCAAAGGCATTGATCCAGGGCCATGTGCTTTTCAAATGTAATTTATGGGAATGGAAAGCAGCTTACTACTAGTAATGGTAATTTTTTGACTAGAAGTGTAACACACCTGCCCATCTGTCTGTCAGCCAGTCAGTCTGTCTCCCTGCTCTTTTTTGCTTTTTGTTCCCTTTCTATGCACTGTTATTTTAACTGGCAGCCAAATGTAAAAGAAAGGATGTGTTTAAGAACATGGTACCTAATAATTTAAGTTTAAAAAAAAAAAAAAAAAAGACTTTAAAATATTCCCATTGCACATTTGCAGTCCAGATTTCCTGGCGATTAATCCTGGTGCACGCATTTCCACTGTCCTGCTGGTGTTCACTGTGGAACCAAGAGGTTTGTTCATGTAAATCGTGCTGGACAGAGGAGAGGTGGGAAAACTAAGGTGGGCTTGATCAAAGAGCTACTGGAATTGATGGGAATCATTCTTTCCATCTCAGTTGGTCAGAGCATGGTGCTGATAACACCAAGGCTAGGGTCTCAATCCCATATGGACTGCTCACTCAGAAGCTGCACTTGATGATTGGGTCCCTTCCAACTCAGAATATTCTCTGGTTTTGGCAAGTTTAACAAATGTCTTCATTATTGGCAGCAGTTATTTGTTGTCTTTCCCTGCACCCCATAATTCACACAGCAGCATTTTTGCTTCTCTGAATGAGAGGCTCAGGCATTAATGGCAAACTCCATCTTCTTCAGCTGGACCTTGACCCTTCAGTTTCTGCTTTTGAACACGGGGCTTGGTCAGTGGCCCTTATGGAAGGGATACAGTTGCCTGAATGACTAACTTCTGGAAGATACCAGAAGCGTTGGGGGAGGGCTGGAATAACTCAGCAGAGTTATTTTGTTAGGATGAGAATTTGTCTTCCACTGGCAGACAGCCTGGTCTCAGGGCAGAGCATTTTCTCTTTGCCATCTGACTGTGCTCCTGGCACAAGGCTGGATGACCAAATGTCTCCCCTGTGAGAGCTGAGGGTCCCTCCCCAGGCTCTGGACCCCACTCATGTTTTCCTGTGCTGTGATTATATTGAGCTCACAGGATCTTGTTTGATCCTCCTCCTGCTGCTGCTACAAAAAGGGTGGGTGGGTTGTTATCCCTCCTGTCAAAATCTTTGTCCAAAATCAACAAAGCCCCAAACACGTTTTGGTTCAAGTACTCGTGCAAATGTATTTATGCAACTGCTTGTAGGATTTGACTTTCAAATAGAATTCCATGAGCAAAGCTTCAATGCAGCTGCTTTCAAAAAACAAATGAGAAGACCCATATGTATCACTGAAGTGTATTTAACTGCGAGTTTGTTCCAATATTCTACAAGCATATTTTACATATTGGTCCAACTGGACTGTTTCCATCTCCAGTGTAATGCTGCTGTGATGTGTGGAGTTTGTCCCTGTAGCCTAATGCCATGAAAAGAGTGAAAATAAGGGAAGTTATACAAAGCAAACACTGTCTGCATCTGAATAATTACATTTGGTGTTTGATGATCAGGAGATTAAATTTTGTTTGTTTTAAAAAAGACAGCTGACAAGCAGAGAAAATTAAGTTGGCAGGACTTAAAACCAGTTTGGGGTAATTCCATTGTCTCAAGTAAGCTTGATTGCATTCTTATTTTTAATTAATTAAACTTAGATAGTCTGTGCCAGAACCACTCTTGCTATAACAGCATAGATGAGGGTCTCCAAGTCTTTTGTAGAAAATCCTATATTCAAATGGAAGGAAAAAAAAAAACAAAAGCCAAAAATATGTTCTCCCCCAGTATTTCATATGTTAGGTCTAGAGCTTTCCTCAGCAATGAAGGGCTGGTCTGAACTGCAGACTGGGACGAGCTGCTGTTTAGAATGAGGAATCTATCAAGCCACTATCTTGTCACAGGTCATAAGAATTTCCACATTTTATAAAAAAGACAAAGAAAGCAGGTGAAACATTTATGGCTAGAGAGAGTGTGCTTTTGCCACCAGCAAGAGAACTTCATCACGGCCTTTGGCTTCAGAGTTCCTGTCCAGCACCTGCATGCCTCCGGACCTGCCAAGATAAACACTCTCCAGGACAGAGCCTCGTCGTGGTTTTTAATCTCTGGGAAGTGCCAGGTGAAGTTCTGGAGCAGTATAGCAGTTCATGGATAAAAAAGGCTCTGCTGTGCTCTCCTGGACTAAATTTCCTCTCCGGGAGTTTGCATTATGAGTAAATAGCCAGGAGCCACAGGGCCATGCAGCAGCACTCGGGGCTCCCACACTTTAATGGACTTTTTCTGGCCATGCTGCTGGGAGGCAGGCAGTGCCATTAGCCCCATTTTATAAATACAGCATGCCACTGAGGTCTGCAGGGCACAGAATATTGGTTGTGCTGGTAACTGAATTCCCACGGGAGCCTGGATGCTTGTATTAGGCTTTTATAACAGGACTTACTGCCACAGTTTATAGGAATTTTTGAATGAACTGAAATGTGACATTTTTATTCCTGTCTTGTGCTCTCTAACCATCTGGCTTGCCTCACTTTTTAAATGCATTGCTGGAGACAGGGCGAATGAAGAGTCCTCAGCATCTTAACCACAGGTTTCCATTGTAAAACAGCCCCAAACAACAAAAAAACTCCCCAAACCTCAGAAAATAACAGACAAGAAAGAAAAGGAACTTCCCTCCTGTTGCTTCTTCCCATTCCTGCAACATTCCCAAGTAGGCACAATGAAAAAAGAGATCCCTCTCTATGTTACTGTACAGGTTTTTGATCAGGCTCTGCAGTTTAAATAGCAATATCCCAGTTTCTTCATCAGAAATGGTCCCCTATTTTCAGTTTCTCAGAGAGAAAAATCTGATATATTTTCCACTGGGTTCCCAGCAAAGCTCATGAAGTCCTGACTGGCCATGACCTCTCCAGGACTGAAGACCATAGAAAATTAAGAGTAAGAGTAAAAAGGTAATAAGAAGGTCTTCACATGACCCGTCTTGGGGGTTTGATCTTGAACACAAGGATTATCTTTTGTATTGAAGCATTTTCATTAGAGATGGAAAACCATCTTTTGTAGAATGCAAGAGCTAATGTTCAAGCTTTCCAGATTATTCTGAAATACAAGAGCAACACAGACACTGTTAAAAATGCAATCAAAGCAATTTAAATCCTTTTAAAACATCCACAAAGGATCCTTTGATAAGAAGGGACTTTCATCAGCCTGAAAGACTAGGCAGTTTAATGTGTGCTGTTTATTAAGTTTATATGTAGACAGTGGTAACTCCACTTTTGGCTGGAGAAGAGCAGCAGTAAATTATAAGACATCTTTATAAGCACCAGTGTTAGACTTGCTGGTTTAAAATGAAAAATGTATTTATATTAATATAGCTCTAAATGGGGTTATTCAGTGCTTAAAGATGCAATTTGTTTTCCATTAGTACTCTGAATGGACACAAAATAATTCTGTGAACCTTATAGTATTCGGCCTTTTTTTGACAAAAAGAAGGAAATTGCTACAAGTGCACAGTGTATGATGGGCTGTGAAAGTCTGTTTAGTTCAGTTGTGCTGCATATTCTTTAATCTTGCTTTTAGTTCCTGCCTTTGTCCTCCTTTTCATTGTGTGTCCCTGTAAGGAAATTTTTATGAAGAAAGCGAAGATGGGCAAAAAAAACCCAGAAGTGGTTTTGTATTTGGGCTGGGCAGGGTAGGATCTCTTTTAGCAGCATCCCCGAGTTTGATTGAGAAGGACATCTTTAGCTGAATTTCCATTCATCTCAGGGATGTTGGGGGTCACTTTGACAGGCCACAGCTTCTTGGAAGAAGAAAGTTTTACTTTTGGTGTGCCAGCAATCTTAGGAGCTGACTGCTCCCTCAGGCTCCGATGCTGCTCCTATTGCCCAGGTTGAGTGTAGGGACTGAGGCATTCAAATGCTTTCTTCCATTAATTTGGGGTGCTTTTTGTTGTTCTGGAACAGAGCAGGTGAGAGGAAGAGAGCAGCAGACAAATAATAGGCTTGGAACAACATCTGAATGATTTTGGTTCACCTTAAAGAAGAAAAATAGGGAAGGAAAGATGAATTCTGATCTTGGATCACTGAGCATGAGCAGGAAATAAACATTACGTCTTCCTACATCCTCTTTGGAGGTTCCAGGTGTTTGTTAGTTGGTTGGTTGGTTGGTTGGTTGGTTGGTTGGTTGGTTTGTGGGGTTCTGTTGTTATTGTTGCTTTGTGGGGGCTTTTTTAGGCAGCATAAATAGTTTGCATTTGGATCTTACTCAGTTTTCATCTGATTCAATGCCAAGGATAGCAGGGATCCAGAGGTCAAGTCCAAATGTTCCCATGCAGCAGCATGGTGCACGTCTTCTTGGCAATTCTCCATGCATTTCTTTGGAAAATCTGCTCTTGGGATTCCAGTATGTTGGAAAATAAAATGTACTACTTAATAGATAGTACATAAATATAATCCTTGGCCATACCAATAAATTACCAAAAAGCTGAAAAGATGTTCCTGGTTTTGTGGACTTTAAAAGTGAGATTTAAACTGAGCTCATCCCTCCCCAAAGACATCTACAGGAGGAAGCCTCACCAGCTGATTGCAGGGCTTGGATTTGCAGCTCTTCAGAACGAGTTGCAGAAATACAACTTTTATAGCAGTCTTACTTAGACACCTGCAGTTCACACTGAATATAATAAAAGACTGATTTTCAGCCAAGAGTTATCACACAGTTTTTTAGTTCATCACTAACCCATCAAAACCTACAAGTATATTGCAAATGTGAAAGAGAAGGGGGGACCTGGTCACTCTGCAGACCACTGTTTCTCTCCAAAGGGGGATATTTTGAGCCAGCCAAAAAAATGAAAGGAATTTAAATGAGAAATTAGGACAAAAAATCTTCACAATGAATAGGGAGGTTTTTATCTAATTAAAATATTAGGTTTTTCCCCGTTTTATTTGGAAGTTGGGAATTTTGACTTCAGCAACTCTATTACCTTGTGCTGAGTTTTTCACTTCATCAATGGTATGTTTTGACTGGTAGGAAATTTTGTTAATAGGACTGTTTTTCTTATGTGTGGGCTCAGATATTTTTCGGAACCTTACCAGAATATCTGTTGGGGAACAAATTTGGCCATAGGCTTTGAATGGTGATAGCGTGATGTGTGCAGGTGCAACTATTTTGGTATGTTCTTTGTGCTGGGTGCTCTAGAAATTAGTATTTCAATACATAAGCTATGAAGTAAAGGGAAAAATGAGTCAGTAGAATTATGAATAAACATCATTTATCTTTATTTATCTTATGAATGTTAATTATGGCATTTTATATAATACCTTTTCTATATTAATCTGTGTTGTTGCTCTGTTAGGAAGATGGAGAATTCACTTGCATGTGTGCGTTGTTTGCCAGTAATATTTTCTAAATAAAGAGTTTGGCGTCAGTGAGAAGTGTCTGCTTTCCCAAGACTTTGACCCACCCAGCTTTTCACCCCCGTTTTGGGCGACTTTGCAGGTGTTAAACAGGATGGCGCTGAGGCAGGAGGGTCTGACTACCAAAGATATCACTCTCAGAGCTGTTTTAGTTACACCTCATCATCATAAGCATATGGTTTCACTTCCAAGTGTTTAACATTTCCATTTCCTCAGGAAATCATTCCTTCTATTTCTTAAACTTTTGAAACTGGATGGATATTTTTGCTGGCAGGCGGAGCGAGAGCAACACAAGGCTCAGCCCCAGCCCAGGAGAGCCCCCGGCTGCAGTGCCCACCTGCCTCCCCATCCCTCCCTCCTGCAGCAGCTCCTGAGCACGGCTTGGGGTGCTCCAGCCACCTCTCTGGGGTGCAGCACACTGGTAAAGCATTTCTTGCTGTAATAAAACCACCCGCTCCTTTCTCAGCTTTAGCTCAGAGATGTGTTTTTCTTTCTTAGTCCACCCCGGGCCCAATGCATCCCAAGAATTAGTTGAGTGCAGATTCCTTTAGCTGACTTAGTGAGGCCAACGGCAAGATCAGGGCCTAAGAAAATAGTTTGTGTCACCTACAAGGAATGAAAGCATTTTCCTCATGTGTTTATTGTCTGTGTTGGTATATCCAGCAGTTAAATGCACATGACAGAGGAGTGGATGGCTCCAGGGAACTGCTCTGGCTGTTGGGTTCTCAGAGATTATTTCTGGTATTTCCTTTTTCCTCGTTGCGAATGGGTCACCCTTCTCATGTGTTGGCCAAGTTCTGTAGAGTAGGAGGAAGTCCGTGCTCATGTCTTATTTATGTTGTGTTTATCCACATATGTCATAGTGTTTATCTGTTTGTTTTCTTTCCTTGCTGTGAAGTCCAGTTATGGATGTGCAATTTGCACACTAATTTAGCTGGTTTCATTGGGCCTTTTGGTAGATCATCCTCTGCTGCATTGGGTGTCACCGTGTCATAACAACTTTGATAAACTAACTGCATTTTGTACAACAAACATTATTACTGTCCCTCAAATGATATTGTACAAGAGAAAATACAGGGCAAACTAGCTGGTTACTGTGTTTGCTCCTTTCTGGTTTACTCTGTTATGAATCCAGACAGCCTCATTCACTGCTTGTTTGGCATGGGGAAGCTTGCTGTGGGTCTGGGCTTCTGCAGGGATTGAGTCCTGCCACCAGGCAGGCCGTGTGCTGCTGGTATCCAGGGTGTATGTTTTATTCATACCCTCACAAGAGTTGGTTAGTCAAGGCAGCAGAAAACAGCATCAGACAGATGTAGTTAAACCTTCACACCTCCCAGGAGAGCTCACCTGAGCTGCTGAGCCTCTGGCTTTGTGCTGGCCTCTGGGATGTTGTGAGTGGCTGACTTCATCCACTCTCCTGACTCCTTCACTTCCCTTAGCACTGTACATGTCTGCACATCCCCTCTGCAATGATTCACTAAAAATGCCACTTGGTCAAGCAGCACAAGCTGGTACCACCCACAAGGACACCCCAAGGCTGCTCCATGTCCCAGTGATCCCGCTAGTTTTCCCACCACACGTATCAGTGCCATGATGTTCCATGCTGAAGGCTCCAGCTCAGGCAAACAAACCAGTGCCAGGGGATGGCTGCTGATAATAATATTGACTGGAGGTCAGGTTAGGATTTACACAGTGGTTTTGATCCAGTTTTACTTGTGAGAGAGCATCAAAACATTGCAATCTTCTCAATAGACTGAGTGATATCCTGATCCAAAATGGAATGGCAGTGCCAGCGAAAAAATGCTGCTGGTGTGTTGTTCCCATTTGCTTCAGAAGACCAAACCAGAGCAGGACCACACTGAATTAAAAGCACATTTCAACTAACCCCAACCTATGTCTCTAGTGACCACTCTGGAAGTGCTTCAGGAATCAGTTCCTGAAGTACAGCCAGGTGCAGCACTGGGCAGGCTCCCTCTTTCCTTTGACAGCCTTGGCTGCTCCTGCCCACTGTCACCCAGCTACAGGGCAATAGTCCAACACCTCATACAGCATTTTCTGTTCAGGACAAATGTACCCATAAGGTTGGTGAGGCCCTGGCACAGGTTGCTCAGAGAAGCTGTGGATGCCTCATCCCTGAAAGTGTTCAAGGCCAGGTTGGATGAGCCTTGGGGCAACCTGGGATAGTGGAAGATGTCAGGGGACATGTAATTAGGTGATCTTTAGGATCCCTTTAAACCAAATCCATTCCATGATTCTGTGACGATTCTGTGCAGTCCTGGTTTTGCAGAACATGGTCCCCAGGGCTCAAGCTGAGATGAGCAGGTCCTTCAGCTGGGTGCCTCAATGGCAAAGGAGAGCTCCATCACAGACATGTGCCTGCATCCATGGAGTGGGAGGAGCTGAAGGACGTGGGGGGCCAAAGCAGAGGGGGAATCAAAGACATTGCAGGAGCAACTGCAGGCCCAAGAGAGAAGTAACCGAGGCGCTGACAACTTGTGTGGGTTTGGTATGTCTGTTTGCAGTGCTGTGTTATGTGTTTAGAAGCTGGTTGTTTCCATAATAACAGCAAGTGCCATATGGCAGCGAGGAGGGTGGTGAGAAGAATGCCTAAGGAAACACAGTATGTTGTTTGACATGTGTGTACTTGTAGAGGAATAACGTGTCTCAAGCAAGTATTGCTGCTCCAAGCAGGCTGAGGGATCTTCTGCTCTCACCAGAAAAATATCCAAAGCCCTTGGCATTTGTGCTGGTGCCATGCCAGTTAATGACGCCTGCCCTTCATCCATATTCTCCTGCTGATAGTCCTTCTGATGAGCAAAGCACCTTTTGCTTTACTGCGAGTGATGGTTGGGGATGCACCAGTACAGAGGAATGGCATTTAAACATGGCTTTTAGGGGGAAATACAGTTCTGTAGGGAGTGCTGTGTGAAACTGAAATGAGCCAGATGCCATATGCTCTATCCATTCCTTAATGCTCAGCAATTAAATAGCAGAAATTTTGAAACCTTTGAAAATGCATAGTTTACTATAATTGTTTAATAGAATGCAGGCTAAGCATTTCCAGCGATATGGGGCACTTTAGTGCATATCTAGGAAGCATCCAGGAAGGATTCCACAAATTCCAGCTTTTTCTACCCTTTAATGTATGACTCATATTTCAAGGACTTGCAATTTGCTCCCCACATTCCCACCAATACCACCAGTCTGAGCTGTACCTTTGCATACATTTCCACCACAGAAAAATATGAAATGATTTTTTCATAATAGCTGAATGGCTTTTGCTTGACCTTTACCAACATCAGCCCTATAATATTCAGCCTCTCTGAATTGAGTCTTAAAGTCATTAATTATATTTGTATTTGGATCCCTGAAATGTGGTGGAAGGGAGAAGGAGGTTTGTTTTGATTTGGGGTTGTAGTTCTGCACTCACTTGCAATGCTTTAAACTCATGAGCAACCCAAAAGGCAGAGCTCTTCTCATTTTCATGCCTCTGTTCTTCTCTTTATTGCCTCTAGAGAGAGATTACTGCAGCATATGTGAAAAGCAGCCCATCGGAAGGCTTCTGTTTCGGCAGTTCTGTGAAACTCAGCCTGAGCTCGAGTGCTGCATTAGGTTCCTTGACTCGGTGGTAAGTCAATTCTTGTGGTATTTTGGGGTGCTTTGCAATGTTTCCCTGACAGAGGAGACTCCTTTGACCTCAAGAAATCGCTGTTTCATGGGATTTTGTATCTGAAGTGCTTTGCAATGTTCCCCTGACAGAGGAGACTCCTTTGACCCCAAGAAATCGCTGTTTCATGGGATTTTGTATCTGAAATGCTGGAGCGGGCAGTGGGCAGGGCTGGCCCCAGCACCAGCCAGCACCACTGGAGGTACAGGGACATGTGGGGCTGGTGCCACCCTTGGGGGACATGAGCCATCAGAGAGGGGTAAGGACAGTCACCCCCACAGTGCTACTGCTGTGGCCTCCCTTCATGGCAACACCCCAGCAGCAATGCTGGGAAGCACTGGGAGGAAAGGGAAGTTGAGAATAGGCTGACAAGAGAGGATGGGGAGTGTAATAATCCTAATATCTCTTACCAAGCCTTTTCATCCATAGCGTTTGGAACGATTTACAAAGGACACCCTGTTTTTTCAAATAGGAGAACAAGGTACAGAGGCACAAGGTACAGAAATAACTTGACTGAGGTCACTGAGAAGCAAATCTGCTCCATTTTCCACCCCAGTGAGCCATCAGTTAACCCAGCCACTGAGCATCACCCCCAAGCCCTGAGGGACCTGATGCTCTTTTCCAGTCTGGCAGCACTTGGCCATGTGTCCTGCCAGCTGTTCACAGTGGAAAAGTCTCTCAGTGACTTCTTTTGCTGGGAACTTGTGGAAGGGGAGGGTGTTGATCGGCCAAAAGGTGAAATGATACCAAAAAGGAAGATGAACTTTTCTCTTGTGAGTGTCTGTAGGGTCTCACTTCCCTGGCTAACACTGACAGTCAGAAGCAAAACAATGCATACCAACAGGAATAAAATTGTTTTCTTGGAACCATGGTGAAGCTACTCTGAAGTATAGGGAAATGTGAGGATTGTACTGAAGCTGTAAAAGTAACATTCTAGAGAGAACATGTGGTCCCTTAAGGTTTATGCAGTAACAATAGCAAATCTACAGCATCACAAAAAGTGTTGGATAAAGTCATATCTGACTAAGTTTTAGTTGGTTATGACTTCTACCTGTTATTCCTAGCATTGCTTGTGATTTTCTCTGGTGAAAGGTATAGCCATCAAGGCACATGAGACATCTGACAAGCACTCTGTGCAGCTGAGCTCAAGGCCAGCAGGCAGCAGGACACTTTGGGTACCCTGAATGTGTTTGTCCTGCACTGAACCAGTGAGGTGTCTGCCACTGATGAAACACCACACACCCATCCAGGGGGGAGAAATCCCCTCAGAAATGCCACATCAGCTGTGCCACCTGCAGCCCCAAGGAGATGGGAAATCGTTGCAGTATGTTTTTATGTTAAATGGGTTGTTTTGCTGTCCTCTATATTAATAATTTAGCCCTAAGTTGTACTCCCTCTCTTCCCTGTACGCTTAGTATTGTCCAGGTTGCATTCACCAATACAATCCTTCCTAAACCCTGCCTTTTCTTCCAGACTCTTCCCTATCAATCTCCCAATTTTTGATGCCTCATTATTTGTTTGGATTTTTATGTTTCTTTATTGGTTTCAGTACTGTAATCCCCGCCTTGTTCCCCTCTCCTTATTGGATCCTTACCCTGAACTTGGCCCCCAGAGGAGTCCCTTAAAACCCACTGTCCTGCCCTGAGAGAGGACTTTTGCTTCCATTTCTCTTTTAGTTAGACCTTTTGCTTTCGCTGAGAGATTTTAGGTCCTAGCCTCTGCTCTGTCTTCGAGTTAGGTTGCGTTTTATGTTTTGGTTTTATAACAAACCATTCTGGGAGCTGCAGGCTCGGCCTGTCCCCCATTCTTTACGCTGATCCCAGGTGTCTGCCTGGACACACAGGGCCCAGGGGAGTAAAGGAGCAGTAGTGTCCAAGAGTACCGCGACAGGCGCTGGCACTGCAGAAATCCCCAGTAAGGCAGCCACAGAAGAGCGCTTGTAGGTGCTTTTGATGTGAGGCAGGGCCGTGCTCAGCCTGAGGGCTGGCGGCTCTGTTCTGTGCTCTCGCCCTCCGCAGCTGCGGGCGGCACCTTTCGGTTCCCGGGGCTGCCCGGGAGGAGCCCCAATGTGCGAGCCCTGCGTGCCCTCACTGACAGCGGGAACAACATCTGGGCACGGGAAACATCCCTGCACCCCAGGGCACCGTGTGACAGCCTCTCCCACTGTGCGAGCCGCCCGCGGCTGCGGAACTGAGGGCACTGTGTCACCCCGTCCTGCGAGCCCAGTGACAGGCCCCGGGAACCGAGGGCACTGTGTCACCCCGTCCTGCGAGCCCAGTGACAGGCCCCGGGAACCGAGGGCACTGTGTCACCCCGTCCTGCGAGCCCAGTGACAGGCCCCGGGAGCCGAGGGCACTGTGTCACCCTGTCCTGCGAGCCCAGTGACAGGCCCCGGGACTCCTCGGGAGCTGAGGGCACTGTGTCACCCCGCCCTGCGAGCCCAGTGACAGGCCCCGGGAACTGAGGGCACTGTGTCACCCCGTCCTGCCAGCCCAGTGACAGGCCCCGGGAGCCGAGGGCACTGTGTCACCCCGTCCTGCCAGCCCAGTGACAGGCCCCGGGAGCTGAGGGCACTGTGTCACCCCGCCCTGCGAGCCCAGTGACAGGCCCCGAGATCCGTGTCCTCCCCTCAGCCCCGCAGCGCCTGCAAAGCTCGTGGGGGCACTGGCTTTATTCTAAAGGTGTGTCTCCGAGCAATCCCGAACTGATGTTCCCAAATCCTGCACAGGCGTGCTTTGCACCCACCCTAAGCTGCTTTTGCAGACTGGAGCTGCCCTGTGTGCCCTGACTGACTGGGCCAGTGGTCTGTTCCCAGTTAGGCTCAGACTGGCACTATGAGGATTTGATCTTCCTCTTCTTCTCCTTAACACTAATTAACAGCAGTCTCCTTTATTTATTGATTTCAAATTCTGTATAAGCTTGCTCCTGGCCCATGAAAATCCCTGCATTAGGCAATATTAAGGTCAAGCAACACAGCCCTTTGCCATTAAATTGGATGATTGCTACTGAAATTTGCCCAGCGGGGTCACACTGTGTTTAATGAGTAGTGGGATTCAAGCCAAGCCCTATGCTAGGCAAAAAAAGCCCTATAATGAGACCAGGAGTCTGACTTTACAGCCCTAATCTGAGACCACCAAGAATGTGAAACCTTTTCAAGACCACCTGCTGTAACAAGCAGGGAAAGCCAATAGCCTTCATTTTCTTTTCTCTTGGTTATTTTTCTAGCACAAGATGCAAAAATTAGCTTTTGTGTGATGTAAAATAAAGGGAAAACTTAAAAGGGGATAATATTTAGCTGTTCGCGAGGGACTCACAGAGCTTTTTTCACACTGAAAGGGAGGACCACCTCTCTTTTTCAGAGCCCATCTAAGTGACTTTACCAAGTGAAACAGTAAGTCACTGGCAGAAACCAGTACTTGATGCCTCTCAATATTTTATACAGTTTTTCAACTCACGCACTCAACTGTCTGCAAGGAAAGAAGTGTCTGAGGCTTCTGGGAGAAAACCAGAAGCTGAGTCAGATGTTCAGCAACCTACCAACATCCTTATGAGAGGCTAAGCTCTCTCACACCTTTGCTTCCAAAGGCTGGCAGAATCATCCAGACCTTGCAGACTAGAATATGTAAAGAGACCAAAAAAAAAATCATCTCTTGACTGGACATTTATGTCAGCTGTTGTGTGAAATAACTAACCTGATGTAGTCTCCTGCAAATGTAATTATGACAGCATTTGGGGATTTTTGTCTGTTAAACAGTTGTTAAGCTGCTTTCTGAAGAAAAAGGATTTGTATCTCTAAATTCTGCATGCATGTAGGTGTGTAGCTGTCAGTTCCCTCTGAAACCTGTGAATACCTTGGCCAATTTCAACCAGTAATAGAGATGAAAGTGCTCAGAGGCATAAAGCCTCTACATGTTTTCTGAGAGCAGTGTTTGGGTAATTAGTCACAATCGATTGTAGCCCAGACTAACACGACATGTGGTTTGTAAGCAGGAGGCCCCAACATTAGATGATAACAGTGATAAGAACAAAGAGAGACAGAACTCTGCAGCACAGCACTGGTGGAGCTGTGGGTGTTTGGTTCCCACTGCTGCTGTGGGACCAGTGAGTGCCTGTCAGTGTGTCTGTCTGTCTGTCTGTCTGGGAGATGGAGCAACAGCAACCCCTTCCCCCAGCTGGCACAAAGGGCTGTAAGGACAGACAGCCATCTCTCACTGTGGGTATTGTGCAAACAAACTCATGACAGAGGTCCTGATTGCTGAGATAAAATATCCACGGAGCACCCATGTGGCTCTGAAGGCATTGCGTGCTTATCTGGGTGCATGGAACCACAGAGACCTCCCCTGAATGGCTCACCAAACCCTGATGTAGCCATTCAGATGGTGGAACTATGTGAACATAAACTATTATCATTAGATGGAGATGGTTTATGATTAAATCAGCTCCTCTAGAAGCCCTTACCCCAAGGAATCACGCACAGCCCTGAAGCACACTTTGCTCTGCTTACAAATATTTTAGCAACATGGTTCAACTTTGGAGCTGTTGAAAGAGAGCCATTAAAACAAAGTGTGAGGGGAAATGTTTCCTGTGCTAAAAGGCAGATCAGTGGGCGGGCAAGGCGCTAGCAAGACGTGTTTCCCTCTCCACAGGCAGTGCCTCCAGCACAAGAAGGTGGCAGATCAGTTCAGCAGGGACCTCTTGCTCCTGTCCCCGTCTCATCAGCACATTCCCAGGGTGCCAGCTCCTGACATTTCCTTCTCCTCTCCTATGATTTTTATGTGTCATTAGAATGAAGGCTTTAGCTCCTAGACTCCCTTTCCTGCTTCATCTACTCATATTCATAATGGGTTTTTTCCAAGGGATGGCTTTTAACAATTTAATGTGGGCCAGATTTAGGTTGACTGGAGGAGAATGTGAACAATTTTGGTTGTTATTTTCTCTCTAATGTGAACAGGGTTGCATTTTTTGCACTGAAGTCACACAAAAATACATCCTCTGGAAGAAAATAGTCCTGCTGCCTCTCCAGGTTGTTTCTGCTTGTGACGTCTGGGCTCAGGGTCTGGGGTGAGAGGCCCAATCTCCTTGGGTGGACTTTTCAGCTGAACGCTTCACTAGACATTGCACTTATCTGGGGTGAAAAGATGAGTGAGCATCCATTTAATGCCATTTTAAAAAACCTTGTCTTGCTGTTAGGGAGATTTCATTTGGTTAAGTCCCTTTTGTGGTATATAAACCATCTGTGTGTGTGTGTCTTAAAGCTGTTCGAGGCTTTTCCCATCAGAAATGCCAGTTTGTTGGTATCAACAAACTCATTAACTCAAAACGTGTTTCCAAACAGTTGAAAGGGCTCTTTTTGCCCTGCTTTTAAATATGAAAAATATGGTTTCAAGTTCACTTTTCATTTAGAAATATGAGTTATTATGAGTCCCAGCTGTTTGGGGTTCGCCTTCCAGTTTTCAGTCACAGATTTTAAATCTCCAGAGGAGGCAAGTGTAAGGACAGGCACTGAAGACAGAGCAGTAACAGGGCAGAGCCTGGAGTCTGAGAAAGGACTGAGCAGAGAGATATTCTCAGATAACAGAGGAGGGAGCTGAGAAAGTGGAGGTGAAAAAATGGGACTGAAATGCCAGTAACCTCTTGCAGATGCTCAAAAGGTGATTCCACTGCTCCTGACTTTTACCAAGAAGCCAAAACTGCTCTGGTGGGAGTGTCTGTTCCCATCTTCATCTCCTGGTGGGTACAAGGGGTGATGATTCCCTTGGCCATGCCATGGGAATCAGCTACCTGCTGTGGGAGGGCGTCCTCCCAGATCTGCAGAGAGATCACTTTGGGTATGTTTTTCCATTTTCACATATTTTTAGCCATACAGTTTCAGGAGCTCAAATTATATTAAGGTGAAAATCAAATACTACATAATTGATGTGTCAGAATCAATGTGAGCCCCTGTGGGGTCCCTGTGTCATTGCCCTGGTAGCTCTCCATCTATCACAGCCCAAACCTGAGCTGTCCCTGAGCCTGTGGCCCCATCCCACATCCAGTCACAGGCTAGATGTTGCTCCTTTTCCCAGCTGAAGAGCATTTTTCCATCTGATCTCTCTCTCAGCCCATCCTGAGGGCAGCTACTCCAAAAGGGAAGGACACTTTGCACTCCCATTCCTCCATCCAGCCAGGGCTCCTTCTGTGGAGCAAGGAGCCACCAATGTAACTACTACCTCCAAAACAGCAGCCAGAAGAAAAGTCAGCAGCAGACAGTGGCCAGCCCACATCCTTTCCCCATTTGGGCTGGAGAATCTGTGCCTGCCCACAGAAAGAGCCTTCCCTGCAGCTTGTCCCACGGACTCAGGGTGATCATAAATCCTCCCCTCATTTATGGGCTATGAATAGGGCCCTGTCTGACCTAACTAGGGCATGGAGAAGCTATTAGACTTCAGAGCAGGAGCCTTGAAACACATGCCTGGTTTCATCAAAGGAATAATGGAAAATAGTTTGTTCCACACGGATTTTAAGTAATGATGTTATTTCTAGCAATTAGGCACACTGTAGCCATGCTTTTGAGTATTGGGAAAGAAGAGGAGGTGTCTTGTGATTTAAAGACCAGGAGCTGAGGACCTTGGTGGCTTCCCAGGCAGGTGGCAGAGGAGCATCCCTGTCTATCTCCTGTGATAACAGGTCATGGCTTAAAATGTACCAGGATCTGTTGCTGAATAGCTCAAAAATGGCACTGAAGGGAGAAATAATAATGAACTTAGCAACAAGATGGAACAGGCTTTTAGTGCAGACCTACAGTGAAATTACCTCTGTGCACAGTTGGAGCTTATGGTTCCTTCTCACATCCTCACTTGTCTGTCACTTCCCACCTTCACCACCACCATGTCACATTTCCTGGGAATGTCAGATGCAAGTATAATTAAACTTTCCTTTTATTCTTTGCTATCCATCTTGAGGCAGAATGAGATACTCTGTACATGTATAGGTGTGCATTTAGCTCTGCATATGTTGGATCCCATCAGGAATTGCATTTCAAGACATCCAGTTCTTGCTGAGTTTCTCTCTTCTGGTCTGTCCCGACTTGTTTCCTGTTGTACAGTTCATATGGGATGTAACTGTTACAGGTTACGTGTGGCAAAAAGAACATAAAATTTTTCGGAGATGATGACTTATAATCAGGTTTTATTTGCTAGGGAGACAATATATTATCAGAGTTTGAAAGCAAATAAAGGAGAGAGAAATCACAGAGAAAAATGCTGCTAAGATGCTCTAAGCATTTCAGAGTTTCTGTACTTTAAGAGCTGAAATGACCCAAACTCAGATACCATCTAAAAGGACAGGAAATTAGATAAAAGATTTTTTTAAACCCTTGTATTGAGCTTTATGGGAACATAATCAGTTTCATCCCCAAAACTGTCACTCAAAAAGAAGTACTGTACTTGTGGATTTTAGGTTTTTGGTTGTTTTTACGTAATTTTTATTTGTGGCCATTATCATTTGCCAAACCAAATCAAATCATAATTCCAGATCGTTCAAGCAACCTGCTATGCCTGTGTGTAAATATTCAGCTCCAGACTTGAGCTGCAATAGCTAAATGAGCACTGGCCAGATAGAAGGGGAATAGCATTATTACTACATTGTGGTTTCCATGTCATTCCTAGGTTTGCTTAGCTGGGGTATCCATTACAGCCAGCCTGCAGATTTATTGCATGCAGCCTGGAGCAGTACATACATCTTCCAGTGGGCAATAGTTCTGAAATTTGTTCTTCCAAGTGTTTGCCAGTTCAGTCTGATTTACCTTTTTTTTTTTTTTTTCTTAGCTTCCTCCTCATTTATCATTGCAGACAGCTTGTATTGGACCAGGTTGTTTAATTGGTTTGGCAGGATTTTCTGGGATCCTTTATTTAATACAGTCATGAAAGCTGTTAGGCTGTCGTCTTCTTTTCTTTTTTTTTTTCTTTCCTTTTTTTTTTTTTTTTTTTTAACTTCTGGAAAATATTAAATATTTTGATCTGCAGGCTAAAGCTTCATGTCCCAGGCAGTGCCAAGCAGGATTGTCTCTAAGAACTTGTTGTCATTTTGCCATCGGTGTCCCCTGCAGCACGTGTTTCCTTCGAATGCCTGCCATGGATCCAGAACTTTAGCTGAAGTGATTAATAGCTTTGTGTTACACATGTAGTGCTTCTTTTGTTTCTAATGTAAACAAAGCTCATCAACAGTCAGTAATGCTTCAATGCCTAGAGGAGTCGGAATTTTGAAATGTGGGTAGACTTTGTGTGTGAGGATGGGATGCTCCATTTTTTCATGAACTAAGGAAGCTAAAGAGAACTTTGCTTATGGTGTCTATTCCTCTAAATGATCTCTCTTGTTTCCTCTTGGTCCTAAGAAATCCACCTAAGAAATTAGTCTTCTGGAGAGACTGAGCCAAGGATCACTAATAGTGATGAGCAGGTCTCTCTGCTTTGCACCAGTACCGTTAGACCAAGGTCGAGGCATAAATACATAGAAAAGACACATTGAACAAAAAAGACAATATTTTGAAGAGTATATGTATATGTATATGTATATGTATATGTATATGTATATGCATTCACCTGGCACTTGAAATACCACTGTGGCAAGGGTTAACAAACATTCACTTTCTCTACTACTCAGGGAAATAATTTCACATTCTGTGTCCACCTTCCTTTTGAGCAAAACCAAATGAAGTTGATGTCTCTTGTCACTGAATGCTGTCTGAAAGCTGGCTTTGCAAGGTTATAAAATATAAATTAATTAAATTCTATTGGTGTTAATTAAGAGACAAAGCCCCAGAAGAGGCACCACTAGGGTCTGGTCAAAATATAGTGGAAGGTTTTTAATAAGATTGTGTGTACAGGTTTTACTTCCACTAGAAAATTATATTTGTCCTTCAGGTTTTTCATACAGAGTGTTCTGTTAAGGCCACATCCAAAATGAAGTTATAATAGTGAAATATGGGTGCAAATATTGACTTTTATTTTTTATATGTCTGTTCCAGGCAGAATATGAAATTGCTCCAGATGAAAAGCTGGGAGAGAAAGGAAAGGAAATCATGATGAAATACCTCACCCCAGAGGTAAGGGGCAGCCAAAGTGGCATTACTGAAGGAATGCTACAAGGCACACCTTTACTAAACAAGGTTGTTACAGGCTTTGTAAGCCAGACTCCTAAAATTTATGGTGGCAATCTCCAGTGAATAAACCTGCAAGTCTTACACAAACAGTCGGGGAGAAAAAAAATTATAATGCAATCCAGAAATTGACTTCTAAGGATGAACTTGACTTACCAGGGGTTTAATTCATCTGTGGATGAGTAGAGGGCTTCTCTGGTTTCTTCTCAGTGTACAAAGCTCTGCATTGGGGGTATAATGCAAGAGACCTCAGTCGTCACCAACAGATACCTCAATTATTTCCTATCCAGCCCAGAAGTGGTGATGGCATTTCATATTCTGTTGTGTAGAAAGCACAGGCAAAGATGGTGTTTCATAACAAACACTGTATTTTGGTACAGAAATTCCCATTCCTCCCCCAGCACCATTTCCCCAGGGTGGGCAGGGACATGCAAGACTGACAGAGGACAGTGGGGTTGGGGGCTCAGAGGTGCTGTCATCCATCCTGTGTCCACCACGGTGGGTCCTGAGTGTTGCCTCTCTGGCTGTGGGAAGGAGAGGAGCTCATGGGAGCAGCCGTGTCCACAGGGTGGCACTCCAAACAGAGGCACGGTTGTGCTGCTGGAATTTGGGACGGGCTGCTCTGGGACTAACCCCTTTGGAGGGGGTTACAATCATTTCCTGACCACATTTCACCTTTGCTACACGAGTCACTGCCAGTAAGCAGCAAACATCCAGCTTCAAACACAAGAGCAATCCTAGGATTTTTCCTACGTTGATTTCGTAAGAGTAATCAAAGACGTACAATTGCTGCTTCAACTATTTTACGAAAGAAATACATTTGACCTTCAGGAGAGTTAATCACATTTTTGGCAGATGTCTTTCTGGAGGGTTTAAATGGTACAATATGTTTTGGAGGTGCAAGGGCAGAGCAGACCACTCTTTTTCCACTCAGTCATTTTCCTACAATAAACTTTGATGCATACTTTCAGTTATCTCAGGCTGCATTTTGGGATCTGGTTTCATTTACTGAGCCTGGCTAGTTTCATGTGCAGCCATTGAGCGCTGCCAGTATGAGTTCCTGCTGCCCATTCATTAGGGGCATGAAGTTCCACTGCTTTTTAAATCCACCAAAATGACCTTTTGTCTTAAAATTCCTGTCAACAGAGGAATGAGCAACAAACTCTGAGGGAAAATATTTACCACTGCTCCAGCTCCCATCTGGAAAGGGAGAAAGGCATTTTGCTGATAGCAGAGCTAGTAAAGTGAGGGTAGGATAGCATTGCTTCACTTCAGCCAGTCTTGCTGCAGGTTTCCAAAAGCCTTTCACTGCTGTCCATTGGCTCTCCTGCCATCCATGGTGCAGCCAGAAGCACATGGAATAATTTAGGGAATGTGAAGACCAAGCTGAAAATTGCTGCTTCTTCATCAACAAAGAACGGTGGTGTTACAGGAAGGAAAAATACTGGACTCCAGAGCTGGAGTTTCCATTCTCTGCCGTGTCCTGTGCTTCTTATTTGACCTGTGTACCTGGTTTCTCAGTATGTAAAATTGGCACAGCATATTTACAGTCTGTCCTGAGACTTTCCTGGTATTTGCAAGTTACCTTAACAACTCTGAGCAGAAGGAAACTGGATGACCTCCAGTCGTCCCTTCCAACATCACCCATTTTGTGATCCTGTGAAACAGAGCTACTCTCCTTCACTTGTAATCTAAAACTGCCTCCCTGGTGGTGCTTTAAGGTCTGCATTGGTCTTTCTGCACTTTTCTTCTTTAATGAGAAACTTCTGCTTCTTCCCAGAGGGATGTGGAAACCCTGCATAGCAGAAAATATTTCCTGAAGGCAAGGTTGACTGTGCTGTAACAATGGGTTGAATACTAGACTTTCTAATAGGTGTCTCATACAACAAATACTTAAAAAAACTAGAGCAAGGCCTGGATTAATGTAATTTCATTTTAGATCCCTGACTAAGGTAGTCAGGTTAGGAGTGCTGATGGCCTACTGTCCTTTCTTGTCAAGAAAGAGAAATAACTATCTCCAAAGGACACATCTGAAGCCATTAGAAGTCAGTGATTCAAAGGACTGATGTCTGCAGTCCAAACAGATGAATCTGGACCCAAATGTCCTATGGAACATCATCCTGGCCAGCAAAGAAACCTTCTTTTCATTGGGATCACCATTTCTCTATTTAATTATCAGTCCCTTGAAAGGTACAAATTGCTGCTGTTTCTGGTGTCTTCTGCTTTCAGCTGAAAGCTTCTTTTAAGTAGGTGTGTGTCTGTGCTTCAAAGAACCTGATTGTCTTGATACAAAAATAGCGTGACATACAGCTTGACTGATAGAATAAAATTATAGGTTTAGTTCTTGGACAGATAATTCAGTCTTAAAATGTGAGGAGTGTTTTTCCCAGAGTGCAGGATCAGAAGCACAGTGAAAACAAAAAGTAGACTTCTTGCTCTTTAATATTCATAAATGATTTTTAGTTCTTGCTTCAGTTTTTAAAGGGCATACATATTTAACATACAACGTGTCAGTATATCACCATTCCAAAGGGCGTTCGTTTGCATAGGGAACATGCACTTTATTTAATAAAACATACACTTCTTCCACAGCAGGGAGGAGGAGAAGGTACTTTCCCAGATGAACAGACATGCCAGCAGGCCTCCCAGCGCCGTGTGACTCACAAAGTCACTGCCTTGAGATATCTGCCCTGAGGCCACTAAACAAACCCTGCACATGCAAGGATGTAGAGCAAGGAGGTACTTTTTCAAGTGATCACAATTCAGGCCCTCCACAGCCTTGGCATCCTGAACAGCCCCTGCCAGCTTGTTGGGGAAATGAAATCTTTGTTCTGGTGGACAAGCAGGTCAGGCTTTCACCACATCCCTGACCTACAGACAACAGCAGTGACAAATTCTGACAAATACTGGCACCTAGAAGGGAACATGGGTGGTTTAGGTGGAAGGAAACATGGGTGGTTTAGGCCTCTCAAAGAAGAGATACATAAGAACAACCTCCCTAAGGATTGGTAGAGTCTTCATCACTCATCACTGGAGGTTTTCAAGATGCTGTTGGGCACTAGATCATCTCATCTAGGCTTCCTTTCCCGTGAAAGGTTGGAGCAGATGATCTTCAAATGTCCCTTCCACACTGAGCTGTCCCAAGATTCTGTGTACTCAGGTCCTTGGAAGACAGTAGTATTCCCTCTCTCTTACCTAAAGTTTGCTCAATCCACAGCCACATCCAACAGCCTGTTCTGAACTCTTTGGTGGGAGGGAAATGTAAGGAGCGCATATGATTTTCACACTCAGAACACCAAAATATGAGTGTTTTCATGGCTTCTGTAGCAGCTTCACTCGAGGGGTGAGCAGGAGGGCAAAAACCCACAGGAAAGGTGTCCTGTAGCTGAGGGAAACATTCTCTGCAGTAGTATTCCTTCTCTGTGCACAGGAGCAGCACAATGGTTGTCACACCAGCCAGGTCAAGGTTTCTTGACTAGAAACTTGTTTCTTTAAAAAAGACTTTAACAATTTCCATGAAAAAGGCACTTAAAGCTGCCTTCTTGACTTCATAAGCCCCTAGGGCAGAAGTCCAACCCACAGGAAGTCTGAAATTTCTGAGGTTGTGAAATATGATGGTAAAACTGCTAAAATGAATTGGTCACAAATATTTCTTCCCTGTTTTTTTCCCAATCTCAGCAGTTGAGTGGAAAAGGTTCAGTTTTAGGTCCAGTTCCATCTGTAAATGGCTCCATTGAACTGTTGAGTTAAACTGAACCCAGTCTGGCTTCATTACTTGACTGCTTCTTGTACTGGAAGAGAAAAGAGATATATTTACCTTTGAACTGCTTTTAAATCAGAGTTTTATGTCTCCATGCAGCATTTTTGCCTTCCTGCCTGACAGCTGCCATGCCTTACTCTACTAAATCACTATCCCACTATTTGCTTTTTCACTGTAAATCACCTTGAGAGACTTGGAGAGACGCTATATAAAACTAAATTGATTTGAAATGGCTCTTAAGACAGTCTCCATATGCCATTATAGTTTATATTTGGACTCAGCTGGGTACTAAAAATGTTACTGAACAGGATGTCTAATGTGTATTGTTATCCCCATTAAAATACTTCACAGAATATGAAGAACAGCAACAGCATTAATTTTCTTATCTGAATTCCTGTCCAGTACTCTTTCCTCCAGGAAATGCACAGAATAAAGGCCATGTTTGCACTTTCTTTGCTGCAAGAGGTTAGCTGGGCACAGCAATAACCTCCTTACTCCAGTCTAAGGCTATCAGTGGGCATTTTGGTAAACAAAACAATCTCTTTGTTTTTTATGAACAATTATAGGATAAGGAAGGGAGAGAAAAGTCCCTTGAAAGGGACTCTGGCTGATCAGCACTGCCTGGCCTTCTACTTGTCTACTGGCTAAAATGTGCCCTTCTCTCAAATCAGTTGTTTATGGAGAAGAAAACATCTCCATAAGATGGGTGAGATGAAATTAAAATTATACACGAGGCCTTCTGCTGGGCCAGGCTGTGCAGCTGAGTCAGGCTCCTGCTGACAGACTCCTCTCCCATCTCTGTGCACCATCAGAGCAGTTTCCTTTTGGCCATTGCTTTGATCTTGAGAACAAGGACCTTTGCCTCTCTCCTTGAGATTTCTTACTCTCCGTCCTATTTTAACCCCCCAGAATAAAAGCAAACTTCAGCACTTGTGCTTCTGGGTGAGTCATCTTTGCTGATCAGTGAAGCCCTTCCATCTCTCAGAAGGGAAGTTTCATCTATCACTTCTTAATGATTCTGGCTGAATCCTGCAGGTCACACTGTACTAAGAATTGGATTCCAGTCCTGAGACCTCTTCCTCTACCTGTTTAGTTTTAATAAATGCCTCCTAGGGAACATGTTATAATTAGTTTTTGAGATGGCCAGAACAAAAGCTGAATGCCATTCTAAGGGAAGCAGTAGAAGATAGAAACATTAAGCTTCTGTAAAGCAATCTGCAGAGTTTAATGTGAGACAGAGGCTCTGTGTTTTGAAAGGTGAGCCTTCAGGGACTGGTTTCTACATTGTTATCTTTCTCTTACAAATTCAGCTTATGGCACTTATATCCAGCAAGTCATCTCTGTCCCCCTGTAAGCTTATTATCTTGCTGATAAAAGGCCAGCACAGTATCTCTTTTCACTGGCTGTAGTGGATGGCCCCTTAAGGCTTGGTCCAGGAGTTATCTCCACAGCTAGTTTTCAAATTTTTCTAAACCCTATGCATTTCATTAATGACCCAATTGAAGTAAGCAATGAATGAAGTGCCTGTCTGTCCACAGTGTGTTACATGGACTCGGGATGGGCTAGAATTATTTACTTGCTCAAAGCGTTATTCACTGCGTCCTTCAGGCTCCTATTAGGAGACTTTTCAGGATGCTAAATGCTTAAGTAGAAATCCTGGCATCACTTGAGCCAGGAGAATTTTGCCATTTAATTAATTACCCTGGGACTTTGCCCTTTGCCTCAATGGATTTCTCATCTCCCCTTTCTATTGACTTCTCTACTCTACGAGCACCATTTTAGCCAGACATGATAGCATTACTTAGGCCTCTCGCATAATCAATACATAATCCAGTCTCCAGAGAAATCAATGTATAATTCCTGTTGTTGTTGCAGAGACAGCTCGATCAATATCTCTGCTGATCACTGTGTCTGAGTCCAGGAAAGTACCTTCTCAGTGGGCTTTATGAAAAAGCTCATCTTTCCAAAGTTCAGTTCTGGGAAAATATCTGAGCGGCAGAACGGCAACCGTGTTACTCAAATTAATGCTTTCTAGTCAGAATTTATTTTAATAAACATTTGTTGGCCACTGAAGGCGGGCTGTAATGTAGTGTGGTAGGGAATCTGAAAAATCACAGTGTTGCCTTGATTAGGAGTCCCTTTGCTGTGGTCTCAGGCAAAAAGGCTTTTTTCTCACGGTTTGCTCGAGTCCTATTTCCTCATCCTTTACCCACTGTTTATAATTCAAATGTTAGTTAACTAAACACTTACTGAGGGCTTCTGTCTCTTGCAGTGGTGCCAAACTTGCAGGAGAGCCCATGGGAAAAACAAGGAGCCTGCCCTGTCCTGATGATGCTGCCTCAGAACAGATCCTTGGGTGGTCCTTTAGACTCAGGAAGGGCTGCATTTGCAATGTCTTTGCTCACACTGGTAGAAGGTCTGGAATGGAGTCTTTAACTCCACTGGTTTTGTGTTCATCAGAGCTATTGAAGCTCTGCTTCTCTTTCCCTGTTTTTCTGGAGAGGTTGCACTCCCCAGTGTGCAAATGCCTCATAATTGTTTGTCATGTTCAGTCAGGAAAAGCATTGGGATGCCTTAGTCATTGGGCAAAAGCCTTCTGGCTTCCCTGTGCTTGCTGGAATTACTCTGACTTGACCCTTTGGAAAATGGAAACTCATTTCCACTAATGGATGTCAACCGCACATGTAAACCTGGCTTACATCTGTCTGTGAGGCAGGGCAGGCCCCCCAGCCTGCTCCAGCTCCTCTCAGAGAGCAGCCAGGCCATCCAAAAGGATTCTGCAAACAAAGACCAGATCTGCTTAGGATTATCTGGCAACAGGAAGGCTGTACTTGCCTGCCCTTGGCTAATGAATATGCTAATTATAGTTTCCTGCTCCCTTTTTCAGGGGTCATCTTTTCCCTATCCCCTCTGCATGCCCCTCAGGACTTATATTTGGTTTGTATGGATTATCCAGTGGCCAGGGAAGTTAATTCTAAAAGACTTCCAGGTCCATTCAGCTTTCCCAGAAACAGTCCATTCTGCCTGAAAATTTTGCTCACATGGGAAAAAAGGAATCAGCTTTTTCCAGCTGTCTGGAACACTGACTTGCAAAACATCCAGAAATCTGCAGGAGATGGCTTTTGTGTGTTTGCACAGAATGACATTAAAATAGACCTCTGGTGAGTCCAGCCTCTTGCATTCCCAGCACTCAGCCTTGGAGGCATCTAGATTGGAGAGATGAGATGACTCTTTCTGCCCACTGGCTACAGGAAGCTTGGGGAGACTCTGAGTCTCAGCTTTTAGATGATTAAAGTGTGATGAGGTGGATTGCATGCTAGTTGTAATGCAGAACACATTCAATTTCTTTGCATGGCATACACACACGGGTTTCTGTGCACAATTTCTCAATAGTTCAGGAGTCCTTTGAAGATCTGACCTTCACAGCCCTTCTATTCCTCCACTTGCTGCAACTTTGCTGGTTGGTTCCATTTCAGATTTCTGAGACTAAAAGCATAATGGATCAACCAAAGTCTCCCTGAGCTCAGGATTCCTTGTGCTAAACTCAGAAGCAGTAACAGGCAACCCTATGCTTGATCCCAAAAAAGAAGAGAATGAAGAGGCACACGGTGAGAATGGAGGTTAATCATATCTTATTTCTCACCTGATTCCCTTGTACTGGAAAAAACATCTGGAGACTTTAGCATCTGAGTGGCCTCACAAGAATGGGTCAGGCAAATTCAGATGAGATGTCTGAGGCTGACACCTTTGGCTGGGATGATGCAACTAGAAGAATCAGTAAGCTGGTAGAGTGTGCTATTTTAACTTGGAACCAGGAATCACAGGGTTTTAAATTTCACCGGAAAAAAAATATTTAACTTCCTTAAAATATTGCTAAATAAGTGTAAAAAGTGAGATTTTTTTAAAGCTTGGATTTTTAGTGGGTTTTTTTACAATTTGATTTAGAAATAATCAACATATTTAAGTTGTGGATATGTGACACTTCAAGCTATTCATGTTTAGTATTTTTCCCAGTAATCCAACAACACTGAAGAAAGTAATTTAACCTGCTTGCCAAGCTTTAGCTTGTATGCTAATTTATTATTTTTTACCCAAGTCAGACTCTGACCTGAGTCAAAAATCAAGCACATAGCAAGTTTATTATCCTTGCACTGATGTTGTTTGTCCAACAAGCAAAAGTGAGGAGGAGTGGAATATGCCACTGCAAACAGCATGTCATTCCCTACAATAAATGTCTTCCCTCTCAGCTCTTTGCAGATGGCTGTTACCATATGATTGCTAATGGATTGTGGGATCCAGGTGATATGGGAATGCCCTGTTTCCAGCAGTGATTTTGTTTGCCTTCCTGGTGTTTCCAGACTTTCTGTGAGTGGGCCATTGGTCCCTGCCTGATGTTTGTTTAATTCTTTTCCTAATTCTTTTCAAGACCTTCCTGGACTCTCTTTTGGATTTTCATTTTTTCTCTCAAGTGTTTCCTCAGGATTTTGACCTGCTAACGAAAAAAGATGAAGGCAAATTCCATAGGATCCCGCCCTGCAAGTGATGGCAAAACAATCTTTGAGTGGAGCACAGTGCTGGTCAGGCTTCAGCTTGCAATGGAAGGGTTACTCCTGTTTCCAGCCTTGTGTCTCAGGAGTGAATTCAAGCAGAGATCTGTTTGTTTTCCTGCAAGAAAGCCATTCAGTAAGGTTGAGGTTGTAAATGAGTGTTTATATGTTTAGGTTTTTTTGGGTTTTTTTGTTTTTTGTTTTTTTTTAATGGAACAAATGACATTTGGTTTACCAGAGGAAGCCAAGCTATGACTGTTGCAACATAAGGTTGCTTGCTAATGTTTAGGCCATCCATCAGTGCAGGAGGATGTTAAAAGGTAGGAAAGTCCTGATAAGAGGCTGGACACTGGATGTTATCCAAAGCTATTAAGCACATGTGACAAGAGAAAAAAAACTTCCTGAGAAGAGAAGCTTTCAAAATTGTCCTGTTGTATTTGCTGCTAGTGATAGTGGGAATACATTGTTCTCCCAAAAGCTTTATCAAATATCTGAGCGTTGGTAGCAGTGCTCTGTAGCCATGTCTCTGTTGAGTTGCTAACAAAAGTGGTTCTGTGACACTCCAAAGGATTGTGAGCAGCCTCATGTGAGGTGGATAGAAAATCCAGGTTGATACAAACCTTCTCTTCTCTGTTCCTTAAGCTGCCCTCCTCATCCTGCTAACAGCTGCAGGTACAGATTATTTCATCTCTTTTCATCCTTTAATCTGAGTGCAAAATGCTTTTAAGGCAGAAAAAGGGCAACAAGTAAAACAAAACTTTCCTTTCCCGTGCTTTAAAAGCAAGTTTACTTAAAACAATTTCAGCTGGCTGGTTTATGAGCACCCCTCCAATAAACTTATTGTCTACAGAAAGGAGGAAAAATGTGTTTCTTTGGTGAAGAAACCTCTATGAGCATGTTTCTAAAGAATAATTTTCAAACTATAGGTAGGGAAAGACTAAGGTTTGAAGATCCAGGAAAATATCCTGCCAAGCACTTCTTGTGAGGCCAAATTTCTCACTAATTGAAGTCAAAAGCATATCTTCTGTGCTGACCATTTTAGATTCTTAAAATAAGCTGTACCAAAAACCCTGTAGCTGGTTGGGATTGCGGTGAGTGTTTCTGTTTAATTGAAGAGTATGAAGTCTGCAGCTGATTCACTGAACTTGCAAAAGGAGATGATGAAGCAACTTAATTTTGTCTCATGGGACAATTTGTTATTTCAAAATTACTTTCTATGGGACTTTGGATGTTTAAGCTCTGGTCACCAATAGGAGCCAGGAAGAGTTTTCTCTTTCTTGAGCCTAGGCAGTCCTTTCCTTTGTTGCTCCGAAACTCCTGTTGTGGTTTTGCCCCCAGATTTCTCTGAATCAAATAAGTCAACATTCCAAGGAAACCACACTTTGGACCGAAAAGCTTTATGTAGGAAACATGTTGACTCACATCATTTGCATGGCAGTTGCTTGCTTGCCACTATCAGGAGCAGAAATGCGGTTTCTAGAAAGGAGCAGCTACAAAAATGTCAACTGAGAAGAGGAAAAACAAGGTGTAGCCAGATAGGAGGCCTTGTTGCTGACTGACAGGAGAGCCAAAAAATAGTTCATATACTTCCTATGTACTTGTCAGAAAGGAAACCTCAGAGGCTGCTGTTTTTCCAAGGAAGGGCACGGTTCTAGACTGCAGCTTGTATCCCAGCACCAAAGAGGAAGAATGCTGGGAACCCAGGCAGGAAACTTGTCATTTTTCTGCTGTTGGCCTTGCTGAGGTACAGGAGGTACCCCAGAGAGTCCCAGGCAAGTGAGGGAGCCTGAAGCCACTTCAGATCTACCCCAAGAACTGAGGTGATAGCGTGGCCCTTTGTGTAGTATTAGTACAACCCCTCCAGGCTAGAACATGCTCAGCTGCTTGCTGAGGGCTCTGTTGTCTGCACTCATTGTATTTTTCTGTGTGTCAACATGTGTTTTGATAGTTCAGTAGCATATGAGGGAAAACAGATTTGTCATGACTCTAGATCAGCTTGCAGCTACAAAACAAACCCCACAGCTGACAGGCACTGCTGATTTGCTTCACTCAGATACAGCAAGTGATCCTGCCCTGAGTATTGGGATTGGGCTCAATATTTTCTCTGCCATTGACCCTCTCTGTAATCCTGGATGTGGTATTTCATATCTTTGGCCTCTGCTCCCAGTCCCAGGGCTGTGAGATTGGTTTGCTTTGGAAGCTCTGGCTGTCATGACGTGTCTGTAGTGCCTGGCACCCCATTCTTAGGTGTCATGTCTACACACTGTTGTAATAGATATATTGCTACTAATAACACAGCTGCCTTCCATGCTCCTATCCACCTCACTGCCAATTCCTACATCTCTCATCTCAAAGTAAATATCCTGGAATTATGAAGCCTTTTGCTTTTCTGGTTTGCCTCATACAGACCCGAATGACTGTGGCAGGAAAAAAAAAAGTGAAAAGAAAATGCAGAAGTTGATTAGTTAAAGTGTTGCAGCTGCTCCTGATGTAGAATTGGCTGTTTACTGCACATACTGCTCAAACTGAACAGATAAGATCAGACACAGGAAAAGGCAAAAGAATGTTCCAACATTTCTGTGTGTAACACCAAAAGGCATCAGGAGACTGCGTGTGCTGTGACAGTGCTGAGATCCTTTCCCTCACCAGGAATGCCCAGCCTTGTTTTCCCAAAACTGAAATACAACCGAGACGTTCCATCTCCTCATCCACTGCTCTCCTCTGAATTTCTTGATGGGACTCAGTGATCTGAAAGGTCTTTCTCAGCTGAAAGGATTTTGGATTCCCCCTGTCAGCCACTTCACACTTTCCCTCAGTCAGTCCCTGGCTGCATGGTTGGAACTTCCCTGGCTGTGGCTTAGACTGCTGGATGAAGCCAGAATTTCCAGGTTTTTGTGTATGAACTCTTCTTGTCTGATCATGCATCATCTCACACAAGAAGTTCATTTTAGCCTGTTTCTGTCATAGTTTTGAGGTCTCTACTAGTAGCAAATCTGTGTGGAGATTTTCAAACAGATTATATGTGGAACATTGCTGTCAACATCTGAAAATACACATATCATGAAGACAAATGCTTGGAAGCAGAGGCAGCTCAAGAAAAGTTACAGCTTGAACTTTTGTCCATTGACTGAAATGTTTTTAATTGTTTTAAGCCAGTTTGTTGTGGAATGTTTTCATAACCTGAAACATAACATATGCTGCACGTTATTTATTTTACGCAAGTGACTTCTAAAATAACTCATCATGTTTCAGTATCAGCTGCATGCCTGAAACTTGCCAGGAAAGCAGTTGTGTTTGTGACAGAAGTTTGCATGAGGTCTATTCAATCTAAAGAGTATGGAATCTTTCTGGTTCATATAGTTTCTGTAGTGATGAACAGTTGTGCTGTAAGACACCCTGATGACTCACATCCACTGGCAGGAGCTGGTATGAAATGAAAGCCTGTACTTCTAGGTTTCTATTATTTAAACACTAATTGCAAGCAACAATTGGACTGATTTGAGGAATCTGGGCATCTCTAGCTTTCATTTATCTCAGCGAGACTTCTTTGATTTCAGTCACAGGTGATGATCAAATCTTCTGCATAACACATCTCTTAACCTCCTGTTCACTGTTCTGTAAAATATTGTGAGATTGCCACCTAGCTCATGAAGACTTAATCCTGCAATAAAGCTTTAATATTTTGAGGTTCTTAGATGAGAGTCATTGTATAAGGATGAAGAATTACCTCTGAACTACGGACCTGCTCTGCTTCTTACAAAGTCAGTCTGGCCAAACTCAGTGCTTTCCCTTTTTCTGGTCTGAAGTTCAGGGAACTGCAAGCCACGTCGTTTATTTTTTAGGAGACAGTGATGATTGAGACAAGTCTTTGAAGCAGGATTGTTGATTTGCGAGGAAGATTCTTATTCCTTTACTCAGAGCTACAGGTTTCCTTTGGTGAGCACTCAGCAAACAAACTTCCTTCCTCATCTGTTCTCATGGTCATGCCATGTGCCTGTGCTTTATGAAGCCCAGTGTTTTGCAAAATCATTGGTACAAAGGACTGGGAAAGGGCTCAAGAGCCTCTTGCATTGAACAGAGATCAAATACACTTAGATGATCAACAGATGTCTGAGTGCCCTTGGAGGTCTGAGAACAGATTCCACAATATTCATAGGCCTGGTCTTCTGCTTCCCTGTGTGAAAAATTAGAATAAAAAGCCTTCATATCCAATTAAGTGGATTTCTTCACATCATTCCCCTAGAGCAGAGCAGAATATGCAGAATAATTGATCCCTGCCCTTTTTATTAAAAACATTTCTATATTAAAAGACCTTTATCAAGTTTCACCCTTGCATTTCCAGACTAAACAGATCTAGTTCCTCAATGCTTTCCTCTGGGCTTTTTTTCCCAGCATGTTTCCAAACACTCCAGGCACTTGGTGCCCTTGTCAGCTCTCTATAAGTTTCTCAGATGGTGGTGACCCCGGCTGGATATGTCTTTAGCTGAAGCCTCAGCACATCCCTCTCCGTCCACTTTGTCATTTGGGCACTTTTCCCAGGGAAAACAGCAGCATTACACACAATGAACCAGCCCTGCCCAGGCAGGTTTGTGTTGTGGGTGCATCTGCTCTGGGCTCTGGGAATAACTGGGGACACCTGCTTCTCACCACACCCCAGTTCCAGAAATGTGAACCCCAGCTGCTGGGCTGCCAGGAAAATGCTTCTGTTCCTTGAAAGTGCCAAATTCTGCTTGCTGGCTGCCTGCTTTCACTTGCACAGGCTTGGAGGCAGCACCTGTAGCACATCACATCTTGACCAAGGTCATGCACAGTAAACATTTGGAAGTTATCTCATAAGAAAAGGTAGAACAAATAACACATCTTCATGAAAAAATAAAAGAGAAGGTCTTCTGAGTGCCTCCCTTGGTACTGCCAGCACTTCAGCTTCTTTGATAAAGAAATTGATTTCCTGATAGATAAACAAAAGTTTGGGTGTCCCCCACAGAGTTGCATGGGAAACACTGAGATATGTTGTGAGTCCCATGCAAACACATAGAGATGACTTTAGGAGAAGGTTTTTTTGATGGCTGTCTGTTCAGTGAACTCAGCAAAGACTGGATCTTGGAGGTCTGAGTGAAATAGCCTGTAGCAAAACTTACAGAGCTGTCAGAAAAGGAGAGGCCACATTTTAAAGTGCAGCGATGCAACATGACATTCAAAATAACAGATAATGGGGAGCCACACAGCCTGGAAGCTTTCATCTGATCTGAACCAGACTTTGCTGCTCCTCAGTACTTCAGTGGGGTGCCAGGCCATGGGCAGCACCAGACACTGCTGCTGGACAGGACTCTGCAGGCATCCAGACTTTTTGTGGATGTGAACACAACTAACCCTGAGCAAGTGTGAGACATATCAGCTGTTCTCATGCCCTTTATGGAAAGGGAGGAGCATCTGAGAGGAACTCTTTTGTCTTATAAAGACAGAAAAAAAAAATTAGAAGTGGAGACTATTCTCAGGATGGGCTAATGGCACTCAGAAGTAACTGAATATCCATTTCTTGTTTCTCGAATAACCACTAACACAATTCCTAGTTGCATTCTTTTCTTAAAAATTAAATGGAAGAGTATCATAAAACTGATCTATTTCTATGCCAGCAAAATATTTCTACAAAGGTTTTCAGATTTTGGCCTTAAAAGAGAAGGTACAGGAGGTAGGAGGTTTTGGTTAAAACCTGCTAAAAGTAGTGTGGACTTTTGGAGTATTATTAAAATGTATGATCAATAAGGATAATGTGATGAGAAAAATTTTAAGGATCAATTTAAGCACATCTTGTGCTGCCAAGAATCTGCTTCAGTTCCATCAGCTTTATCCTGGTGTTAATAATTTGATTTGACTGGTATAATTTCTGATTACATTATTGTAAGTGAGATCAAGAATCTCTTTCTTTGCCTTCAGGAAACACAATAGCCATTGGGGGAAATATGGAACTATACTTGTTATAACTCCCCAGTGTTTTCTTTTGAAAGCAAGAAAGTGTAACTTGTTTCTGCAGGTGTTTCTGAGGAGTTAGCAGAATATTCTTTGTCACAAGCGCAGATGTAATGGTCTTAATCACAGTATATGGCTCTCCTAGCTGCCACAGGACATTTAATATGTTGGAAAAGCTGTCTCTGTTCCCTTGTAAAAGCCAAATTTGCTTTTACAGCCATTGCCCATAATGCAGCAGGAGAATGGTGTTAATAACCATTTCACTGTGGCTGCAGAAATCTTCTGCACCCCTCCAGGGAAGAAGCAACTTTTTCATCTGTAAATGGCCAAAGTATTACCTTTGGAAGCTTTCACTCTTGGGATCCAAATGCTTCCTTGCATGCATAACCTGTGCTACCTAATGGTTCTCCAGGGGAGCAAAAGTACGTTGGTGGGTTGGGTTTTGGTTTGTAATTGTTTCTGGCTTTGTTTGAACTCCTGAAGGCTGTGGGTATGCACAGTATTCACACAGGGAAAATGGCAGCCATGGCTGTTTAATGGGAGCAGTGGGAGCTGTGAAGTCTCAAGGAGGTTCTCAGGAAGGATCATACAAAGGCTCCCTGGAACTGCAGAGTTGGAAAGGGTTGGGTACGTTCCTCCCAGGCATGTAGTGCCCTGAACTCTGTGAAGGGCTGTAGAATGACACAAAATGTTTTGCTGAGTCTACAGAAGCTTTGGAAATGATCAGCCTTTGGAAAAAAAAGAAACCCAACTCTATTCCTTGTTATCAAAATGGAGTGGTCTAGGGAAGCGTTTGCACTGCACTCTAAGCCTTTAGTCCATGCCCAGGATTTCAGTGTGCTCATGTCTTTGCCTACCTTGATATTGTTGCCTTGCTCTCAGTTTAAGCAGAAGAAGTAAAGATTCAGAGGTCAACAATGAGTGGTTTTGAAAAACCAAGTGGTGACTGTATCTCCCACAAATTTGGAGAGAGGAATCACAGTTTGTGCAATTTTTAAATACTTCCCACATTGTCTTACTTACTATTTCTTTTGCCCATTCTTCCCCCCTTTCACTACAAGAATTTAATTTCCTCTTTATGAATAAGAGTTAGCTGATGCTTATACTTTATTTTTTTAAATGTACTTTGATCTCAGACAAAGTTTGGTGGAATTAGTGCTCTAGTTATGTGTCATGGGCATGAACTTGAACACTAACCTCAAGGCAGTTTACCTTCCACTGGGAAATGAATTCCCAATGGGAGATGAAGTTGCCTGGCATGAGTAAGAATCAGATCACTTGGTCTAAATGACTAATTATGCAGTTTAGTACTTAGCTTTTGGATTCCAGTTTTGACCTCTAAATGCAGAACAAGTTCCAGATGTAGTCAGTAGTAACTTCTGTTAGAGGCCCTGGTATGGATTTTACTGGAGTGCTGCTCCATTCACATCAAATGACACTCCTAGTCCACAGCAGTCCCAAAACTGTGGAGTTCAAGGGTGTTTCTGTTCCCTGTAAATCAGAGAGATGATCATTCTTGAACCAGGGCTTGGACCACTGGATTCACACAGCCACCTACCAGCTTTGGGCTACCAGTGAGCACGTGTGTGCAAATGTGTATCCACTGAGTACATAAATTGTACATTAAAGGTATTCATTCATCTGATTTCTAGCCAAAATCAGCTGAAGTACTGCTAATTATTAGGCTTTTGTTCATATATGAATATTGGTTTTAAAGCCTTTGGTTTAATCTGCTTCCCTGTCTTTTCCCCCGGTAGTTTCAGTAGGACTGGGAAACTGGACTTCTGAGGTTTTTTCGTAGTTCTTTCATTTATAGTTCTTCCCTCTTGCCTCTACTTACTCTCTTGAACTAAAACTGGGACTTAGGTTTTGTTGTGGGCATGTATACTTACCTCACTGGTCAATCAAGCTGAGAAAATTTGGCTTCGTCTCAGCCTCTGTCTTTTAGATGATAACATGAGGGGCTTATCTACCTCTCAAGAAACCATGAGACTTCTTAATTATTAGTAATCTACTCTGTCTGTGATTAAAAGTGAGTGTTCCCTAGATAGCTTTTGCTGAACAAATGGAGGAATATATTGAAGAAAAGGAGGAATATATTGAGGAAATGAGGAAATATTTCAGCGGGGTCAGAGGTGTCCCCAGCACGTTCTGCAGATTGTCTGTCAAGGCTGAGCAGAGAGAGTGCATTGCACAGCATGCACAGACAGTTCTGTAAACCATGTTCCTATTTAAAAACATTCAAGTGGAACAAACTTACTTTTTCATGTCACAACCAGGATCATATTCACATTTCAGCAGTGGGAAGGAAAAGATAAAAGACTTAATTCAGCTTTCAGTATGCTGGAGATTTTCTGTGGCTCCACCTCTGCCCCTTCCTCTGTCCTCATTCCCAGTGTTTTTGAACTCTGCCTGCAATGCATTTCAGTGCCTGCCAAGATCTCTCTAACTAGGGGTGAGTTAATGAGAACATCTGGCCAGGAATGAGGGATGATGCTCTGTGACCCACCCACTCAGCACATCTGGTGGTACTGGGCATGGATGGGGGACCTTACTGAGCATTAAGGCTCCTGAAAGGAAAGAGGATTTTGTCATCTGTGGCTGGGTTTGTTGAAAATACCCAAATCTAAATGGTTATATAAAAGGGACTTTCATGTACATGGGAGAAATGCCTATAAATAGGTGCATACACACACAAATATACACTTTGTAATATAATTACAGTATACAGTCAATGTGTAAGAATGTGGACTGCCTAAAAACTGTCTTTTTGGATAATTAGTCCCAAAAGTCCTAAACTGGTTAACCATCAAGACATATTGTAAGAGACCTCTCTTTGGTAAGGGCTTTTTGCAGGGTTGAATATATATTCTCTCCAAAGGGAGGAGAAGATGAAAAGAGTTTATGTGGTTGGTTGGCAAAGTTCCTTTTCGAAATTAATTTTTTAAAGCTGCTGAATTATTTTTTGTCTTTCCAAGGATGAACTAAGGTGTCCAAATACTTTCGTGAACATCTTTTTATATATAGATAGATGTAGGTCTCTATCAGTAACTACCAATGCTCTGCTCTTGTTTGGCTTTGCTGGTTAAAAAAAAAAAAAAAAAAAAAGGAAAAAAAAATGGATTTTTCAGACAGCACAATGAATCACCCATGAAGTGAAAACACTGGGCAAATTCTCTTTTGTTTAATAGAATGGCCTGTACACAGTTCAGGCCAGCACATTTTTCATGGGATGCAAGGGAGCAGTTCAAAGAATTGGCAAGGAGTGGGTCCTGCATATTCATGAGGCTGGGCAAGGAGGTGAAGGTACAGGAGAAGGCAGAAAAGCAATGTGAGGATAGAGTGGAATGTGGAGCGAGTTGCCACGGTATCCTATTTTACTGCTCTTTGACGTAAAGCTCCTTTGCTTTTACACAACCGCTGGAATTGAATGGAAGCAGCTCAGGGGCATAAATAATGAATGTGCCTCTCACACGTTAAGAGAGGAGAATCTGCACCTCTTCAGGGAGTTAATGTGCCCCTCTCTTCTCTCCCCAGTCTCCAGCCTATGTTCCCGAAGTCAGTCAAGAACTTATCCAACAGACAGAGGAGAAACTCGAAAACAGCCCCTGCAAAGAGCTGTTCTCTCCCTGTACAAAGTAAGTATAACACGACACCCGAAGATCACAGGGCTTCAGCCAGCAGCTTGTCAGGAACGTGTCAGGTAGAGAGAGACATTTCAGTCTCAACCTGAGGCAGGTATCTTTGCTCACATTCCTAGAGGCAGAGCTGACAAGTGGTGAAGTCATTTCATCTGAACAGAATATAATAAATATTTCCATGCCATTATATAGGCTGCACACAGGCACTTACTGTTTCAGGTATTTGACGGAGTGTTCTAGCCAAGCAAACCAGCCGTGGATTTCATGCTGTGTGAAAAGAGCTACAATGATAATGTATCCAAAGAAAACATCTCTGTTTCAAAGTGAATAAAAATTAAGTGGCTATACAGTCCATTTAGGCAGAGGAATGTGCAAACTTGCTCCGCATGGCTTTTCCAGAAAATCTTCACCAGGAGAACGGGGCTTTTTTAATGCTTTATGTCTGTCTGTGGCGTTCAATGAACGTGCGTTATTTCACCCTTTGTCTGGGAATAGGCTTATCAGTTTCTGCAGTGATTTGTGCCATTATGTGCTAAAGCTCCAGGTATGCAATCTGCCCTTGCAAACCCTGCCCCGAGCCCGTCCACGCCAGTAGATCATAAACCAATAAAAATATGAAGAGGAGGGATCATGGCACGCGGGCCCATGCGGTTTCTGGCCGAGCGCGGTTTGTTTTCCCTGGGTGATGTAATGGGGATTTGTAAAATTTGCTCCGCTGTCATTCATTGTTTTGACTCATTTCATTGACCTTTTCTGGTTCCAGTTATTCTTTGCGTTGGTAGGAGCTGTGGGTTATTTCTGGCCTGCTCTTATAGCACAGGCAGTTTCCTTGCATTGGCCTGGTGTCCTGTAGAGATGCTCTGTAACTCGCACCACTTGTGGGTGCCAGTCCCAGTGACAAAGGCAGAGCTGTGCTCCACACAAACCCCCCTGGTGCCTGTTTCCAGTCCTCAAATCGGTTTGAAAGCTGACAGCTCCCTCTAAAATGCACTTTGTTGTTGCCAAAGAGGGGAACTAAAAAGCAAACAACTGCTGAAAGGCAGCTATTGTTCTTTTAAAATACGTGCAGCTTTTAATTAACTGAATGGAAAGGGCGAGCATTGGGCACCACTTAATGCAGGCTCCTTCCTTCATCCCAGCTGAAACTCAGGAATGAGCCAGGTTTGGGACCTTGTTAATAAATATGCTGATCATTTCACACGGACTAAAATGAGGTCAAAAGGAAGTTTTAAGAACTTGCCGGTGGTATTTACTGGTACTGAATGATGTTAATTTTGGAAGGGCTCACAGTCAGACCAGAAAAGGGAGGCAGACATACAAATATGAAGCCTGCTGTCCTGTAGGAGCAGAGATGGGATGAGTTTCATTCCCATCTTCATAGATAAAAATCAGTCTGCAAGAAAAATGTGTGTATAGCTTAACTTCTGCTTTTGCCTTTAATATTTTGACTGACTGCTCCTGCCCTCCAACTTCACCTAGAATTCTGATGTTGAATTTGGACATTTAAGCAAAAACGTTACTTTTGTTAAAGCAGCTTAACAAAATGTAAATTTGTTAAAGCAAATTAAGACTTACTTTTTATTTTATTTTGTAATGCTTAATTTGTCAGGGGAAACTGTTATGATCTGTGTCCAGTCAAAGCTAATAAAGACAGCAGCAATTTGACTTTTGAATACTGAACATGTGCAATTACCTGCCTTCTCCAAACTGATGGTACAAGAATTACAAAAAAATAATAATGAAACAGCTGAGAAATTCCAAAAATACTAGCTCATGAAGAGGGAGGAACTAAACTGAGGAGACACATTACTCATGGTGACTTGTTTGCTCAGAGAACTGCCCCAGGGTAAGACACAGACTATCCATCCCCAGACTAGAGCAGTCATTCAGAGAGGATTTCCCCCCTCCAGCAAGATCTGGAAATGTGTCTGTATGCCCTTAGACAGGGGCACAAATGTGTCTTTTTACATCCAGAGAGAAATGTTCATTTCCTTGGGCACTTTTCACCCAAACCCAACTTCTGTTCTGCCAGTGCCGCCAGCAGAGGTGGATGCAGGAGCCCCAGAAAGCAAAGCAAGAACCAACACCAGCAGTTGTTACACAACATAACCACCTTCATTTTAGACAACTCCGAGCTCAGCCCATGCTTTCTTAGTTTCAGATCTTTGGCCTTTCTGACAGCATGCCTGATGCTCTCTGGCTGTTTGCTGCCTGTCACAAGCAACAGACTTTCTTCTCATATTTGCAGACTGACCTTTTTTTTCCTTTGTTCTTTCCATTATGCAAAAGACTGGATCCACTGTGTGAGCCCCAGAATTCTTTTCTTGATCCAGAAGCAAATCCATATCCCTGTTCAGACTTTTCCTTCCTCTGTTTTACTCTGCAAATCACATAACTGTTAGGAAATCCCCTTTGACTTTAGTCACATGTACTAATTCTTCTATATAGCAGGAATTTAAACTGGTCTTTTTGTTCAAAATGATATCTCTGATGGTCTCTCTTTGATAGAAATGGGCTTCAGCCAGAAGTTTTCTATCCAGATGTAAACATCCCTCAAAGTTAAGGAGCTCAGTTCCTGAGAGTGTTGTTTCAGTTTACTAACAGAAGCAAAGACATTCGCTGTCTGGTGGTTAACAACCTCTGTAAAAGTCCATTGAAGCCAGTGGGAGTTGCCCTGATAATTTACAGCAAGTATGACCAGTATTCAGCTTGTATGAGGCCTCCTGTTATGAAATACATCAAGCACATCACTTTGTTTCTATATTGAAACAGTGAGCAAAATAAAGTACAAAATAAAACAGAAATAACAGAATCATGCTGTAAAAGAAGCCTGGATTTTTCTTCTCTTGTTTTGTTTCTCTTTTGCTCAAAGTTCAGGATTATAAAATGCTTATATATCCTTTTCATCTGAGATAGATCTGTCCTTGACCACCTCAGTGGGGAACCATTCCAAGAGTACCTAAACAGCATGTACTTCGACAGGTTTCTCCAGTGGAAATGGTTGGAAAGGTAAGTGTCACAATATGTTGGGGTTTTTTAAATAAAAATAAAGGTTTCTTTTTACTTTCCATGCAAAGTCTGTGAATATGCTCAAAATCTGACAGTTGAGATAATGTTTGCTTCTACAGCTCAAGTGCTCAACCATTTAATGGTCTTAGGTACATTAAACTTATTAGATATGATTAATGTACATTCAGCGACTTCAGCTGTCTTTCTGTTTAGCTACCCTCTGAATGTGGTGACTTTTTGTCTGGACCAGTTGTCACTGTTATTAAATCACTCCAAAGAGAGAAAAAATGTGGCATATTGGTCCTCTCACTCTATTTATTGGCTGGACATTCCTGAGCACATTTAATAACCAGGCAGCCTTAGTGGGTATTAATTTGCGAGGAAAGGGGCTTTTGCCTTTCCCTTGTCAGGGAGTGCTGTAGCAGACGGTCACTGCTGGGTGACAGTGACCTTGAGCTGAGAGAAGCCCCATTTTCCACAAATGGAATTAATTACGGTGGATGAGTTAGGGCCGGATCCATGAGCGTTGTGTGTCAGCAGGACGCCTCCAGATCAAAGGAGCTGTGCCAGTTCCTCTCCCTGGAAAGCTGCAAAGCTGCTGCTCAAGAGGGGTGGGCAGAGGGAAGAGCCATTCCATGCCAAGACATGCTCCACATGCCATCTTTACTGAGGCCAGCATTTACTCTTCCATTTCAATTAAAAAAACATCGGGTGATTCATCTCTAGCCAGGCTATTTCCTATCTATTTTCACATTAGGGATAAGGAATTTTCTGCAATGCTTTGAGGATTTTCTTTTTTTTCCATTCCCCCAACAAGTGTGACAAACTATTGGATATGCATGGCTTAAAAAGCTGGGAGAGTTGTTTTCAGGATTAGCAAAGAGATGTTAGTAGCATGGAATGATCAACAGTTCCTTCTGACAGCCTGCTGGCTCCAAAGGAGCAGTCACAGAGTCCATTTATTCCAGGGACATTGCTGAACATGTAGTTATCACTACTAATTGTTGCTTTTAACCCCAAAAGCATTTGCAGCAGCCTAATGGAATACTGAAAATAACATATTTTCCTCTCCTAGTTTTAACTGTCTGCATACTGTTCTTCCCCTGCTTTGGAAAAAAGTAATGGGCATTAATGAAAGGATTCACTTCAGCATTTACTCTTCATTGTCATCAACCTCATCGTCCCTGTGGTGGGAACAGCCACGTTCCTGTGCTCCCTCTGCCGGCTGGCTGCCTGCCAGAGGGGAGCGAGGATAGCCGGAATATTCCTGTCCACTGCTGGGATCCTTGTGAAACCTCGGTGTGGAAGCAAGATGGGATCTCGCTGAAACTAGAATTCTTCTTCTGTCGTGTTATAAAACTTTTACAGTAGCCAAGTAAAAGCTGGATGTAGAGCTGAAGCCGTTCTGGTAGAGCAGGTTTTGTGGGAAGCCTGGGGAGATTGTATAGGGAGCTTATCAAGTGATGGGGAGCACTCTGCCCTCAGGGACAGACTTGTTTAACCTTAATTTGGCTTTTGCTCCCTTCTTGCCGGTGGTGCTCCCCCAGGAAGCAGGTAGTCCAGAGGGAATGGACTGGCTTGGATCTTCCTGCTCTCCCAGCCTGCAAATGTCACATAAATCCACCTCTCCTGCTCCCAGAATTGTTTCTGCCTTTAATTCGTACAAGTTTCATGTTTTGTTTAACACAACAGTATTTTCTAGTTGTTTGAATTCTGGATCTCTTTTTCTCATCTTGCTGGCCAAGTAAAGCAATGTGTTAGCCCATCCTGTATGTCATGGGAATTAATATCTTACTGGAAGATCTCAGGCTTCCTCTTTGCTTAACGAAGGCCAAAGCTGTATAATGGAGATTCAGAACCCTCCTTGGTCCTAAGATACTAGCAGAAATTATACTGATGACTCACTAATGTGTTGTATTTTATTACAGCTTAATATGTTGGAATTGAAAAGTTCAAGCCATACATAGTATTGAAGTAATATAATTACATAATTATATATTATATTATATAATATGATTACCTTGAAATAATTGGATTATATAATATTTATCTATTTTGCTTTTCAAAAGTATGCTCTGAAATAAATAAATCACAGGGAGTGCATTAAGCATAGTGTGGTTGGGGTTTTATTTATTTATTTCCTTTTCTCTTCCAGGCAACCAGTAACAAAAAACACGTTTCGGCAGTACAGGGTACTGGGGAAAGGTGGCTTTGGGGAGGTGAGTAATTCTGAAACTTCCTCTTAAGAGTGTTTTTTACCTTTTAGACACTGCAGGTACAGGAGCCTGATGTGACAGAGGCTGATTTTCATTAATTGCTGACAGTTCTATTTAACCTCTGATGACACAGTAATCTCAAAAGGACTCTTGAGAGTTATTTTGTGTTCGGCTGTTGCATTCACAATGGAATTGGGGGGGTCACACCCTTATTTGTATTTTCCTGGTGTCTGGAGGTGGCAGCAGAGGCAGGGGAGGTGCAGACTGAGAGATTACAATCCGCACAGACAAAAGGAGGTGGGAGAGGAAGCAGGCGGAGGAAAGTGAAATAATTAAACCAATATTCCACAGCAGGTTTGGAAACAGTAGTCAGTCCCCCGGCTGCCCCCACCTCGCTAAGCCGCCGTCTGTGGCCTTAAAAGGACTAAATCGGAGGAGATGGTGAGGAGTAAAGTGCAGCCCAGACACGGCGTTTGCTTCGAATTACCCGGCAATTGTTCTGCTCAATTCGCAGGTCTGCGCCTGCCAAGTGCGAGCCACGGGGAAGATGTACGCCTGCAAGAGATTAGAGAAGAAGAGGATAAAGAAGAGGAAAGGCGAATCCATGGCACTCAATGAGAAGCAGATTTTAGAAAAAGTCAATAGTCAGTTTGTAGTGAGTATTGAAGTCTGTGGTTCCCGGCTCACCTGCTGAGCACTGTTCCGGTTGAATCCAGTGCCTCCTCCATTTCCTGCTCCTGGAAAGGTGCCAGAAGCTGAATCCCTTTGCTTTGCATCTTAGCCCTGCTTCATGCACCTTTGTTGGGTCTCATGTCAGTCTCTGGTCTGTGAGAAATGCAGCAGTGAAGGGCCATGCCTGCCACGGGAACATGGTGTGTTCTACAGCCTCGGCTTGCTTCACAGCTGCATCAGGATGAGCTATTCTTATCCAGAGTGATTACCTGAATTCCCAGGGTCTGAGAGAGAGAGGTGCTTGGAGGAGACTGAAGGAAATTCACCCCAGACAGATCAGATGAGATTGGCTTGCAGAAGCATGTAAGCCGTGAGGTGGAGCAGGTCAGCCTGATGCAGAGCTCTCCTGAGTCACACCAGCAGCTCTTGTGCATCCTTTAAAACTTGCCTCACATTAAAAAAAAAAAAAAAAAAAAAAAAAAAAAAAAAAAAAAAAAAAAAAGGTGTTATTTCAGCATCTGTCGTGTTCTTTATACTTATTTTAGGAAACACTGTGTATACAACAGATGCAAGGTGTTTGCTTACATGTTTACTTGCTTCTGCCAGAGGATGGCACATATTTAAAAGTGATAGGTAGATTTTAGCTGGTCTGATTTTTCCTTGGGCACCCACCAGAGCCTCTCAGAGAGGATGCTGACCTTGATGGTGATGTCCATTTGATCACCCCAGAACTGGGATATCTGGGCCTTCCAGGGATCAGCTGAGATGCAAAGCGGTGCAGCAGGAGGTGTAGATTCCCTTGATTACTAAGATTTCTCATACATGGGAAAATAGGCCTGGAATTAGTATATTTGTCCAGCCTCTGAAGCCATCTGAGCCTTGAGAGTTTCTGGTGATAAATAGGCTGGATTCCACAAATTAATCTGTAGAATCCTAACATCTGATTTTTCTGTATTTTTAACATACATGTTTGCCATTGTAAGAAAGCCCATACGAAATCCATTGTATTTTTTTCATTTTCTGGAGAAAATCTGTAATGAAAAGCTAGCACTTCCTTCTTAGCAGCCATCTGAACTGTCACAACTGTGCTGCAAATGTTTTTCTAGGTCAATTTAGCCTATGCCTACGAAACAAAGGACGCACTGTGTTTAGTTCTGACCATAATGAACGGAGGTGACCTGAAGTTTCATATCTACAACATGGGAAACCCAGGCTTTGAGGAGGAAAGAGCTTTGTTTTATGCAGCAGAGATTCTTTGTGGCTTGGAAGACCTACACAGAGAAAATACTGTGTACAGGTAAGCTCTCTCTTGAGTCTTAGGATGTCTTTTCTGGGTAGGCAAGAATTGTCTGCTTTCTCCCTTCTCATTGTGGTGCTGTACAGCTGAGATGCCTGAGTGCTTTGGCTGAAATTTTGCAGTCTTGTATAAATACAGCATGATACAGTGATCGTAGAAGGAAGCAGTTGCTTCCCTAAATACATCCTGTCTAAATTACACAGAACTAGCACAAAGTCCCCAAACCCTACCTCAGCGTGTACTGGATGACATAAGAAAGTGGTGGAAATTCCTTTAAAGGGATTTCATTAATGAACTGAGTTCCTAGTTGGATCAAATGGAAATCATTCCATCCAAGCCTCTATTTTAATTACTTAGGTTATATTGCATGAGGGGCTGCAGCACGTCAGATGTGGCAAAACTTGTGTTGCAGAGGGCGTGCAATCCCAAGAGGGTGTCTGAGACAAGAGGGCATCGATTTCCACTGCTGTGAGTGTGATTAGCTAGATGGGATTGTGGTGATCCTGGCGTGCCAGCCATGGAAGGGGGCCCATTCCCAGCCACACAGCAGAGGCATCCTGCTGGCAGCATCCCACCATCCATGGGTGCAGCCAGCGGGCACAGCACTGCCCGGCGCCGCCGCTGCCGCTTCCAGGAGGGCAGATCCCAAGTTCTCAGCTTCCAGTTTGGCTTGCAGCTCTACACAAGCACTTTTCCAGGGCAGGCTGGATAAGCAAGCAGATTGCAGACAGAGTTCTTGTGACTCCACGAGGATTTATTTTTTTTAATCAACAGCCACTGTAGTTGTAAACAACAGTTAATGTTTGTCTTCATCATCCCTGCTTGTGAAATCATCGTTGCTGGCATTCACAGCAGAAGAGGGCCTGTAAATTGATGAAAGAACTTCCAAGGACAATGATTAATAGACAATAAGATGCTATTTTTAAAAGCCAAGCCACGCTTTAAATCATCTGATATGCCTGTGTGTAATACATATGATGCATGTGCTTGTATGCATAGAAATTGCAATATTGTTGTTCCTTGGAGATCTCTAACAAACTGACACTTGGTTGCCTTGTATCTTGCTAGCTGGCACACAGAGGGCAGACAGATACCATGCTGATTTAGTTGGTGCTCACCCAAGAAAGAGGGTTTTTCTTTCCCCAAGGAACAAAATGGTACTAAGTGTTTAATGTCAATTGAAAAATCAAATTGTAAGTGAAAGCGTCTGGCTTCCTTTTCCCTTAGAAAACCTCCTACCACATTTTAGGAGGTAGTATAGTGTTTCACAGTCATATTTTATTGAAAAAAATGACTGATGCATTCATAACATGCCTGATAAAATGCCATACTAATGCCATTTTCTAATAGAACAAATCAGATCTGGCCACCTAAAATAGTGCGTGGCTTTGAGAGAAATGGCACCTTACTTCCTTAAACAGGAGCTTTCATGCTACTCTTAAAAGAGCTGCTACTTTACACCTCAGATGGCACATTGATTTTGGTGATGAATGATACTACATCCTCGTAGGTGACATTTTCTAGCAGCATTTCAGGAGCATCTGCAGAGACCCCTCATTTGTAAGAGCACAGCGTGTTGTGGGACCCGTGAGAAGCGCTATATAGGTCAATAAAATCTCGCAGCTAAATGCTACTGCCTTCTCAAGGCGAATAATTCATCACAAAACACTTATTCTTCAGACTTAATTTCATTTTCTATAAACAAAATGCTCCTGAGTAAATCACAGCAGTGGAAGATGCATCCCCATCTCCTGGGCCGCTGCTGACGCACGCTGCAGACGTGACCTGGGAGAACAACCAGGCTCACAGTCAGATTTATCTCATTCAGAATTCCCTTGTCAAACGTGGCACTTGTGTTACATTTCTCAACTGCATCGTGTTAGGAAAGGTCAACGGGTTGGTTGTTCATGGAAAGCAAATGTAAAAAGCTGCTGGTTCTCCTCAAATTATTTATATATATATGATTTATTTATATTATTTACATTATTTATATTATGTATTTATATGTTTAGTTTTATTTTTATATGATTATTTATGTGTATATATATAACATTTTTTGTTTTATAAAAATATGATTATGTATGTAATTTTTTAAATTTATGCTATAGCCATGCCTGGAAGCTCCAACCAGTATCAAGTTCACATTGTCCCAGGCATTGCACAAACACATGGTAAAGCCTTGTCCACAGTGATTAATTGAGTTGTTTAGGCTGTCCTGCACAAACAATTGCCTTTTGAGCATGGGCACAGTGCCAGCAGTTTATGTTTCAGTATGTTTGGGCAAGGCTACTTTACAAATGGGAAGCTGAGCCTTTGGGAAGCAGCTTTACATGTCAGCGTGTCCACCAGGGAGTTTTATCCCTCCTGGACATTTCAGTCATGAACCCTCGGAAGTGCTGGCCATGTAAAAGAAGGAAATCTTCCTTGAATTGCCCTGAATCACAGAGGACTGTAAGAACTGAACTGGTGTTCTGAGTCCTTATGGAATCTCTCATTTTCTCATTCAGAGACAACATTACCCAAATTGCCCATAAGATTCTTATCATTGGCCCCCAGTTACAGTTTTCAGTGGGACTAATAACTGCTGAGCAGAAGATGAAGTAACTGATGAAGGTTGAGTTCTTCAAAGAAATGATTCTTACAGGATTTAGAACACATTTTCACAAATAAATAGATGATGCCCCTGACCGTGCTGCTGCAGCATTGGAAGCCTTCTGCTGATAGGCAGGGAAGGCCCACAGTGGTATGTTAAACAAAATCACAGCTTCTCCTCAGTATTCAGCTGCCCTTCATATATTTCAGCATTGTTTATTTGAAAAGTAGGCTTGGTACCACTGAGCACTGGGTGAGGTTTATCTTGGAGGTCAGGAAGGTCTGAAGCAAGTAAGAAAAGGAGATTACTCACAGTGCTCTGTGTTCTTGCTTGCAGTCGTAAATGAAAACAAGGCACGTTTCAAATTCCAATCTTGGCATTGTCAAAACTATAAAATACCCCTCTCCATACAGAGGAAAACTCATGATACTGGAGTGGTACAGCTTGAGGGGCGGGGTGGGCTCCTGCTCAGGCTCTGTGCTCTGCCCTGTTCCCTGGTGCAAGGGTTTCTCTCGTACGCGCCCGCTCTTTGCTCTCTGCACAGAAATGCCTCTTGCTGGGAAGTTAACAGAACCAAGCTGGTTCACAGATGCAAGGAGGCCTTACAAGAAGAAGAGGCCAAGCAGTGCTTGGATTTGCACCAGGCTAAGCACTGTCTTTAGATAAAAGCCAGGGCATGATGTGCTGAATTGAAGCAATGTTGTTTTCCGTGCCTCACCCAGCTGCTGGTGCCTCATTCAGGCTCCTGAGCCAGCACAGCCCAGTCCTGGGGCTGTTCTGGGACACTCCCTGCCCAGCATGTCCATCTCTCCCCTCTGACACCTCTGGTGCCATCTCCCAGGCTGGCTTCATTCCCACTCTGCACGAGCAGGAAGGGAAGGAGCCTGCCTGGCTCCCACCTCAACAGCAGCCCAAGAATGTCAGCAGAGTTGTGCTGGGCTTGGAAAGGTTTGGAAAACAGCCTTGGTCAAGGAGGGGATGGCGTGGCTGGGCTGGGAAGCATCTCCAAGCAGCAGCTATTGGGACAGGTTTTGTGCAGACAAACTTTTCAGGAGAATGATCTGCCAAGGTTCTGCTAAATATATGAAAACTGAGATTATTTACTTCAGAAGTTTATACCTTGCCCAGATTTGGGGATTATTTTTTCCTTTTTTTTCAGAAACAGTAAAAGGCACATCTTTGACATCAGATTGACCACCTTGCCAATTTTCATGGCATTTCTCCAAACCACACAGGCACTAGAGTTTCACAAATGTTTGTAAGAAGAATCTTAATCTGGGCACAGCATTCCCCCCACTGCTCCGCATTTTCCAAACTCAACAAAATTACTGCACATGTGTGCAAGTGCATGGACACACATTCACATATTTGGTCTGAGTCAGATGCCAGACATAGAAAATTTGAGCCCAGCAAATAGCTATTTCCATTTTCACGTGTAAATAAAGTATTATAAAACCTAATTTATTTTTTTTTTAATGTAAGATTTTATAACATAAAATGTTACAGAAATTTAACAACACAGAGGACTGTAGGGGTTCATTTACAGGGTTTACAGGACTAGATGGATGAGTCTATTACAGGGTAGATTAGGAAGTAAAAGCTTGGCTTAGTGAAAAATCGTAACTCCAGTTTAGAAAAAGACATATGGTTTCAGTCTATCTGTGAAGTGAGTTGTAAAAGGTTGTATTGGTTTCAGGAGTTCCTCGCTGTCTGAGTTGACACTCAGCTAGTTTATTATGAGTAATAAATGCACTCACTCAGTTGTATGGTTATGTTATCAAAACCAGCTTCATATCCATAACTGCTATCTTTCATTTCCAGAGATCTGAAGCCAGAAAATATCCTGCTGGATGATTATGGTAAGTCTCAGAGGTTTACAGAGATGCTTTCACAGTAAAGTAGATTAAGTTAGTTTTAGGATATATATTGTACAAAGACAAATAATGCTCTGAAGTGATTAAGAGGCTCAGCATTCACTAATATTCCTGTCCTGGGGTGGGTGAGCTGCTGGAGCTCTGTGCACAGATGGAAGGAAGCAGCCGTGCCCTCAGCAGGGGCTGTTCTCAAGAGCTCGGCGCTGCTGGGGCTCTCTGCCTTTCGTTGTTGTTTTTCCATCCTCATTGCTAGGCTGATGCAACACAAAGGAGTTCTAATTTCTAACTCTGTGCTTCCCTCTCCATTTTTGAAAGTACTTTCCTCCTCTGCTGAGCCAAGTCTGGCTTTATGCAGACCCAGGTACCCGTTTGTTGCTGAAGGCAGCAATAATCAAATCTCGTGCTGACTTGGAGACCAGATATAGCCTCTTCTGCCATCACAGGGTTACAGAATTGTGTCAGCCCATCCATCCTCTGTGATCAGTTCAAGATACTTCCCCATAGCAGGCTTCTCTCTGCCTATTTTCATTGGTTTTAAAATACTTAGTACAATCCGCTGCAGTCCACAGCCTTACTGTTAACATTTCACTGTGTTGTAGTGCCCTTAATAATTCCTCTTCTCCACATCAATGAAACTGCTCTGATTCAGTGATTCAGAACACTCTTTTCTAAAAATGTCTGAGCAGTAAATTGTAGGAGTGTTTTAGCAATGACCACAGCTGTGGGTTTTGGACTAATTTGGGTCATGTTCTTATATCTGCTTTGTATTGTTTTGTTTCTTTTTCCTTCCAGGCCATATTAGAATATCTGATTTGGGTCTAGCTGTTAAAATCCCTGAGGGTGAATCAATCCGTGGAAGAGTAGGAACAGTAGGGTATATGGGTAAGTCTTCCACAGCTCATCTTTTTAAAAATTTGCTAAGATTACTTGAGTTTTAGAGATATTTCTGCCAAGTAAGCTTAAGAAAAGGAATAAAAAGATTCACATTCAGCTGGGTCCAGTTCCATGCAGCAACTCCCACAGAAATCCTGATAGTGAAAATCAGAAGAGGGTGAAAGGCTGCACCTCTACAGCTCTAAGTGAGGCTGGTCTATAATCTTAAATCAGCAAAGAAAACTGAGAAGGGAAACAGCAACTGGGATTCTAGTGATTTTAGTGTAGATTTATCTTAGGAGGGTTATGTGCCAAAATAAAGGTTTCTTTCTAGTTGCTGCTTTGTATAGGTGTTGCAATGTATTTGTGTGCTTATGGTAAAATGGGTAAGTCCACACCTATGGTCATCTTGGCCAGGGTCATCTTGAGTTTTTCTCTATGTGCAGGGGAGGCTGCACAAAAGATGAGTAGAGATTTGTACATTAGTAAAAAAACACCCAAAAAACTACGCTCCCTTATTTAACTAGACCTGTTTTCTAAACTCAATGTAATTATTTTCATGCATTCTCTGGGTGGGCATATTTCTTGGAGTAAAAATTGCTTATGCTTATTTGACTGAATAGAAACTAGCTGATGTGAGCCACTGTTACACCATATGGAGACTTTAATGAAAGCAAGCAAATCAGTTGTCATGTCTAAATTTTGTTATCCCAGTGTAAGTTTGCGTGCACACTAAGGCTCTGTGCTTGTGAGCACGTGTGTTTGTACCCATGCATGGAGGTGAGGGTGCCTGCAAGGCAGTGACTCTCTGCCCAAAAGCATTGCCTGTGGTTGCAACACAAAATTAATGGATTGGGGGTTTCTTCAAAGGGCAAAAAGAAAAGCCATGAATTAACCAGAGAGACAGAATTTGCTTTTGAAGAAATGTCACGGCTGTTTACAGGATGTGTGTTTGCATTTCATTTCTTTCCTAAATGGAGAAATCTGGAGGAACTCTTAAAATTACATGTCTGCTTAATATTTAGATCCAAGTAATTCAGTGATTTTTTTAAATTGGACTGAGTTGATAGAGAAGTCAGAAGACAGCATGCACGAGGCATGTAGCATGTAGAGAGAACACCATGGCATGTAGCATGCTGCATTTCCTGTAATGCCCTCAACTGAAATCAGGAGATATTTCTGTATTTTACCCACCATTCTCTGTGCATGTGTATTCAGTCACCAAAATGAAACTTCTAGGCATTTAAGTGCTTTGCCTGTGTAAATACCAAGCATTTCCACAAGGCATCTCACTCTCCTCCACAGCTCCAGAGGTGTTGAACAACCAGAGGTACACACTCAGCCCTGACTACTGGGGGTTAGGCTGTCTCATTTATGAAATGATTGCTGGGCAATCGCCATTCCGTGGAAGGAAAGAGAAGGTGAAGAGGGAAGAAGTGGACAGAAGAGTGCTGGAGACAGAGGAGGTGTACTCCCATAAGTTCTCTGAGGAGGCCAAGTCCATCTGTAAAATGGTAAGGGGCTGGAAGGCCCAGTGGGGCAGCTGACACAATCTGAGCAGTAACAGGGTGCCATAGAGGGGCTGCAGAAACAAGGGCTAACCAAGCTCATCTGTGGATGGGATGACTGCATTCTCTATTCATTCAGACTGTGCTTATTTGGGCTTGTTTCTCCATGAGATTCATCACGGTCATCCTGAGTCCTCTCCAAAGTTTTATGGCCATGGGAGCAGTATCTGTTCTCATGAGACTTTGGATGTTAGTTTGCAGTCAAGAATGCATTTCTGTCTTTTATAACCTTGTAGAAAAAAAAATAAAAAGGGCCTGATGATGCAAGAACCTGATTGTCTCCTGCAAGGAACTGCAAACCCCACGCTTCCATTGTCTTTGGTGAGAGCTGGGGGTAAGCAGGACAAAGATTATGCAATGAAATTATTGTGACACTCAAATGTTGTCCCAGCCCATCTCACTAACTTTGTTAGCAGCTTTTCCCCCGGGGTGCCAGGGTATCCAGCTTTTCTTAATACTGTTGAGCTGTTCTTCAAAATGTTTTCTCACTCCTTCAGCTGGGAGTCATTTTCGTAGCACAATAGCCATGTCTGACAATGGAAATCCTCAATCCCTCAGAGAAATCTCAAAGCTGCGTCTGAATTCATCAATGTCTTGTTGACATCCATCTTTAGAAGGCTGAATTGTAATCTGGAAAAGGATGTGGCCTTTTTCTGGGTGTTGTTTCTTAACGAGTGAAGTCTCCTTTGGAGACAATGACCTATCTGTGTTTGCTGGTAGAGGGAGGACGAAGGGGAGGAAAGGTCAACAAATAGGTAGGGAGGGTTTCACCAATGTCTTGTGCAACAGGCAAGCAAAGAGCAGATCCACAATACTCTGGTTGGCTGGCTGGCTGCATGAAGAGACACTGAAGTCTCCTTGCAAAATAATAATGGTAGCACTGCCAAGTATCATGCCTGGAAGTCATTAACTCACAGTGCACCAAGTCATTCCTGAATCCTCAGGGTGGTAATTAACTGACATCACTCTTGATAGATGCTCTGGGCCCTTCACTGCCCTTAATTGGTGATGCAGAGCCCCCAGTGAAGCTGACACAGGAGGATGTGGGGCAGCCACAGGCTCTCACAGACCATCCCATGTGCCCAACAGGCTGCCTTCTCTCCTCAGATAGCATCTCAGCTCTCACCAGGTGAGCAGCAGCATCTGCTGGAGTGGCAGAGAGCCTATATGTGTCCTGCTGTTCATCTGAAATGGAGATGTGAGGCAAAAATTTTACCTTGCTGCTTGAGGCACAGAATCAGAGGAGTTTGGTTTGAAAGAGACCTTTAAAGATCACATAGTCCAACCTCCCTTTTCTGGCTGACATACTGTAGAAGCCCTTCTTGTTACTCTTTATGTCCCTTGCATAACAGAATGGACATAATACTTTGAAAATAACCATGAGAACTTAAAGCTGAGAAGAATTAAATGTAGCATTGATGGGATGGTGCTGTAGATGACCTACCACACTCCCAGGACAGCAGACAGTCATCACACTGTAGTGGTCATTTTCATCTTCCAGCCATGGAGACTCTGGTTTCAGGGAGTCGGGACCTCAGGAGATCATCCAGTTCTTTCTCTTGCCTCAGGGAAGCTTGGACTATATATAAGTCATTCCTGAAAACTTGATCACTACTGCTTCCCTGTCCAATCATGTGGCATGTTTATTGAGGTGGTTTGTGCAAACTATTAACGGATCCAAAGATAACCTTTCCCTTTCTGAGCATTAATATCTTGAGGCAGGAAGAGTCTGAGTCCTGATACTGAGTGTGATGGCTTTTGTAGTTGCCCATCCAAAAGCAATTTATTTTATCAAGTGATGTTTTTTAAAAAATCCATTATTCAAACATATTTTCTCAAATTCTTTTTGCTTTTTATATTGGAAGCCAGAACTTTGTTGCTTTGCATCATCATCTTAACAAGGAAACAAAAGAGTAATAAAGTACCCATCACATCTGCAAAATGAAACAAAAAGTTGCAATACATAAATGAAACTTGGGCCTTCAGCACAAAAGGCTTTCCCTTAGTGGACTCTTCAGGGCAGGAGTGAGGAAATGTTTCCCACCATGTTGCCCAAACTTCTCTTCAGAGCTCACTTCATCAGCTAATAGCATCACCACCAGGAAATGCATTGTCTTTATTCATTTACTCATAGGAAAACCCTCTAGTGTCACCCCACGTCAACCCTCCCCTCCTAAATGTTTGTGCCCTTCTGCATTTTTGCAGGCACATATCATAGGTCCCATTAATCATCATCCATCCCATATTTCCATGTTTCATTTTGTAATTTCCCATAAATCAGACCTCATTTTGGACTGAAACAGAGATGAATAACAAATAATTAGGAACAGGGGCAGCTGGCTTTCTGGGAAGCTCCCCAACCCATAGTTCCCATATAACATAGCTGTTCCTGGTGTGTTTTTTCTGTGAAAAAAATCCAGTCTTTCTAGGAAATGCTCATGTTTGTTGTTGTTGTGCCTCATACTTCATTGATGTACATGCGTGTTTCTCCTGACAAGTGCAGTCATGCATCCAAAGATGTGACTTGAAGTGCATTCAAGTCAGCAGTGTTGGATGAGCCCACATTGCTGTGCTCCTCTGTCACTCTCTCAGTGCCCTGCTTGTCTGCATTTCCCACAGACTTGTCTTCCCTGGTGCCTTTTATCCCTGCAGCTCCCATTTTACCCTACACAAGGAATCTCTGATCACACAGGGAGGGTGTAAAGAAGACAGAGCCAAACTCTTGATTTGGTGTCCCATAACAAGACAGGAAGGAAGGGGAAAAACTGAGGCTCAGAAGCAGTTTGGTTCCCTCTGAATATTAGGAAACTTTTTTTCCATGGTGAGGGTAGCCAAACAGTGGAACAGGTTGCCCAGAGAGACTGTGCAGTCTCCACACTTGGAGATGCCCAAAGCCCAGCTGGACAAGTCTAGAACAACCTCCTCTAGGAAACTCTGCTTTGAGCAGAGAGATTGGGCTAGACCATGTCCACATGTGGCTTCCAGCCTCAGCTGTTCCATGTTTTTGATCTCCATTCCCTTTTCATAGTGCCCCCCCCTCCCCCCAACCAACTAAAAGATAATGGGTTCTGTTTTCCTTAAAAGCAATTTTCCCCTGTTCTTTACTTACCATCAGGAGCTCTGTCATCATACAGCTATTCCTTGGCTGCTGCCATCCCTCCTTGCTGCTTTCATCCCATGGAAATCAACATTATGACACCTTAAAGTTTATCAGTTTATCAGTACCCAAGGATAACTGCTCTTTCATCTCTCTTCTCTCATTTAGTAATTGATCAGAGTATTGCTTTTCTATTCTCTGAAATTTGCTTAAAAGAATATGTTTATTTCACTGTCGGGGCTGAACTTCAGCTAGGTGATTCCTTACACTGCTTGATCAACTGGGTGAATGGAAATGCTTTTAGCATTCCCCTTGTCTACTTTCATGAGTGGCAATTTTTTGTTTTCCTTACTCCTATAATTTTAGGACTAACATCTTAGAATTTGGAATTATTTATTACATGGTATGATCTGGATATGAACTGACTGATCACATGAAGATAAAACAGTGCTTTGGGGACATTTGGCTTTTTTTAGCAATCCTCACAACAGTTGTTTCTTTTTGTAAAGGAAGCAAAACAAAGTCATGGAAAAAAGTCTCAGACATTGCAGAGTTTGAATCCCCAGTGGGGATCAAAAGAGTGACATGAAAGTATCAGAGAGCTCTTTATATCAAGATCTTGATGGAACTTCTCTGCTGCTACTCAAGATTCTCTTTGAAAGTCCTGTTCTAGTCATACTCTGCCCATGAACTCTGCAGACTAAACTCTAAATGTCCAGTGTCAGCTGGAGCCTTTTTTACCAGAACACACAGCTCTGCTGTTTGGCATTAATTTCATGCACAGTTGGGTGGCTCGGGCCATCTCCAAATTTGAAACTCTGTGAACTATCTGCAGGCTCTACTGTAGAATTACATTCAAATTGTGTTTGATGGGGTCCCTTGCACTGCTGTCCCAGGAGGGCTTGTCATCAGCCTGATGGAGTTGCTTTTGTTCTGCTCTCTATTCATATTAAATAAACCCTTTGAAACTGAATTAAACAAAAGTGTAGAGATGAGTTACAACACACTGTTGTTATCTCCATTTTCTTTTCCATGTCAGATTCCCAAATGGGATGTATATTTCAGGCTCTTGCACAGGTTTACTATTGCAGAAGCTTCTGGGGCTGCAGGAAATGGCAAAAGACTCATTATTCCATGGTGAAAGGAAGAATTCTCCCTTCTGAAAAATATTCCAGTCCATGTTATGTCTTGATATCCACAACAGAAGCCGGAAAGAATGTCTGGTTTCACCTGTTGCCACCTCTAGAGCTGGCTGCATCTACAGCTTTTCAAATTCCATTTATTTCTTACCTTTTTCTTCATTGTGACTCTCCTGGGAATCTCAAGACTTGAGACTAGCAGCTGGTCCCCTGCAGCAGGGTTTTGCAGGAGAATCCTCTCCTTTCTGTGTTCTTTCAGTCCCAGCCTATTCCCAGTGGCCTGTTCCCTTTTGTGTCTTTCAGCCAGCAGTGGCCAGCCACCCACAACCAACTGCATTCATGCTCCAGAAACTTCCTTCTTGCATCTGAAGTTACTGAATACTCCCTTGTATGTCATGGAGGAACCCAGGAATCCCCAGGCAGCCTTTTTCTGTCCTCAGCTACCCTTTTCTCTGACCGCACACTCCAAACATCTTACAGCCTGACAAGGGCAAATTCACAGATCAGCTTGGTCTCCCCACTTAGTCCAGAATCCAGACTGCAGAGATGGGAAATAACCCCCTTTTCATCCCTTCAGAGCTGACTTGAGAGCAGAGACTGCAGAGGTCTCCTGTATCATCTCCAGCCAAGTCCAAATCTACCCCTTCCTACCACCACTTGCTCCTCAGCTATTCCTAAAAGGTCCAAGGTATCATTTCCAAAAGTATATCAGAGCCATGGGTACTAAAAATGGTCCTTCTGCTTTCAGATTCTTCTTTCCATCCATCAGGAAAGTCCTATTGACATGAGAATAAAAGATTAAAAGAACTTTTGATTTCTTTGCCCAGCCAGAATAGAGCAAGCCCGATTCTGACTGGAAATTCCAAAGTGACCATCTTCAAACACACAAACCAAAACAAAACAAACAAACAAACCACCAACAAAAAACAACCTTCTTACAACAAAAATCCTAGTCTAAGGACCATGAGAACTCAAAGTCTAATGCGATTATTTGAAAGCAAAGTGTTCCTCTTTCCTTCTAGCAGGGAAAGCAGAGTCCAGAGAAGTGCTCTGAGACAGATCTTTTGCAGTGAGCCAGATGGATGTGGTACAGTATCATGTGAATCTCTCTGCTCAGAGAATGGCAAGGCATACAGATGTTTCCTCAAGTCTTTTTACATTTATGGATCAGCCACTTGTGATCTGTCAGCCCAGATGTCACCACCTAGACAGCATCAGAAGCAGAGGAAACTGTGGGGAAGAAAGAGATGTTGCTATTTGGAAGCTGAAAGTTGCTACTGGGGCCAGCAGCAGTGTCTTTAAACCCGTTCCTCCAACCGGTCAGTCTCCTGCTATTGCTGCTGCTGCTGCCTCTGAGACAGAAAGACCTGAGCAGAAAACTCTTATGTTTACAAACCCCTTCACAACCATTTCTGGCTTGGCTGCTACCACTGCAGCTGCAGGGTGGCCTCTGTACCCATGGGGCACACGGATTGCCAAAGCCATTTGCCATCTCAGGCTGAAAATGAGGCCCCCAGCAACACAGAAGCAGAGCTGAGGTGGCTGTTGGAAGTCAGATAAGAAAACCACCAATGCCCAGATGGTAGAAATGCCCCAGTGGTAGCAGAGCATTCAGAGAAGCCTAGAAAGCTGTGACACTGGAAATCTCTGATAAGGACAAGAAAGCCCCACTCTAGCCAGGCACCAGAGGAGGGAGCACAACATGACATTAGCAACACACAATTTCCAAGTTCCCCCTCGGTGAAATGAGTAGCTGAGCTGGGCTGTTGCCTCAGCCACCGAGGCAGCAGCCCAGGCAGAAGGTGCTGGGGCACACAAACCCTGAGCTGGGCACACAACCCTGAGCTGGGCACACATACCCTGAGCTGGGCACACAAATCCTGAGCTGGGCACACACACCCTGAGCTGGGCACACAAGCCCTGAGCTGGGCACACACACCCTGAGCTGGGCACACAAGCCCTGAGCTGGGCATGCAAACCCTGAGCTGGGCACACAAGCCCTGAGCTGGGCATGCAAACCCTGAGCTGGGCACACATACCCTGAGCTGGGCACACAAGCCCTGAGCTGGGCATGCAAACCCTGAGCTGGGCACACAAGCCCTGAGCTGGGCACACAAACCCTGAGCTGGGCACACAAACCCTGAGCTGGGCACACACACCCTGAGCTGGGCACACACACCCTGAGCTGGGCATGCAAACCCTGAGCTGGGCACACATACCCTGAGCTGGGCACACACACCCTGAGCTGGGCATGCAAACCCTGAGCTGGGCACACAAGCCCTGAGCTGGGCATGCAAACCCTGAGCTGGGCACACACACCCTGAGCTGGGCATGCAAACCCTGAGCTGGGCACACATACCCTGAGCTGGGCACACACACCCTGAGCTGGGCATGCAAACCCTGAGCTGGGCATGCAAACCCTGAGCTGGGCACACAAGCCCTGAGCTGGGCACACAAGCCCTGAGCTGGGCATGCAAACCCTGAGCTGGGCATGCAAACCCTGAGCTGGGCACACAAGCCCTGAGCTGGGCACACAAGCCCTGAGCTGGGCACACAGGCAGTATCCTCAGGTACCCTTGCCCCAGGGGGGAGCCTTCCTGGTCCTTCTCCTGCCGGGCCGCACCCGAGAACACGGCAGTGCTGCCCAGCCTTCCCAAAGGTGTTCACATCCCACCATCCGCAGTCGAGACGGTCCCGGGGACTCTCCCGGGGGTGCTCCCGCGGGCCCGGTGCTGCCCGGGCTCAGAGACCCAGCCCAGCCTCTTCCCGGCCTGGTGGGCTTTGCTGATGCTCTCGGTGCCATTGCCGTGCACAGCCCACCCGGGCAGGGGCGAGCGCTGCTTCCCGGCCCCAGCGCCGGCCAGCAGAGCCGGGGACAGCGGCGGAGGAGCGGCGGGAGCCTTCCCATCCCCTGTGCCCTGGGAAAAGCCCCGGGGCCCGCTCCCGGCCCCTTCCCCGGGCAGGGATCGCCGCCCGACCCCGTCACACTGCCCTTTCCTCTGCTGCCCTTTCCTCTGCTGCCTCCCGGCGGCACCGCCCGGGCGGCTCAGGATCACTGATGGAATCGCAGGAAGGTTTGTGTTGAAGGGATCTTAAACACCGTCCGGTCTGACCCTCTGCCCTGGGCAGGGACACTCCCAGCCCTGTTCAGCCTGGAGTTGGGCACCTCCAGGGATGGGGCAGCCACAGCTTCTGTGAGCTTCTCGCAGCTTCTGACTGGAAATTCCAAAGCGACCATCTTCAAATAGGCTAGAGCATAAAACGGTTGGGATTAAAAAACAAACACACACAACACCAAAAACCCCTCACAACAAAAATCCTAGTCTCAGGACCATGAGAACTCAAAGTCTTCTTCTCACAGCTTCGCAGCAACCTGTGCCAGGACCCCACCACCCTCAGGGAGGTATTTCTTCCTAATATCCCGTCTAACCCTGCCCTCCTTCAGTTTAAAGCCATTCCCCCTTGTCTGTTTGTAACATGCCCTTATCCAAGGTCCCTCTCAACTCTCTTGCCCTGGAAGGTGCTGTAGAGTCTCCTCTGTAAATATCACAGTGTTTCTGTTCATGGGCTTGTTTATCTGACAGACCAAAGATGCTGAGTTCACTTTGTGGGCATTGCTCCATTATGGGTACCCAGGAAACAGGCAGGACTTGCTGTAGCAGGTAGGGGTTGTGCACTGCCCTTCTCTGAAAACAAAGAAGGCAGAACTGAGGGTAATTACTGGGCACTGGCTCTGTGATGGAGCTCCCCTTGAGCTCAGCAGAGATAAGCCCATGATTGTAAAGGGTTGGTTCAATGTGTTATGTGATGCACTGGAATGTAGTGCAATGGGTGAGGGAAATACAGTTTGGTATTTTTGGTTTTTCCTAAGTACCTCTTCTTCTGAGGGAAAATTATTCTTACAAACGTAAAAAACAAAACCAAAAGAACTGAGAGAAAGCACATGGAACTTATGAATGTGCATCTTTATATGTTAGTAGGGTATGTCAGACCTCCTCTTGAAAGTGTTTGCTGAAAGCAGGCAAAAGAAATGGTCTCTATTTCAACTGTAAATACTTTACAGCAGGTGATTTTCTGAGGATTTTGCCGGCATGTAGAACAGTGCAGTCCTAATCCATTTAACTTCAGCTTTTAAGTAACAGCAGTTGCAACTCCCCTCTGTACTTCCCTGTGGGCACATTCAACAACAAGTGGAGATAAAAATATCTTTGTGGAGCTCTTGCTTTTCTGACACCCTCACCATTCCTTTTGGCACGTTTCAGCTCCTCACCAAAGATGTGAAGCAGCGGCTGGGATGTCAAGGGGAAGGTGCAGCAGAAGTGAAGAGACACCCCTTTTTCAAGAGCATGAATTTCAAGCGGTTAGAAGCAGGAATGCTGGACCCTCCCTTTGTGCCTGATGTAAGTATGATAGCAAGAACCCCCAGTGGCCTCTTCTAAGAGGCTTGTTTCTAAAATAGCTTCTCTCTCTCAGGGCTGTCATCGCCCTCTGCACGGGTATCTACCCCAGGAAGGTGTGATAAGTGGCAGGGCTGGAGTGGGGAGGCTGGGAGGAAGAGGAGAGGGCTCTGTGGGCATGTGGATGAAGGCTGGCAATCTGGGGCTTGATCCATTCCTACTCTTTTTACCACAGCCTTCCTGTATACACTGTGAACCTTTGTATTCCCTTATCCATGGTATTACTGTGAAAATAAGTGTGTTCAGAACCAGCTGCTGCTTGGGACAATCAGCAGTGAAAGCCACGTGTGTGCATACAGGTTTATGGAGGTGAAACCAGAAATACAAAGTCCAGAGCTCTGTGGAACTGGATCATCATGAGTAGTAGTTTGCTACAGAGAATCTGAGCCAGGCTCAGCTATCAAGTCTCACCTCAAGCAGAGAAGGTGACTTGGACCTAAGAGAACATTTGGAGCTTTTTGGTGTTCATGGGGCACGGAACCCAACGCTGGATCCTTACTCAGATTTACACACCAGGCTCACATACTGAAAGTCTTTGTTGCATTGGCAACAACAAAACTTTTTCCACCCTTTTGTGGTGTCTGTTTCTAGCCCAGTGCACAGAGTTATCTGATTATTTCCCTCCTGCAGGGCTTTCTTTCTGGCTGGAGCTTCTATCCTTAAAGTCCCCATATGGTTCTAAGTAAACACTGCCATTTTAACATATTAAGGAAAGTAACATCTTGGCAGCTCCCATTCCCTTTGGTTGCTGCAAGCTCAACCAAACCAAAGTGGTTTGAATGCTACAAAAGTTTACTTTAGTTGCTCTGGTTTTGCTTTACATTTTACTATGCGGCCTAGTTATTCCTGCCAATTAGCCTGTGGTGTTACGACCTGCTTTAGTGGGAAGAAATAAGAGACAAGCTACTATTTCTTTCTGATGTAGAAAATAATAAAATTCTGGGCTCAAATTTGGGATCTGCCAGAGTGCATAAAAACTGTAGCATGTAAAGCCTAGAAGGCACCTCTTAGAGACATATTTGCAAAAGCAAAGGCACATAAATTTTTATGGCTATTTATTGAGAGTTCAAGAGCTGCCCCTAATTTAATTTATTTGGCACTTCATCCATAGATCTCCCAGTCTTTACTGAAGTTAGCTGAATCACCCAAAGCTATATAGCCAATGGCAGAGGTTGTTATCCAAACCATGTCTCTCCATCCTCTTCTATGTTACTCCATCCCCACAAAAATGTTGTGGATTGCAGCTGTCAGGAATGCAGAGGGATACAGCCTTCAGCAAATAGGACTTCTGTCAGGAATTAGGTCAATTAGTTTGGTCACAGTGCTCAGAACTAGATAAATAAGGGACTGCACAGTTGAACCCCTGGGCTGTGCAGCCCTGGTACCACAGATAGACTCTACACATGCTGGGGTTCAGCAGGTCAAGCTGGTCCCACAAGGCACCCCTCAATTGTCCCTGCACACCAAAGGGTGGCTGTGCTGTTTTTGGGAAATCTCTGGGCACACACACTGCCTGTGACAGGTAGCCACTGGTGGTTCTTTCTGCTCCCTGGGGCTGTCTGCTGGAATATGAGCTGAAAGTTGCGTCACTGCAAAGAGTTTTGTCTCTGTCATCCCAGAAAATTAAGTAGTTCAAAAAGGCAAAGCCATTTGACTCTTCCTTTGAAGAAACACAGCCAAGTTAAAAGAGTTAATAGAGGTAAATTCTGGGCAGCTTCCAGCAGCTGAGCTATTAATAAAAACAATGGATAAATGCCAAACCTCATCTGTTTTCTTTAGCAATTAAGATACATTCCTTTAAATTTTCAAGCTGCAAACGCCACAGCTATCTGGGCAGGAGGGCACTTCCATCTGAGGCCTCTTTTCAGAGCTCTCTCCAGTGTGTCATTCATAAACATTCTGGTTTTCTGTTGTTCCCTCTCTAAATGAAAAGACTACTGAGGGGTTCCATTTTTCTTTTCTGGCTCTTTCTGTCCTTTTCCTCTCACCTCTTAACCAGATGGTACATAGATGACTAAAACCCACTTTGACTGATGGTTTGAGGACTTCAGAATAGGAAGCTTAATGTGCTTAAAGTGAAGTCAGCCTTTGATGATAAACATGCGGGCAGAGCAAGTCTGGAGAAGGAGGATGCAGACACACACTTGTTAGGCATTCTCACTTGACTGAATCTGTGAATGAAAGCACATGGTCCAACTCAGAAATATTTTTCCTCTTGTCATTTCTCCTTTTTTTTCTTGCTGACATAGCCCAGAGCAGTGTACTGCAAGGATGTGTTAGACATTGAGCAGTTCTCCACAGTGAAAGGAGTTAACCTGGACCAAACAGATGACGATTTCTATTCCAAGTTTTCCACAGGATCAGTGTCTATTCCATGGCAAAATGAGGTAAGGATGTATCATAGCAAAATTACTGCAATAAACCCCATAACACAGATGGTTTAAGAGGAGCTCTATGTTTCCAGTACTGTATAGCTACTGGATAACTTGCCAGACTCTAATGCTTTCATGAGTTACAAATGGCCCCTTTCAAGATCTGTAATGTACCACAGATGTCAGGTTCAGGTGGCTGTATCTGTTGGCTCTGTGTATTTGTGTAAATTGGCAAGGATCCTACTGTACTTCCTCCTCCTGGATTTCTACAGAGGTGTTTCGACAGCTCTCAGCACCTTCTGTGGCACAATTGGAAATCCTTAAGAGAAGGATCCTCCACTGGTGACCCTGCTCTCACCCATTGTCTGCACAGTCCCAGCTGCAGCTGTTAATTCTGGACCCTGACCTCCTCCAGCATGTCTATGTCTGGGTCTTTGTTTCTGTTTGATATCAACACACAGCCAACAGTGGATTTCAGAATCCAGCTCTGCATCAAACAGCAGATCCACTTGGGCAGAGGAGTGCTAATAACTGGGATTTTGTAAGAGTACCTGTCTTTGCCTGATATTCTCTACAATGCTAAATGAACAGAAAGTCTTGTGGGGCAGCTTCTGGCAAGTCTGATGTGCAAACACACAGAGCAGACTCAGCCTCTGTTTTTCATACACTCTATTTTCCATCTACAGACACCAGCAGGAATCCAACTGTTAACTCTCCTCACACGCTGCTGACTTCGAAGAACCTAGCACTACTGGAATTTATTTAGTGCAGATGAATAATTCCTTTTTTTCTCTCTCTCACTATATTCCACTAGATGATAGAAACAGAGTGCTTCAAGGAGCTGAATGTATTTGGACCAAATGGTACTATTTCACCAGACCTAAACAAAAGCTACCCCCCAGAGCCACCCAAGAAAGGATTGCTACAGAGAATATTTAAGCGACAGGTGAGATCTTTTATGACTAAGACCAAGAAGCTCCTGTAGATGCCTGGTTTCACAGTCCTGTTCTGGTGATATTTCTGCTAGGAGAGAGACAGTGCATCTTAGAGAGGGCTGGATCTCACATTTACCTCCATATCTAAGTTTTTCATCTACCTTGTGTGATTTTTTGCCACCAGAAGTTCCAGTGTTGCTCGTGAGTTTTGTTTCCAGCAGTTGAAAACTTCTTACCCAACCTATTTTTCAGTGGTATGCTGAAATGCCTTTTGAAACTGTTCTATGGATTTAAGAAGTTCTCTGTGAAAATCCTTGATTTATGTATTAAAAAAAAAAAAAAAAAAAAAAGGAAAATGCACATTTTGAGGGAGGTAGTCATGGCAGGAAACCAAGACAATAAAGAAGGCTTTCATGAGGCACAATGGCACCACTGGCAAATGTCAATAACATTCTTAGACTGATCTGTTTCTGTAGGGTGAAAGCCATGCCTGAGCATTGGCAGGTATCCTCTGTATTAGTCAGATTTAGCAGATACTGACATTTTGCAGTGAATTGATTTGTCTCCTGGAGCTCGAGTGAGTCTTCTTTGTTGCATTCCTCAAGAACTGCCAGGGTTCTGCTGACCTAGAGAGACTACAGGTAAGAAAGTGGAGAATATTTTGCATCCAAAGATCTTCTAACAAGAATCTTGCAGTCCAGTCAGTACCATAAAATGAACAATGTTGGATTAAAAATAAAACCATGGCATATTGTGGAAATCTAATTGTCATTTTCTCCCTCTTCCTACAGCATCAGAACAATTCAAAGAGTTCTCCAAATTCAAAGGCCAGTTTAAATCATCACATAAATTCAAATCACGTAAGTTCAAACTCCACTGGAAGCAGCTAGTTCCAGCTCAGTCCTATGAAACAACATGTTGCATCCTTCCACTATAATCTCTGGAGCTTCTGTGGATGAGAGAGCCTCCACCATTGAGTGAAAAAAAGAAAATCTGGATCTCCCAAAATGGAGATTTTCCTATCCATTCCTTCCAGTGGAGCCTCACATTTTAAGAAGAAATTTCCACTCAGGTCTGTTTTTGGAGGTGGCACTCAAGACTGTGTGAATCAAATTTGTCTCTTTAGAACATTGCAATAGAAATTCAATGAACATGACTACTTGCACGTATTTAAATAGCATCATACTAGAACTGAATTTTGTCTTTATTATTTTTAAAGAAAAGTTTTGTAAATTTCTCTATTGTCTCAGTTTACATTTTGTACATTTGTATTTAAATGAAAGTCAGACTTTGGAGGTGTATATTTTCCAAGCAGCAGCTGTAAAGCCATGTGTTTTAAGACATTTTTTTAAAAGAAACAAAATGTGACTCAAGACTTCCAGAGCCTCAAACGAGAAATCATTCTTTTTAGCAATTCTAGAAAATTCTTCATAAATCACTTTATCAGACGGGGGGTTTATTGACACGCATTTTTATGGAACAGTTTATTCTTAATTATTTTACATCTGTGTATTTGGTTTACAGCAACACTGCATACATTTCTCCTCTTCATTAGTTTGTAATGTCTCGCATTAAATGCTAAAAGACAAGATTTTGATGCATTCAAGAATGCTACTTGCTATGCTGAAGATTTGTGATGTCTTGGGACCAGCACAGCTGAGATTTGCACTTATGTTGTTATTCCATCAAAGGCTTTTTAGTTAGAAAGGGAGCCCTGTTTTAAGCTCTTTTCCTCCGCTAGTGTTTGTGCTGTGTCTAACGACAGATAGAACAAAGCTGAGGGAGAGGTGACCAGGAAAGCAAATGTCCATTTGTTTTTCTAGGACTTCAAACCTGCACCTGCTGAAATGAGAGAAAAACTCAAAGTATTGTCTATCCTGCAAAAGCCCAAGGTCTTTCCACAGCTGCCCACATCAAAGAGGCAGCAGGAGAGAAGTTCAGCAGTCTGGTTTGTGCCAACCATGAGATTTGTAACAGCTTTGTAGAGCCTAGCTGTGGAGGTTCAGAGTGGGATCTGAGATGCTTTTGGGCAGTAGCAGAATCTACAGGCTGTGCCTGCACTTAAAATAATTCCATGTCTCATGCAAATACCCCCTGACACATCCCTTCAATTAGATCTTCAACTGAATAAAATGCCAGTAGGAAATAACTCCCTCTTCCAGCTCCATCATTCTTTGTCCAGGATCCTTTAACCATCGACAAAAGCTCTGTCCCCACTAGGATGAACAGGATCAGGCAGGATCAGTAGCAGTACCTCAGGCATCAGGATCATGCTCCTCTCAAGTGTTTCACTATTATTGTTAGGAAAACCAGATGAAAAATATGGTTACTTCCCTTCCACAGGAATTGGAAAACCTTTGTGCCCCCAGCTGCATGCAGGATCTCTACAGCCCAAAATGCTCTGTAGAGTGTGTTGGTTCCCCATACTCTTTACAATGATTTTCTTAAACCTTTGGATCATCAGAAACATCTGAAAGCCACCCTTGTGTGTCTAAAATCCTGTTAGCCAGCAGTGGAGCTACCCTGGGGTCCAAGGAAGCAATGTTCCAGTGGGAGTCTTAACAGCCAAAATTCATTAGACTGCCATGTGTATGTTCTGTGTGGCCAGTGCTGAGAGGGAAAAGGATGAAGGTTCATAGTGGCAAATCCCTGAGTGCAAAACATACAGGAATGACATAGTAAAGCAGCTGGAAGTTGTGAGACAGAGACAGAACAGGGACTTGCATAGAGCAACTAACAGAGAAAAGTCAAGACAGGGAGATGAGGCTTCAGCCATTCTCCCATGTCAGATGGTGGCATTGCAGATCTTATAGACAATGCAGGATTTTAGAGATGTTGCTAATTTGGCATCTGAAGACTAAAATTTTCATTCTTCACCATCTCCCAGTGTTGAAAAATACCAGCAAATCCCTTACTGAAAGCTGGTGAACAAATTTCAAATGTTGATTATAGCTGGTCTTACACCTGTTAGATGCTACCAGCCTTTACTAGTGGTGGATGACATTTTAGGGAGAACAGTGGATGACAGCATTTGTGCCTTGTCCTGCTCTCCTTTCAGCCAGGACAGTCCTCACACAGCAGCTCTAGGACTGAGAGGCAGTGGGGACTTAGGGACAATGCAGAATCCTGGAAGGATGAGAGCATTCATTCTCCCTGGATAGCTGGAGGACCCTGTGCTAGCGTTGGATATCCTGAGTTCTCAAGGTGGCATGGAAGAAGGGTGCTTATGTGCACCTGAAAGTATCAAGCCTGGGATGGAGCAGTGAGAGAGGAAGGAGAGAGGCAAAAAACACCACCAGTCGAGGGAGATTTCATGCCACATCCTTTAAGTGTCTCTGTCCTGACAAAGTACAAACAGTATTATCATGCTGGGACAGCAGAACTTTTCAGCACCCAGCCCTGGAAGACTTAAAATGCATCAAAAGACCAATCCTCGGGATCTTCTTGTCAAAAAACCCTGCAGGACTTCTTTTTTATTGCTTCTGATTTTTGTTGGGATTTTTTTTTTTTTTCAGCTTACCAGAACTCAGGGCTGAAGCCCTGTCAAGGCAGTGCCCTGCACAGCCAGGCTTCCACAGGCATTTGGCCATTGGCTACATGGAATCAAATTTAAAAACCACTGGGAACTCTGAAAAAAAAACCCAACACCTTACAGTTTCATCATGTAACCTTGGAGAGCACTGCAATGAGATTTTTAGTATTTTGATTCCAGGTGAATTTTGAGATGGGCTTGCACGTAACAAAGGAGTAGAAAGGAGTAGTTCTGTCATAGCTTTCCAGACTGATTCATTTTCTTTATCTCCTCTTCAGTTACAGTCCAAATCCTTTCCAAAAAATGCATATGCTCAGATCTGGTTGCTTGTTTTAAATAGACAGATGAGCAAACTTAGCTCTTTTTAAGAATCAGAAATCTTTTGCAATCTGATCCTGAATTATGCAAGCATGCCTTTTATTTTTAAATCTTTGTTGAGTAGTCTGATGAACACTAATTAGTTGACAGACTTTCATGAGTCAGGTGTTTGCTATTCATTTTCTGCAGTGTCTCAAGGTTCACTTGTGTCTTGTAGCATTTTTTCTCACTGTTGGATAAAAGACTTTTTTTAAACAAATGAAATAATGAAGAAAAAAAAAAAAAAAACAAAAACCACAACAACCTCTTAGATGTGCACTCTTGACCTGGATTATCTAAAGAGAGGTTTTTCACAAGAATGGCCATGACTCAGATATTGTTCCTGAACAAAAAACCTGCTGGTGAAGCTCGGAAAGGTGTGAAGATAATCAAACCAAACAGGTAGTGCAGATCAAACTGAGTGTTAGGGAGCTGCAGAATTCAATATCACAGCGTTCACCTGGCCCTGCTGATTGGGACTCCTGGTTCTTGCCAGTTCAGAGACATAACAGCCCTCCATAAACACAGCTTGATACCACCTCAATTGGCAGTCACCTCAGAAACTATGGCTGAGAGTGCCATCAGCAGAAGGAATCAAACTTGGCTGACCCTGATTTGAAGACACTGATTCATAAGGTCATTCACCCAAACCTCAGGATCCAGCTTGAATTCTTTGCTCACATTTCAAATCCAGTTGATCTTTTTCCGTGGCCATGAAAAAAACTGAAAAAACCCAACAGGAAACCAACCTGCATTAGTGGTAAAACCAGAGGCAGGATGAGGGAGACACAGAAGCTGTGAGCTCTGGAGGACAGTGTGTGAAGTCCCATGGTGTATGAATCTTCAGCAGGGGTGCAGTGGCAGGTGGTGCCACACTGCTGCACGTTCTTCCTTGGGGTCATCATGTGTTGGTCAGAGTTTCATCAGTGACCTGGGAATTGCACACACAAGGGTCTGGCCCATGGTTCAAAAACAAAGTTGTCCCTCTGAGGGTCAGAGGGGACAGTTGCATGAGGCAAGTAGGGATCCCCCCAGCCTGCATGGACAGCATCACCCAGGTCTGTGTATCCCAGCTCAGTCAGGAGCTCCCTGCACAGGCTTTTCTGCAATAAATGCACAACCCTACAGCATAGCTGCTGCTTCTCACCAGCGTCCACGGAATGGTGGCTGCAGGAACTGGCTCCACTGTCAACAAGATGTGGGTGTTTTCACTCCTGCTCCACTATTAGTTGTGGTCATTGCTTTGTTCAGTTAATATTTGTCATACTCACTTAAGTTAGTGCAGAGGAGAGCATTTGTCAGGCATTTCCCATGCAATCTTTGGGAAGACTGGATTTTTCTTTGGGAGAACATCCTTTCTGTCTCTTGCCATGTGGACCATCTTCCATCATGCAGGGAGGTTCGTTTGGCAGTGAATTTTGGAAGAATCAGCCTGTTTGGTAGCTCCATGGAAATCAGGAGATTCCAGAGTTGTCTATCTCAAGCCTTTCACAAATATGAACTTTAACTTAAAATGCTATTAAAGATTCAGAGTAAGGAGAATAATTACAAACACCCTCATGCCAAAGTTAAGAGAAATTCTGCATCAGTTTAAAACAACTCTTTTCTTTTGTGTGCTGGGCAAGACTCTCTTGTGCTAAATAATATTGGAGTGCTGGCTGGTAATAATTGACTTCCCTTAAATGCAAAAACCAAAAAGATAAATAAATTGGTTCAGAGAAATTTTAAATTATTTCCTTTAGGGAAAATAAAAAAATTCATCAAAGAAGGTGAAAGCCAACAATATGCTATAGTATTATGGGCTGACCTCCCGCAAATGTCTCTGTGATAATACAAATACAATCTGCTGCAGTTGGATCAGCTAAGCTGGTGTACTGACAAATGGGCTTTTATGAAAGAAACACTTTTAAACAGATTGCTGCCTATTCATTAACATGAATATTACTGCTGGCACATATGTATTCTCCTTGCTTTATGTATTGGAGCCAGGAAGTGATGGTTTGTATTCCTATTCTGTGTTTTTCTTCACTGCCCCGGGCAAAACGCTGTGCAATTTAGTTTTCCCATTCCCAAACATGGAGGGATGCTCTCTGTCTATCAATGGAAAGCACTTTGGAGTCTGTGCATAAACCAGATCAGTATCAACTCTTTGTATTATTATTTAAATGAAATAGGCTTAGTATAGTTGCTCTTTATTTACATGACTAGTGAGACGACTCTCCTAAATTAGGACTCTTTTTTATTATTGGTTTGTCTTAGTTCCTTAGAGATACTGAAACAGAACAAACTGCACTTCTGTCAGACATCTCCAGCAGACAAAGAGGTGACAGTGCAAATGTTTAAGTATTCATTTCTTGTTGAAGAGCTGGCCAGTAATTGTGCTATTCACATGAAAACACTTCCTCTGTTTTTAGGATGGAGATAAATAGTTATGAGGAAGGGAACAAAATAACATTCATTGGTTCAACTTTTTTGGCCAAGCCTGCAAAGGATTCCCTAGGTACCCATTGTGTGAGGTGCTGTGTGAAGTCCCAGAGATGGATCTGGGGCAGACTGGGTCTGGAAACAAAAGGGGCAACATGCCTGGGGTCAGTGGGCTCCAGAGGGGAAACTCCAAGTTTTCTGGAGTGGGTCTGTAGAGAAGATTCACTCCCAGAGAAGAAACATCTCAGGTAGTGGCTGGATGGCAAATGTGTTTTCCTTTCTCATCACCCCCCATGCAGCTGTTAGATATGTTAATTAGCAAGCTCAAACGAGTTGTTTCATGTGTATTGAATGCGGTCTCCCTTAATTGCATCTCTTTTAAACACTGGACACTCTTCTAAAAGACTGAACATTTTAGCCTTTTGAAGCTAAAAGCTGTAAAAACTTTATTTTGTGTTTCTGACAATGTAGATAGACCTAAAGATTTCATGAACTATCATGTGGTTGCCCATATCTGACTAATAATTAAATTGTAAAATTGCAGTTTCATATTAGGGTTAGTCTTTTCACCTGCTTTAAAAATTACAAATCATATTTGGTATATAAACACACACAGAATATCCTTCTGATTGAATTTCAAGAGCATATCCAGGAGTAAATGTTTTTAAGCACTTCTAATACTGTAGTCTATAAGAGGAGCAGACACTTCTAAAGCAATGTTAAAAGTTGTCTTTCATAAATGAGTCAACAGATCATTTTTGTAATAAACTAAAGCAAGTGTTCTCAATTAGAAGAGCTAGTGGCTGTTGATATTGTACAAAAAAAAAAAAGTCATTCTAATATCCAAAGGGTTAGGGGTGGGGAGGGTCTGTTTGGTTTTGTTTCTCTTTCCAGGGAGATCTTTAACATTGTTTGATGAAGCTAGTTTCATTTTGAGATTGTTACTGAAGATAAAGGCTTCTGTGTTCTATGGCTGCTTGGATTCTTCGTACATAATGTCCTAGTAATGTCACAGTGCTGCTGTATTTAGATCAAACCACTGTTTTGATTGGGTTTTTTGGCTTTTTTTTTTTAATAAATTCCTTAATTTAAATACATGAAAACTATATGTTTTGCTTTAATGAGGCAGCTAATCAAACAGATTCCTCAGACCCTTTGGATCCTGAAGATGGTTGCAGTGAGAGTGGGGTGCAGCCCATCTCTTCCTGGATGCCTTTGTGGCTTCATGTGGTTTGTGTTTTCTGTCCCACCACACCTTCACAGAGGTTGAGGGAACCACAAACCAACCTGAGGTTGTTCCTCACTTTGTGCAGGTTCTGGTCCTCCTCAGGTTGTGTTTCCCCTGAGAACTCCTTCCCTCCCCTGCCTCCCACCCTCACTTCCCCAGCCTCCCTCTGCACCATCAGCCAACACAGTTTTTGCAGCCTCAGGGGTAAGTTCAGAGAGAGGGTGACAAAATCCCAGCAGCCTTCAGAAGGCATGAGCTCTGCTTTTAGGTGAAGTGAGCACTGCCTGATTTATGAGGCCCTGCTTTGCCTAAGCTGCAGTCAGACAGAGAGAATATATTTACAGAAGGAAAACAACAACTAGCCAAGAGTGCTGTTCAGTGTTCCACACAGGTAGATTCAAACAGAGATAAAGAGTGGCTGCATAAATCACCAGCAGGAAAGTGATGATGCACTGCTTTTTCTATAAGAGGCAAAAGAAGAATTTTTCAGAGAGGCATAAATAATATTTTTATGAGACTACTAATGGAAAGCAGTGTCTGCATTAAGTTTCACAGAAGAACATTGAGAAAACAGATTATCTGCATGAAAGAAGCAGCTACATCCAACAGCTAAACTCAGTAAAACCTGAGTTAATAGACTATATAAATTCAGGTCATGCATATTATCACTTTCTAAACAAACCCAAGCCATTTTTTTCACAAGGTTTTAACAATCTGAGAGACTGTGAGATGAAATTTTATTTCTTCTCTTAACAGCTCTTGGTGTTTTGCTTTTTTTCTCTCTGTAACTTCATGTCTTTTCTGTGCAGAAACATAGATATGTTCCCTCCTGGGAGATCTAATCTTCTTAGACTTTTCCACTATCTCTGACATGGGATGCTCAGCTTCTCAGAGGAAAGTCATGACACTATTTTGAAGGAAATCCAATTTAAAAGGCACATCAACTTTTTTAATTCCTCAGGGTGCTTTACAGATGAAAAATACCATAAATGGGCCTAACTGTGAAATTTCAGGTCTATGGGGTTCTTCTGGGGGAGGAAACACTGCAAGTTTCTGCCAAGTCAGAGTCTATTTTCTGGGGTTTTGAAATTCTGTTTCACGTTTGGTATTCAGTAAAAGTAACAAATAAAATTTAAATACGGCCTGTTAAAAACTGATGCTCTGAATTGTCTTGAGTGGAGAAAAGGAACTGCCCAGAGGCTGAGCAGCTTGAATAGCCCATCTACAGATGCTTGGGTGAATCACAGAACCATAGAATCGTTCAGGTTGGAAAAGACTCCCAAGATCCTCAGGTCAAACTTTCGACCAAACACCACCTTGTCCACTAAACCATCGCATTAAATAATTTCTGGAACACTTCCAGGGACTCCACCACCTTCCCTGGGAAACCCATTCCCATGCCTCACCACTCTTTTAGAAGAAAAAATACCTGCTTTTCTGGTTTATTTTTAATTAGTTTATTGCTGCTAATTTTTTTTTTTCTTAAGGAAGCTTTGTTTTCCTTTGCTGTCAGCAAATGTCAGTCACACCTTAACAGTGCAAGTCTCCAGGTACCTCTGTTAATTTAAATGGCAGAGAGGCTCGGGATGCTCCAGACCTGCTAATCTGGGGTTATTGCAGTGTGACAGTCATTAAAATATCGGGAGCAAAAAGGCAGGCAGTCTCCCTTTTCTGAGGAGCTTGTAGATCGGAAATGACTTGCAAAACCCAACTTCAAAAGGACACATTCAAGTGTGCAAAGCCACATGTTTTAAAAATGAAAGAATTAAGGTTGCCTGTGTCCCATTAATATGGTTCCTTTCCCCTCATGCTCTGTTATTATTATGCCCTCACATAATACCATGTTATTATTATGCATTCACTCCTAGAGGAGAAACTAACCTCTGGCAAACTCACAATGAAAACCAGATGCATCCCTTCAATGGCATCTGCTGATACATTATGAGTTTCAGACTTTCATTTAAATCTTTAAAAAAAAAATCAAATTAAAAATATTTTCCTGCAGGGAAAATCTCACCTAATTGGCTGCTCCCTCCATTTCAAGCAGGAAGACAACTGGGAATTCAGAAAAATTCGTTTAGGCTAAATATTTAGTGCTTTCTCCCACACACAAAGGACTGAGAGCTCTCAGTATGCCATCTCAGTTCTCTTAGATTATCTTGATCCCGGGATGGGGAAAAGGATGTGGAATGAGTCTTATGTGTTTCCCTTCCCTTTTTTGGGGGGAAACTCTTGGCTGTTTCCTGAGGGAAGTGGCAGAGGGATGTGAGAAGTTCCTTCACCTGCCCTCCCCTTTCCTCATATCTTCATAGTCTGAAAAACACAAACATGAGTCCCAAGAGCTGAGGAGGCAATGCAGAAGAAACATTTCTGCAAACAGGTGTTGGGAAGAAGGAAAATGTGACCTGCAGAAGGGACTTGAGGCAAGTTTCACCAGGGCTGAAGAAATGGGAGGAACAAGGAAGGAAAAGTTATGAGGAGGAGTCAGCACTGGAAGGGATGAGGTGCAGCCAGAGGCATGGTTTACTTGTTAACTCACATTAAAACAAGTCTGAAAGCAGAGAGAAACATCAATTCAAACCACAACTATAATGAGGAATTTATTGCTGATGATACCACAGGCAGTCATAGATCTTTCTGGAAGCTTAAAATCATTGCCTCATTTTGGGTCTGATATTCACTGTGGAATTAAACATTGACATTTCCCATAGTAAAAAGACTCAGCTGCAGCTGACATTTTATACTTACAAGACCATGATAAACATTAAAATACAATAAACAATTTGAAGTTCAGATTACATTAGGAATTCACTCTGTGGTTCTTGTATTTACAGTAGGAAAGAGGGAAGGAGCCTTCTTTCATACTTAATTCCATCATTCTAACTTAAATGTAGCATTTTTTCCTCTTGGCCCTTGTGGTGGTTTTCGAATCAAGGGGTTCTGAGTCTGCAAATAAAACCATAATGGCTGATCATATTTAAAAGTAGATCTTATGTCTGTGTTTGCTTCTTCATGCATCAGACTCTTGCAGTGGGATTACTTGTGGCATGTAATCATGATTTCGTGTGGCAATGAGTGAAAATCAGTAATTTCTCATCAACTATTTGCATCTGTGCCAGAAATAAGTCACAGTAAGAACATAAATTAGTTGGGCCACAGTGACGTGATAAAAGCAAGAGGCTTAAAACAAGAAAAATAACGAGACAGAATACAACAGTTTTTCTTCAGATTAATTAACACAAACTGCACAGCAGGGAACAAGCTACTCCTCTGACAGTAATCACCTTTTCTGAAGGCAACTTAAGTATTCTAGTAATACATGCATGTATTTAAAACACTGCTATAAGCTGCACCTATGGCTCAATCATGCCCATTCTTTTCAGGAAATAACTGAAAGCAAATATATGCAATGTTAATCAAGAACAATCCCAAAACAAGCACCTTTCTGCTTCAGAGGGGCCTGATATATATGAGCTAAAATAAGAATGGTGCTGAAGAGGAACAGCTCTTCCTGGGTTCTAGGACTGCATGAAAATCCACGATCAGCTCCAGCATCATTTCTTTTGCACAAACGCTTCCAGAGGAGCGGTGACGTTCAATGTCTGAAGGTCCACAAAGTCACCAGTGTAGAGCTTGAGGACGTTCTGGATTTCCTTTTGAGCCTTGCACTCTGTCCCTCGGTTGCAGTGCTGGTTTGCTAAGCTGCAGGGCTGCTCTCCCTCCTTGCCATGGCCCAGCAGCAGCACAGCACTGCAGCTGCTCCTGCGCCGGCAGCCCCGCAGCGCCGGGCACGGGCTCGGGGGCTTCTCTGCAAACCCCTTTGTCTTCCTGCTGCACCTCTTGCTCTCGTAGTTGCCCAGCTCCATCAGCCTCTCGTTGAAATATTCCTGCAGGGGTTTGTCCTGGAAGCCAGGGCTGGTGGGCTGGTGGCCTTTCAAGCAGCAGCTCCCCAGGCAATGGGTTAACGAGCCTCTCCTTGGGAAATTATTGAGTTTTGGTGAGGAGTTCTTCCCTCTTTCCAGATCCTGGAAAATTTGGTTGAAGGCAGGATTTCCCAAATAACTTTTTGACAGCTGTTTTAAATAGAGGGGGAGGGAGAGGCAGGGTTGGGGGCAGAAGGAAGAAGGAAATCTGAATTAAAATATATAGGCTTAAATAGAAATAGGATCTGAGGTATGAGGTTCCATACAATAAACAGCTGTTAGACAATATTTGAGATTCTTAATCAAAATTGCCTGAAGACCAAGCAATTTGGTACCAATTCCTCTCTGGAACAGAAGTCCAGTGGGCTGAGGTTAATGCTGAGCACTTTTACCTCCAGCTGACCGTCACCTACTGCCACAATTTTGTGTTGTCTCTGTGAAAAATCTCACTTTTTGAAACAATTTCTCACCTGTCTATATTAGCAGAACTTTAGGTTTATCTTTTTCAAATCCCATTAGCTTGTAGCTGCTCTTTCCCATGACAAAATTTGATCCTACTTCTAAGAGATTAATTTTTTCCCCCTCCGCCCTTTCTTTAACCCCAGGTAACTATTGAACTCAGTGTATTTTTATAAGAATTGCAATTTTCATATTCAATAAATTCTACATTTGACATTTCACATTCATTAATTCTACCTTTTAAAACTATGAAGTTTGTTTTTATTATTATTATCATCATAATCATCATCCATATGCATATTTTTTTCCCTCCTTTCCCATTTCAGGATGCCTCTCTCCTTTCTAACCAGCCAAATTAATACTCAAATTATTTAAATAGTAAAGAAAGTCCTGGTCCAGCCCACATTGGGTGTCTTTAGGTTGATTTCAGGGGAACATCCGTGTGATGAGTCCTTTTATTGACTGGGAGATAAAATTTTGGCAAAAACTCACCATGTAAAAGGTTGCCTTTCCACAGTTTAATGTCCTCTGGGTTTTCAGAGTCCCTGCTCTGCCACTTCCACCTTTCTCACAAGTACTCCAAGACACCCTGGCCTGTCCCAAGCCACCATGAGCAACAGCTGGTTTCTGTACAGCAAGTTAGGCCAGACCATGGCTTTTTCTCTGAAAACCTTGGCAGTTTGGCTCGAGAGAAGAACTGTTTTATATTATATTACTGTTTCTAATCAATAAAAAGAAAGACTACACTGTATGTAGATGACAGCCTCAGCAGGGTCATGGAACATTTTGCAATCATTTATTACGCCTGACAATGCCTTTGGTAGAAAAAAAAAGCCATCACTCATGCAGTTTTTGACAAGCTCTAATTAAGTCTAGATCCTCGCTAAGGGTCCAGCCACAAATCTGGTTTGAGAGCCCAGCAATGTCTCAGTAGGGCACTCCATCATCAGCCCCTGGCACGCTGCCTGCTCGTAATGAATGAACAACATTGAGCTCAAATGAGAAATAGGGGGTTGGACGTGCCATATAAACTGAAAAGCAATCAAGTTTTTGATCTCCCACTATTCCATCACACTTCATTCTGGAGGGAACCCAGCAAATCTGATGGCCCTGCCTAGAGTGGTTGTACTTTTGGAATAAGTTAGGTAATTGAACACTTAAACCTGACCAAAGCAGTCTTCCTAACTCAAACCCTTAAAAATGTTTGTTTTTTTAAAAAAAACAAAATCAACCTAAAAATAATAATCAGTTTTTAAAATGTAGCAGAACAAAAGCCTTTCAAGTTAGGTTTTTCTATGCCCAACCACAGCTCAGACTTTATTATCATATCAAACATCAGCTTTCCAGAACATAAGGGAACTATTCATCCTGCAGAAGAATAGGTAGCAGTCACCATATATTGCAAGGAGAGTTCTGGCATACAAACCTTGACATCCTGGAAGCCTGGATATTCTGGGATGATGGGCAGGGCACACTTGCTGACACTGTTTGACCACTCTTGTCTGACAATCCTACGGGAGCAGCTGCAGCTCCTGGAGAGAGGGGCTTGCCCCAGCTCGGGTGGATTTTCAGCAGTACCGAGGGGTTTGCACTCTTTTATGTAGCAAGTCCTCAGGCACAGCATGGAGGCAGGTCCTTCCATTCCAGCAGGGTCCAGAGGTGTTTGGGAGCAGTGTGTACTCCAGAATAACTCTCCCTACCAGTCCCCCTCTAATGCACAATCTGGTCCCAGGGTAGGACCTGCGGTGCTGGGCACCAGCAGACAAACACCCCCCCAGCAGTATCACAGGCAGCAGAAGCCTTTGCTGAGGTCTGAGACCCTCAAACCATTAATGCTGCTTTTATCCTCTGACAGCTCTTCACAGAAGGTCGGCAAATCTGCAGCATGAACGCAAAAGGTTCAGGTGAGAGGAGAATTTGCAGGGATTACAGAGTCTCCCACTGTCATCTCACCCAGGCTGCTGTGGCTGCTGACGCGGCAGCAATTAGAGGGGATCAGCGGCCACACGCAGGACTCGTCACTCAGCCTATTTGGAGCAGGAAAATCACTGCCCTTGTGACTGCCCAGGGATCCCTGACACCAAAACATTCGGGGCTTTAGCTCAGCCAGGCGAAAGGTGAATTAGGTCAACACAATAAACAAACGGTTTAGGAAAGACAGTGCAGGAAGATGTAATAAAAAAAAAATCCTCCCAAAAAATCCTGTGTTTCTTGACTTCCTCAGTGTGGCTGGAGATGGGCTACAGCCCTGGAGATCTGAGGAGATCCAGACTGCCTCTCTGTTTGTGTCAGGAGAGGGATGCTCTGCCTCCAAACAGCCCAGCACCAGTGCAGGTTTGGCAAGAGATGGTGGAAACAGCAGGATTCCTTTCAGCCAAAGCTGAGCAAATGTTCCCAGCAAGAAGCCATAGCTGCCCTGAACAGCTCACAACCCACCACTGCAGAGGAAGGGCAGCCAGGGAAGCAGCTCCCCAGTTGTGATTTGGAGATACACGGTGGTATCATCTGCTGGGAACAGATTAATGTATGTAGTTGCAACAGTTGGCACATCATAAGCTCTGGCAGGACAGGGCTCCTTTTTGTCCCCAGTGGCAGGGGACACCTCCTGTCACTGGGAGAGCAGCACCTCCATTCACTGCCCCTCTGGGGCCAGTTTGCACGCAGAGCTTTGGCACCGAGGGATGAATTGCCTCTTCCCCATCACACAGCGTGGGGTAATTACTGTGCTCACTGCTGCTGGTGGAAGGAATACAGAGGGGATTTGCCATCCCCTCACCCTCCAAGGCTTCTCGATTATTTGAGGTATTCATAAATGTTTGCCCCCTCTGAATGCATTCACGCAAATACTTGCGGGTGCCCTGGATGAGCTGGAGACCCTTATCAACCCAGGGTATCCATGAACATTTGCATGCACGTATTCAGAGCCCTGACCGTGAGCTAAAGAGCTTTGGGTGTGATCCATGAGACCATCGGCTGGATTCAGGTTAGTGTTTTAGGCTCTCTGGCAGATGGCAGTGGGACAGGACCCTCAACAGCAACACCCCCTGGCTGCTGGACCAGCAGGTCAGGAGTGGGACAGGAGCCACAGAAACACTTCCACACAGCCCTTCACTGCCCAGCTGCAAAGGTGCAACACTCCCTTTTTTAATCTGCTCTGTCATTTTTTTCATTTGAGGGTAAAGCAATTCTCAGTCAGAGAACAAACTCTCCTCTTCGTGTGAGTGGCCATTGCAGCTGCAGCCCCACCAGCCCTCAGGGGTCAGGGTCTGTGTCCACAGCTCTGTATGAGCCTCACACAAATTCAAATATGAGGCTGACGGTAACAATTTGCATGTAGAGATATCAGGATGCTCACAAAGTAATGGATCTCTGAGTCATCCCTGCTGCAGCCCTGATTGTTTGCAGTGCTGTTGTATACATAATGATACCTTCATATAGAGATACAATGTGGCCTTGCTAGGAGTACCTGAGAGAAATTTTAAAAAGCATCAAAAAGATTTCCTGGCAAGGGATTTTGCCCTAAAAGGCTTTCCTCGTCCTATTTGGCAGGAAAAAATAATTTACTACTCATCCTTCCAAATTTGTTCAGATACTCTCAGAGCCACAGTTGTTTTGGGGATGTGTTCCAGGCAAACGTGGATCAGTAAGTCCCTGTGGACAAGCAGGAGATGGTTTTGCCTGTGAGTCTGCAGACCAGGTCACTGCCTCCAGGTCCAAAGGCCTTCAGGCGTGTAGAGACAGAGCAATCTGCCCTGCAGAGCGTGCCTTACCCTGCCCAGGGGGAGAGAACTCAGCTGCAGCAGGAGCCCAGCTGATTGCACTGGACAGAGTTTTTTTGTTTCACAGCTCAAGGTGCTCGTGGCGCTGCCCACGCTTGTCCCCCGGCCCAGACAAACGGGAGCTGTGTGGAACAGCTGCCGCCGACACGGTTGGCCACACGTAAAGAGTTCCCTCTTCCCATGTAAACCTGCAGCCTAAACCCTCTCATTATCAAATCCTGTTGTCCCCGAAAGCGTTTCCCCGGTTCAAGTGAGACACCAGCAGCTTCTCGCTTGTAATTGCGCGTTGTGCCTGGTGAACCTGCGGGTGCTGCACACAACTGCGGGTGACTGCGGGGAGCTGGGAAAAACAGTCCCCCCTTCCCGCTTTAATGGGAAGTTCTGATCCTACTCCCACACTCTGAAACTGGGGTTCAAGGAGTTCTGTTCTTTTTCGTGTTCCTTCTCATGCTGTGTCATTACTGCACCAGCGGGGCCAAGGCAGTTCCCTCTTGAGAAAACTCTCCATCCTGTTTAATGCACAACTTTGCCTAGTCCTGTGAGCCTCCAGTGAAAGGAAACATGATTTTTGGTAATGTGCAGGCTTCACGAGTTACCCACCTTATTTACCGACCTTTAGGTCATTTTAAACAGAATTTTTGGGTATTTTAAGGGACAGTCACACCCCTCATGTCAGATAAGGCACTCAGGATGTGCACAGCCTGCATCCAAGTCCAGAAGGATGCTCCCCTGTAAGACTGGGTGCATAGGCAAACTAGAGCAAACATTCACAGCAAGAACAAAGTCAATTGTACAGCAGATCTCTTCCTCAGTGCTGCTCAAGGGATGCCACTGCTCCAGCACTGTCCTGTGTTAGAAACAGTCCAGAGTCTGCCAGGACACCAGCAACAGTCCTGCTACAACACCCAGAGCTCAGCAAATCCCCTCAGAGCTGCCTTAGTGCCTACAGAGCACCAATTGTGATGTAAAGCTTTTAAACTGTAAGGAGTTTCACAAAGACTGGGATGAGTGCTGGCTTGTAACACCTAAAAACAGAGACAGAGAAGTCAGTCCCAAATCCCTGATAAGCCAGAGCCAGGCAGGATTGCAGGGGAGCCAAGAGGAGATGAAGTTCCTCTGACAGCCCAGGGGTCTGAAACAGCCCAGGAGTGGGAAAAATGAGTGTGAACACACCAACCCCATTGCCGCTGACCACGGGAGCAAAATGTGTCATGAAAAGAGAAGCAATGAGCTGTTTCTGGCACAGAGCAGGGCCCTGGTCCCTGTTCCAGGGCTTGGAAGCAGAATTGCAAAGTGCTGAGTCAAAATTTTGTCTCCTGATGTTACTCAGTTCCTCATTTAGAAAAGGCCTTGGTGTGGCCCTAAAAAGAAGTCTGGACTCTATGATTGCCTGTGCATCCTGAGTTCCCACAAGTCTGGAGGTGTGACCTCATGTCACTTGCAATTATCTCCCCTCCACTTGCCAGGAAGAGCTCTGTGTGTGTGTGAGGGGTGAATCTATTCCCCATTTCACTTTGCAGTCAGAAACCCCTGATCTCACACACTTTTTGACCTCAGAACGAGTTTCATGCATCTCTTTTCCTTTCTTAGACAGTTAATACTCTTACAAGGAGAAACAGATGGCACCCTTTTGCAGATGTCAAACACTGGCCTCACGTGGCACGTTCACTATTGGATTGGCACCAGAGGCTCATGGCCCAGATAGCCAGATTTTAGTCATAATCACCAGCTTGAAATGGGAAGTAAACACTCACTGACTCAGTCTGGCTCACAGTGAGAGAGTTACATCTCTTACTGCTTCTGATTCTTTTTAAAGTAATTTGTAGATTGCAGTATAGAAAAGGGGTTAAATGCCCGAAGTTCATGAAGAAGAATATTGGAATTGGGTGCTAAAGAAGAGATGGAAAAATAATAATAAAAAAATATAACTCCTGCACTCGTGGGAGGGAAAAGGCAGAGCTGCAGGAGGAGAGAACACACATTTCTCAGTACATGTGAAGCTGACTTGGGAGCAATGATACAGGTGTTTGTTATGAATGCTCTGATTTACACTGATTTGCACTCTGATTTACACTCTGCTGTCCTTCCACACAAGCTTTCCCAGGAGAGCAGTGCAGCAGCAGGTGCCACCCTTCTTGTGGCAGAACAAAGCAGCTGTGAAGTTTGTCGCTGTTTCATCCCCCAGAACACGGCTCCCGGGGCTTTTGTTTCTTTGTTTCTTTTCCTGTTTTTGCCTCCCGGTGTCTGAGCTTCCTGGCTCCCTGGCTGTAAGCACAGGGAACGTGCTGTTCCCTCCGGGAGAGCAGCGCCGGTTCCTTGTCTCCGCTCGCAGCTGCTCCGAGCCAGGAATGAATCCACCTGGACCTGCTGTTGCAGTTTTGTGGCACTTCAACAACATTGCACATCCCGAAAAAAAAGTGCTCTATGAGGTACAGAAGCAGCCTCCTCCCTCTCCATTCTGGAACACAGTCACAGTGCTGACACTGCCGCGTGTTTTGGGCACATTAACCCAGTGTGGTTATTTCAGAGGCCCAAAGTGCCTCATCCACCCACCTTCATCCCATGGCAGGTTCCAAAGCACAGGGAGGCATTTTGGCTGAGCACCCAGGGTGCAGGAAAAATAAGGCAAAAGTAAAATTAAATGTCATGAACAAGGTGGCTGCTTGTCAGGTACAGAAATGATCTGATTCACTTCACAGATCCATTCATTTTGTCTGTGTTCAGGGCCTGAGCTGTGCTGAGCTGCAGACCGTGCAGATGAGCCAGACTGAAGCACAGTGTCAGCAAGGGAACTCCCCATGCTCATTCTGGTAGCCCAGGAGCACATTTCTGTCCCTCTGCCCTCATCAGCTGCTGCTTCCTGGGGACCAGCTGAGCTGAAAAACCCTGAGATAACACAGGGCAGTCTCCAATTATCAGGGCAGTGTTTGCAAGTCAGTGGAAAGCACATCCATCGTATCAGCTCTTCTCAGTGCTACCAAAATGTCACAGGCAGAGAATCAGGGTCATGAGCACGATTAGAAAGTCCAGGTAATTTTCACTGGGACTGCTGCCTTGATGGCCACAAAAAGTGTCATATCTGGGTCTATGCCACCACAACTCTTCCCTCCTGGGAAAGGAAGGAATGGTTTTGTTTGCTTTCTCTGAGAGTGATGAGACCCTGGCACAGGATGCTGTGTCAGAGAAGCCCAGAGAAGCTGTGGCTGCCCCTGGACCCCTGGAAGTGTCCAAGGCCAGGCTGGACAGGGTTTGGAGCAGCCTGGGACAGTGGAAGGTGTCCCTAAACCCCAAATAAAACGCTGAGATCCCTAATCCTCAAACAAAACACAGGGGCCCCTAATCCTAAAATAAAACATTGAGATTCCCTAAATCCCAAATAACCCACAGGGACCCCTAAACCCCAAATAACGCCCCCCAAAAGGTTCCTCCGAGCCCCGCGCGGCCCCAGCGCGCCCTCTGCCGGCGCTTCGGGGCCCCGCACCGGCCGGGGGTCCTGGGGCCGCAATGGGGATTTGGGGTCCCGGGGCTGCCGTGGGGATTTGGAGTCTCACAGCCGCAGTGAGGATTTGGAGTCCCGGGGCTGCACTCAGGGTTTGGAGGTCCAGGGGCTGGGATGGGGGGTTGGGGGTCCTGGAAATGCGATGGGGATTTGGGGTCCCGGCTCTGCCGTGTCCCCCTCACACAGAGCTCACCGGGAGTGGAGCTTCACCACCCCCACAGGGAAGAATATATCCCGTTCCCAATATCCCATCCAGCCCTGCCCTCTGGCAGTGGAAGCCATTCCCTATGTCCTGTCCCTCCATCCCTTGTCCCCAGTCTCTCCCCAGCTCTCCTGGAGCCCCTTTAAGTGTCAAAAGAGGCTCTAAAGTCTCCCTGGAGTCTCCTCTATTGGACTGACACCCCCAATCCTCCCAGCCTTTCCTCACACAGAGCTGGTCCAGCCCCTGGACATCTTCATGTCCTCCTCTGGTCCCTGAGGACACCACAGCTCCATCCTGCAGCAGGGCAAGGAGAACATTTAGCAAAATGTTACCCCTGGCTCCAGCTGCAATTTTAGGTGCTGTTTAAGCCTCTGAAAAATCTCAGCATTAATGAAATGGTGGAGGTTGTATCTCTGGCTTCTGTCAGTTCAAACAGGCATCTGAGACAGGTTCCCCAAAAAGCAAATCTATTAAATGGTGTTAATTCAATGAACCTGCAGCAGGAGCAAAAGCTGTCACCTGATTAAATCATGTTTAAATTAGTGCTGTTATCTGTAAGAATAGAAAATGGGGGTGCAGCCTTGCTGGAACACGTGTTTGCAGATCCTCCCAGGCCAGAAGAGTAGGGCAGTGCCAACCTGTGGCATCTCCAGGATTCCAGAAATGACCCCCTGCAAGGAACAGAGGGGAACCTCTGCCACAGCTCTACCCACATCAGCACAGCTGCAGCAGCAGCAAACTGAAGCCTTAGCTTCCAGTCTCCCTGGCAAAGAATAAAACCAAAAAACAACCCCAAGCAAAACTCTTCTCTTTCTTTATTAAAGCAGAGATGCACCAGAACTTAGTACAGCCCAGTGTTAGGGGAAAAAATAATCATGGAACAGGTTACATGGAAAATAGTGATGCTCACCACACTGTGAGCTGTGATTTTCCTTTTTTTCAGCTCATTAACAATTACTTCTTCTTCCTATCACTGTCTCTTTTCCCATTTTTTTTTTTTTTTTAATTGGTGGTTTTTTATAAGGTATTTAGGAGGCTTTGTGGTCCAGAGGGACAACCACTGCTGCCCACTGTTTTTATGAGCTTTAAGGGAGAATATGAAGAGGAGGGGAAAGAGTAATAATCCTGGTTCACGTTATGCCTGTGCAAAATGGGAGGGTGAAGGAGCAGGGTGGAGACCACACAGACCAAAGAGAGGGTGGGTGTGGTGTCTGCACATCCTCTGGGAAGTGGGTGCTTCATTCTGCTCCAGCCCAGATGCTCATAAATCTCCCATCCTGGTGAGGCAAGACGTGCCTTGAAGCAAAATGCTGCTTAATAGAGGATTGCTGCCACATAAATTAAATTAAAGTTGTCAGGACATACCCATATCATGATTTGGGAGATCTTGGTTCCCAGCTGCACCCACCCAGAGGCAAATTAAGAAACAACAGTGAGGTAAATAATGGGTTTCAGGGTGTAGCTAGAGCTCCCCTGCTCTCCCAGTCTTGGTCTCATCAGTCATTTCACACAAGATGAAAACTGGACCTCGGCTGAATGCAGACTTTGTCCATGTCACTTTGGTCACTACTATGCCTTTCTTAATTTTATTTGACACACCATGAGGACATTTTAAAACTTATAAATATAAAAAATATAAACTGACTTTCCCCCTCCTTTTTCTGGGCAGTTTGAGAGCTCTGTTGGGACATCAGTTAAGTACACAAGGACAGCTGATCCTCAGCACTGTAACCTGGAACAGAATCTACCTTTGGCAGTTCCCAGCCCTGCAGCTTTCCCTTCCCATCCCTCTGGGGGTCAGTTGCATCCTTGGGCATCCCTCTTTGAAAATGCTGAGCCTGAAGAGGCTCAGCACTTCCCAGTTCTGTTTTCCTAACTTGTAGCCTCTCTTTTTCAAAAATGAAAGAAGAAGAAAAAAAGACTGATTCAGGTTTTGGCAGCTCTCCTCTCACAGAAGAATATTCCACGCTTGCACATGAAAGGAAATTTTTAGCCAACCAGAGCAAAGAGTCAAAATGACAAACACAAACAATTACCAAAAAAATTGCCACACTCAGTAGTTTTTCTGACTGCTGCTACTGGCCCAGTGAGAGGCTGGTTCCCTGCCTAATCTTGAGCTCAGAAAAAGACAGATCATCTTTAAGTTTGCAGTGCTATTGGCCCAAATACAGAGGATAGGATTTCCCTCAAGCCTTTGCCCAAGCCCCAGTGATGACTCCAAAAACAACAACTCGCCTTGAGGTTGGAAATTTTGCTTCAGAGGGATTTTGTTCGCGTTCCGTAAATGATACACAAATGATCATCTGAGTGGATGGAAAATGCTTAAAAGCTGCATAATGTAGTGAGTGAGACCGGCCCCGAGATGGAAATAATTTCCTTAATTCCTTGCAGCACTGCTGTCACTTCCAGCCATCTGTTTAGCTGGGAAGTCACTGATAATCCACGGAGCAGCTTGGGCGATGAAACCTCCCGAAAGCAGAGATCACAAAGAGTTCACTTATTTCTCTACAGTAGAAAAGGAAGTGGGTGGGGAAAAGGAATGAAAGGATGAAACACACGGCTTGGACCCTCCTGGCTTCAGGATAAAAGATTTGCTTTAAAAAAAACCCCAGTAATTTCATACTTCCTTAATGAGAAATGGTGCCCAAGATGTGGAGCGAGCAGCAGTCAGAGGCAGAGTTCTATGAGCCCAATTATCTTCATTATGGGGTTAGATTGGAATTTGAATCCCACAGGTCTTCCCTGGGCCTGGGGATTTGCCAAGGAGCCTGGTCAGGATGTTGAGAACAGCTTTTAACAGTGGATGGTTGAACACTGCAAGAAAAGCAACAGAGATGGATTTCCCATTCTTTTTAGGGAATGACCTGCACCAAAATCCTGCCCTTGAGGTCTCACCACGTACTGAGGTTCCCAGTCTCAGTGATATCTGTAGCAGTGTTGCCTTTTGTCCTTCATGCTTTGGGGTTTCATATTGTTTGGTAACTCTTTATAGATTAAGAGGGGCAGAGCTTCTCCTCTATGCTCTTTGTTGTTAGATCCATCTCTGTGGCACTTCAGGTATGCAAAAAGGATATGTTTATGTTGTGTGTAGTGCAGAGGTGTAAAAAATGTCTAAACCTAGTATTCAAACCATGGAAAATTTATGAAATCAGTAAATACAGAACAGGAACTAAGGAAAAAATTTATGTTCAGCTGTTCCTCTGGACTGCAGCTTGAAAAAGAGCCTGAAAGCTTTCAATTTATAGCCAAGTCAGTGTATTTTTTGGTAACTCTGGGAGAGCTTCAGCTTGGTCAAATATTTCAAGTTCCTACCTCATCTTAGTCATGACATGGAAAAACACTTGAAATCTCTCTAATCAAAAGGTTCACCAGGTGAGATAGGCCTGATGAAAAGCACATTTGCTAATGCTGATAGAGCTTGAGCTCAGCTGCTGCCAGCTGAAGTGCAGCCTGGCACATCACCCTGTCCAAGACCCACTGACACCACAATCCCCACGGGCTGAGGGGTCTGGCCAGGCAGCACCTGGGATTCCTTGGGGAAAATGTGCCCTGGGGGGCTGCTATGCTCCCCTAAGGGGAAAAACTGATGGATTCTGCTTGAAATTTATATGGCAAAGAGAACAGAAGCCCCTGTGTGTGGACATCCCCCTGCCAGCAGTTTTGTTTCTTGCCTGAGCAGTGGATCATCCCCATTCCCAGCCCTGCTCTTCCCACCCAGCCTTTCCTGCTGGTTTGCAGAGTTCTGTGCAGAGTGAAACACCCGGGGGTGCAGGCAGACAGCAGGGTGCATTTTGGGCACACTGGGCTCTGGAAAGGCCGGAGTGCAGCAGGAACAAAGGTAAGAGCCTGTGGCCCAGCACTCAGCACGGCTCCCTGCAGGAAATATCCTGGTTTGGGTGGCTCAGAGGGGCCCAGCACAGGGCAGGAGCAGCTCAGGGCAGGGGCAGCTGCCGGCCCTTTCCCTGCGGTTTGTGTCACCGAGCTCGTTCGGGAGCTCCGAGCCTTTTCTGCTCCACAACACCGACTTTCAAAGCAATTTTGATCTCATGCACGGGGATCCCCCCCGAGTGTTGATCAGAGCGACATCAAGTGCCTTCGGTGACAAACAGAGAGAGCCGGTTCAGCATCCACAGAGCGCTCTGCCTGAGCCGCAGCTCCTGCTGACAGAAAGGTCGAGCTGAGCGAGCTGTGTTTGAGGAACAAACACCTTTCTCTGTTCGGACTCCTAAACCCCAAATCCCCATGTTATATGTGTGTATTATAAAATTGGCTTTTCGCAAGATGTGTGCTATATGATTAATAACATAGTAAAGATATAAAGGTATAAGTTTATTTCTGCTATTGGTAAGACTAGATATAAAGGGAGTAGTTGATGTAGCAGCTGCTTAAACTGTCTGTTTGGTTGGGATAACATCCAGTGAACATGTAAAGAAGACTCTGCTACTGATAACACCAACTATCAGCATCTATCACCCGCAGAAGGCACGGACCAAGGCCCAAGCTGGACGCGATAACAAGGACACAGCCACGAAACACGCATGCTCTAAAAAGGCGGATCCAAGGAGGGATCATGCAGGGCAGTTCCTGGAATATGGAAACTAGTTTATGGAATTTCATATATCGATATAACGAAAAGGGTATTTAACGAGTATCCCTGAGAAGGCAAGGTGTGGACTTGGCTGAGTGCCAAGTCACCCGGCCGGCCGTTTTTGGTTTTTTCTTATCTCCTAATTGTCTTAATTATTTTATTAAACATATTCCTTAAAATTTACTAAAAAGTGAACCTCGTTTTTCACAATTTGGGGGCTCTTGCCGGGATATACCTCGACCCTGAAACCCCAGGAAAAGCAGAGTGAGGGAGGCGCCCCGCCTGGGTTTTTGGCGGCCCAAAACTTTGTTTTTCCTGGTGAGAATTGGGGATTGCAGGTAAACATCCAAAGAGACAAGCAAGGAGAAAGAAAAAAGCAAGTAAGGAAAAGGGAAAAGGCTCCCTAAAACTGCAGTATTTTTGCTCCATAAAAACCTCGTGCACGAAGAACCTGAGGAAGAAAATGGTTGGTAAGTATTTCTCAGGGGAGCGGGTTAAAAAGGGGGTCTGCGTGCTGTGTGAATGGGACAGGCTGGGTACCTCAGACTGGTGAAGTGAGTGTGGTGTGGCTTCTCATGCTGTTCGTTATCTCGCAAGGGAAACGACTAGCACAGAGGTGAAGCAAAAGATAAAAAGTGTGAATGTGACCCCGGGTGATTGGGACGGGATCCCAGAGGAAAGAGGGGTTGTAAAAAACCCCGGGTGGCTGGGATGGTCCCAGGGAGGGGTTGGACCCTCAGAAAGGGAGCCGATAGTTTTCCTATACAACCCACTGGGAAAACGGGATACTGGGGGGGGGAAACGTTTGAACCCCCTGGTCTGGGACGGGGTCCCAGGAAAAGGGGTTCAACCCCTTAAAGGAAGAAAGCAAAGGACACCTAGACTTGCTGTTGAATTAAAAGGGTTACGTAAGACCCAAGAGCATTTAGGGTTTGGCCAAATATAGGTATTTTGGGGTTTTTGCCAGATTGAGGATAGAAACACAAAAAAGCCTTGCAGGTGTAAGGTCCAAGACACCTGGGCTTTGGAAAAGGCTGCCAGGTTGAGGAATACTAAAGGCTTGAAAAGTGTGATAATCTAAGAACATCTGGGGGTTAGTCAAATACCTATGAGTAAAAACTAACAATTTTTTTTTTAAAAAGGGTACCAATCTTTTTGTGTTGTCTTTGTGTAAGTGGAAGTAAGTGCAGCTGAAGAGGTGTGCTTGTTGTGGAGTTTATTTGTGTTAAGGAAGTGAATTGTTGAAACGGTTAAAATGTCTGAATGGAAAAGGGGGAACTGCAAGGGAATTAATGAAGAATTCAGGTTCAAGAGGGCTGTCTAAAAAGAGGATTGGTGCAGTTTTGCAGATTAATGGGGAAATTCATTTTGAAGAGTTTTTATTGTTGTTGTTATTGTTGTTCTTGAGTGAATGTATGTGTAATATAGACTGCTGAAGTAAAATAGGAGTTTTTGTTTTGAAAGATGGTCTATGCAGCACATGGTGCTGTGCTGCTGAGCTGATGAGTTTTCTGTGCCTCGGGGGAAAAAGGGAGGGGGTGGTGTTCAGGCTGTTGGATGGCAGAGAGGAGACCAGGCAGTGACTGGATGGAATCCTGAAGGTGGGACAGAAGCTTGGAGAGTCTTATGTTAGAGGTCTTGAAAGGTTTTTTGAGAATTTTAGAAATTCTTAGAGGTCTTAGAAGTTGTTTTTGTTTGGTTTGGTTTTTTGGTTTTTTTTGGAGTGCATTGAAATTGCCTAAAGAGATAGCTATAAGACATCAAATGCTGGGGGGTGACCTCAGAAATAGGAAGAAATAGTTTTAATGAAACAGGAGATTGGAGTCAAAAGAGTTGTGAGAGTTCTGGTGTTTGATAAGAAGGAATTAGAAGAAGAAGGAATTATGGATGAAATTAGATCTTTTGTTATTGGCGATTTTTTTTTAAACAAAATTTATGCTCAAATGCCATGAGTAAAATGTATGTTGGGAGTCCAGATGCAACCCAGATTGGAACCTGAAAGTAACACCCTTTGAGATAATGTTTAAATTATGAAATAAAGAGAAATTAATGTTAAGAGGGTATAGCTTTACAATTGCAAAAATGGGAGAGGAAGTTCTTTAACCCCATAGTGGGAAGATGCTTTTTCAGGTATTGCAGGCAACTGAAGCTGCGGTATGGCTGAAAAACTAAAGCTGCAAGTTTTGAATCAACGTCAGCAAAATCAAGAGACCGGTGTGAGAACCCAAGAATGAACTGTAGCATCTAAACCAGGTGATACAAAGTTGAATTTTAAACAGAGCTGAGTGGTCATGAACTGGAAAAGACTCAAGTAAATTTGGAAGTTATGGACAAAGGACTTTCTCTGTTTTACTTCTCTGCATAACACCTAAAAATCAGTCCGGTCTGTCAAATGCTACCTCTGTTTCTTCACAGCTACAAAGGAAATGGACTTTCAAGTAATTCTAGTGTGGGGAGTTGAAATTGAAATATGTAATATTGGGGTTTTTTTGAAAGTGTTTATGTCACTCCACTGTATAATATTGCAGGTACATGAAAATCACAAGAAGAAGACGGGCTCCATATCCCTAACATTTTGGCTAATTTATTTTAGGTTTTATATCTTACAGAACAAACAATATGTTTTTGCTTCTTTTATTTTTTCTATTTTTGTGTGTGTTTAAGGTACTTCTTTCATACTAACTTAAAGGCATTTTATTACTTATTAATCTGTTTTGTTTAAAGAAGGAGGGCAGAGAAGAGCGCCTATGTGAAATACCAAGAGGATATGTTAGTGCTCACAAAATATAGGGTGAACTACTACCCGGCAGAGTGGGAACTAAGGAAAGAGTTTTCAACTAAACTGGTACTGTGTCAAAGTTAATACAGGAGCTGTGATTCCTTTGTGTACACACACAACATTTGTAACCAATACAGGACATTCTTCAGTTACGCTGGCAGCGTTGTCCCCACAAAAAGGTACAGATAATTACTGATAGAAATCTAGTTCTGTCAAGTTTATTCTCAAGAGCAAATTTTTCTTCTACTATTTAGAAGTCATGAGAAGGGATATAAAGATTTGTTCTTCAAATAGGTGGATCAAAAATAATTTAAGGTACTAATTATATAACTTTATAAGGTGGAAAAACTTTGTCATTCGCCTCTGAGACAGAGGTTGAGATGTAGATATTGGTTGAGAAGTTTTTTTTTGTTGTTGTTGTTGTTTGTTTGTTTTTTTTCTTTTTCTGTGGGCAGTTCTTTGTGTGTCTTTGTTAAGAAACTTTTGAAGGTGTTTTGGTTTTCTTTTTTTATATAAGAAGATGTCAGATTTTCTTGTGGAATATAAGGAGAGATAGTATGAATGACAAGATACTTGCTGCTTGGAAATATTATTGTGGTATATGCAAAATTTTTCTAGTAGTTTCATTTATTTCCCTGCTTGATAAGTTACTATGAATTTTGCAGAAACTGTTTTGGAAGGTTTTTTTTTTCTTAGTTTTCCAGCTGGCTGCAGATAAGACCTAGCTCACAAAACTGGTGGTGTTGATTGTCAAAGGGGGTTCTTATCGAAGTTTCTAAGGAGCATCTAATCTTTCAAATCAATGCATGTCAAATTGAGTGAGTGTGTTTGCCTTAGATAGAAATAAATCTTATAGTGTATGTATCTTTCTGAGTTCTCCTAAATAGTGAAGGAAAATCTTCTAGAATAGCAAGAATTCATTGTCTTCCTGCCCTAAGAATAGGCTGAGCAGAGGATTGGCCCAACAGAAACCTTCAATATGATAAAACTCGAACATCAGAAGGGGTAAAAGAAGTTTCTGTTGTTTTTTGTTGGTTTTTTTCTCTTCTTTCTTCTTTTCACTCTGTAGTTTAAGTTATTTTTTGTTGAGTAAATTTTTTTCTCTCTTTCAATTTCTTTTTAACCTGTCCCTCAATCCTAGTTACAGTTAAAAAGGTGGAAGCTTTCAAAAATTAAATGGTATCAGAAGTGACATGGAATAGTTGAACTAAAGATGCAGTTTTACTCGGAGTGCAGCTATGGCCAGCATAATTAATTGTCAGTTCTAAAAAGGCTTTGCAGCTGGCCTTTGGATTAAAAGACTTTACTGCCTTTTAGTGATGCATGTGTACATATATCCCAGTAAATGGGGATTACCAGTGCCTGTTGAGTGGGAAATACCTGAGGAACAGTGGAGAGAATTACGGTTTAAAAAAAAAAAAAAAGGTCAAAGGCAATTTGTCTGAAAACTAACAAACAAACAAACAAAAAGAATTAACAAGGAAATAGAGGGCAAGACTGGGTTGGCCGCTGTACTTGCCACCAAGAAGATCATCTACTCCTGCTGTGGGTAGCAACCCCATAGGCATGGAGGGTGGAGGTATAAGCCATACCAGACCTCTGTTATTCCTTTTTCTGTCACTTCACTCATTCTTTGTCTTTTGCCTTATAGGATATTGGCAAAATCATGCTACAGATACTATTGAAAGTTCTATATGAAAAGACACTGAGGTTCCTTTCTTATTGCACATACCCGTATCGACAGTCACTGTTATAACCCATCCAAATTAGATAGTTGTATTCATAATTGGGAAAATATTAAATTGTGGAAAACTTAAGGACCAGTGGTGACTGGTTGGAAAGTAAGTGTCTATAAGAGGAAATAATGGAAGCTAGAAAACAAGGAATATGGCTCAAAGCCAAATGAATTATAAAAAAGAAGAGGTGGGGTTTGTTATATGTGTGTATTATAAAATTGGCTTTTCGCAAGATGTGTGCTATATGATTAATAACATAGTAAAGATATAAAGGTATAAGTTTATTTCTGCTATTGGTAAGACTAGATATAAAGGGAGTAGTTGATGTAGCAGCTGCTTAAACTGTCTGTTTGGTTGGGATAACATCCAGTGAACATGTAAAGAAGACTCTGCTACTGATAACACCAACTATCAGCATCTATCACCCGCAGAAGGCACGGACCAAGGCCCAAGCTGGACGCGATAACAAGGACACAGCCACGAAACACGCATGCTCTAAAAAGGCGGATCCAAGGAGGGATCATGCAGGGCAGTTCCTGGAATATGGAAACTAGTTTATGGAATTTCATATATCGATATAACGAAAAGGGTATTTAACGAGTATCCCTGAGAAGGCAAGGTGTGGACTTGGCTGAGTGCCAAGTCACCCGGCCGGCCGTTTTTGGTTTTTTCTTATCTCCTAATTGTCTTAATTATTTTATTAAACATATTCCTTAAAATTTACTAAAAAGTGAACCTCGTTTTTCACACCCACGAGTTATTCAGCCGAGAGCCAGGAGAGGGTGCTGCTAAATTTGGCAGCGGTCCCATTCCTCCCGCTGATGCCTTAAGTTTGAGCTTTCATGTTGTTCAGGTTCTGTGCTGCCCAGGGGTGCAGTTCTGAGCTCACAGTCAGTGCCACTCAGCTCTTCACAGAGCAGGGAGACAAAACAAATCCTTTTCCTGCTGCACACCAAGGACAACTTTCAGGCCCAAAAGCACAAACAAGGGTGGCTGAAGGATGGGACCTCACAACCTGAGCTGGAATTGGACAATTAAACACCAATTAGACCCAAATATGCAAATGGACCAAAACTTATAATAATGTAAGATCTCTGAAACAGAGACTGGGCAGAGCTATAGAATAAAGTAGGGATTTATTGAAAGGCCTCCAGGATCCACCTTGGGCAGGACCAGGGCTACATGCCTCTTTTCCCTGTTTCCTCCCCTGCCACCCCAAACCCCTTGGAATGGGGAGCCTTTTAACTCCTGGATTTGCACAGGGATCAGTCAGGATACGACAGCCCTGATGAGAAGCATCCTTTGCTTAATTACAGCCAAACTGGAGTAATTGGAATTGTGGCTGCAGCTGCTGAGCACTTGTATGGCAGCACAGCAAAGTCACAGAAATCCTCAGGATAAAGGATGCCCCACAGCTCGCTTTGAACTGTGCCTTTGCCAAAAGCCCTGGGACATGAGCTGTGCTGGATGCAAAACAAGAGGAACTAACTCTGGCACAGGGAAAGGATCACTGTCATGTAAACTGTGCGTCTGGCTTGTCAGGGGCAGACATTTGGCAAAAATGGGTGACTTTGGAAGACTTGCTGCCCTGTTTTAGGATGAAAAGAGTTATAAACAATTTATAAAAAGGAGTATATACCACTTTTCAGCTTTGGACCAGTCACAGAACTATATTAGGACCTCTCTGTATCACACAGCTAATTAGTTTTTAACCCAGATGCAGATGCTACCTACTTAAAATGTTTGAATTGTCAGTAAAAAAACCCAGCATTCCAAACTGTTATCCAAACAGGAACATTAGAATCTTTTTCTCTCCCTCTGATTTTTCAAACCTTCCTTCTCCACACCAATGGGGTGGAAAGTTCAATGAAAGAAATGCAGCAGGAACAAAGGAAATGGGAGGTGGAGCAGGTGCCCTGTTCCAGTGACTTACTGCAATTTGTCCAGACCACAGCCCAGTCAGAAGTGACCCCCACTGTGCCATTCCTTCCTTCCAAGAAAAAACACCTACACACTAGGACAGAGTGTAAACTGTGTCAGCAAGGACTGAGAGCTGAAAATGGGATAATTATGGGACATGAAGCCATCTCGACCCAAACTCTGTTTAGAGCATAAAAGAGCTGTCAGCACACAGATTTGGTGTATTTGTAGAATATTTTATTTTTTAGCTGAGAGACACAATATAGGGTAGAGTTTAAGGCATGCAATCAGGCATGAAACTTCTCTTGCTTGTTTTGTGTGCTCATACCTTCAGTGTAAGTTCTGTGAAGAGGAATCTACCTTTAATCTCTACATAAAGCAACTCTGAGCACCAGCTTACAGCCTGAGGTTGGATGCAATGTTTACAGTTGTTCCTGGAATGAGGGTTTTACTCCTGGGGAAACGGTTCTTTTTTTCTGTCTGTGTGATTTGTTCTGTGCCACATGGAGTAAGTGTCACCTATTTCCAGAAGCAAGTTTGCAATAATACTAACTTTCCCCACATATACACATATTGCAATTACAGATACCTGCTTGCATGGTTTTAATTTGATTGCCCTTTAACTGAAAAATACAGATAGTCTAATGAATAGGAAAAACATCTTTGCTTTCTGCACATTGCAAGTCTACTTGTTGGTGTTGTAGAGGAATCAAACAAACCCAGGCATCACAAAGAGAACGCTGCCCTCAACTTTTTACCTCTGAGGTAAAAGAGCAACTCAAAGATTAAAAATTTTGTGGGTTAAGGTACATTAGGTGAGAAACAAAATAGTATTGAGATAAACACCACAGGATTGGAGATGCTGCTAAAAAATACATTTCCATTTCAGTAACTTTTGTCTCGTGTTAGTGTAAAGCACCTTTGTGTCTACTCATGTGGGGCATTTGCTCTGAGCCAGCAAAGGCAGCACCTGATAGGGAGCATATTGCCAAGTTGCTCATAAGCAGCTGCAAACTTATTGTCTCTTTAACACCCTTGCCTTTGTTCATATCGCTCCTGGTTTCATTCTCTATTATTACCATTTTAAAACAAGATAGTCAAAGACTCTTCTCCCTTTTTTGCTCATGCATTTTTAAAATCAATATGATTAAAAATGAATCTGCTGTGCATCCATGTGATGAATGTGGTAAGAGCTCGTTCTGCATTTTTCCCATGGATGTCCCCTTGCTGAATTTTTCAATATCACTGAGGCTAATGCAGCAAACACTGGGAAAATACAAATCCCAAGTCCTAAACTGGTTAAGCTGCCCACTCCCAAGGGCTTCAATGCTATCAGAAGTTCTGTCCTCTGCTGTGGCAGGCATTAAGAGTTTGTTATTTCAGTGGATTTTCAAAAGAGGTAATCCTGAGATTACAAAGAGTTGGCAAGTCCAGAACTGGATCTTCCCATTTCCTAGGCCCCATCAGAGGAAAAAAAAAATTCATGCACATGTTTAGTTCATTCTTATTCAGTAAAACATTGAAATACAGCTTAAGGACGAGGTCAAATACCACTGAAAGTGCCTGAAGAAATATGACTTCACCATCAAATCTTTCGAGAGCATAAAAAGAACATTAACTCAGTGCATAAGAATTACACCTTACAACATGCATATGGAGGCACCAACTTCTTCTTTGACTTCCTAAAAATGAACAGGACATGGAGCTCTAAGGGGAGAATCAGAACTCCCATCCCCACTTTTAACTAGGGAAAAGCCCATGGAAACAATTTTCTTTACACAATACCTGCAAGAGCAGCTCAGAGATAAAAGAAATACTCAAGTCTACCAAGGGAGTTTGCATTCTAAAAATGACAAATAGATTTTAAATATTGATAGTGACAGCATGTATGAAACATATCTGGCCTTTCTGACCCCAAAAAAAAGAAGTACAAAATGTTCGGAAGCTAACTGTGCATTTGGATTAGCCAACACATAAACAAAAGTTCAAGAGAAGCAGTGCAAAAAATGGAAGAGTAAATAATGAGAGAGTGGGAAACAGCCAGGCTACAGCTGCGAAGCTTGTAAATAGAGCAAGTAGCTAATACACTTTCCCAGCTTAAAATGCAATTTACTAACACTGCAGTGAATTAATCAAAAAATATATGAACACATGAAAAACTCTAAGTCAAAATGTGCTTTTCAGTGCTGACACATTCCCGGGACAATATGGAATGCTCATTGGGAATTGCCTTTCTCTACCAACCTTTGATTGCACAGGGCAGAAATAAATTCCCCTTGCTCTCAAGCTGGATGGGAGAGTGGCTGAACCCCAAAACCAACTCCCTGTTCCCAGTGCAGCTCTCCAAAATCACAATTAGGAAACTCTGAAATATCTGAGTGGGGCAAAAAAAACCCCAGCAGGGTGATTTTAGCAGGGAAAAAATCGAGTAAAACAAAACCAGATTTGGTTTGTTGGTCCTTTGCCAAAGCTCTGTTGCTGCACAGAGCAGGATTGTTCAGGAGACCTGGGAGTGAGCAGATGCCTCCTGATAGCAGCATCTGATGTCACACTGGTGTGAGGGACAAAGCCAAGCTTTGCTGAGATCAGTGTGCCCTGAGAGGGATATTTAATTATGTGTTGTCACATTTCCTAATGGCAGTTAGGAGTTCTGCAGAGATTCTGTCTCTTTTAGAGCCTTTGTTCCCAAGGGAATAGAGGTTATCCCATCCTCTGAAGAAGGTGATTGTCTAATGCAAAAAAAACCCCAAAAACACGGGGGGGGAGGAAATTTAGGAGATACAAACATGAAAATCATGACTAGGGAAGTGTTTTGATTCAGCAATAAAGGCAAAGCAAAACAGACATCATCACTCTGAAAAAACAAAATCACACAGGAAGAGATTGGATTCTACTGAGCTTAACCCTGAAAGATGCTGTCCCTTTATGATTAAATTTGCTATGAATGACTCACCCACAAGCTAATGTGAAATGTACTCCTCAACTGCTTCTCCCAGCAGTTCAGGATGGAAAAGCTAGTCCCAAATAAAAATTACAAGGTAAAAATAAAAACCCAACCACGCTATCTCCCATTTCTCATCACCAAGATGCCTCACAAAAGAAAATACAAGGATTGAAAGCATTTTAACTTGTGAAATATGAAAGGCAATTCATGCAATGGAGGAATACCTCAGCCTTTTAGCTGGGAAACAGTCCTTCCACGGGTGCTTGGTTAATAGCTATCATGCAAAAACAATTAGTCATTCAAGCAATTAAGAAGGTAAGTATCTCCTAAAAAGGTTTTGAGCTTTCCAAGCCCTAAATACAATTGCTATAAACCTAGACTGTTCCTGAGTGTAATTTCCTTCTTGTATTGCCTCTCCTGAAGTGATCCATTGTGTCTCATGTGTTGTAAATTCTTGATGCTCTTTTAGCTGCAGTCTGAGCCTCTGGTGAGTTCTCCTCTTGCTCCTCACTCTTCTTATGGTTTAGGAATATGTCTGACTTCAGGAAGCGGCTGTAGCTGTCATATTTCATGAGATTGAATATCTGGGAAGAGGGGGAAAAGAGTACAAAGCAAATGACCTCAGTAAAATGAGATTTTAAATGAGAAGGATGCATTAATTCCAATGTACTTTTCCTCTGCTTGTACCAGAGCATTACTACAGAGCAGGACATTAAAAAAAAACCACTTCCAACTCTCCAAGGGGCAGCAGGTAGAAAACAGTGCTGTGGGTTCCATGGTGACTGCTTGGCAATAACATCCACATTAGTTTAAAAATCAAATTACAGCTTTCACAATAGCCAACTAAAGTTGAGAGGTGCCATGCCTTGGTCAGTGAGGAGGATGATCAAATCCTCCTGGCAGGGTGTCTGCAAGGCATTCAGGGGGACAGAGCAGAGCTTTGAAAAGAGGTACCTTTTCTGCACCTTTCTGACTCTTGAATGCTGCAAAGTAACTCATGCAGAACACTGGATAACTAAGGAAAGCCTCTGAATAATTTCTGAAATAAAATATAATTTACACAAATACTGAAACAACTGGTTTAGCCAATTAAACCTATGCCAATGCTCCCATCCTTTTTAGACCAAATGCCAAGACTGGTCTCAGGCCAGATGAGAAATGTTGCAGTAACCTGCCACAAAGAACTGACCTGGTACAGATGTGTTTTGCCAGTTAAAGTGTGGGTTTAAACTGCTGGTGGATTAAATTTATGTAATTACACTTTTCACTAGGCCAAGAGCTCCTCATAGCCAGTATGGAAACATGAAGTACAGCTTTTTTCTCCCAGGGCTTGAGTTCAGGCTCATCCTTCAGCATAACTGCTGCTCTTCTATTTATATCCACTGCAGACAAAAAAAAAAAAAATCCAAAAACTACAACTCTTTTGGAGTTTTCTGAAAACAAAGGGTTGGGAGAGGAGCCTGGAATCTGTTCAGGTGTCAAGGTCAGGACTATATTTTGCTTGTTCTTGAAACGGAGGGGAAGGGAAAAAAGTAAACTTCAAAACTATAATTGAGACAAAACCAAAGCCTCACCCTCAGTCTATTATTTCACTGGTGGAGCCTCTCTGAGTCATGTTTCAGGACTGATTCTTTTCTATGATACTCAGAGTAACTGAATTTCCAGGACAAATTTCTGGATTCTGATCTGCAGATGTGGCCACTCCTTGTGTGGATAACTCATCTCTACCTTTACAGGCCTCACTTCTAACTGATAGTACAGTCAGGTAATACAACTCTTTCCTAGGAGGAAAAAAAACAATCTCAAACTTCTTTTTCATTTCACATCCTCGAGGAACTTGGACAGATACAGGGCAAACACCCAAAACTTGACTGTTCTTGTCTGTGCATTTGCTGAAACAGCTCCCTTACAAGTAAATTACATGGTGGATTTTACTAACCACTATTTGTTTACATATTTAAATATTTAAGCTCTAAAACTGTGGAAACATTATTCTTTAAGCTACATATTGGAAAATGAAAAAAAAAAAAAAAAAAACCAACCCAAAACACCCACTCTGTGCAGAGCCTGATCTTCAGGGTCTGGACTCTTCCTGCATTAGGCAAAGTCAATTTACACCTCCTGGCACTGGCTAACTACAATATAATTAAATTTATCCAACCAGCTCAAGGGAAAAAAGTTGTAAGGGAGACACTTCCTGTTAAAACACCACGCCTGTGTTAAAAACTTAGACCCCTCTTGTTCCTGGTATCACTTAAAGCATCTCCCAGAGAGGAAGAGCACTGAAGATCAAAATCTTCTGCAGTCTGGTCAGCCAAATACACAGAGCAGAGTTCATAATCATGTGCCAAAGCAGAACCCTCTTTTCCCCTCCCTCTTTCCCTCCCCCCACTGCCTTTGAGGAGCAGGAACATTTACCCCACAAGTATTCTGAAGCACATGGAATTCTCTGAACCACTCTGACACTTCATTCAGCACAAACAAATGGCTGGGGGCAGTCAGGGCCACCCCATGAGCACCAGCCCACACCCCACTGGAGCATTTAAGCTCCAGTCAGAGCAGGAGCTCTCTGGAGAACTGAAGCTCTTGTTCCCAGCCCTGCTGTACACCAGTGGCCTTCCAGCTCTGCCTTTTTTTCCTTCAGACCCACAGAGCCAGCAGTGGTTAACACTGCTCTTCAGAGAACAAATTACACCACTCCTCATAACTTTATAAGGATTGAAAACTGGAGAAGACCATAACTCTTCTGAGCCATTATCTAACAGCAATAAACAGTAGCTTCAAGCACTGGAAACTTGCAATGACCCATAAATGCTCTGCATTTGTTTTTAAAAGCTCACAGAATTTCTCCCCACATTAGTGGGATTCCTCTACCACTGGTCCAGTGTGGTTCCAGTTCAGGTATTACTAATTCTTGGCTCTCCATGTGCATGTAATTTATAAAATAGCAAATATTTTAACTCCAGTATTGTCTCCAGCTTCACTCTTATAGTCACTCACCCTGAACTGCAGCGCTCAGATCTATCAGAACATTCCCTTCCCCCAAGTCAGAACTTTTTCCATTAAGAAGTCTGTTTCTTCACATGGAAATTAGATTCCAGTTTAGACATTTCTACTGTCTTGGAATCTGTGTGAAGAACACAGAGCCTTTGCTCCTCAGACCCCTCCAAGTGACCCAGCCAGTGCCCAGCCAATGTATTCAATACCTGATGGAAGTGGGCTGAAAACACTGTTTAAATCACTGCGCTGTTTCTCCACAAAAGGAAAGAGCCAAATGGAAAATACAGGTAGTCCTCAGGATGGTACAGGAATTAAAAATAGTACTGCAAGTGCTGGAAAGCTGCAGATAAGAATGACTCACTTCATAACTTATGCTTTGAAATCAGCTAAATATCAAGAAAATTTACCACCTAAAGACATGCCTGCAAAATTTCTAATTTCTACCAGATCTCCCAAGTTCCTGAGGGAAAGGCAAAGCAGAGACCAACTCTTCCAAGTCTTACATGTTGCAGAAGAGGAGGGTTTTCAGAAAATTGGGTTATATTCATATCAACATAAATACCAAAGCAAAGTAAAATGAAGAAATTTGAGCTCTCAAGGAAACCAGTGGCAACTACAGAAACAAACATCAGCAATGACTCAGAACAAGTGAATACACAGGAAGACAAAGGGACTGAGTTAATCAGGGAGATTCTCAAGCTACCCACGCAGGAACCCAGGAGAAAACTCCATCCAGTTTTCCAGGAAAGTCCTGAGCTGGAATTGGAATGATTGTATTGAGTCTCTCTTAATTAATTGGTTGTAGTGAGCTGGAATATCTCAGAGCAGCTGCATTAATATCCCCAACATGGAAGCAACCCAGCTCTGTGCTTACCTGTTCAATCCATGCCACGGCTAGAAAGTAGAGTTCACTAAAACCAGACAAAAATGAATGAAACTGTGTTAGTGAAGTAAATAACATTACCTGGTCCTGGAGTTTCTGAAACATGAGAGGGTGCGGTGTCTCCAGGATGGTCTCACTCAAACGGGACTGGCCTTCGACATTGACTTGGGAGGAAGCTTTACTGGACAGGAAGGTCATGTAAATCTCTTTAGCTTTTTCCTGCATCTGCAAAAGAATGAAAGATTCTTTAAAGGATTATTTGCTGTGGGAATGTTCTCTGTATCAGGTTTATCTCACTTGTGTATGCTCATTTGTACTGGAGGAGGAACACCCCTGCAGGCCAAAAGCTGCACTGATATCAGTGAAAGCTGCCAGAACTCAGCTCGTAGGCTACAGCAGGTTGGGATGATTGAATCTCAGCAGTCAAACTGGATTTTTGAGCAGTAAGCAGGTTACAATCTCAGCAGCCAGTGCGAAACTGCTCAGCAGCAGCATCATCTACACCTTGTCTTTGCTTTAGAGACAAATGTTTTTCCTAACACATCATCAGCATGGGCAAAACACCGGAGGAAGAAAAGCTGGGAACTGACTACAAGGGAAAATTCAGTGAAGTTAGTGTATAACCCATGCTACTGCCAGATAACACTGTCACACCACACACTTTGTCTTCACCATTACCTCAGAGCAGCTCACCTGCAACACCCACTCCATGATTAAAGAAAACACCAACAGCTTGGCTAACTGGCAAAGAGAAGACTCTCAACAGCCTCTGAGAGTTGATAAGTAAGTGAACTGCATGAAGCTGATTGTTGGTATTTGCCCAGAATTCAGAGCTCTTCCCTTGTCAAACCAGTAACAGCAGTAACATCTTGACCCCACCAGCATCTTTAAGCTTCAAAGCAGTGAGTGGCCACAACCCCCTGAAGTTCAGTGAAAAGCCCTTTAGCCAGATGGTTGGATAAGAGGAAACCAGAGAGGGAGAAGAGAACCAAGCCAGGCAAGAGCCAAGCCCCCTGCTGCAATCTGAATTCTGCATGCTGGAAACATCCCAGCAGCAGCTGCTCTGGGCCATCCCCAGCCCTGGGCACTCACCAGTGTCCCCAGGGCACCTCTAATGAGCCACCACAGCTCCAGAGCAGCACCAGCTAAAGGGCTGTGCCTTTGATGGGAACAGGGCTTGAAGAAGGAAACATTTAAACCCTGCCCATGAAGGAGTCTCAGAATTGCTTCCATGTTTTACATCTGAGCTACATTTACATTTGGGGGTAATTAGAAGAAAAGAGCTGCATGTGTTTGAGCATTCAGGAGGCCTAAAGAGTTGGGGCTCCCTCACTGCTGAAGGGGACACCTATTCTCTAGGATTCCTTTTTAAAACTCATTATTCATCTGGTGGGTAGAACATTACGTGTCAAGTGCATCAGGTCACAATGAACTGTTTTTAACAATTTCCAACGTGTTTCACAGCTCAGGGAGGACTGGGTCAGCCACTTCTGTTCTAAATGAACAATTAATCCAAGGGATCAAAGGTGTGACTGCTGTAAGTGGCAAAGTTAATGTCCTAATGCAGGCACAGTAAAAGGGCCTTCAGCTATTATTGCACGAGCAATTCTATTTCCAGTCCCACCTAAATGACTTTTAAACCCACTGTCCAATTTCAACCATACTTCAGAAAGGGGCAAAGAACTGAGAAAAAAAATTACCCTCCTGCTGAGTCAATGGAAAATCAGCAAAAGAAAGGGAGAGGAAAAGCAGCACATGCACCAAGGGAAAAGCTGCAGTAAGTGCTCAGAAGTTATCTGCTCTACTTGAACTGCCAGAATGTTCTTTCTGCTGGCTAATGAAGGCAAATGTAGCTCCTCAGCAGCCCCAGCATGAGGTGCTGCTTGCCCAAGGACACAGGAGCAAGCTGGGCACTGCAGAGAAAGAGCAGAGGGAGGCTTGAGAGGGAACACAAAACTAGAAGTAACTGTGAGGAAGTTTAAAGAGCATGGAGAGGAACAACAGGACTGTGTGGGAGGCTAGTGAAACAGGGAGGCTCTTTGGATTTTGTGAGGAAGAATAACAAAGAAAGGAAGTGAAAGAGCTGTGGCAGGGAGAGGAGGCCATTGCAGAGACACAGAGGACCTGGCTTTATAGCAGTGGGGAAACGTGGAAATGCACAGCTGAATGTTACAGGTTCTGCTGCAAATAGAACTGTTCTGCTAGGTCTATGCTTCAGTAGTACAGCAGCTGATTAACTACAGCCTATAATTTGCTTTAAAAAGAAAGAACAGTTAAAGCTGCCAGTGTGCTCATACACCCCCCAAATGTCACTCAGGCAGAGCCAGGTTCAGGTGGAGGAGGCAGAGATTGTCCCTGTTCAATCAGTGGCATTCTCTGCTCTGCATCAGCCTGAAACTAAAGGCTCAGCACAGGGGACTCTGGAACTGAAACAGCTCTTACACTGGGATCTTGTTCACAGGTGGTTATTAAAGGATTTCTGGCAGTCCCCAGTCCCATCTGTGTGCTGTCCCCAGTGTCTGTGCCAGATTCCCATTTGGAGTACAAAGTGCTGTCTGCAGCAACCCCCCTCGCTATTTCAAGTGGATACAATATTCTTTCCCACTTCCTTTCCTAAGGTCAAACTCAGCTCCCAAGCATGTGTGGCTCCCAAATGAGGTGAATGGGAGCCCCAGATGCTCATCAGACCAAGCTCCCAGCACTCAGCAGCTGTGCAGGATTACCCAGCCCTGCTAAACCCTTGCTACATTCCACATGGAGAAGAAACTCCTGAATGTACAAGACTTTGTTCTGGAATCATTCACTACAAAACTTCAATGTGGACATTTTGGTGGGTTTTAGCAATAGCTGAAAATATTCCCTGCTGTTAGAAGCATTTATGACAATCTGTAATTTATTTTTGAAGCTCAGCTGCAAGAAGAGAAACATTTAAAGCCCAGGAAGCAGCACGACTGACATGTTGTTTATTTCATTAACAGTCACAAATGCAACAACATATGACTAACTCCAACAAAATATTTAAAGTTAAATTTTATTCCCCTATCTCCACCACTCCCATTTCAGTAATTAAATACATGCCCTAACACAAGGGTCACATGGGTGGCAGCAGAGCTCACTGCCACGAGTGGACTTGACCCAATTGCTTTCTCAATCTTCACTAAACATCAAATTCATATTTTAACTTCAATTTTAAAGGAATATCCTTACTTTTGTTGTTGTTTTTGAGCTAGAAAGATGTGTCTTGAGCTGAGGGGGAAGTTTGTACCTTCCTTCTAGAAGAAGATGGGCCAGTCCATCCAAACGCTGCCTAGACCAGCAATGCAGCCTTGCCTGCTGCCTCACTCTGCAGCTGCCAAAAATCTCCCCTGTTCCCTGAATCACCCACTCTGATGGAACAGCAGCCTGTACAAAACCAAACACTGCCCCAGCTGGCAGAGAAAGGATAACAATAAATATCCCAGGCACAATGGATGCTTAACCCACTGCTCATGTGGTGACCTTCAGGCAACTTTAAACTGACCAAGCAGAACCCCATGCCAGCACTCTCACGTCAAGTAATGAAAAGTTTTTCTCATCCTTTAGAAAGAGAGGGGAAAAAAGTCCCATTCATATAATCCTGGAATGGTTTGGGTTTGAAATTACTTTAAAGCTCAGCTACTTCCAACCCCCTGCAGGGACAGGGGACATCTTCAACTAGATGAGATTGGTCAGAGCCCCATCCAGCCCAGCATTGAATATTTCCAAGGATGGGGCACTGATCATCTCTCTGGGTTCCAGTGTGTCACCATCCCCATAGAAAAGAATTTATTCCTTATACCTAATCTAAACTTGCCCTATGTCAGTTTGAAGCCATTTCCCTTGTCCTGTCACTCCATTCCCTTGTTCTAAGTCCCTCTTCAGATCTCTTTGAGCCCCTTTAGGCACTGGGAAGTCTCCCTGGAGCCTTCTCTTCCCCAGGCTGAACACCCCCAGCTCTCCCAGCCTGGCTCCAGAGCAGAGCTACTTCAGCCCTTGGAGCATCTCCGTGGCCTCCTCTGGACTCACTCCAATCTGGGTTAAATTCATATCAGCTCCATCTGACCAAGAGTCTCCGTGTCTATGAGCTAATCTGTGTGGGAAACCAGTTTTAAGGAGAAGCCAATTATAAAACAAGTAAAAAAAACTGTTTCTAGAAGACTGTGCATACAAGAGAGAGATGCAAAAGGATTTCTGCAAGAGTCACTTTCAGAAGAAAAATCCATGCTTCACACTACCATAAACACTGGAAAGATTTCTATTTTTAGTGCTTTTCCTAGCTTTGTAAATTATCTAAACAAAGCCACCCATAAGCAGTAGCTACAAAAATTTACTGTAAGTCTGTGTCATTCTAAAGCACATTTATTCAGCCAGTTACAATAATTTGGGCAACACCAGACTCCAGGCTGAGCATACTGTGGAATAACTGGTATTGAATAATTAACCTAAATAAAACCTAGTTAAGTCTCTGTCCATTCATTTGACAATTCACTGGAGGATTCACCAAGCTCCTATCCCTGTACATCACTTCAACATTTTCTGTACTGGCATCCTAAATTAGCAATCCTAAATCAGCTAAAAAATATGGAAATTATTTAGCAAGGGAAAATATGATTATTATCCCACTGCAAGCATGGGACTTTTCTGCAAAGTTGACTGACTGGTTGTTCTTTCCTCAAGACTTTTTGTATTCGTGGGCCTTAATGAGGGAGGGAAGCAGCTGAATACACAAAACTGGAATTACTAAATGTTACAAAGTTCACAGTCAAATTGAACTTGCAAAAAATAGTATTGTTGTATTTTATGCATTTATCAATACCCAAAAAATACACATAGCTAAACCCAGCAAATTGTTTTGAGGGGAATTTTTTTTTCAGTGCAAAATTTGGGATATTTACAGAAAACAGATTCCCCTACCCAAAATACATTGTTTGGAAAGGCAGGGAAAATTTTGTTGTTTTTGCTGAAAATCTGCTGGGAAACTCTTTTAGCTGACAATATTTGACTGACCTTAGGAGAGAAACTCTGCAGTCTGGACACAGCCCTCTTACACCTGCACTTCATAACACGTCTCCTAGCCCAATTCTCCCATCTGAATCCTACTCCTTGGCATTTCTGATGTTCCTCCAAGCACATATAATCCCACAGCACACCCCTGGAAAAGCTGGCAGCCCATGGCTTGGACAGGAGCACTCTTTGCTGGGTTAAGACCTGGCTGCATGGCCCAGGGAGTGGTGGTGGAGGTTCTGCATCCAGCTGGTGGCCAGGCACCAGTGGTGTTCCTCAGGAGTCTGTGTTGGGGCCAGATCTGTTCAGTATTTTCAGTGATGACACGGATGAGGGTATTGAATCTTTCATTAGTAAATTTGTAGATGACACTAAGCTGGGAGCATGTGTTGATGTACTGGAAGAGAGGAGGGCTCTGCAAAGAGACCTGGAATAATTGGATGGATGCACAGAGTCCAGTAAGATGAAGTTTGATAAGTCCAAGTGCTGGGTCCTGCATTTTGGCCACAATAACCCCTGCAGTGCTCTAGGCTGGGGACGGTGTGGCTGGACAGTGCCCACGCAGAAAAGGACCTGGGGGTGCTGTGACAGCAGCTGGACAGGAGCCAGCAGTGTGCCCAGGTGGCCAAGAGGGCCAATGGATACTGGCCTGGACAAGGAATGGTGTGGCCAGCAGGAGCAGGGAGGTCATTCTTCCCCTGGACTCAGCACTGATGAGGCCACACCTTGAGTGCTGTGTCCAGTTCTGTCCCCTCAGTTTAGGAAAGACATTGAGTGCTGTGTCCAGCTCTGGCCCCTCAGTTTAGGAAGGACATTGTGTCACTTGAGCACATCCAGAGGAGGCAATGAGGCTGGTGAGGGGCTTGGAACACAAACCCTGTGAGGAACAACTGAGGGAGCTGGGGTTGTTTAGCCTGGAGAAAAGCAGACTCAGAGGTGACCTTGTCACTCTCTACAACTCCCTGAAAGGTGGTTGTGCTCAGGTGGGGTTGGTCTCTCTCCAGGCAGCAACTGACAGAATGAGAGGACAGAGTCTCCAGGTGCACCAAGGGAAATACAGGTTGGATATTAGGGAAAAGTTTTTTTACAGAAAGAGTGATAAAGTACTGGAATTGTCTGCTTGGGGAAGTGGTGGAGTTACCACCCCTGGATGTGTTTGAGAAAAGACTGGATGTGGCACTCGGTGCCATGGTTTAGTTGAGGTGTCAGGGCATGGGTTGGACTTGATGATCTTGAAGGTCTCTTCCAACCCAGTGATTCTGGGATTCAGTTGGAAGAGGTTTAAGTGGTATTTTCCCACTCTTCATGGTGCCAAAATGTGCCCTTTGACAACAAGAGCTGCATTCAGGTAAAAAGCATAAATGTGGGATTTCAAAAAAAATGAACTTTAGGAGTCTGACTCTCAAGGACAGGGACATTCACTTGGAGTTTTGAAACTACTTCATTTCATACTCACAGAATGAACTCTAAAATAGCAGATAAATTTGAAATTTCTCAAGAAAACTAGAAAACAAATAATCAAACAAAAAAGCAGACACAAAAACTTTTTGAGAAACAAGCAAACAAAACATGGTACATATTTGAGGCCTGGCTCTATGGGCTTCAAAGTCTAAATGTGAAAGTGGATCCTGTGTTCCTGGTGGATCTAAATGTAAGCCAAGATCCAAGCAGTGGAAAAAAAAAACTTATTGGAGGTGCCTGGTTGAAAAATTTTCCAACAGAATATTTCCTACTGGAAAGATAGAGCTGTCATCAAAATGAAAAGGCTCTGCAGGTATGCATCAATTTGGATAAATATTTAAGCAAAAAAGTTTAAACAGACCCCTTTTGTTCTGTAACTTGTAATTTGATAAGGCCAAATGTTTCATTTTGGTGCTGTAAAATATTTTTCTTTGGGCCATTTGTTATTTTTATGTTTCACTAAGATATCACAGTGGTGTAAATTTCCATGTAATAGCTGCTGTGCTCTAAAAAAGTTCTGAATGAAATATCTTTATATTTGCAAACAAGATGATGCAACATCGCTGAATTAATAGAACTTCTGCTACTCCCTAGAAACTACAAAAAATTCAGTTTTCAAAACACGGGAAACTTGACAATTTCAGCACTTTGTTTTGATTTGAAATAGACCCAGCTTTGTTTCCAAACAATTCCACCGGGATGATTTTAGTGCAACTTCTTCAAATATATTTATTTGCATTCACGCGAAGCACATTTTGCAACAGAGATGTTTTACCTTCAGCTCTGCTAAGTAAACTTTGTTGACAAGTACAATTTATTTAGGAAACATACCTGCTTTTTTCCCTGTGTTTTCTTAAATTCTTCACATGCTAACCAGAACAAAACATTTTCTTCACTAAATTCTTTCTTTAAAAATTCCTAGGAAAGGGAAAAACAAACACACAAAGGTTAGGATCCAATTTCTCAGTTGTTTTTTACTCTTCCTACTACAGCTGTTAGAACTAGAAGCTGCCTAAAATTAACTTTACCGTGAGTTTACCCAACCCAATGTCACAGAACCACTGCATTTGTGCATCTGCAGAACTGATACTGAACACTCTGATTTTCTGCACTTTGAAAGCACATTCCAGGAGGAGGATGGGCTACATCTAATCTCAGACCATATCAGTAACTAACAGGAATTGTTTCTTCAGTCTCCCTTAAATAACTCCAGCACTTTTACAGCCACTGCTCAAAGGGAAATCCAAAAATACATGAATTCATTACCAGGTGAGTAAAATGAACTATTTTAATGAGAGTCACAAAGCACTTGGGATTCTCACGTAGCACCTTTCTGACTTTTGTAATGAGTAAAATCTCTACAAATGAAAGTGTTTCTAAACGTGGTTATCAGTGGCAATAAATTCACTTAAACAAACTGAGGCAGAAGATGTAGCTGTGTCCTCTATGCTGTTTAAACACAGCACATTCCTCCAAAAGTGAGGCATGCTTTAAAAGCGGAAAAATTAAATTTATTTATGAAATATAATGACTGAAACTTTTATAGCTCTGAGATCATCAGTTTTCTCCTTCAAGTGTTAGAAAACAGAGACTAAGTAATGCCAGGAATTAAACAGCACCAAAATAACTTTTTCTTTCTTTTCTTTTTTAATAATTAAAATCAGCATTTTGTAATTCTTGTTTTTCTCACTTTTCAAACCAGTCTGGCAGGAAACCATTTTATCCCCGTGCATTTTATCAGTGTGGTGTGGCAAAAGCACTTTCAAGAAGGCAGTTCCTATTCTTACATCTAATATGGCAAGAAGGCCTTGAAACACCAACTCACCACCCTCACCTAATTAAACTTCAAGCCATTTTGAGCTGCACCAGCCCACACTTTGTAGTAAACTGAAAGGGAATATTTTCAGCAGAGCTGCTAAACACAGAGCAAGAGCCACAGAATCATCAGATTGCTCCTGGTAACTCACGGCTTAAGGACAACGAGTGAGAATGAGAGCCCGGGATCTCAGTGATAAATAATGCTTGGCAGGAAGGATCAGCAGCTCAGGAACTGAATTTATCCAACAGCAACTTGTTAATCCTTGCAAGACAGGATAGATCTCATCAGGAAGGTGCAGCCCAAAGCCTTCCCTGTGCCTTTTGAGCACAGGCTGCAGTGGCAGGGGGCAAAAGGGGCCACCTCAGAAGCTCTGCCAGTGGCTCAGCTGCAGCTCTGCCCAGGGCACATATCTAGAGGGATGTGTGCCTCTGTTGACAGTGCTGGCACTGCTGCACCCTTCATGCTGAGGCTCATTCTGCTTTAAAACCTGGATTTTGCTCAGTGTAAATATCCATATTTAATATATCGACCCTAAAGCGTTTCACTCCTTCCGGGTCCTCCAGGAGGCTCTCCAGGGACGTGGCCCATTTCGAGGTTCCTTTCAAGGGTTGGTGGCTGCTGCTTGGGTGGCCCTCACCATCATTTATCTCTGGGGAAAGAAAAAAAAGGGAAAAAACAGCATCTTCTTTAGAAAAGACAAGTATCAGCCACATGGGTGTCTCCCCCATTTCCTCCTGCACTCTTGATTTCAGCTGCTCTCTTTAAAGGAAACACCATAAAACTGAAAATAAGCACACACACACATACACACACATACAGACACTTGAAATCTGCTTTGCCTGTAAGGAGACAAAAATTCCTTACAGCCACATAATTCATGAACATGTAAGGAGACACTGTTTGTTTTATAGGAGTTCAAGCACCTCCTTGTTTTATAGGAGTTCAAGCCTGGGGAACACAATGACCACTGTCCATATTTTGCTCTGGCACTGTCAACAATGTTGGCTTCTCTAAAGGAACTTCTGGTCAACCACACAGGTGAAATTTATTTTTAAGAAGAGAATCATCACTGAGAGCTGGATGCTCGGTAAAAGCAGAGAGAGAAAGAAAAAGAATGGTTTGATTAGCAGGAGAACCAGTCCAAGATATTAACCCAGTCCAATGGGAGGAGAGACACCCAGCAGAAGAGTCTCCAGCTCTCTCCAGCTGAGTCAACCTGGTTTTGGGCAAGAGGGTCATTTTACTGTTTGTTTCCAAGTCCTGAAATTCTCCTTTTATGAGGTGTACTGGACTGTGCCCACATCTAACCTGCCAGCCAGCCTTCTCACAGACAGCAAAGATGGAATACAATTTCTATTTTCTCTATCCCAGGAACAAGTGCATTTCATTTGAGGCTGGTGATGGCAAAAAAACCCCATTTGCTGGCTACCCTTCAGAAAACCTATTACTTGAAAAAACTCCAGGAATGCTATTGCTCATCTGAAAAACTCTAACACAGGCATAAAGTGCTCAGCCTCCTCTCCTCTTAACACACAAAATGCCCTGGGAACACAGGAGGGAAGTCAGAAGGATAAGAGCTGCACTTCAGGTCACTGTGCACTGGAGGGATGCACAAAACTCTGACTGTAATCAGTAGAGCTTCTATTTATATAACTCCTTCATTTCTCCCTACCAACTTACTGGAAATCTGGATCTGGATAACTTCTGCTTAAGCTCTGCTTTTAAAAACCCTAAAACCCCTTCTTTCACCATGAAATTAATCCTCACTAAGTATCTCAAAAAACTCTCTATGCAGAAATACACACACACACACATATATATACATATATAAAAATACACACTAGCAGATGCCCTTTCCAGTTGGTGACTGGAAATAATGCTGAGGTTAAAGCCCCATAGAATACTGGCATGACAGCAGAGGCTCCTGAGCTTTGGCTGGTAGGGACCTGTGAAGTCTGTTTCACCAACTGTTCTAAATGAATGAACATCTCTTCTGCCTTGATAGGAGAGAGGATTTTGTTTTAGAAACTCTCAGCAAGTTTAAAGGTCAGGAGCCAGAACCAAAGGATTGTCTCCAAACCACAGCTGCAGCCTTCACATTTGACAAATGCACTGCGAGTTAACATCGCCTCACTTTGCCCTCCTTCGTGCAAAAGGATGTGGTTCTTGATTAGCAGTTGAAAAATTTATTTTAGAAACCTGACTCAAAGTATTTGGGCATCTAATCTCAGTAAAATCTGTGAGATTTGAGTGGGAATGGCCAAGTGTGTTTCAGCAGAACACAAAACCCTCTGTGGAGCTCGAAGGTGCTGTTATACTCACACTCACCTTGGAGAGGAATGGGAGCTCTGTGTCTGCAGCTGCTCGTGGCCTGCAGAACCAGGCCATTCCCTCACTGAGCATATGACTTAGCACACAACAGAAGGGGGGAACATTTGATTCCCAGTGTTTCTTTTCCAGTCAAATCTAAGTGGGCACTAATGATTGCTTTGAAAAGCACATGCTTCAATTAGCCAATGTAGACCTAGGCCCTTGAAAACCTTAAAAAAACCCCAATTACTGGTGAGTAAATACCAGAATAAGTCCTTCCACAAACCCAGGATACATCAATTTGCTTCTCTTCTACTGCTTTCACTGATCTTCCATTTTACTGCTGGCCATTCTCAACCCTCCCTGATCACCATTTTCCCCATCTTCCTCTCACTTCCAGCCCACCCAGCACAGCCCAACTCTACCCCTCCATTTATGTTCTGCCCCCTCTCCTCTTTGTCAGCCTCCAAACCCTGCTCCCTCTACTCCTCTTTTCCCTGCATTCTCCTCCTACAGCCTTAATAGAACAGAATTTGGGGTTTTTTTAAGGGAGGACCTACATGACATCTTCCTAGGTCCATTCTGCTGAGCCTCACACAGGACACAGTCACTCAGTTTGTTTCCTCACTTAACCCGCTCCCCACAACCCAAAAAATACTGTGATACAGAGACAAGGGTTGTCTGTCCATTGCAACACTTCCATTTACCCCTTGCCTCATCTATTCTATCGATTCCATTTATCCCTTGCCTCATTTATGTCCCCAGAGCAGAGGCTGTGGGATATCTCAGGTGCTGGGCAGCTCCAGGCGCCACCAGAGGTACAATCCCAGCTCAGCCCAGCCCACAGCTCCCAGCACCGCCCAGCCCAAGGCTGGGGACACCAGGCTGGGGACACCAGCCTGGGCACCATTAATCCCCATGTCCAGTGTTCCTCTGCAACCACTGGAAAACACAAACATTCCCCTTCAGCACAAACATAAATAGGCTGCACATGACAGTAGGAAACACCTCGAAATTTTATGAGACTATTAAAACTGCTGGGTATTTTTATTACATCCCATTAAATATGCCATCACCAACATTTATTCTAATACAAAAGTGACCTGACATCCCCCCAGTCAGGATCGTAACTTCCCGCTCTGCGCGCTGGTTTCATGTAGCAGATTTAATATGTGATTTTCAGATTTTTTTTAAGAGTTTGAAAGACAGGAAAGAGGTTTCCCCACAAATTACTCCAAATCTATCTCTATTACTAAATTACCTTAAAAATGCTACTTTCCCTGAAGTGCAAATTAATGAGTTTGAAACAATTCATCTGAGGAGGCAATACAGCAGTGTAGTTACATGAATGATCCTCCTGACACCTATTTATCTCTGATATTTATAAAAAAATAACTTTCTCCTGTTAAAACCATCTACTTACAAAGTTAAATAATATAGCCTTGGAAACAACAAGCTTGATACCATTGTTTAACAACAACCAAAATGTACATGTACAATCATTTAAATGAGGAAGGCAGACATTTGCTGTTACTAAAAACTGGGAGATAATTTTGTGCATCACAAAGGGCATTACAAAATGGCAGTTCTCCCAATATTTCTGCAAGAGTAACACACAGAATATGCATCAGATGATAAATAGGTTAACCACATTTCTTACATTACAGTACATATATTACACTACGACACGCTAATTAAATTTCAGAGCAGAGCTCGCTGTCTTTAACACGGGTTAGAAAAAGAGGCAGAGAAAGGCAGCAAGGCACGCACAGCAGAGCACAGTTGTAAGAGTTTCTGCTGAAGCAAACTTTCCACTGAGTTGGAAATCCGCTTCAGAGACACAACCGCTCGCACGATGTGCAGGGAGCAGCCAGCTGCTCCTACCAACGCAGCGAGTGATTAAGTGCTTCTTTTAACAGCACCATTCTTCAGAGCACTCCATGCTAAGCCAGCCAACAGGCAGTTGCATTATCTGGAGCATTATTTTAGAGGAAAACCTCGCAGGAGCTGCCTTCCCATCACACAATGGCACTGCAGCAGCAGGCTGCGGATAAAGGCTCTTTGTGCGCGGCAGAGCGGTGAGTGCAGCACTAATAACGCCGTGGGTATCAGCTGAAGAGTGCTATCAAAAATGCCAAATATTTGCATCATCCAAACGGGAACTTGGACTGAAATCCCAGGGAGTATCAATACCATCAATACATACAACTTTGCATGTCAGAACTCACAGTCCTGGCCCTTGTTTTTGACAAGCACGGAGAGGAAAAACCTGCGGGAGCCCATCAAACGGAGCGGTTCAGACACGGCTAATTGAGTTAGACATGCTGCTCACTCTGCCTTCCAGGAGCACTGCACACCACAACGGCTTCCCAAGCTGCTGCCACTCTCCAGCTGTTGATACCGCGGCCTTTGAGGCACCATATCGGGCAGCACAGGGTCACAGCCTGCACAGAATCCTGCTGAACACATCCCTGCCCAGTGGCCTGCTCTGCACATCTCCTGCCCGCACACCCCTTCTGCACAGCCCCTAACAGACAAGTGCCACACAAACATTACAGTGACAAAAGCACCATGCAAACAGCACATTCCTTACTCTATGTTTAAGCATTGATGTACAACAAGAAAAGCCACTTCCACTTCTTTTTGAAGAACTTCTGACCACTCCTCCCCTCGTCCACCTTAATCATGAATCTGCAAGCCATGAGCCTTTATTATTGCTTGAAAAGCACTCTGAATACCTTGTCGTGTCCTACAGTCACCAGAATGCCTACCCAGCAACAATCGCCAGCCTGGAATTAATAAATCCAAGGTATGAAGCAGTGGGAAACATCATAAGCAAGCAGCTGAAAAGGGAAAATTCCCTTACTTTCCATGTATCCAAGCATCAGGGGTTGAATCCTCGCATAACAATTCTTTCCTAGCAGCAGCTGAGTTATAGACCCTTTTGCTACAGCAGAGCCGTCCCTCGCACGCGTGGGGTGTTCAGAGCATGAGCCTCAACATCCTCTTTTGACTGTCTCTAGCAACAGATGGCTACTGGATTCCACTTTTAACTATAAGGAAGGAAACTAAAGGGACGTTCCTCTTTTGTAGCATCTCTGGAAGTGCTCACCAGACATATAGCCTTTAAAAAACCCCCTCCCTGCCCCCCCCCCCCCCAAAAAAAAAAACACAACACCAACCCAAAAAACCCCAGAAAACCCAAACAACTCCAGACAAAGATCTCACTTGGCTTTTCTTAGAAAGATTGCAACTTCTTCCTGCACATCATAAAACACAGTGTTATTTTCTAGGATTTGGAGATTGCAACAGTTTCCCCAAATGTCTCGGCAGTGGCAGATATCGGCCATCACCCCTCGGAGCCGACAGAGCAGCACGCTCGGGGGTACACAGCACGTAACCGCGTTCCAGCGCCCGTCTGGACAGGGATGGATCCGCGCTGTCCTGCCTTACTCCTCCTTGGGGATCTCCGCTCCAGCCAGAAACGCTCCCGCCAAAGGCAAACTCCTCAAAGTCAATTCAGAGTTGGAACAGGCTCGCAGTGACGCGCGGGGCTGTCGCCCGGGCCCCGCTAACAGCGGCAGTTCCGACCGAAACCCGGCACGGCGGCACCGGCCCGGGCAGGAGCCAGTTCCCCTTCCGCGCTCACGGGAAGCGCCGCGCGGCTCCCCCGGCGCGCCCACACCGCGCATCCCCCGGGCTCGCCCCGCAGCCCCGGGCCCGGCCCCGAGCCCGGCGGGCCCCGGGGACCTCCGTGAGCCCCGCGCTTCCCCCTGCGGGCGGCGGGCAGCGCAGCCCGGCCCGAGCGGAGCGGAGCGCGGCGCAGCCCGGCCCGGCGCGTCCTGGGCGGGAGCGGCCGCGGGCTCGCCCGGGGGTCGCCGCCCCGGTCCCCGTTACCTGAGGGCGGCCGCTTCCTGCTGAGCCGGCTCACGGCCCGGTTGAACATCCCGGGCGCCGCTCGGCCCCGCTGCCGAGCCCGAGGGCGGCCGCGCTGCCCGCCCCGCCCCGCCCCGCCCCGGGGAGCAGAGCCAGCCCCGCACCTGCCCGGAGAGCCCGGAGAGCCCGCGGAGCCCGGGCACAGGCACCGCCCGCGGCTCTGCCGGGGCTGCACCCCTCGCATCCTTCCCCTCCTGAGCCTGAGCCCCGCTTCCACAGCCCTGACACCCCCCCGCGCCCGTCCCGCTCATCCATCCCTCCTCTAACTCTTCCCGGCTCCAGCCCCCTGCTCCTCAGCGTGCTCCTGTCATCGCGGACACGGGACAGCAGCGTCCCTGCTCCTACCCCGCCACCAGCCACCTCCTGCCTTTGCTTTAGCCACCTTGCAGCAGGTGCAAGGACCAAAAACACTTCCCCGAGACGGCACCTTCATGAAATTGTGTTCTGTCTTACCAAAACAGACACACCAAGCTTTTTGTGTTGGAGTGACTCCTTTGCTCTTCCAACGTTTCCAAAGACAATTATTTCTGAACAGAAAAGTGTAGTTACAATTTTAGCAAAGCTACTTTCACTTTCAGAAATAATGTTTTTACCAATATATTTGTTCAAAAATCCAGCATGTGAGAAGTTTGTGTAATTCTGACAAAGCTGCAAGCCATCAGACAATTACCTCAGCAAAACAGTAGTGGGAGGCAATGGGAGCACTGAAATCCCACTGGAAATATCACCAATACACAAAAAATCACAGAAACAACTGCTAGCAGACAAGTCAACAGTTGTTTTATTTCCATCTCAGCCAAATCTCATTGCGAACACACAGTAATACATTGCTAAGAAGCTCCGTTCACAGAGAGAACTTGGATGAGCTCCCCATCTCACTGAAAATTATGGATATTTTCCACTTATATGCACAAGGCCAAGATCTCATTCCTAGGAATTGGTGACACCAGAAGACTGAACACAAGAATCAATTGCATCTGTGCTTCCAAAATAAACAACAGCACAATACCTTCCAGCTGAAGGGATTTGGCCTGCACCTCCTGGACCTCTGCCTTTGGCACCAGGGCCAAAAGCTGTTAACGGGTAAAGATTTCTTGGCTTTTGGGGTAGATTAAAAAAATATGAAAGTTTGTTGCTCTGCTGAGGGAACTGCTCAGCAGCTGCACGTGGTGTTTCCAGGCAGATGTGTGAGACAGACACAACATTTGGGACACAACTGGAAATTCCGTGCAAGCACCAGAAGAGCAGGGTGTAACACCCCGGCAGCAGCAGGGCCCGGGGGGCAGCTGGGAGAGAGAAAGCACGTAGAGGGACAGGGGAGAGGAGCAGGGGGCAGGGTGGGAGAAGACAGCTTGGACATGCACTTCCCAAAGCTTTTTTCAGTCCTATCCACTAGTGCCAGGTATTCCAGGCAGAACATTTACACTGAAGCAGTAGACAGCACCAGATTTTATTTTGCTTTCAGAATCAGGTCACAAAGCCCAAAGTTTCTATTTTAAGTCTTAGGAACATACTCCTAGGACAGCTACATCATCTTTGAGACAGCGTACTGACAAGAAGTTACCAGATTAGCTTTAAGACCTAGTGTCCAGGATTTGGGGCTGAGGGAGTACATAAGAACTGTGAGAACGTTTGGAGGTCGGATTGTGCTCATGGTGCCTGTGCTGCTGTGTCCAACAGACCCGAGAACCCAGTTCCTTGTCCACTCACATAACGGGAAACCGACCTAGAGATCTGCCACAAACTGACCTCTAGGATCAAAGACATTTTCAGTTCCTTTCCCCCCTTTGATACATGTTTTCAAGATTTGTTTCTGCCTTTTTCCTTGAAAATACTCCTGTAGAGCCAGAATCCCAGGTGGGCACACCAGCGCCTGCCCTCTCAGCGTCGTGTTCCCAAAGCTGCTCTGTGTGTTCTGTCTTGTGTTCCAGACCCAGCGCTTCATCAGACAAAACTTCAGGGAATTTTCCTTCCAGGTGAACTCAGTGGAGATTTTCAGGCATGGTTCATTTGCTGGTGTTTTTATCTTCTTTTTCCACAAATAAGCTGCAACACCCATAATACATAGCAAATTATGACTTAATTCAAACAGTGCCAGTGTCCACATGCCATCTCTACGTTTTTACATTGATCTTTAGACCTTGCATCACTATTTTTACCAGCTTATTTCACAAGGCAAAATTTCCCTGAAAAATGAACCCACACACACGTGTTTCGTAACCTCTGGCTGCAGGCCATGCAATACAGAGAGGATGGTGTGCTCTGAGTATTTACCACTCACACCTAAGGAATTAAAACACCTACCATTAAAACTGAAATCTGCTCAAAGAGTCAAGTGCCCTAAAAAGTGACCTTGAAAGCTTTTGTGAACCTCCTCCTGCTCCAATCTGCCCATGCACAACATGTTAGCACATGGTGTGAGAGCAAGCCTTGGGCTGATCCTCATCCCAAACCAGGGCAGCTTTGAATTTGGATAAAGTTCAGCAAATTTCCCACTGACACTGGCAGGAACAGGTGTGAGTGTGTGTAGGGGGAAAGAGAATGTGCAAGACACCCAAAAAGGCAGACACACGCTTGATAATGTGATTTCAGACAAAGATGCTATTTTAAAATTTGACTTGTATTCTGAAGAGTAATTGTACTTAAATTTAAATAGCTGGATTTGAAAAGAAATGAAAGGAGTTGTGCTTAGCTGTTGCCATTGCAAAAACTATTCTGGAACATGCTGAGCTATGAATAACACCACAGAAAATTCATAAAATGCACAGCTCATTTCAATGCCAAATTGCAGTTGGAAGACTCAAAATTAATCAACAGACTATGAGAACCCCAACTCATGATTTAAACCTGATTTCATTTACATCAACATAATGCAACTGATTTCAGTAGAGGTGGAACTTACTTAGGTATAAGAACTTAAAATTAGAAACATTAACAATGAGGAGAGGAGGCCGTCAAAGTAGGAAACTCTCTTTTCTCTGCAAAAAATCCCAGCCCTTTAAAATCAGGTTTTAGACTTTAAAAGTTTAAGAGAAGAAAATAAGACTAGACACTGTACTGCAAACTAAATGCTGGCCAGAAAATGAGGCATTTTCAACAAGAATTCATGCACAAAAATCAGACTGTTCAGAGTATCACAGGTTCAATAAAAGCAGGTTTCAAACTCCATCAGTGTTCATCTTGACGTCTCGATGTTCATGATGGGCTGGCAAACACGGCTTGAAAGCTTTTCTTTCCACATCAGCCAAGGCTGAAATGCACAGAGTATCATGAACCTGCAGGGACTCAGATTTATGGGGTTTTTACCTAAATGCTTCAGCACAGACGTTTTCAGTTGCACCACGAAGCAATGAGTGACTGGCTGCTAGAACAAAGCACAGTGCGGTTAACCCTGGTCCTTTCAGAGGAAACAATGAGACTGGATGCTAAGATCTGGAGTGGTTTTTCACAGTTCAAAGCCAAATATCACTTAGGACTTTTATTAACCTTAAACCAACAAACCATTTTGAGTTCCAAACCAAGGTTTGTAAGTCTTAGCTAAACGCAGTTACTGCCTGAAGATTCACAGATACAAGAGTAAAAGAGCAGATAATAGAAGGTTTTAATCTTTCAGTAAGATACACACAGAGTAAATTTAAACATAGCCTTCCTGCAAAGTACACAGCATAAAACAGCCTTGAGGAGAATTCTAGGAGAAAATTATATTCTATTTCAGGCTTGCCTAAATAAATCAGGGGAATTTGTCCAGCACTCCTCACTTTGAACTCACAGAAAGCTCAGACTCACTCCTTTGTAATACTTTATAGTATAAGGAGGTTCACAGGGTCAACTTTTATCCCTAATCTTGTGGAACATTCCTCAGTACCTCCAACTCCAGCAGCTCTATGCATGCCAAAATACAGACTGCAAAACTTTGGCAGCGAATTCAAACATGAAGAAACTGAGTTACAGGCTGAGTAACTCCAGTAGTGCTTCCACCTTACATTACTTACACCTATATCTCTTCATAAATTGCACTCAGAAAAAAACAAGACCAAGTGTTTCAAAGCTTGAAATTTAAGTGTGATTGTGATTTTTAGTTTTGTGCTTTTTGCATCTCACAGGGAAAAAATTGTTTCATTAGATTAATATTAAATGCATTTGTGTTTGTATTTGTCTGATAACAACCTTATTGCTAAACCACTTTCACTTTTCTTCAACTTTGTTCTACAAAGAAAAAATAATTGTATTTTCCTTTTATATTGCCTTTAAATTTCAAAGGCAAATGCCATTTTTTTAACCTACAGAACTTAAACCCAGCTTTCAGAAAATAAAGCAGCACCATGAATTAAATCTTGAGATGAAGAAATATTGCTTTCAATAAGCAATTTCACAGCAATAAAAATCTTGACTTGGTAAAATATTCACATATTCAACTAGAAAACATATAAGAAAACATATAAGAAAACATCACCAAAATCTTAAAAGCATTCTAAGCCCTTCTGGACTACACATAGGTAGGAGTGAATAGGGGGGTGCAGTAAAGAAAGCCCAACTTTTGTGAAATGTTCAGTCTAGTATGAACCTGAAGGAAAAAAAAAAAAAAAAAAGACACTTAACACATACTTTCAATACCCATTTATAAATATTAAAACAGGTACAGACAACACAAATCAAAGACTTTTGCATTATAGGGGAATATTAAAAATGATACCTGAGGTCAGTGTGTTTCTGCTAAGAACCAGATGCAAATACAAGAGACTTGTTTCCTGCTGCATGAAAAGCAAGTACAGCTCTGTTGACTGGAAACATAATTAAAGTGAGAAATAGAGCAAAATGGGGTGTGGAAAATGAGCAGTGCATGGCCCTGACAATAACTGCATCAGAACTCACAATTCAAATATCCATAGGCATTTTCTACAGTGAAAGTAATTACAAAGGAATGCCCGTTTCTACAGCCTCAGTAAACTCAGACATACCTGGATCCCTCTAACAAGTATCCTGCATCTTTTACTCAGGAGCAACAGACAGGAGAGACTCCAGAAATACCTTTCAATAAGGTTTTGCTGTGGAAGCATTTCAAGGAAACATCAACTTGTAAGTCATGCAGCTTGTCACACACTTGGCACTAGACACTGTGATCTTGGAACATGAATTCAAAGAAAAATGTCACATACCTTGGCAAATTTCTATGCATACATCCTGTAGGACAGTTTCTGTGTTCTTCCATAAAACCCACAGAACAAAAAGGTGCTGGAAGACTCTTTCAGAAGTCAATGGGAACACAGCATCGCCTTGTGTATTGGCCTTGTTTTCAAAATGCAGCACACATTCAGCAATATCCATTGGTCCTCTGACCCCAGGTACTGAGCATTTCAACATGTATCAGCAATACATATGAAGAGCTGTTACACCTCTGGAACAAGATCTTGTTATATGCATAATGTAAGTTTATATAGATTTTTCCCTTATGAAAATATCAATTATAAGTAATTTGAGAGATGTTTTTGGACCTTCATGTCCTGTTCCATAGAACAACATAAATCCAAGTAGGAGGCAACATTCACCTAGGAATAGTATCCTAGAAACACATTTTATTTTTCTTAGTCTGAAATCAGCCATGTTTCTAGATAATGTCACAAACACAAATTCCTCCTACAAAACCAGAGCATGTACCTGTAAATGAAAGAAGCTCCAATTCACACCAAGATAGCAAGAGTTCAGAAAACGTTGCACCTCAGCTTTCTCTGTGTATTTGCAAATATACAGAACAGATTTATTCTGTACAGAACACAAGCTTTGTAATTTACCAAAGCAAGGAGCAAGGCATAAATATTTGTAGCCTTTGACTGTACAATGAGATCTGGTGCAGCAGCTGTAGGATCGAACAGCAGCTCGAAGCAGTTGAGTCCAAGGTGTATTGGTGTAGACTCCTTGTGCTTTCTGGTGCAAGTGAAACTCAAGTAGAAATGGTTCTACAAAGGTATATTGCAAGATTAAATAGTCCTTTTAATAACTAAGAGGGTAATTCTCCCCCCAGTCAGTACCTGAGTTGGAAGATTTGAAATAAGTAATAAATTATCAATGTAAAGTATCAATCAGTCTTTCCCATCGGGCTTGACAACCCAGCATTAAAGGAAATAAATCATTTGTGGAGTGAAAAAGATCTGCCCCATTGAAAGGAACAAAAGACCCATCAAGAGCATTTTTCATGGAACAACAGTCCAGAAATAATTCCTCATTTATTAAGGTCAAAGTACTAGCTATTCAAATGGAGGACAGCAGCTTTTCATCATCTCCTGTGATATTTATACTTCTACAGAGTTGGCTCTAGTAAGTCAATTTCCATCCAGGAAATGTGAGCATTATCCATCGTTTCATGTGGTAGACCTACAATTCTTCTTTTCAGTTCTTATCCATCCCTGTTCCAGAAGCTGTCAGGCATGGAAAGATGTTCAACAAGCAGCTGTGCATATCTGAAACTACTTCAATTATACAAATAAAAAGGTGAATATAGACACACAACAGAATGCCAAGCTAAGAGGTCTACATTAAGCAAAAATCTACAAATTCAGATGCTTAATGTGATTTGCTCCTTTATTTGTTTAGTCACCTTCAATGTTCTAGGTTGGCTGATTAATATGCACCTATTCTCTGAGGAACCAAAGAGCTTATGTAGTTTCTACTTTTAGAAGTTTAAAGCCATGTTATCTTAAGCAAGCAGATAAAGCAAGTTCATGTCTGCATGGTCACAACCCTTGAGGTACTGCTGCAGTGTCTGTGTATACCTGCTGTGATCCTAAACATGTTTGACAGTCTGCCTTGGCACTGCTGCTGCACCAGGCACACAGGGCTCCACCACCTCTTCTCACCATCTTTCCCCTTCCTCCTCCTCCTCCCTTCCATGCCCACAACTGGGAAAGACAGCTGCTGAGAATCTGGGATCTGAGAGAACCAGGTTCATGCAAGGAATGGTAACTGAGCCACTGTTTTACCAGTGAAACATTCAAACACCATCACCCATCAGTACAGAAAAGTCAGTTTACATTGAATTCCCTGACAACTTCATTAAGTGTTTTTCTTCTAAACAAAAAACAGTCTGTGCAACTCTGATGCCATACTGACAGCTTCAACACTTAGATAGAAGGCAAAGCCATGTTTTTTCCACAGTGTATCAAGAACACTAATAACCAGTAAGATTCAGATCAGCTTTAATCAAAGCATAGGGAGCTGTGTATTTAAGCAAGAATAACTTGCATTCAAATAATCATTACTGATGTCAAATTAACGTTTTGAGTCATTACCCTTTAAATGTCAGTGAGCAGAGCATGTCATTCACACATCCATGATCTACATCAGCACACAGATTCAGAAGGACAACACAATCAGTGTTCACTTGTCAACATGAAGTCCTGTTTCTTTTTCAAGTAAAACATTCGGTAAACACTTCAGCATTTTCTTTGATTTGAAATTATAGTACAGCAGGATGGGATTTTATCCATGTGATACTGAAAAGCACAACAACTTTTAAGGTTTTTTTTAAACAATCAACTGGATTCATAGAAGTCAGCTGAAATGAAACACGAAAAAGACCTTCCCAGAAGCAAATGCCTTGCAGTTGCTTTTTTATGAACAGAAGCTCCATTACATAGTGAAACCCTTAAATTTATCAATGTGGGACAGGCACCACATGTGATCAGAACAAATGAATTCTCACTCACTTTCAAGAGAACTTTTGCTCTTACAGCCACAATCCAGATCCCAGATTGTATCTATATATGAAAATTCAAGCTGGAACAAGGCAGTTCTTCACAAACTCCATCCATTTTTTGGAAGTATACTGAACAAAAGATTGCCTGTATCTTGCAATGTAAGAACAGTGCAACAAAATCTTTTATTGCTGACCAGGAAACAGTTTCATGTGATTAAAACAAACACTTGTGCCCTTGTTCAAAAACAGTCAGATAATTAAGAAGTATCAGACACTAATCATGTCCATACATTTTAAGTCTGCTTCCTTGTGTACAAACACAAGAAAAACAAATCACTATATTTCTGCAAAACTAAGCCTTATTCACTGTGAGACTTTTTTGAGTGAAATGACGGCAATGGTTCTGGTACAGTGAATTACTTCTCATGAAGTTATCTTAGTAAGAAGAAGGTTCTGCAGGAAGAGTATGTCTAAAAACTGTTAGCAAATATACACAAGGAGGCAGGACTGATGAGAAGCTACACGTAACCTTAGATTTACAGCCTTGCTACTGCAACTCTGCAAAATACAAAATGATTTTGTACGAAAAATTTTTAAATAAAACATCTTTTACATGATTGCAAGTGCATAGTTTACAAGTTCAGCCTTGTCTGCCTGTTGTCAGTTTTACAGCAAAGAGGGACAATGCTTTGACAGATGACAAATACAGGATAAGCCCTTTATCATGTTCCACTTTTATTGAACATTTTCTGCAAATGCAGATTACAACCTTGGTTTAGGTTGCACGCATCAACTTAAGCCATAATAAATCAGTGTTTCTGAAATCCAAATTCTAGTGGTAAGGGTTAGGTAGTGGTTGATTTCTGTAGTTAGAGAAATTACAACAGTGTAAGTGTCACTCAAAAAAGCAGTATGGTGCAAGAGGCTCTTTGGTGCCAAAAAATTGTCAGTGATGCATTTATGAATGCTACTAAGTAAAAAGCAATCTAATTTACAACTCTTCCTCGCAGTGCTAGAGAAACATTAAAGGACACTGGAGACCCCCACACCTTGAGCAGTCTGCGAAGAAATATCACCGTTACAGAAAAGCTGTATAAAAATCAATGACAAAAGACTCAAATCAGAAGGTATATCCTATCTTTCATCCTGAAATACAGGTCAGGTATGGCCCAGCTCTACAGCAGGCATATTAAATAATCAGATTTAAAGTGATCTACACATTGAGACCTGAAAGATCACTGCCTTAATCTCACACCCATTTATATGGGCATTTATGCGGCAATGTACTTGCATCATCTAAATCTTCAGTAGCGCCTAAAGAACAAACTGCCTCCACACCAGCATGCACCCAGAACAGCCATATGGCAAACACCTAGAAGGATGTAGAAACCCCAGATTTCAAGTGAAGTCTAAGAAGTCCTAAAGGAACTCACAATTCGTATCTCTACTGACTCGTGACTTTTTAATCTGGCTGAGTGTAACAAAAACACAGACTTACTTGTGAGGTTTTTCCAAACTACAATGTATAGGCCGATCCTCGCGTAGATATACACATATGTACAAAATGTATAGAAAAACAAGAGTCCTGTAGACAAGAGTCCTATCTTGAGTGGAAAGACACTACATATACTGTAAAGGAGAAAAGGAGATAAAGGGCCAATTCTGCCAGCACAAGCACTCCTGGTTCCACACTAACTTCAGTCATTATTGCATGCATTAGATGCCCAGAGCCACAAGTAGCTCCGGTGCAGCTGAGCCAACTGACTAAACTGCTCTTCCAGTACATCTCACTTTCAACCTGATCTAAAAGTCAAGGTACTACTTCACACGTCAATAAAAGAGGAGGAAAGAAAACCCTCATGTGATTTGCTACAGCATTAAGTGTAGTTATTTGCACAGCCTGGCTGGGTTTAACACAACTGCAAATCTCCATTTCAAAACAGACTATTCTACCTCGCAACACCTGCATGGTCAGAAACAGAAAAGAGAAAATACACAGCTTCTCAGACACTCACTTAGAACTACCACCTCTAAAAACCAAGCTTTCTGTTTCCTTTAAAATGCAAGTTTGCTTCACTGAACTACCACTGCAAATCCTACTCTTTCCCTTCCAGCTGTGCCTGCCTCAGCATTCCAGATTACAGCTGAGGCATTTGCACCCTCTAGCTGTCACAGGGAGGACACATTACTTATATCTAACTTACATTCATTTTCAACTTCAAATTTATTGAGGCAGTTTATATCAAGGTATCCATAAAATAATTCAGAAATAACCCAAGTATACCATTTAAACATCTTCATGATTTATCCATTTACACACTCAGTACACAAACAACCCAGCCTCTGTACAAGTTCATCACATGCAAACCACCCATAAAGACAAAAACTTTAATTAAAAATAAGTCACAACTCAGTGTACTGTTTCAACTGCATCTCCATTTACCAAATGGCACATTGAATATTCTCTAAAATAAGATGTTTTTAACAATCTTGTTAAAAAATTCTTGGGCAAAATATTTCTAGACTTAAAAAACATCAAGATTTTTCAAAACACTCAAGATACTATACAACTTAGAATAACCTTGAAATAGGTTTACAAGGTTGTTAACCAAGGTATTTACATACCAAATAATGTAAAGCAAAAAATTTGTATTTCTAATGACAAAAAAGTGATGCATTAAAGATTTATGAAATTAAAATTAAGGCTCTTTGTTATAGTTCTTTATGTAACTTTACATAATAGCCAACTTTGGAAATGTCAGTCTTGCACATTCTTGTCAATCTACTGCATTTAAAGCAGTAGCGTATATTAAGTATTATTTTGAATAATTACATTGCTACTTCTATGTTTGAGCATGCTTTTGAAACACTGTAATTATGAAATATTTACAATGTGTAGCCTTCAAACTTTATGTAAAAGCCCAAGTATGACTGTCTGATTTGAATACAAACAATATACTTGTAAAAATGCTTTTACTTTTCAAAATTAAATGTAAACTACTACAGTTTTAACAAGCAAACCAGCTCTGAAAAGTTTCAACGTGTGCCTGAACGTGGACAGTAAAAGTTGTGTGAAATTTGTCAGACAGTACTGTTCTTCATCTCAGACTGAACTATTCGTTGTTTCAGCTGTTTTCTGTAAGCATGTAGAAAAATTAAATATTTTTTTAAAAAAATTATTCCAAGACCTACATATACTTGGAGCTGTGTCCATAGGTTTCTTGAAAACTCAATACTGTCTTGCAGGTTGTAGTGATTGGTCCACAGTTTATTTCAGGATGTGTGTTCAACTATTAAAAGCAACTCGCTGTTTTCCAATGTCATTTCTCTTAAAAGCACAATGATATAAAACACTGAAGACAAAACAAAACAAAATAAACAAAAAAATAAACAAAAAAAAAGGAATGGTAACCTAAAGATCAAATCCATTAGCCATTTCTCCTACTATATCAAAATTTGTAGTCAGAATTGTCTTTATTGACTTTATTTTTAATTTTTGTACACAAAGAAAAACATGTTCATATCCATCATGAACAAAAACTTAAAAAGGCAGAACTAGAAGACATTTGTGTCCTTCACCAAAGCAAAGCTGTGCTAAAGGTTCCAAACATTTCCATTTTTAAAATAAATATTTTCTTTTTTTTTTCATTGTCTACATTCCAGTCTTCAGAATGTCACTGGAAATTGCAGCCTATCATGAAATACACACTTTTAAACAGAGTCCCAGCTCACTGCGTTTGGTAGCTTGCCATACCATATCCAGCTTGGTTAGGTATTACAGGAGCACCTTGTCCCTGGGCAGGTTGAGCACCAAATCCACCCATCCAGGCAGCAGACGGAGATTGGCTTAAAAAGAAACAGGATGGTTAAAAAAAGCAGGGAAATGCAACTTAAAACAAGCAAACAAACAAAAAAAATCATAAAAACGTACTTCCTACACAGCTACTTGTATCAAAATAGAACAATTTCTTCTTCTTTTTAATGAGTAATTCAGGTTAAACTCTTCAACACGTGACTCCTGCAAGTACCATGAGCTTTTTAAGAACAAAGGAGAAAAAAACCCCACAAACCTCGTGTATCAGTTGGATGTGGCACCTGTCTCCAAAGGCATGAACACATACAGGTGGCTGGAACTGAATCAGTGATGCAGAAATGCAAGAAATACCCAACACCTCATGGGCATGAATGCCAGTGATGGGTTTATCAGGGCTTAATATGTTTAACTGGCACCAGATAATGAAGAACTAGGCAAACAGCTTATTTCAAAATTATATTAAAACAAAGAGTTCTTGTGAAGACTTCAGTCTTCAAGAGATCAATTATTAAAAGCCCACCCAAAATCTGAAACTGCACAAGTTAAAGCGTCTGTGTGTAGTTCCTTCTCTCCCAGCAGGCAAATATCTGGGCTCCTGGCTGAGACTCACCACTTCAAGTCAGAATCCAGAAGGTATTTAGACACCAGTGAAGACCACCACCCAAACCTTTATATCACCCTGGGTGGTCTTTGTGCCTCCATCACATATGGTATGTGCCATCAGGTACAAGCCAGAGTGACTCACCCCACCCCATCTGCTCACGGCGAGCACTGAACATAAACTTTAAACACACAGGAGTCCCCCAAAGTTTGAAACCTTGTGCAATCCACGACTCAAATAAGCCTGAAACTTAAGATACAGCATTCTTGGAATATTCTAAAAAAATTAAATATAATTACTCACTCTACTCCAAAACCCTGTTGATTCCATGCTTGGCCATACATTCCATATGATGGTACTTGCCACCCGTTAGCCATATATTGCCCATACTGTTGTGGATTTCCATATACTTGGCTCCATTGTCCCCACTGACTGTAATCCACCTGCAGAAAGAATAATCCATTGTACTTCAGGTTCTAGAGATGGTGGATATTGCATTTGTGCTGCTGAAGGCAAAGTTTTGGCTATATCAATCAGAGCTAAAACAAGCAATAATGAGATCTGAAAAATAAGATGTCACTATGACTTAATTAGATCCTTGTACTGAAAAATCTATTTGTGTGTGCTTGAAACCCCAAAAGACTATTTGGTTGGACAGCCACCTAATCTGCAGTTAGCAAAACAGCAAGAATTAAAATTACCTCAAAGTTTCTCCCTATCTTGGATCATATCCAGAAGACAGTAACAGATATTCCATCAAAATCACTAGCCCAATTTGATGAACTGGAACATAACTGAGACAGAACATGGAATTTCATAAGAACTCCACCACAAAATTTAGCCATTATAACTGGGAAGTCATTACAGGTATAAACACATTTGCTTTTGTAATACAAAGGAAAGATTAAGTACAGTTACCTGTTGGAAATTTTTAGTCATATCAGGGGATTCTTTACCCCAATAGCATTTAACAACGTGTCCTTCAATTGTGGTTCCATTAACTGAAACAATAGCATGTGCTGCACTATCATGGGTTGAAAACCTAAAAAATGTAAAAACAAACTAATGTTATGCTTTACAGTACGTCCTCCTGATTACTTAAAAAACAGTGACTCCATACATACAGGAAATCCAGAGATAAACATCCGCTTTCACAAACATTCATCTTCTCAGGTAAAAACGTTGGTGGCCCTTTTTACAAGTTTCAAATTATTTTATGAATATATGGTGACAGCTTTTACTGTATCAGGACAAGGTCAATCAAGTGAAATTACAGAGAGATGAAGCATTACCACATGCACAGATCCAGAGATTTTTCTTTCTCTGTCCATACCTGACAAATGAGTAACCTTTCTCTGGAAACACCCTTATTTCCATAATCTGTCCAAAGGGTGAAAAAGTCTGTCTCATAAGTTGATCTACAACATAAAATGTTTTTCAATTAGCAACCATCCTGGTGTCCAAAAAGTTTCAATAGTAAAAAATAAGAGAACACTTCATACCTGTTAGGCCCGAGGCAATTCCTCCACAGTACACAGTACAATTTTTTGGACTTGACTGATTTACTACATCTTCAAATCTCAACTGTTTTGTATTATCTATAAAGAGAGAAGGCTGGTTTTCAGCAGTGGGCTGACAGTAACCCAGACACTTACCTTACACAAGCATGAATTTCACATTTAACAAACACAATATTTTATGACAGATCAGTAGTGCCACCACTATGCTGATACAACATACCAAAAACATCTAATCAAGGTCTGGAAGGCAAGCTAATATGTGATTTAAGTGACATGATTTTGGCTTATGTTTTATTCCCCCAGTGAACAGTGAAAAGACAGCAAACACAACACAGCATGACATGAAGCTCTTACTTTCTTGTGTACTTTTGGGGGCTGGTGGTTTCCTTGTTGCCCAGTTAGTTCTGATCTGGCGGCCTCCCAACCATTGGCCTCCCATGTGTACAATAGCATTTTCTGCATCCTGAAGAGATTAAAACAGAGATTGTAGCGCTTTCAAACAAAAAAACATGTACAAATCTATCCCCAAGACTTGGTTATCAGTTAATGCCACTGACAAAACCAGTAGCAGTACTAAGAGTATGAAATTCTGAACAACCATAGCAAGCAGACAAACATTAATTAACATGAAGGCAACTGGTTACAGAGAAGGCCCTCAGAAGTCATTTGGTAAAAACACTAAAATAAAACAACTATCATTAAATGTTTCTTTCGCTTCCGGGAGGCATGCAACAGATGCTTTGTAAGTTCTCTGCATGTTACAGTCATTCTAAGAGCACACAGGAGAATCCATGGCCCACTTTTCATCTTGATCATGAAACTGAAGACAATCTTTGTGTTCAGTGTAAGCAGAAACATCTGGTAAGCAAAGGTAAGTTTGCTAACAGCTGCAAGAAGCAATTTGTCTCCCAATTGCTTTGGAAGAAGGCAGGCAAAGCAAACAGTGCACATTTGAAATGCTTTTCCAAGGGCACAAAGCTTAAGGAAAAAAGCTGCCAAGCACAAGGGACAAAGAAAATGTGGACATGTTAAAAGTGAGCTGCTCCCAGCCAGAATTCTCTTCTCGAACTCAGGACCTTGATCCTTCTAGGTTTTAATTATATTGAGCACTCATTTTGAGAACACAAATACAAAAATGGAATTACAAAAGATGACCAATAAGAAAAGAAAAACCCAACCTAAAAGACAAAATCAAAGCACCAGACAACGAAACACCCCAATTGATTCAAGCACCCTTGGCTCCTAAAGCATGGTGAACACACAATAAACTGACTAGAAAAGAAAACACTCTGATGAATCTTGCTGTTATCCGGCTTGACTATCACAGCTGAGACAAACATGGAACAGAGCCCAAGCCATAACTGAACCAGTCCAATGCAGGAATTCCATTTTCTCTCCTAACTGTGTTATGCATTAAGACCTCAGGCTGGAGTACCTGAAGTCTAGGAACATATTCTACTTTCCTAAATCCAGCAGAATATATCATTCTGAAAATCAGGCCTTAAAGTATCAGCTCAGAACAGTCACACCATAACCCTAGAGGGTGCAGATGCTGTGAGAATGAACAGCAATCGGGACATAAAATTTAGAGTATTTTTAATACTATGTTTAGAATTCATCCATTAATTTTGCAGAACGAATACAAATTTCAAATTGGTATTTTAATGGCTCAGTCTGAAAAGAATCCAGTAACTTTAATTCCATGACTGTTACAGTTCCTCTCTGGTCATAGGAATCAAACACAACTGCATGATAAAGGAAGAAGGGTACAAGGAAATACAGCTATTCCTTCTTTTTCAGCTGTAACACAGAACAAAGAAAGTGTAACTGGAAAAATACTCTAAATCAAGGCATTCAGTTGCAGTATCTTATGGCATTGACAGATCTGAAGAAATTACAACTTTTTCTCTGATTATGACAGCGGCAGATAACTGTTATAGAACATCAAAAGAGATCTGACATGTTGAACTTCTGACCATGCAAACAGGCTTTTATGCCTAAAATCCTGGAACTGTGTGTTTTTCCTATGCCAAATATTTAAGGAAAATGATTCACAGTTTCCCCATGTTGTCCTAAACATACATATATAGCTCCTGTACATGTTTCCCTGGGTGGTCTAATAAACAGCAAATACAAAAACAGGCAAAACTAAAAATGGAAAACGGGAACTATTTTAAACCTGCATTGTGATTACTCACCAGTTTGTTATAAAAAGATACAAAACCATAGCCTTTTGACTTTCCAGTTGCCATATCTTTAACTACCCGTGCATCCCTGTGAAAAGAAGCACAGCTATATGAGGGTAGTATTGATAACCTGCAAAATAAAAACTAAAAGGAACCACACACACTGTATTGTGAGCATAATTTTTTCTTATAAATTCAGTTAGCCCTAAAACTACAGTCATTCCTGAACTCTCCCTATTGCTTCTTTACCTGTTAGAAAAAAGCAGTAGGACAAAAAAAATAACATGTAATAAACATGCAACCTATGCACATAACCTATACTGGCTATAACTAGAATGTTCAAATTTGAAGTATAAGAGAAACAAAGTTTCCTTTTCTAATATTCTATTGGCTAGGGTCCTCTAAGGTTTACTGTTCTATAAATTACTGTAACAATTCTATCTAATTTACCATGCATTTTCTAAATAGTTAAATGTCTTCTGCCTAGTGATACAAAATATATGAAATATTAAAAAAATCGAAAAAGAGGAAAAAATAGGAATTAAAAGGCATACATGGCCTGTTAACAGATTTCTTTATTTTTCTTGGTCAATTCTCTACCATCATTTTGGAGTTTGGGTAGCTGTAAATTTTGAAAAATTGACATTTTCAGAAATTTAAGAAAGGAGAATAAAACTAACAACAATGCTAAGCACACCAGTACGAAAACAACAAATTTACACAGAAATTTTAGTGAGTAAGTTAAAATGATTGGAAATATAGAACTGCACTGAATATAGAATGTTAAAATGTAAATACTAAAATATGTATATATAAATA